>NC_141691.1:15887200-16530640 GCF_964263255.1 Lissotriton vulgaris
AAGTGAGGGAGGAGCATCTGGGAGGCGTGTGCGTTGCAGAAACAGGGCACTCGGTGGTGCAGTGCCGCAGGGGAGGCAGCAGCAGGAATGAGTGAACACATGACGGTGGAAGGGGTGAGACGCAATGCAAAAACTAGCACACAAAGACAAGGAGGTTTGAAAGGCACAATGTAACAGGTGTATGGAAAGGAAGGAGTGTCTGGTTACTCATGGGTCACATAACGAAAATGGATGAACAATCACCATAAATGACAGGCACAGGATCAGGCACCAAAAGGCCAAGCTGTGCACAGGACACACAGGGTCAACAGGCGTTGCCTGCTTGTTGTGGGTAGCAAGCTGCAACAATACATACACAACCATGTACTTCATGCACAATATGGATCATTAGCTATGATAAAATGCATGCATGTTGCCACAGTACACATACTTCCATATGCACAATCTTTGTCATTTATGCCATAGATGACGCATGCAAACTGGCAAGAGATCTGCGGTGACAGTAATGATGCACATTGTACTGTGGGGAACACATTTGCTACACAAATGGATAAAGTTTGTGTTGAGGCCATGCTGCTTTAGCCAATGTCGCCAGTGCCTTTGCTCAGAAGAAAATAACAGTTATGCAATGAGTTTACCTGTAATGCTGGTGAGACAATGTGCACATGACTGCCTGGGACTGTTGGATCCTTGAATCCTCATAAAGTTGCGATGATCATAGTGGTCCATCTCCCGATGTAGAAATGACTGACTCAAAAGGGTGATCAGGTGAGGGAAGGAAAGGAAGGGAACAGCAGGGAGGGAGATTTGAAACAAAGGTAAACAGGCATAAGCATTCTAAACTTCTTGCCACTGAATCACAGAATACCTCAGGGCCTATACTGTAACAGTTACACCTGTAAAGGAAAACAACAACCACTGTATCCTAGTTGGCATCACTTTAATGAAAATCATACTAGAACTGAGGATTGAACACGGACACATAAAAGGTAGCAGAGTTTTGCAGCAAAATGAAAGGTGTATAACACTCTGCAGAATGTTTTAATACAATTAGAGCCATGCAGTAATCAAGGTAATCACAGTGTATGAATAATACTCCAATGAACAAAAATACGAATGCGCTGCAGTGCTACTCACACAAAGGCAACAATCCGTAGTTACCCCTGGGAATCAGTGAGGGTCAAGAAGGGAAATTACACATCACCTGCAAGAGCCTTAAGAAGCTCATCAAAAGAGGGAGTGAATTATGTAAACACAAGGATGCCCCCAAGAGACGGTCATTGGCTCTTCCAACTGGTCTTTAAAATACCTTACATAACATTCTGCTGGTCCGGAACTCAACAGAGAGTAATGAGAAGCAATGTCACAAAACCACCCCTACCATGACCAGGATATGCAGCACGCCACCAGAGAATCCTGGGATTAACTTCACCCGACTGGTGCCACCGAAGCGTTTACATTTGCTACAGCACAACGTTGTGACGTCATCAGCACAACATTCCTGGCATCATGGAAATAGAAAGTTCACATCAACTGATCGAGAAGGCTTACAAAGCAGTGTTCTCCACCGACCCTGAGGAAGCACCATGATAGTGACATGACATACTGGCACAAGGGGCAATGCATCCATACGAACATACTCACAGGACTCTTGACAGAACATGTGGGACATACGCGGGCCCACACGTTCACAACATGGTTGATTAGAAATCAAACTGCACTCGCACACAAGATTAAGTGGATGAGCCAAACACATCCTGTTACACACAGTGAGGCTGCATTTTCCCGGGGGGCCTGTGCTTGTGATGTCCCACATAATGTAAACTCGTGGTATCCGCAATGTGTCAGGGTCAAGGTTGACACATATTGATGCCTTCACCAAAGTCATTACTTCACAACAGATGACTGTCAAGAGGGGTGACTGTCCTGTCATGGGAGTGGGGCAGCATATAATTTGATCCATGGTGATGAGACATGTATGAATGGATCCACAACATGCACAGAAACAGTTCCCACATAATCCCAAACCATAACTATCCCAAACAGCCTGTTTGTATCTCTTACCCAAACTGACATTTGCACATGTCTGTGCATGCAACGCTGATTCGGCCCACGTTGCAATCATCATGAGGAATAGCAGGAGGACTGAGATGACACAAACAGACAACAGGTACAGCAACCTGGGAATGACAGACACACAAGGGCTCACTGCTAAAAATATTTGCATGGGCATGTACAAAACACGAACAATGTAGTATACATGTAAATTTCAAGCTAAGTCATTGCGCATTTCTTGGTGGCATGACATCAGCACTTTTGTGACACAACAGAACACACATCAAAGTGAATTTGCATACAGTCAGCTGGACACACACATTGCTACACATGCCACTCAATGATACAAGCTTGAACACTCATTCGCAGTGACTCACCATTATGAGAAGAAGTTGCATATGAGCTGATTCCGGATATCATCCTCGTCCTCCTCATCACTTGCATCGTGTGCAAACCCTTCATCCTCAAATGGTGGATGTTCCTGCTCCTCAGGATCCAGGATGAGTGGCACTGCCTTCTCAACTGCCATGTTATGCAGAATGCAGCACACAATGAAGATACAGACCTTGGCCGGGGCATATGGGAGGTATCCGCCGGTGTTATCGACACACCAGAATTGGCTCTTCAGGAGGCCAAACATCCGCTCAATCACTCGCCTGGTCTGCCCGTGTGCATTATTGTACCGCTGATCTGCAGCTGTTCTTGGGTTTCGTAGAGGTGTCATCAGCCATTCCATGTTGGGATATCCTGAGTCACCTACAAATATACATCATGTAAATAAGCGGTTCAAGAGATGCTGTCAGAGCAAAAGATACTGAAACACACAGGACAAACAGAGTTTACCCACCAACAAGACATGCTCGTTCGTTCCACAGCTGCAGCATCATTCTTTGCACCCTGCTACGCCTCATGATGAATGCATCATGTGCCGATCCTCAAAAACGTACACAAACATGGGAAATCAGCATGTTAGCAAGACACACCACCAGGGCATTTATTGAATGATAATGTTTCCTGTTGCGGTAAGCCTGCTCCTGAGCATGTGGTGGCACCAAATCCACATGTGTCCCATCAATGGACCCAATGACATGTGGCATCCCTCCCAGGAAATAGAATTCCCCCTTGCCCTCTCAAATTTGATGAATTCAAATTTGCTCCAACATGGCTGCTAAAACATCACGCAGGATATGGCTTTACATGGTTTGGGACATTCCACCAACATCAGCTATTGTTAATTGAAACGTACCTGTAGCAAATAAATGGAGGGCTGCCATCACCTTCAGCTTGGGGGTTGTTGCGGTTGGAGATGTGGTTCCAGCCTGTTCGTCAAGTCCTGAATCAACTGTTGAGTGAATCAGTAACGTTGGATGCAGGCACGTTCCCTCATGGTAGCCAAGTCTAGAAATGGCATTGGTAGAAGCGGTGCCCTGCAGGACATAGTTGGGAAGAATGGAAAATAACTGTCAGCCAACATCAATGGCAATGTACATAGCACATGCAAAACCGCTACTACACAACAGGTCACTATGGAGTCTGGCGTGTGGAATACATCCAGGACACATATGCCAGCTTGCTGGCACTCCTACGAAAACCCAGATACACCTGTTGAGTGAACAGCCCAAGATATCACTGGTGTGACACACATCACCAAACATGCAGTGGAAGATTGTCAACCCATCCAGACAACTGACTGCAAGGCACACACACAGCTCACATGGAATGGCAAATGTACAATTCAAACACATTGAGATTGAGGGGTGCATGTGATAACAAAACTACACAGGCATTTTCACGATGCAGACATGTATGCCTGGGAAAAAATGATGTCTGATACCATCAGACCCAAAAGCCGTTGGAATGCACATGTGGCATGGTGTGCGTACATGTGAAACCATTCCTATCTCAACACAGACCCATGTTAGATGCACCAACCGCAGATGCAGTTTACGTAACACCAACAGCAAGTTCAATCTTCAACATGACACACACTGGACAAAGTCACTTAGGGTCATGCTGAGCGTGAAATGTCAAGTGACAAAGTGCCCCTGTCTCTGGCATCATGAGACAGGTGCCCATAGTGATGACTGTGCCATCCGAGTGTTGATGTGCATGGCAACATCTGCATAATGGTACACATGTGACAAGTGTCAAGATGATGTGTGCCACATAGTGCCCCATCACACATTACATGTGTCAACAGGTCAGCACACATCGACTGTGTAACAAGATCAACGTTCCCCTGCATTAGGTGTGTGTGTGCGCATCATCTCACTATTACAATCGTGCCATACGTGAACGAACCGTACCCCAGCATTACGTGCGTGTGTGCGCATCGTCTTACTATTGTAATCGTGCCATACGCGAGCAAACTGTAACCCAGCATTACATGCATGGGGTACAGGTAATTGCAATCACTATTGCAATTGTGCCATACGCGATCGTACCGTACCCCAACATTATGTGCGTGTGTGCGCATTGTCTCACTATTGTAATCGTGCCATACGCTAGCGAACTGTACCCTAACATTACATGCATGTGTGCACATTGTCTCACTATTGTAATCGTGCCATACACAAGCGAACCGTACCCCAACATTACATGCATATGTGCGCATCATCTCACTATTGTAATGGTGCCATTCGCGAGTGAAGCGAACCCCAACATTACGTGCATGTGTGAGCATCGGCATACGCAAACAAAACGTACCCCAACATTACGTGCGTGTGTGCGCATCGTCTCACTGTTGCAATGGTGCCATACGCGACGTGAAACTGTTGGACTTGACCCTCTTGGCAGGGTCATCCCTGAACTTTTTGCCTTCCTCCAATATTCTCTCTGACCTGTTTTTGTTGGTTCAATGACTTTGGGCACTTTGCCACTGCTGACCGGTGCTAAAGTGCATATGCTCTCCCTACTGAAAAGTGTATATGTGATTGATTTCCATGATTGGCTTATTTGGTTTACTGTCAGTCCCCAGTAAAGTGCACTAGGAGTGCCAGGGCTTGTAAATACAAATGCTGCTGCTGGGCTTGCGCAAAAACAACAATTGATGGACAGAATGCAGAACAATGTCATACATTCACCCCAGTACAGAGATCGGGGCCTAAATCCATCATTTTTTTGCACTCCACACCACCCCAGTTCAGACATGGCCATATGCAAATCAACCTTGACCCTGTGCCTCATGGGAACAGTCCAGCCCAAACTGCCAAGCCATGTCTTTCCTGGACCGGAATCAAGCATCCTAGGACCGGTTTCTGGCTATCAGCCAGCTTCAGCCAGGATAGCTTGACTCCAGTGGTGTGGAGAGCATGGGACTCACGTCTGAGCATACCCATCCCACTCGGGGTGACAAATGCTAAAACAACAATTGATGGACAGAATTCAGAACAATGTCATACATTCACCCCAGTACAGAGATCTGGACCTAAATCCATCGTTTTTTTTTTGCAGCACCACAGAAGCGGTCTAGTAAAATGTGTCTAAGGTCTGCCATTGCAGAACCTGCGTGCAGTCTGGTACTGTCATGCTGACAGGGCAAGTGCACCTACTTGCTAGTCCCTAAACCTTCTTAACTTCATATTAGTCACCCCTATGGTAGGCCCAAGGACAGGATGCATTGTACGCATAAGGTAGGACAAGCCCTGGTGTGTGTGGCATGTTCTAATAGTGAATTACAGCCAATTTAGTTTTTCACTACTGTAAGGCTACCTGTTCTCGAAGGCCAGAATGGGCTTCTGGAATTATTACACTCTATAATCCCAGTAGGCTCAGGGAACATGGTAGAAAGTCAAGTTCAGTATGCCTGAACTCAGAATAATAAAATACTTCTTTTAGTAAAGTTTATTTTAATATCCTGTGTTTGCAAATCCTACTTTTAGAAAGTTAGCATGTGCTTGCCTAACCATTTCAGCCCGCCTCTGCTCTTATGTGTATCTGCTGTCTGGGTTCTGTGAGTGACAGGGCTATGGATGACAGGTGGTGAATAGGGGGATTACGCCAGGATGGGTGGAGGGAGTGCCCTTTGACTCTGAATCGGGCTGTGCTCTGCCACCACAATGCTGGCCCTTTGGGAGCGACTGATGATTCTGCCCAGCACCTGGCCCAGGAAGAGGGAAGTCGGTCAACAGAGTGCTCCGGGCTGTACTTGTCATGACAATGCTGTCTCCACCTCCTGCGGAGCGTCTGATGTCCCTGCCCTGCACCCTGAAAGGAGAAACCAGCGCCTGCAAAACAAAGTTCTCAGAGACTGACTGTATTAGGCAAAGGCCACCCTGGCCTGCAAGAACAAAAGAAATGTTCTATAAAAGTAGGAACCCTGCTCCTTAGAAATCAGATCCTGTTTACGTCAAAAAGAAATTCTGCCTGAAGAGGCGGACCTGGGAAAGCTGCATGGAGGACTACTGTCTCTAATCCTGAGAGACTGGCCTGTGGTGGGTGCCTTGCTGCATGAAGGAGAGAAGACTGAGAAAGACTTTTAATTTCAACTTGTGCCTCAGCTGTGAACAATCTCCAAGGGCTTGCGTGTGAGCCTGCCCCCTGAACTGCACCCCAGGAACATTGGGCGCTACCCCCTCCCTGAAGGAGGAACTGCTGATGGTGTTGCCTGTCCTGCAGTGCCCACAAAGAGAAGCTGAGTGCGCTGTGCAAGCGTGCACCCTGAAGAATCTATACATCCCTGGTCCTGCCAAGCAAAGTGACGTGTCACCTGGCCAAGAGCAGCAGCCGTAAAGTAATGTCCAGCCCCGCCTGGTCCGAGCACTGTATCTTCCGCCCAAAGCCGAGCCATAGCCCACGCAGCAAGAAAGGACCTGTCCGGTCCAAGCTCCACAACCCTGTGGCCCCCGAGCAGTAGAGCGCACCGTAAGGAAGGACGTCTGCCTGGTTCGCTTCCCTGCCGTGAGCCTGCTGAAGAGCGCCCACCACACTGAGAATCGCCCTCAGCCCCAACCCCCCTTCAGGACCCCAGGACACAGAACTTGTGGGCATGTGTCCCCCGAAGCACCGCCAACCAATGGAGAAGTGACCCCATGGCCTCCGTGCCACCCTGCCCTCCAGGAAAGCACTGCAACGTCGGACCGCAGCATAGAGCCGTCCACCCCAAACCTGCAAGTGAAATCAAGGTACTGTGCCCTGTAACCAGTGCAAGTCACATTAAGCCTTCGGCTCTCACTGCCCTTTGTGCCTTCCAAAAGCCCCAAACTGTGAGGGGTGCGAGTCTACCTGCCCACCAGCGACTCGCCCCGCCTCACTTTGCGCAAACCTGCCTCAAGTGCGCCTGCCAGTACGTACCCTGCGCTCTGGACGGCCGGGTCCATGCGGGACGGTGCCCAGAACTGCTGTGGTACGAGGCCCACGAGTCTAGTACGACTCGTACACTTGGTTCGCTTGTAGCGTACGCTTCTCATGCGGTATGTGTGAGACTTGGTAGGGCCGTTTTGCTGGTAATCGTACGGAGCGCACAGGAGCGTCCATAAGGCCCAGACTTTGAAAGCATAGTACCTGGCCCCTAAAGATAGTATCTAAACATCAGAGAAGGGGTTTGTGGAAGTATTTAACCCTTTGTAAGACTGAACATTGCATTTTAGGAAGTGTGGCATATTGAAAGTAATTGGAATCCTTCCTAAAGTATAAAGACTGTATTTGAAGCCTGCTTGAACACTTCTAGATAAAGAGTATATTTATTTACAGTCTTGTGTCTCTGTGTGGTGGGTTGGTGAATATTGTGGGACATTGCAAGTGCTTAACCGTATACATTCCAGAGATTAGCTTTGACTGCTCGCGCCACGCCGCCTAGAGGGTGAGCAGGGGTTATTCCTAAGAGTAAATCATTTGCCCTGACTTATAGGAGAGGGTCCCTGCTTGTCGCAAGTACATACCTGCGCCAACCAGAGACTCCCAATTCTAACAGAAACGCACTGTACACATGTGTGGATCTCAATAAATACTTATAGGACACTTAGGGGACGTATAGTAGGTCCTGAATGCAGCCTGGTCATCATGTAAACAGAGATTTGAGTGTGTGCTACAGGTGTCCTGCAAAAGTCAGTTGGGCAAAACTATACAATGTTCACATTTTAAACCATGCAAATGTGTGTCAGGGCCTTATGTGGAATGGGATTGAATGAAACGTAGGATGCAAACTAATCTGGCCTATCACACTGTACTCCTGAAACTGAATGCCCCTCAGCACCACTGATTCAAGCCTGCATGTAGCCCTGAGAGAGCACTTGCCTGCACAACATTGGAGTGGACCACACTGTTGCTGTATCTGCATTCCCTGGACGTTAATGTCGCGAACTATGGAGAGGGCCCCAGCATTCAATGAGGAGGAAAACCAGGCCCTGCTGGATGCCCTCCTACCACAGTACAGCAAGCTGTATGGGAGACCAGGGGAGCTGGTGAGCGTTGACTGCACTACCTTTGCAATGTGGTTGTGATTAAGTCCCGGGGGTGTACATGGTGGTGTCTCCCATGAAGAGCATGATGTAGTTCATGTGTGTTCACTCCTCATTTGCATTATGCTTACTATGACATTCAATGCATAGTGAACGACACATTCAGCCGTGCCACACCTTGGTGGCTTTATTCCCAAATTTACTGAGGTGTAACAGTGTTCCCCCCGGAGTGACAGCTGACTGTAATCATAGATGTTTATGACTTGTGTGGACCTGTGGTGATATTGTACAAATGATGTGTTTAACCTCAAGTGTATGAATGTTCCTTGTCATCTGGGTGAGTGTGTATGTGATGTGTTGCACCACAGCTGCATGGCATATGCAGCAGCTATAGCCATCTGATGTGACAAGTAAGCAGTACTGTGTGCCTGACTTGCAAAGTTAGCACAACACCTGTGACACCTCATTGTCAAGTGGCACATGTGCAAAGTGAGAGTTGTATCCGCTGTTGCCAGTGACAGGCGAGTGATTTGTGCTGGGGTGTGTCTGTCTGGTCTGCTGAGGGTTCTTAAGTGGAGTGGGATATGTGACTGCGTGCCACGTGCTGTCCCACACCCTGCAGTTGCATTTGTTGGCAGTGTGTGCCATGATCAGTGAGTGTGTTGCACCTGTTACGCCATCTGTTGCCTTTCAATGCCATGTAGTGCATTGGGGTTTGCCCACAGGCCTAATTCACATGGACAATGATGAAAGTCCTGTCAGCATCCTATTCCCTGTTCACATTATCAACATTGTGCAAGTGTGTGTCTCTGGGACATGGAGCAGGTGTAGTGATGTTGTTTCACTTTGTCTTCCTGACAGGTAACTGCCTACGAGAAGGGGAGATATGGATAGAGATGGTCAGGGCTGTCAGGTCTGTGGGGGTGCAGAAGAGGTGGCAGGACATCCGGTGCTGGACCCGGCGTATTGTCCAGGTCCAGCTAAAGATGGACCCTCCACGTCGTCATGGCGGAAGCCGTCACCTCACCCCCCACATGTTCTGGGTCCTGGCAGTGCTCTTTACAGACCTCGATAGGCAGTTGCAGGAGAGACAGCAGCAAGGAGGGGGTAGGTACATGGCTGTTTGTTGTGTTGTGTGTCACCTGCTTCTTGAGGTGCTCTGAAGCCTGGATACACTACCACAGTTGGGGTGTCTAGTCAGACAGGTGATATGTGCACTGTATTTTCAATTACCCATACTCAGCTGGTGCTGTTTTTAATCCCTTGCCCTCCTTCACATGTGTACCTTGGTCTGTGTGTATTCACATTTTCACATGTTTATCTAGGGAGCAAGATAATTAGACTGCGCATTGATGAACGCATTATGTGGGAGGATGGTCTGTGACATGTGTTGGGACCTTGCCTGTGCCATGGCCTGTGAACCGTGTTTGGGCTTCATATTTGTTTGCACTGATGATGAGTCTCAACATAGGAGTGTGAAGTTTCAACTGCACACCCTTGCATCATGCATGACCCATGGTGTGTTCTCAGACATGATGTACATCAGTTGGAAAATATGCATAGCGCCATGACAGTTACCAATCCTTAGTTATCTCTAGGATTGAATATGGCTGCACCACCTTAGCGGGCTCACCAAAAATGTCCACAGCACCATTGAAAGCATGCCTAAACGCTGCGGCAAGAATTATCACCGGATCCAGGAAATACGACCATATATCGCCACACTTGAAAGCTTTAAGTTGGCTACCCTATGAAGCAAGAATCCAAATGAAGATAGCTTGTATCACCCATAAAGCGCTACACCACAACACCCCAGGATACCTAGCGAAGAAACTCCAGCTATCGGGAGGGAATCGACCAGCGAGGAGTACTGAAGAATTTCTACTACGGCCAGCCTTTTTCCACAAGAAAAAAACCTATGACAGAGCGTTCTCAGGAGCTGCCCCCAGAATATGGAACTTAATTCCTCCTATCATCAGGAAGATCCAAAATGTGGCAGCATTTAAGCGAGAATTAAAGAGCTTTCTGATGAAGAAATACACTACCTAGAATAGATCAGTCACGAACTGACAATGAACTAAATATCATACTTGTTTACACACTCTACCTATGATAGAAATATATCCACCTCTGACTTTATTTATCATCTACCTCCTATCATCTACCTCATATTTGTTGTCAGTATAACTGTTGGACATATTTGTCTACCTAGAATAGATTAGTCACGAAATGTCAATGACCTAACTAGTCTTACTTGCCTACACATTTTCTTGGGATTGAAGTATATCCGACACTGAGTATATTTATTACCTACCTCTTATCATCTACCTCATATTTGTTGTCTGTATAACTGTTTGATATATATGTCTTTCTTCCACGCCTCATATCTTATTCGTTCCGATGCCCGTATAACTGTCTGATATATATTGCCTTTCGCATACGCCTATATGTTAAGTCCTCTGATACCCACGGGTCTTGTTCGCGCTATACAAAACTTTCTAATAAATAAATAAATAATAAATAATACAGTCAGCTCATTCCAGAACCACGGATCAGTGTGCCCACTAAAGTCCCCTGAGACAACCTGGCCTCCTAATCACGTGGGTCATCCAACACTATGCCCATTCTATGTGGGTTTAGCAACGGTCTGCCTCTGTGGCATTGGTACCTGGCATAGTTTGTATTTTTCCTGTGTCTGCTACATGTGCCCACTGGACATGGATACAAGATTTGGCTTGTGCATACTCACACTGGGCAGTGCCTGTGTGCCTATTCACAACAATCTGTTGTTGGTTGTTTGTGACTAATATATATTCCCAGCCCCACGAGGTGAGCTAGGGTTACTTTTGGAATTGTTGCTGCTGCACAGTTTTTTTTACCCAGATTCTGAGTGCTCACTTCTTGAGATGTATCTATCACATTGACTGAAAGATGGGGGTGTTGTGCAGGAGAGGTCTACATGGGCCTGCTGATTTAGCCTTGCCAGGTGTGTGACCTGTGGGTGAGAATTGGCTTTTCAATATTTCACCATGCACTTCCCCAGTGATGGTGGCCAGTGCTTTCATTTGGGGCTTCACAGCCTATGTCATTTGTTTCCAGACATGATTGTGCCTCATTCATTTTTGCCACATGTATGTAGTTCTGGTGCAACCCTGTTTTGTCTTAGTGTGCACACTACTGTGTTGATATTTTGCCTGGGGACAAGGGTGTGTCCGCAATGCAGCAATGATTTTGTTCATCACAATTTCAGGCCAATTAGCTTAAGCATTGGGTCTTATGTGCTAGCAACGTTATAATCAGGTCATGGATGCCCCTGTGAGGACTGACATATTTCAAGTTGTCTCAAATTATTGATTGAACCTTGGCACTCCCAACACTTGTTAAAAGTTGTTTATGTTTTGAATGTGTTAATATGACGAATTGTGTAAGTAACACTTATGTGCCTGCATGATAGTTGTCTCACAACGTAGTGTACACAAGATGACATTTGCAATTTTTTGACAGAAGCAGGCAGCTTTTGATGGAGGCCAGTGTTAGTGATTAAGGTTGTGCCTTGATCTCCATGTCCCCAGAGTGGTCTTGAGTTCTTGAAAGTCCTTTGTTGTCAATTATATAAACTAATGTGTGTCAAGCCATCACGACCTCCGTTGGACCATGTATATGGCAAATCTGCAACTCCATTTGTTTCTAACAGTGTTTCATCTTAAAGGGTGCCAGCTGTTTCACTGAATGTGTAAATGTTTTTTGTGTGCATTTCATTGTGAGAAATCCTTCATGCAGGCACATACGTGTTCTCTTCACAAGATGGTAAATTAACACATTCAAGACATGTTGAATGTGTAAAGTATAGTGAGTCCCAAGATGCCAACAATTCATAACATAATTTTTCACCCAAATGTACTTACAGGGCTCTGAGTGTGGTGTCACCTTGGGAAGTGAGGTGTGTTAGTTTGCCCTGAGGTGGCATCTCTTCATTGTATTGATCTGCTCTCCTGTAAATAAACAGAAGCTTCTCAGTGTAATTCTCATTCAAGTTGTGACTTGGTGTGTTCTTTGTATCCTTGTGTCCAAGTAGCATGGTGTCTATACCAACTGGGCAGTACAAGTCTCATATATGTGCAGAGATATCTGGCTGTTACTCATGATGCATGCCATGATTTGCAGTGTAAGCGGTACAAAAGGGGGTGGTGATGGACGGAGCATCTGAACCAATCAAACACTCACACCCAGTCGAAAGATCTGGGTTTGATCCATCACCGTTCTTTTGCCCACTCTGCCACCCCAGTTCAGACATGGCACACAACCAGCACACAACCACAGAAGTGTCAGCGCATATCTACTGGCACGCAATCTAAGAGGGCTGCAGGCACACCCACAGGAACTGGGGTCAGACCATAGACATGCAGCCAAAGAGAAAGTCCGCAACACTCACAGCCCTCTGCCTAAACTCCCATAGTGTCCTCGGGTGCAGGCGGTGGTCTCGATGAACTGGCAGCAGTGTGCAGCGCTGAGTTTCGTTCCACCTTTGGTGCTTCACAAGCCACTGAGGAAGATACCTCCCCCCCTGCACCCATAACACATACCCTTCCCACTATTGTCCCTGCGGTGCCTGGTCCTGACCCGGATGATGCCCCCCCAAGGGTCAACAGCTCATTAGGTCATTCCTGTGCACGCAAGTTTGGGGTAGATGACCTCCCCAACGTCCCCCTATGAGACTTTTTTGTGGACTGGCCATTGGCCTTGTTTGAGCTGGGACTCATTTTTGCACTTATTTTCATTTGAAGCTCAATGAAGCCTTTTATTTTGAATTCTACATTATTGCATTTCAGGTATTTGCTGTTGTTTTTCTGAGGGCCCTAGAGTTGGTGTCATTATAATGTTTTGGGGTTCTGAAATCCGCTTTTTGCTGATGGTAATGAGGTGGACCATGGTATCTATATGCCATCACAATGTCTCTGCAATTAATCATTGGTTTTGTGGATTCATTTTGGCTAGAGACATTTTCCCAAGGAGTGTTCCTTTCTCTGTGACACCCGACATCTTCACTACAGACAGTTGCAAAATTGTTGTGCTGACAAGTTTGCACATTTCCTTTTTTGGTGATGGTTACCTTCAGCAATGGCCATGCTTGCTCACAGATGTCTACTCCTCATTTGTCTGTGCCATCCATGCAACTCACTTGTGTATAGAGTATGCACAAATGCCTTCATGGACACACTCACCCTTTTCACCACTGTGCATGTGTGTCATCACAACCTACTCCTATGTTGGAAATTGTTCTGCAGAGTATTTGGGCACATGACTCACATTTTTAAGCTTTGTATCTAATGTTTTTCAACCCTATTCCTTCCATGAGCGACTACATCTTGGTGGTCTGACCACCACCTGGACATTCATATCAGCCCAGGGATGTACGTGACAGGGTGTGTTCCCTTTCGCTCTCTTTGTTTGGTGGGCTGTTACATGACTAGACACTATTGTGTCATGATGGTAGGGTGTGTATGTTGCCTGCATCCTCAATGGGTGGGTATGCATGTGCAATTTGACATCACACCCACATGTGGTGTGTCTCACAGTGTGTGACAGAAATCCATACTCCGAGGAGTGGGACACTGCTGTAAGTGATGTGTTGCTATGGCACTATCATAAAAGTCACAATTTAGGGATGTGCACATACCCCCATGTAGTTGTGGTAAACTGATGATGATGTCCCCACCTATATCTGAGCACTGCTGAGGGTCCTGTGCACCCTCCCCTCTTATGTCTGGGCACTGCTGGGAGTCATATCCACCCACCCCCATACTGTTGGGTTATGTTGGGAGTCATATGCACCCACCCCCATACTGTTGGCTTCTGCTGGGAATCATATCCACCCACCCCTCATATATCTGTCCTCTGCTGGGAGTCATATCTACCCACCCCTCATATGTCTGGACACTGCTGGGAGTCCTGTGCAACCACACCTCAAATGTCTGGACACTGCTGGGAGTCCTGTGCATACACCCCCATACTGTTGGCCTCTGCTGGAAGTTATATCCACCCACCCCTCATATGTCTGGCCTCTGCTGGGAGTCATATCCACCCTCCCCTTATATGTCTGGCCTCTGCTGGGAGTCATATCCACCCACCCCATATTGTCGGCCTCTGCTGGGAGTCCTCTGCACCCACCCCATACTGTTGGCCCCTGCAGGGAGTCCTGTGCACACACCCCATACTGTTGGCCTCTGCTGGGAGTCATATCCACCCACCCCTCATATGTCTGGGCACTGCTGGGAATCATATCCTCCCACCCCCATACTGTTGGGCAGTGCTGGGAGTCCTGTGCACCCACCCCTCATATGTCTGGACACTGCTGGGAGTCCTCTGCACCCACCCCCATACTGTTGGCCTCTGCTGGGAGTCCTGTGCACCCACCCCCATACAGGTGTCCTATGCTGGGAGTCCTATTCATCCACCCTCATACTGTTGGCCTCTGCTGGGAGTCATATCCACCCACCCCTCATATGTCTGGACACTTCTGGGAGTCCTGTGCACCCACCCTTCATATGTCTAGACTCTGCTGGGAGTCATATCCACCCACCCCTCATATGTCTGGCCTCTGCTGGGAGTCATATCCACCCACCCCTCCTATGTCTGGGCACTGATGGGAGTCCTCTACACCCACCCCTCTTATGTCTGGGCACTGCTGGGAGTCATATCCACCCACCCCTCATATGTCTGGACACAGCTGGGAGTCCTGTGCACCCACCCTTCATATGTCTGGACTCTGCTGGGAGTCATATCCACCCACCACTCATATGTCTGGCCTCTGCTGGGAGTCATATCCACCCATCCCTCCTATGTCTGGGCACTCATGGGAGTCCTCTACACCCACCCCTCTTATGTCTGGGCACTGCTGGGAGTCATATCCACCCACACCCATACTGTTGTGCACTGCTGGGAGTCCTCTGCAACCACCCCTTCTATGTCTGGGCACTGCTGGGAGTCATATCCACCCACCCCCATACTGTTGGGCACTGCTGGGAGTCATGTCCACCACCCCTCATATGTCACGCACTGTACCCCAACATTCATGGTTTGTGTGCAGCTTGCATCACTATTGCAATGGTGCCATACACGAGCGAGTGTGACGCCCAGTACCCCAACATTCACGGCATGTGTGCGGCTCGTATCACTATTGCAATGTTGCCATACGTGAGCGCGTGTGACTCACCATACCCCAACATTCACGACGTGTGTGCGGATTGTATCACTATTGCAATGGTGCCAAACGCGAGCGTGTGACACACTGAACCCCAACATTCATGGCGCGTGTGCGGCTCGTAGCACTATTGCAAAGGTGATATAAGCGAGCGTGTAAGTTGCACCGTATAGGTACACTTCTGTTATTGCAGTACGTTGTTTTCACCGTCGGCGCCATCATCAGTTCTATGCACCAGGTCGTAGGCGTACAGGACTGGGATGACACGGACGATTGGGTTCATGGTGTGTATGTCACATACCGGGCCAGCGGTTCAGGCCGGACTCTGCCTTTACTGCTGTTTTCGGGTCCCGTAGAAAAAGGGTCGTACAGAGTATTGTAGAGACGGATCACACTTGCTGGTCCAGAAACTGCTGCTTGTTTACGTACGGACGTAGCATACTGCGTGGACCGGATACAAATCATATGTATTTTTGTGTCGTATGGTGTTTGGTACGATTCGTATGTAGATCTGCTTTGGGTTTGAAATGTACTTGATCTTACGTACGGGGACGTTGAAGGTGTACGATTCGTACAGGAAATACACTCCCTAGAGCTATTCGGAGCTCATTTTCCTGAATCGTAATCGGCCCCAAAGTGTTACTAAACTACCTTACCAATCCAAGGCATCAAAAACCAACTGGAAGTGTTGCATTAAAACAAACCTTCCAATCACTTGGTGTCCAAATTCTAACTGCCAAGTTCTGAATGACCTAACAGTCCTTTTTTTTCTTTTTTTTTTAGAATACTCACGCCAAAAAGGTTTTCAGTCCTCACGCCAAAAAGGTTTTAAGTCAGGAGTGACATCATGTGGAGGATCAAAATCAGGAAGATCAGAAATATACAGGGCTGCAGAAACAGAGAATCCCCAGAATCTCCGTGCACAGAGTACCTCCTTAGTAGAATCCTGTCCTATCCTCCTCAGAAGATTTCTGTCTCCTGACAAGATCACTCCCTTAGATAGCCAATTCTCTGATGTGGTCCACGTTGGAGTGCCATTTGAAGAAAATAGAAACCTTCTCAGGGGTCTCACTGATACTTGGTCCTTTTTAAACCAACAAAGAAGAAATTGTCACAGAAGCTGAAATATAGAAAGAATGCATTTATTCACCTCAGATGAGGCAGACTACGTCACACAGAAGCCTTAGCAAATGCATGAGGCAATCTAAGGAGTACAGAAAACTGGGGCCTTATATATGCTCAGAGTTACATAGTCAGTATAAGACCAATGGGCAGTCCTGGCTCATGTAAGCATGCAAAATGCCTAATATGGGCCTGCAAGATCTGCTTACTCAGCAAAGTGTGAGGAGAGTTACTTCTCCATACAGCAGCAAAGATAGCCTGACACTTATACAACGGAATCAGGAGCATTCTATTAGATAGGCCATTCTGAGCATGTGCAAGGCTCTGAAGAGGGAAACAGCACATGGCGAGCACATGGCTACCTAAAATAGCTGCCAAAATACAAAATGTCTTTCAGATCATTCTAACAAGTCCCTCCAATCTTTAACAACATGGCCAGTGTCCATGGCAGGTGGTACAGCAAGAACATGAGAGGCTACACAGGGGAGAGTACAACACAGCAGAGCAACAGGGCCAGTGTCCATGGCACAGGGGAGAGTCCAACATAGCAGAGCAACAGGGCAAGTTTCCATGGCACAGGGGAGAGTCCAACACAGCAGAGCAACAGGGCAAGTGTCCGTGGCACAGGGAAGAGTCCAACACAGCAGAGCAACAGGGCCAGTGTCCATGGCAGGTGGAACAGCAAGTACATGAGAGGCTGCACGGGGGAGAGTACAACACAGCTGAGCAAAAGAGCCAGTGTCCATGGCACAGGGAGAGTCCAACACAGCAGAGCAACAGGGCCAGTGTCCATGGCAGGTGGCAAAGCAAGTACATGAGAGGCTGCACAGGGGAGAGTACAACACAGCAGAGCAACAGAGCCATTTTCCATGGCACCGGGAGAGTCTAACACAGCAGAGCAACAGGGCCAGTGTCCAGAGGCACCCTCATCTACAGACCCCCGGGACCATGCACACTATTCAGCGAAGACATCGCCGACTTCCTCAGCCCGCACGCCCTCCCCTCCGCGGACTACATCCTCCTCGGGGACCTCAACTTCCACCTGGAGAACAACAACGACCACAACACCACCACCCTGCTGGACAACCTCGCCAACCTCGGACTCAAGCAGCTGGTGACCACCCCCACCCACCACGCCGGACACACACTCGACCCCGTCTTCTCCTCCAGCAAGGACATCCCCTTCACCCACACCAGCGGACTCCACTGGACGGACCACAGCTGCGTCCACTTCAGCTTCAGAAAGAACACAATCCACCACCACCAGCAACAGATCGCACGGAGAAGCTGGAACAATATTACCGCCCACCAGCTCGCCGCATCCCTGAGCCGGGATGCCCCCGCCAGCTCAGCGAACCCCAGCCAGGCCGCCAACAACCTCATGAAGTGGATCAGCAACTGCGCAGACAACCTCGCCCCACTGAGGACCCCGCCCAGCAGACCCGGCAGTAAGAAGACACCATGGTTCACCAACGAACTCAAGAGCTCCAAGAAGAACCGCCGATCCTCGAGAGAGCCTGGCGCAGAGACCCGACACCAGACAACATTCAAGGAACGACTGGACAACAATGCCCACAACAGCAAGGAACTGTCCAACATCGTCAAAGAGCTCTCCAACCCCCACCAGAAACAACGACATCACCCCATCACAAGACCTCTGCAACGCCCTCGCCTCCTACTTCTACAACAAGATCGCAGACATACACAACAGCTTCAACTTCAGCACACAGCCAACGCACCCCACGACCACACCTGCATCCCCCACCACCACCCTCCGAGCCTGGACCCAGATCAACACCAAAGAAACCCTACGCACGATGAACTCCATCCACTCCGGATCTCCAACCGACCCCTGCCCTCACCACGTCTTCAACAAGGCCGACGCTGTCATCGCGCCCCACCTGCGGGACATCATCAACACGTCCTTCGACACCGCCACCTTCCCAGAGAGTTGGAAGCACAGTGAACTCAGCGCTCTACTGAAGAAACCATCCGCGGACCCCACCGAACTCGAAAACTACCGCCCCATCTCGCTCCTCCAGTTTCCAGCCAAAGTCATCGAGAAGACCATCAACAAGCAGCTAGCCGCCTTCCTCGAGACAAACGGATCCCTCGACCTCTCGCAGTCTGGCTTCCGGGCCAACCACAGCACCGAAACCGCCCTCATTGCAGCCACTGACTACATCCGAACCCTGCTCGACAACGGGGAAACAGCGGCCCTCATCCTCCTGGACCTCTCCGCGGCATTCAACACTTTCTGCCACCGCACCCTAGTGCAGCGACTCAGCAGCGTCGGAATACAAGAGAAGGCACTAGAATGGATCATCTCCTTCCTCGCCGGAAGGACACAGAGAGTCTGCCTCCCTCCGTTCAGATCAGAAGCCACCGAAGTAATCGGCGGCGTTCCTCAAGGCTCCTCGCTCAGCCCCACCCTCTTCAATGTCTACATGAGCCCCCTTGCGGCCATCGCATGTCAAAACAACCTCAACATCATCTCTTATGTCGACGACACCCAGCTGATCCTCTCCCTCACAAACAACCCAGCCACCGCCAGAGCCAACCTACACGAAGGGATGAAAGACGTAGCCGAGTGGATGATGAACAGCCGCCTGAAACTGAACTCAGACAAGACGAAAGTCCTCATCCTGGGATCTTCGCCCTCCGCCTGGGACGACTCCTGGTGGCCCCCTACCCTGGGCAGCGCACCCAAACCAATGGACCACGCACGCAACCTGGGCTTCATCTTGGACTCCTCCCTCTCCATGACCAGACAAGTCAACGCCGTCTCCTAGTCATGCTTCAACATCCTGCGCATGCTACGTAAGATCTTCCGGTGGATCCCCACCGAGACCAGGAAGACGGTCACCCAGGCCCTCGTCACCAGCCGACTGGACTACGGCAACTCCCTCTACGCCGGAACCACTGCTAAACTACAGAAGAGACTCCAGCAGATCCAGAACGCCTCAGCAAGACTCATCTTGGACATCCCCCGACACAGCCACATCTCCGGACACCTGAGAGACCTGCACTGGCTCCCGGTCAACAAAAGAATCACGTTCTTACTCCTCACCCATGCACACAAAGCCCTACACAACCAAGGCCCAGGATACCTTAACAACCGCCTCAACTTCTACACTCCCACACGCCAGCTTCGATCAACCAGCCACGCCCTCGCCGCCGTTCCCCGCATCCGAAGAGCCACCACAGGAGGAAGGTCCTTCTCCTACCTGGCCGCCAAGACGTGGAACTCCCTCCGGACGCACCTCCGCCAGACCCAAGACCACCTCTCCTTCAGGAAGCAGCTCAAGACCTGGCTGTTTGAGCAGTAGCGGACCCCCCCCTCCCCAAGCGCCTTGAGACCCTATGGGTGAGTAGCGCGCTATATAAATGCTTTGATTGATTGATTGATTGATTGATTGATTGGCAGGTGGCAAAGCAAGTACATGAGAGGCTGCACGGGGGAGAGTACAACACAGCAGAGCAACAGCGCCAGTGTCCGGGGCAGGTGGAACAGCAAATACATGAGAGGCTGGAAAGGGGAGAATACAACACAGCAGAGCAACAGGGCCAGTGCCCATGGCAGTTGGCACAGCCAGTACATGAGAGGCTGCACAGGGGAGACTCCAACACAGCAGAGCAACAGGCCAGTGTCCATGGCACTGGGGAGACTCCAACACAGCAGAGCAACAGGGTCAGTGTCCATGGGAAAGGTGAGAGTCCAACACAGCAGAGCAACAGGGCCAGTGTCCATGGCAGGTGGAACAGCAAGTACTTGGGAAACTGCATAGGCAAGGGCAGAGCAGCAGTGAATGACGAGGCTGAGGTTCCGTGACGATTTGAACCCGTGTTTTCAATATTGTCGGAAATACATAATATTGGTATCAGCGAACCACAAATGATCCATTTAGCATATCCTGGTGTTTTCGCTATGCTACGAGCAAAAGTACTCCTGTAACAAACACATTTCCGATCTACCCATGGCATCCATCTTAGATCATGGCAGCCATTTTGTGTTTCTTGCCCTCACATACGCAATAACCTCTGATTACTTCATTTCGATTAAGGACACGTAGGCTTAGCCGGCGATTCACCTTTCCAGTGACACGTGCACCTTGGAACAGAACACGCTGTAGCTGCATGACTCGACAAAGGCTGCCTCCTCTGCCCGAGGCCAGTCCTGCTATACTGGTTCTTGTGTTCGTTGGCCTGATCATGATTAGGCGGCCGAAGCTGGTAGCCTTGCCCATTTACGACCCACAAACATCTCTTATCCTGCTTTTCTATCTTCTGCACCTGGCTCTGCTCCTTTCCTTCTGGGCCTTTATTAGGGGGAGGTAACGAAATTTACGATGAGGCGGTCCGGGTCTTGAATGAAAAGTTGACATAAGATTATGATGGAAAAGTGGGAACCCCTCATTCGTAATGTTTTGACATCAGATATTGTCGACGATTCCTGTGCAACGCCAAATATTTATTGTTTAGGACACAAAGGTTTGGGAATGTATTACATGTAAAGAATTTGCCTCAAGCTCAAATTTTAGTATATAAGGAGCAACCCTTTTTGTACAAATCGAACAGGCTCCTAGATACTGCCCGTGTGTAGTTTCTGTGACTTCTGTGTCCCTGCAGTAATAAACCTTTGGTCTTTGACGCCACCATCGAGAAGCCCGTGTTTCTGTTTATTTGTGCACCGAGACAGGTGGAACTCCGGGGTCTTCGGGTGTTATCCCTGACACCTCTGGACGGAACCAAAAAGTCCAGAACTCCAATTGGCGCTGAACGTAGGGCGACGTCATTCGGTACCGGTCCAAAAGCCTGAAGAGTTCGAGAAGCTTCGTGTGAAGATTCCTGAGGGAGGCGCCCCACTTCATCGATCCCGGCACATCGCAAAAGTGGCCCGACGTTCTCTTCCACGAGGGTTCCCGTTCAGGACGGCTGCAGTGGTCCGTTGCCTTGACCGTCGCCCTGTCTTGGACCCGAGGTGCAGTCCTTAGTACGGCGAAACGTGACGGGTTTCTCCTTGGTGACGTCTTCAGTGCCTCAGTTAAGTATTTAGTAGTTGCTAGTTGGTTACTTCGTAAGGGTTGTTAAAATCCTTTTAGTTCTTGGTTTGGTTTGGTTTCGTAAGATTATCATTGGTTGTTCTGGTTACGATAATCTATTGGTTTAGTTTGGGTATCGATACATTTGTTCGCTTTTGGTAGGCCTAAGTTCTTGGTTCGAGTGCACATCCCTGTTTGTGTTGTTTGTTCTGTGTTCCGGATTACAAAATGGTAAGTCGGAAAAATTGTATGTTGTCGTGTTTCGGTTGCAACAGTGATTCCCGGTTGGAGGACTCATGTCTGGTTCCTCCGATTGGGACTCCTCTATATGATCTTTACTGTAAGCATGGTGTGGGTCCTATATCGTATAATGAGGTGTGGGTCCGATACACTGAAAAGGATGGTGTCCTTAGTTGGCCACTACATGGTAGTTTTGAACCTGAAGTCCTTGACAATTTAGAAGTAAAATTGTTTAAGAAGAAAGCCCGGCCGGCAATGTTTGATTCTTTCCGTTACTGGCGAAAAGAATCTAAACAGAGAGAAATTAAAAGGTTGAAAAAAGAACAGAGAGAGCAAGAGTTAACTTTAGAACAAGCGGCTAAGCAGCTGCAAGATAACGAGTCTGAGAAAGCAATGGAGGTGGCTACTAGAGAACGTAGTTTAGCGATCGACAAGTGCTATCCTGCCTTGCCATCGAGTACAACTAAGATAGTAGAGGACCCTGAAAACGATCCTCTGTTGTCTTACTTGTTACGGTCACCCCCACCGTATGCACAAGGTGCTACGGCTCCACCTGTACCGAATGTTCAATTGCCGGTTGCTGGACAACCTGGTATTCCTGCTCCTGCCCCTCAGAATCAAGCTCCTGTACTCCCTGTGGTTAATGTGAATGTTCCTTCGGCACCACCTCTTCCTGGGTTGCCGACTTCTTTGCCTATACCTATATTGCTTACACCTACTTCTTCACAAGCTACCTTACTTGATACTCCTACTGTCCCTGTACTATCTGTTCCAACTGCTACTGTGTTTTCTACATCTGCTAGTATTATGACTCCGCTTTCTGTTCGTCGAAGAATCACTGATTCTGTCTCTAACATTCTGTCTCCTTTCTATAAATCTTTAATTAAGACTCCTACTTCTGACTCTGTACAAAGACGTAGTCAGCTCCCAAGTACTGAGGAACGGGGAATATTAGATTCCACGGCTCTCAGATGGATTTCGAAGAGTAGGAGATATAGTACGAGAGATGTACTAGATACATTTATGCAATGGAATGAACCAACACAACGATATGTCTTTGACGAGATGTGCTCTCTTTTACGTGAGGAACTAGAAGAAGATGACTCTGAATTGAATTTAGAAGACTTAACTAAGGTTCAGAAAGAGTTTGCTGCAGGTACGATAGTAGGTCATAATATAAAAAAAGCGATGGAACTGATTTTAAGTTATAGGAATGATCCATCTCTTCGTTCACCGAGGGACTTAGAGAAAAATAGTACAAAGCAGAATCGCCAATATCCAATGAGGGAGGTTCCTCCAATTTGGCGCGAAGCTATTCAAGCCGACGCAGTGAATGGTGTTGTTGGCGCTCCGGCCCAATTCCAAAGAGTATGGATACACATTCCGTGGAAGCGAGCTGAAGTGTTAGCAGTGAAACAGGCCTTGCCAGATCCGCGTAAGAATCCTGCCGGATACTATAAGGAGTTAGCACAAACAGTTGAGGCTTGTGTAATGAATCTAGCGGACATTGACATGTTATTTGGGAATGTAGTTCCGCAACCAATTTGGGCTAAAATTCGTAAAGAGAATCATCCCGTTGCTCTAGGTGGTGATTGGGCAGCTATCATTGCAGCGGATGGTCAGCAAATAGGTGGTTCCAAACCCGAACCTCTAATTGCTAATCTTCCAGGTAGGATAATCGACTTAATGAAGACTCTGATGCCAGCATTGCGTGTTAACTGGGACAAGTTGTCCGCATGCAGGCAAAAGAAAGACGAAAGTGTCTCCGACTTTTTCACGAGGTTCGAAGAAACTTTTGTAGATCACAGTGGTCAGGATATGAGCACAGAAGGAGGACAGAGACTGTTTGTCGATAAATTTGTACATAATTTGCTACCTGAGCTATGCAATAAATTAAAAGATTCAGAGAGTGCGTGGGCTGTCTCTACAACTGCGCAAATACTTGCAACTGCACAGTATTATGAAAATAGGGATAAAGAGGAGAAAGAGAAATCAGACAAAAAAACGAAAGACTTCAAAACTAAAGTTCTTCTGCAACAAGCATATCCGCCTCCCATGAATCAGACCAATACACAGCAAGGATCATATCAAAGGACAGATTATGGTTCTCAGAGACCGCAATACCAGTGGAATCAATGTGCGTATTGTAAGAAAGAAGGACATTATAAGAATGAGTGTCCAGTCTTAGCGCAAAATAACGCAGCAGCAGCTCAGAGAGGTCGTGGTGGATTCGTACAAAATTCTAGAGGTCGAGGACGAGGTACTATGCCTCCACAAACAAATGATCGCCCTTCCAATCACTTTGATCAGCGAAATGGACAGTCTGCCCAACAAAATAGATCTCAACAGTATCATGTTGAGGATTATTGTGAAGTTGATGAGGGATTTCAACAAAATGAGTACTAGGACAGCCATGGACAGAGAGAGGGGGTAGTATCAGTTCCAGTGGATCAGAGTGGGCCTTATGTCGCTGTAGCAACATCAGGTGTAGTCGAACCGTTTCTGTTGGATACTGGTGCCGCAAAAAGTTCGATCATGCATGCGAAACTCCCTGGCGCACCTTTGCCCGGCTTAACAAATGTTTCTGTAGGTTTTTCAGGCGCCCCTGTTTACAACCCTGTATCTGGTCCTTTAGCTATTTCGTTGGACCGTGTCAATTGAAAGCACCTCTGATTTTGACGACAGGTTGTAATGAGAACCTGCTTGGTTTAGACTTGTTAAAACGCCTATATGCGACATTGTACTGTTCTCCGGAAGGAGTACAGCTTACGTTGGGTAAACGAATCACCTCTCCGATGTACTTGTCATTGGATGCACTCCCGCCAGAGCTGCGTTCACTCCCTGATACTCTTTGGGCGACTGGTCCTAACGATGTAGGCCTTTTAGAAATACCACCATATGTAGTCACTTTGAAAGCAAATGTAAAATTTCCACGAATTCCTCAATACAAGATCTCTACTGAAGGTGAACGTGCACTTTTATTGATTGTGCAAGATTTGATTAAGAAAGGGGTGGTTGAAGAAACTAGAGGAAATGTCTGTAATAGTCCTGTACTGCCAATTTTGAAACGTACTGATCCTTCAAAGCCTCCAGTATATAGATTTGTTATCGATCTCAGAGAGGTTAATAAAATTGTGGTTCCGCAGTTTCCTGTAGTTCCAGACATTACTGCATTGTTAACATTGATTCCTGCAACAGCTACATGGTTTTCAGTCATCGACTTGAAAAATGCCTTTTTCAGCATTCCAATAGCCGAGGAAAGCAGAGATATTTTAGGCTTCTGTCTAGGAAGTCGAAGCTTCAGGTTTAAACGCGCTCCACAAGGCTATTGTGAGAGCCCATCCATTTACAGTCAGGCATTAAAAAGTCAGTTAGATTCCTTTGTACTTCCTCAAAGTTCTGCTCTAGTGCAGTATGTAGATGACCTTCTAGTGGCTGCCGATGACAAGGAAACTTGCAAAGCAGCTACGATTTCGTTATTGCATCATTTGTCTAATTTGAATCACAAGGTGTCACCTTCGAAAATGCAATATTGCTGCCAAGAAGTGACCTACCTAGGTCATCTCTTGTCAAAGGAGGGAAGGAAGTTGACCCCAGAGAGAATAAAAGCAATTACGCAGATGAGTGTTCCTCGCACACAGAGAGAAGTACGTGCCTTTCTAGGTATTACCTCTTACTGTAGGCAGTGGATCCCAAATTTTTCTCTTTTAGCAAAACCGTTGGTAGCTTTGACTGGGAAAAATGTTCCGAGTCCGGTGCCATGGTCTGCTGAATGTCAGGAGAGTTTTTCTGAGTTACGAAATGCACTATGTTCAGCTCCTGTATTGGGTACACCCGATTACAGCAAGCCATTCACGCTCTATGTTCACGAAAGAGAAGGTTGCGCGTTGAGTGTTCTAACACAGAAATTCGGTGATAAACAACGCCCTTGTGCGCACTTTTCATCAACATTAGATCCGGTAGCTAGAGCGTTGCCTAGTTGTTTGAGAGCTACAGCTGCAGCTGCGGCTTCCATTCGACAATCTGCTGGTTTGGTGATGAATAACATGCTAGTGGTCATGGTTCCTCATGCTGTGGATACACTCATGAACAGAACCAAGACACAACACCTTACCAGTGCGAGATTATCTGGCTACGAGCTGACACTGCTAGCGAGTCATATTCAGATCAAAAGATGCAATGTATTGAATCCAGCAGCACTGTTGCCGACTAATCAAGAGTCGAGTGATTCCGAACCCCATGATTGTTGTTTCAGAACCGAGGAGGAGACAAAAGGACGAATTGATTTAAAAGACACCCCATTGTCAGATCCAGATGGCACGTTGTATGTTGATGGGTCATGCTTTAAATTGGAGAATGGTGATGTGACTGCTGCCTATGCAGTAACGACTTTGAGTACGATTGTGGAAACTGCAAGAGTGAGTCAGAATTCTGCCCAAGCTGCAGAATTAATCGCTCTAACGAGAGCGTGTGTTTTAGCAAAGGGAAAGAGAGTAAATGTGTTCACAGATAGTCAGTACGCATTTGGCGTGGCCCATAATTTTGGCCGTTTGTGGAAAGAAAGAGGTTTCATTACGTCCCATGGGACTAAGATTCAACATGGTCAGTTAGTTAACGACTTGTTGGAATCTCTAACCTTTCCGACTGAAGTTGCGATTGTGAAATGCAGTGCGCATAAAGCAATCACGGATGATGTTGGTCGTGGGAATGCTTTTGCTGACGAGACCGCTAAACAGACAGCTAGAAATATGATGAGTAGAATGTATGTTGCAACGTCTGCAAGATGGATTTCCGAGTCTGGAATGTGTGAGGATACAGTGGAAAGTGTGAAAGAGATTCAGAAAGAAGCGACTGAGGAGGAAAAGCGTGCATGGAAAGAAAGTACGGGCAAGTTGGATTCGAGTGGATGTTGGATTGACTTGTCGGAACAACAGCGTTGGATGTTGCCTGATGCGTATGTGCTTGCAGTGGTGACAATGGCACATGGAGTAGCACATATAAGTTCTAAAGGGATATGTAAGATGTTGGCTCCAGTCTGGAAGAATGATGGGATTAGTAAATGTGCAGAGAGAGTGGTGAAAAATTGTATGGTATGCCTGATGCATAATCCTGGCAAGGGAATCCCTACTCCTGCTGGTCACTTCGCTCCTCCCTCTTGCCCCTTTGAAGTGATTCAGTTAGACTTCATTCACATGGATCGGTGCAATAACTTAAAGTAAGTCCTGGTGGTAGTTTGTGCTTTCTCCAGATGGATCGAAGCATATCCACTAAAGGACAACACTGCCCTATCAACTGCCAAAATTCTTCTCAAAGAATATTTCCCTAGATACGGAATGCCACGGATTGTATGGTCAGATAACGGAAGTGAGTTTATAGGGAAAGTTATGCAGAGTGTGTGTGCCGG
Organism: Lissotriton vulgaris; assembly: GCF_964263255.1. Lineage (NCBI taxonomy): Eukaryota > Metazoa > Chordata > Amphibia > Caudata > Salamandridae > Lissotriton > Lissotriton vulgaris. The sequence continues at coordinate 15,914,663 of NC_141691.1, forward strand.
TTTAGGTATTAAGCAAAAGTTTCACAGTGCAAACCATCCCCAGTCTGCTGGTTTAGTTGAGGGTTACAATGGCACCCTCAAACTAAAACTTGCTAAAATACAGGCATCCACGGGTTTATCCTGGCCAGACGCACTACCATTGGCTTTGTTATCCACAAGAGCGACTGTACATTCTAGAGTAGGGCTTAGCCCATATGAAATTGTCTTTGGCCGTCCCGCTAATATTTGGGGAGTGCCAAGGCCAAAGGAATTTTGTTCTCTGGAATATCCAATGTTGATTGATTACCTTTACGACTTGACTGCTAAATTGAGTCTTATTCACCAACAGGTTTTCGATGCATTGCCAAAGCCTCCGGAGAGTCCAGGTCATCAGCTGAAACCAGGTGACCACGTTGTGGTGCGGAACTTTGCGAGGACGAAGAACTTTCAGCCCAGATTTGTTGGACCCTACCAAGTTCTGCTAACAACGAGAACTGCTGTTCGTGTGGCTGGTCGAAAGCACTGGGTCCATGCGACACACGTCAAACGTGTGCCCTTGCCACTTCCTTATGACAACTGGGTGAAGAAGGGAATTGGTGCCTCTGAGTTCGAGCGAACACCCAAGTTTGTCCCTTTCAGCGATGCCGAATTGATAACTGACACTTCGAACCCTGACTCTCCTCCTGAAACTACTTCTTTGATTCCTGAACACTTGCCCTCTGCATCAGAAGAAACTTTGCCATTTGCGAACTTGAACATTGCAACCTCTGCTGACAAGACACTGTTTCCTGATCAAACAGTTCCTGCAAAACTAAGATACAACTTACGATCTCGTAATATGGACAAATAAAGCAGGAAACTGCCTATTGTGATATTTGAAATTTTGAACTTTTGCCTTCAGCCAGGAAGTTTGCTATTGTTTTATTGTTTTTAAAATTGCCTTGCCGTCTGGGTAGCCGTAGGGTCGTGGCTGTGTGCCTAGTTGAATCTGCGGGGGTCAGACACAAGGTCGATCTTTCTGTTGGTTCTGGGAACTCCCAGGACTGATAGAGGCATTTTCATCTACGTACACATCATCAGTGGTCGCGAGCGGATTGTAGAAGATGGAGCTTCCTGCGCTGCAACGAGAAAATGTGATTTATGTTCGCAGAAACAGACTCTACAGAATTCTTCATAGCAAATGTTTTCTGATGCAATGTGCTATTACATTTTTAATTGTTTTAATAACGTTGGTGGGTGGAATCGTTTTTGGTATAAATTTAATCTTTGTGCCAGTAACTACAGTACCTCCCCTTGATCCTGCTACCTCTACTGTTTCTTCCATACACTCTTTTCATTCGTTTCCTGAACATGAGCAAGCTCGACGCTCAGAATTTATCAATAACACTTTCGTACAGCTCTTGCACCAACACCAACTGGTAGTTAACACTACAGACTGCTGGGTGTGTGGCTTGATACCCCACACTATAGATAAAGGCATTCCCTACCTGGTTTCGCCTTTTAGCTATAATGGATCATTTCAGGTCTTTCAGACCATTTTTGCCTATGCCCTTGAAACCTATCCTCCGCGTCCACCACGTTCCACTAAATATAACTCTGCAAACAAAGCTTTAGTCCAGGGAATTATTGACATGATCAAGGACGTCAATAATACTCCATCTTACCCTAGAGACGAATTACGAGTATATTTGAGTTGGAACTCTTCAGAGTATCGCCTTAGTTTGGGAGAAAGCAAACGTAAAAGCTCCACTCCAATCTGGGTTGTGCCTCACCGAGGTCAGGTCTGTTTGCAAGGTAATGGGAGAAATCCGAGAGCTCAGCTAAGGAGGAGTGAGTGCGTTGAGACTTATGTGTTTCCGTCTAACTCTTCCCCTGCTTTCCTGACTGCTCGGGGTACCTACTTCATCTGTCAAGACAGAGCGTATACATGGTTGCCTGCCGACTTTGCGGGGTCATGCTATATTGCTCGATTGTTGCCTCCAACATACACTGCTTCATCTGACTACCACAAGACCAGAGTAGCAAGAGGTGTTTTCAGCAAGGAAGACACCGCTGGTCAGGAAGCTGGAGACTTCTTCAAAGGTTTCCTTCCGTTCTGGGGGCCTATGGCCAATAATAGAAACATACGTCAGCTAACACGGGTAGTTGAATCTACTATTTCCGAAACTGCTGGTGCCCTTAGCAATTTGACAGCTGAGCTTCAGGCGGATAGACTCATGACGTTGCAGAACCGTATGGTTCTAGACGTAATACTTGCAGATCGAGGTGGGGTATGCAGAATGATCCAATCGAGCTGCTGTGTTTTTATTCCCAATAATGCTCCAACAGTCTATGAGGCGATCTCTAAGCTACACAAGATTTCCGACTCTATACACGTAGACCAGGGAAACTGGTCCTTTATGGAGTGGTTTTGGACTCTGATATCAGCGTGGGGATGGAAGGTTCTGATGGTCATTGGTGTCATCTTAGTATTCCTATTCTCATGCTGCCTGATTATCCAGTGTGGTCCTGCTTTGTGTAGTCTCTGTGCTGCAACCTGTTTTAGAAAACCACCTGCGTTTGGAGAAAAGGCGCGAGAAAAGATGATGATACAACAGCATGGGTCTGAGGTTCCGTGACGATTTGAACCCGTGTTTTCAATATTGTCGGAAATACATAATATTGGTATCAGCGAACCGCAAATGATCCATTTAGCATATCCTGGTGTTTTCGCTATGCTACGAGCAAGAGTACTCCTGTAACAAAACACATTTCCGATCTACCCATGGCATCCATCTTAGATCATGGCAGCCATTTTGTGTTTCTTGCCCTCACATACGCAATAACCTCTGATTACTTCATTTCGATTAAGGACACGTAGGCTTAGCCGGCGATTCACCTTTCCAGTGACACGTGCACCTTGGAACAGAACACGCTGTAGCTGCATGACTCGACAAAGGCTGCCTCCTCTGCCCGAGGCCAGTCCTGCTATACTGGTTCTTGTGTTCGTTGGCCTGATCATGATTAGGCGGCCGAAGCTGGTAGCCTTGCCCATTTACGACCCACAAACATCTCTTATCCTGCTTTTCTATCTTCTGCACCTGGCTCTGCTCCTTTCCTTCTGGGCCTTTATTAGGGGGAGGTAACGAAATTTACGATGAGGCGGTCCGGGTCTTGAATGAAAAGTTGACATAAGATTATGATGGAAAAGTGGGAACCCCTCATTCGTAATGTTTTGACATCAGATATTGTCGACGATTCCTGTGCAACGCCAAATATTTATTGTTTAGGACACAAAGGTTTGGGAATGTATTACATGTAAAGAATTTGCCTCAAGCTCAAATTTTAGTATATAAGGAGCAACCCTTTTTGTACAAATCGAACAGGCTCCTAGATACTGCCCGTGTGTAGTTTCTGTGACTTCTGTGTCCCTGCAGTAATAAACCTTTGGTCTTTGACACCACCATCGAGAAGCCCGTGTTTCTGTTTATTTGTGCACCGAGACAGGTGGAACTCCGGGGTCTTCGGGTGTTATCCCTGACACCTCTGGACGGAACCAAAAAGTCCAGAACTCCAAGGCCAGTGGCCAGGGAGACGTGCAAAGTCAGGACATGAGAAGCTGCACAGGCAAGGCCAGACCAGCAGTGAATTACAAGGCCAGTGACCAGGGAGAAGTGCAGAGTCAGGACATGAGAAGCTGCACAGGCAAGGGCAGAACAGCAGTGAATGACTAGGCCAGTGGCCAGGGAGTAGTGCAGAGTCAGGAGATGAGAAGCTGCACAGGCAAGGCCAGACCAGCAGTGAATTACAAGGCCAGTGGCCAGGGAGTAGTGCAGAGTCAGGAGATGAGAAGCTGCACAGGCAAGGGCAGAGCAGCAGTGAGTGACAAGGCCAGTGGCCAGGGAGTAGTCAGGACATGAGAGGCTGCACAGTGAGTGTTTGACTGTACACTTCCATGGCCAGCAGCACACCCAGTTGGTAAACATTGGGCAGGACTAGCACACCTGTAAGGGAGACAGGTGTATGAGGGGGGAAACATCCTTTACAACGCAACTTTTACCACGCAGTGCCTTTACGACGCAACTATTACAATGCAAACCATTACAACGCATTGCGCTGGGGGCGGGGGGGCGCTCTAGGATAGGGAATAGATTTAATTTACTATCCAACACCTTCCCTACTATCCACGGGGACTGGAGTTGGAATAGTAAATTAAACTATTCACTATCCAGCACCCCAAAGCACTATGCGTTGTAAAGGTGTGCGTTGTAATACTTACGTTGTAAAAGCATGAGTGGTAAAAGCATGCGTTGTAATGTCATACATCTGTATGAGGGGGACTACCACTCACTCTTGGCTGTCAGGCAGACTTGGAGCTGGCTGTGTGTCGGGGACAGCAGGAACACTTGACTCGGGAGACAGAGGCCCCGGTGATGTAGGAATATCAGTGGCTTGGCAAGCTGGAGGACTGTGTGGACCAGGTGGTGTCGTGGCCCGTGGAGGTGTAGTCATGCAGACCTGTGACACAGAGTGGGTGTGAGAGGTGTGAGGGGTGCCCTTCTACTTCTTGGGAATTCGAAATGCCTTCCCTGTCTTGGGGTCAATGGGAACTGGTGATGACACAACAGGCACACACACCAACTGTCCTGCATCAGGTGCAGACACTGGCTCTCCCTCTGGTGACGTGCTGGATCCTGTGGGATGCTTTGTCCGGCTTTGCCACTGGACCACCTACCCCTGTTTGCCAGGTATACCCCCTACAGTGCCCTTCTTTGCCTGTTTGCCAGGTGTCCCCCCTACAGTGCCCTTCTCTGTCTGTTTGCCAGGGGTAACCCCTACAGTGCCCTCCCCCACCTGCTTCACTGGGCTTGGAATTGGAGTTGATGTGGTAGAGGAATGTGGCCCTGAGCCCTTCCTCGGTGTACCCTTGCCATACAATACCTCCTCAGTGGGCATAGACCCTGCACGTCTAGCTCTGCGTGAAGTTTTAGGGGCAGGAGAGTCCTTCGCTGGTGATGTCTCCGATGCATGGGAGTTTGATGTCTGCTTCATTGCTCTTTCGGCCTTGCTCTTTCCTGACAGGCTTTTGTCTTTGCCCTCTGTGGTGGTTCTGCTCTTCTGTGGGGATGGTATCTGTGGGCCGGCCTGCTTGGGCTGTTTGTGCTGGGTGCTTCTTGTGCTGTATCGTGACTGTGACGCATGGGAACCGCGGTCACTATCATCCGATGTGGCCGCTGACTGGGTGGTGGACAATGGCACCTGAGCAGGAATGGGAGTATGTGCTTGTTGAAGGGCAGACGTCACTGTGGACGACAAAGTCTGGACAGTACGGTGCATCCCACCCACGTCAGAGTGTATGCCCTCCATGCATGCAACCACCTGGCCCAATTTCTTGTCATGGTCACTGAAGGCATTGAGCAGGCTGTCTGGCTCACACAAGCTGGCGCAGGAGCTCTACAGACACTGCACTAAGCGAAGCAGGGGGGACAGGTGCAGGCTCAGCGGTACTAGGTGTGAATCTAACTCATACTCTCTTACTGACACAGACACGGGCAGCACCAGAGGAAGTGGATGGAAGGGTGGGCACTGGCCACTGTGTGGCAGATGATGCAGAGTCCCCATTCCCTGTGCCTTCCAACATGGATGCATCACCGCTGGCATCATATGACGTTGTACTCTGTGTCTCAGGTACAGATTTTCCAGCATACTCCGGTCCCCCTCAGATGCGCTGGCGGGCTCTGTGTCACTGGGCTCCGGTGCAGCTGTAGTGCTACTCTCGCCACCACTGGTTTCTGGCTCCTGTTCCTCTGTGTCCACTGGCGATTCTGCATGAGAGAGAGATGCAGGGTTGTGTTAGTTTCATAAGGATAAAGCAATTCAATAAATGCAGTACAGGAGATGCCCTAATGAACATGGTGACCACCACACCCTGCAATCACATTGCAGCAACACACTAATTCGACCCCAACAGTGTCTGTAACCCTGAAGATCTGACATGACTGAGCCATGGTAAGGCTACGAAGCACAACACCCTGTAGGTGGATGTAGTTTACCAGACACACAACTTGCTCTGTCCACACATAGGGACATGATGTGGGGACACCATTTATTACCACTGACAGACCTTGATGGAACAGGAGGGGACAACACATGCACCTATTAGGACATGACAGTAAACATTGGCAAGTAGCCCATACCAAACACCATGTGGTACCCTGGGGCACAATGTTGGCAGATGTGTGGGCCTCAACGATCATGGTGCATGCAAAGTAGGCATACATTAAGTCACACTCAGGCAGTGGGCACTGCTAATCACCCCCTAATAGATTCCCCACACTATCACAATGCTGAATGACCATGTAAATCCTAACACATCTGGCAATGTGAAAGCACAGCAGGGAGGATCACCTTTGTAAGGCCAGCTTGAGCTTATTAATGACACTGGCACCCATCCCAGCAGCCACTCACATGACACAGCACAGCACCACCCCACGCACATCACATGGCCCGCCGCTGTCACTGGCCCTTTACAAATGTGTCCGCTCCTAGCTAATGTCAGTCTACCCAAATACTCACCCCTGCCTTGCTGCTGATGCTCCTTCAGACGTGCATCTAGCTCAGGATGAGTCACCACCAAGATGCGGCCCATCAGTGGTGTCATGTTGCACCATGCCAAACGTCCAGTGCGTGGTAGCAGCCCCAATGTCATCTCTGCCACGTTCTTAGTCAGCCGGTTGATGTCATCCCACCTCTTGTGGCAGCGGGTGCGTCATCGGTTAGATACCCCCAGGGCTCGCACCTTTGCTGCAATGGCCCTCCACACAGCCTTACACTGGTGTACCTTGAGCTGCAGTCATGGCAGAAATGATCAGTGACATAGTGTCATGTTCCAACATCTATCAGTACAGTAGCAAGACACAGACTCATTACCAAATGTAAGCTCCCTCCATCCCAAACTGGGGTATCCCTCACAAGGGCACTCTGCATGGGCCAACCAGATGTGATTGCATGCATTCATGTAAATGTAAATGTACAGGAATTTATATAGCGCAAATCACCGAGCGGTTTCTAAGCGCTTGCTTTGGGAACCCGTCCTGGTATTGCCCTGTGAGATAACCCCAGCAGGGTATCCACAAGGTGAAAGCCAGGCATCCCGCCACGAGGGGCCGTTGTGGAGATTAAGCAAGCTATTGCCCAGAGTCGCAGAGTGTGAACCCGTGAATCAAGTAGGCACCGGAGCAAGAATTGTCGAGTCCATGGACATTTTTTTAGGACTCAAGACCCCTCCGAGCCGGGAATTGAACCCTGGTCCCAGGCTGACCTCTGCTCCCAGGCCTGCCTCCTCTAACCAGTGAGCCACACTTCTCCATGCATGAGGGCGTACAGGGTGAATGATAATCTTGCAAACATGCAGTGTGACTGCACTGAGCCCCCTTTGTGGCTTGCACACTACTCCAGTCGTATGCATGTCTGGCCACAACATACATCACATATCAACCTATGTCTGTGTGTAGAATAACTGTGTGCATGACTGGGCAGCATTCAATGAGCATATCTTGTGAACATATGTGTATGTCATGTGTGTGGCATTGGGGTACATGGATTCACCAACACAATATCCATCTACATATGTGTGGTTGTGTGCAATCATACAGGGCTGAGATCCTGCATAATTGAATTTCAGTGGGAGTGAACAAGGGTAAGGACACAATAAGTGCAGTGATGTGATCTTGTCTTGGTGGGCAGGCACTCGGCATAGCCTCTGGGTTCCCCCTGAGTCGGACAACAGGGGCACACAGAGACAATCAGCGAAGCAATTACTGTCCTTACACCTGCATGACCAACATCCTGTGGCTCTGTATGGCTGACAATGTAACACACTCCACTCACACATACAACTGCAGGCAGGGAAAACCATTACATTGGGACACACACACTCCTTCACCCTTGAGACAGCATGTGATTGATACAACCCCACACCCTCAGGCACATACTGCAGCAGTACAACTACATGTATTCCCCCCTGCCCTACACCTCCCTTCACGATGACTCACCACAACATTGTGGGAACCACACAGCCTTGGGTACTGTGCCAGCACCTCGTACACAAGGACCTCCAGCTCCTCGCTGGTGAATGGACTGGCACGGATCTTCTCTGTCCTTGCCATCCCTGTGTTCATGGTACACATGTGGATGGAAGAGAGTGGTCAGGGGTCCCAGGCAGCAGGCTCTTGAGGCAGCAGCAGGAAAAGGTCCCAGGCAGCAGGATCTTGAGGCAGCAGCATGAGAGGGTCCCAGGCAGCAGGCTCTGAGAACTGTGGAAATATGAGGCTCACTCCCACAGATTTATAGCCCCTTGGGGTTGTTTCTTAGGTGCCAAGCTGCAACAATTGCCTGTCCAGGTCTGCCTCTTTCAAAAGCATCCAATGGCACCCTCTGTGGTGGCTGTGCACGCCTTCCCCTATTTTCAAAACTGCATCATGCCACCGCAATCATCGTTCCCATACGCTGTAGGCAATGCTCCATGGCAGTGATGGTGAGCAGACGGCACAACGCAGTCAAAACACAGTGGTGCCATTACGACAAGTCTTTTACACGACTTGCGCTGGAGGGCGCTCTAGATTAAGGAATAGTAGATTCACTATTCCAACACCTTCCCTATTGTACGTAGGCTGGAGTTGGAATGGTAAAACGTACTATTCCTAACTCCAGCACCCTACAGCGCAAGTTGTGGTAACGACTTGCGTTGTAAAAGATGCGTTGTGATGTACCGCAATCATTTTGATGGCGTTGTACCATCATACATCCTGCGGTGGCAGTGCACGCCTTCCGCGATTTTCAAAACTGCATCATGCCATTGCAATCATCGTTCCAATTGACTGTAGGTAATGCCCCATGGCGGTGATTCCGCGTCGGGCCAGGTGGTAGCTTGTGCGATTTGGGATCTCGGGGCAAGCCCACCGCCATCTACCCATGTCCCCATGCCAATGGCTACCACACTTGTGAAGGGGTGGTGCTGGTGTCACACCGCCGGGGCCAGGCAGTAGCTACCGCAATTTGGGTGACGGGGCATGCCCAGCGCTAACTACTCATGTCCCCATGCCAATGGCTACTGCACTTGTGAAGGGGGTGGTCCTGGTGCCACACCACCGGGGCCAGGCGGTAGCTACCGCGATTTGGGGCACATGCAATGGCAATGTCCATGGTGAACACTGCCTCAGTACACAGCGGCAACATGGGTAAGGACACATCATTGTGCACACAATGCCATTATTCCATTGAATCCACAGGTGGACGCACGTGTCATGGTTGTCTATGTGTCAAGTACATTGGTCTGTTGTCCCTGCAATGTCACTTATGCATTTGATGGTTGATGATGATTAACAGTGTTAAGCTGGAGTCAATAATGTGTCAACAATCAATGTGGTGTGGGTCAGTGCTGACCTTGGCAAGGGTTGTCTTACTGTCTTGTTACTTACTCGTGCTTTTATATCTTCTCATGCCGACAACTGACAGTTTTCCGCCTGCTGTGATCATTGTGTTGTGGATGTGTGCCAAGTTTACATGATGCATTTAGGTGTGCCAAGTACAGCAGATGAGTATGAGACAGTAATGTCCATTTTACATACATTGGTGGATGGTACCCTACAAGGCGTGCACATGTGAGATGTAGGGTTCAGTATGTGTGCATTCACATTGAGCTACGTGTTGTCAGTGGCACTGGTGTTTGGTAAATGGAGAGGTGTGCCCTCTGTGTGGCTCCAATGTTCACCCATGTAACCTGGTGTGCCACACATTTCTCAGGGCAGTCTTTGTTTTCTGTGACATCCTCAACAGGATGTGCTGTGGCCATCTCCTGATGGTTGTCTTTGACATGTGTCCATTTTCATATCAACTAGGAGGAGGCCTAATCTCATACGTCAGCAGACACTGCTGGAGGACATGGAGGATATTGCGATCATTCGCAAATTCCGCCTCAACAGACCGACACTGAAGACCCTTTGTGATCTGTTGGAGCCCCACCTGCAGCCTCATCGCCACTACCCAACAGCATTCAAACCAACGTACAAGGTGATGGCAGCCCTCAATTTCTTTGCCACTGGTTCCTTCCAGGAGACAGTGGCCAGCGCTGCAGGGATGTCACAACCCTTGTTCAGCCTGGTGCTGAGGGATGTTCTTGCAGCCATGATTATATATGAGGATCGATACATACATTTCCCAGGGGAGCAGAATTTGATATTTGATATTTGAGGGGGTATTTATAAAGCGCAGCGGTCGCTCCGAAGGGAGCATCATGGCGCTGAAAATCCTGAATGTCAAGTCGTGGTAGCAGAAGGAAGGCTAGATGGCAGCTTTAGTCAAGTCGTCGGGGAGGTTAAAGATCCAAGTCTTAAGAAGCTTTCTAAAGGGCTTCTCATGGGCCTGTTGTCTCAAGTATTTGGGCATGCTGTTCCAGGCTTTGATGGCTAGGGAATTTAAAGTTTTTCCACCTTTAGTCTTCAAGTTGAACCTGGCGGGAGACATGAGATTGTCTTGGGCAGAACGGAGGAGACGACTCGGTTTGTAGTGGGGGAAGCGTCTGGTCACGTATTTTGGACCAGTATTATTGAATGCCCGAAAGGCGATGGTAAGTATTTTGAAAAGAATTCTTTTATGGAGGGGGAGCCAATGCAGAGATTTTAGGGCTGCAGAGATTGATGATTTGCGGGGTAACTTTAGGACTAATCGGGCAGCCGTGTGAAGGACGCTTTGAAGTTTGGTCTGAGTGGACTTTTTTGTCCCTGCCAGGAGGCCGTTACAGTAATCTAGGCGTGATATAATGAGGGCTATTGTTACTGTTTTTCTGGCCTCAAGTGGAAGAAAGTCGAAGAACTTTCTGAGTAATTTTATTATACCAAAGCATCTGCCGGCAACAATCCTGGCATGCTGATCGAACAATAGGTCCGAGTCGAATGTTACACCGAGGTTTCTGGCTGTTGTTACAGTCTGCGGAGGGGCAACAGAGTTGTCCGGCCACCAAAGGGCTGGGCAGAAGGAGGTGTTCTTTCCGATGGGGAGAATCTCTGTTTTACTAGAGTTACATCTGAGATGGTTGGTGTCCATCCAGTGGAAGACCGCGGTCAGACAGTTTTTGAGATTGAGCTCAGCTTGAGTTGAGTTATCCTCCAGGGGTACGATCAACTGCGTATAATCGGCATACAAGGTTACAGGTATGCCGAATGATTCGATCAGGGAAAGGAGGGGGATGAGGTAAACATTAAAATGAAGGGGACTCAGGATGGACCCTTGGGGTACTCCGGAGGAGACCTTTTTTTCTTTGGACTGAAAAGGGCTAAGAGCGACGTTTGAAATCTGTCGCTGAGGAATGATTTTATCCATAATAGGGCTGTATCTGAAATCCCTATGTCCATCAGTCTATTGATCAAGATAGAGTGGGATATGGTGTCGAACGCTGCTGTGAGGTCAAGAAGTATGAGAATAGCCTTCTTCCTCTGGTCTTGCAGCGTTTTTATAGTGTCCGACAGTTCGATCAGAGCAGTCTCGGTTGAGTGTTTGGGACGGAACCAGATTGTTGGGGGTGAAGGATGTTGTGGGTTTCCAGGTGGATTTTGAGTTCTTTGTAGACCAACTGTTCTGTTATTTTTCCCAAAACAGGGAGAAGGGTGATTGGGCGGAGATTGGTCAAGTCAACCGGGGATTTGTTAGCTTTCTTCATAAGCGGTTTGACTATGCCCTTTTTCCATATGCGAGGGACAGATCCGGGGCTGAGTGACAAGTTGACTATGTTATTAATGATAGGGTTAACCACGTCAATGAGTTGGTGGAGAATCTTGGGAGGGCATGGGTCAGAGGGGGAACCGGACTTACAAGATAGAATGACTTCTCTGGTTTGAGACAGAGTGACATGGGAGAAATTTTTGAGACTCCCAACAGGAGGTTCTGAGTTGTCAGGAATAGGAGACCCTTCAGGGGTTTGTACAGGGGGGAAGTTCATTTGAATGGAGGTGATTTTTTCGTCGAAGTAGTCTGAGATCTTGTCGCAGAGATCTTGGGATGGGGGGATTTCGGGTTGAAGTGCTTTGGGTTGGGTGAACGATTTAACTATTGAGAACAAGGTTTTTTGTTTCTGACTAGCTTCTTGGATGGCATTGACGTAGAAGATTTTTTTAGCAGATTTGATGCTAGAAAGGTAGTGTTTCCTTTGTTGGATATAGGAGAGACGATCGTCATTGTCGTATGTTCTGCGCCATTTACGCTCAGCTATCCTGCAGAGTAGGTGAGCGGTAGCTAAGGCCGGGGTGAACCAAGGGGCGTTGTTTTTAGTTTTTTTTATAGTTGTGCAGGAGCGATTGGTAGGGTTCCTGATTTTGATTTCATGTGAAATCCAATTATGGAAGAGGACATGTCAATGTTACTAGATAGAACGGGGGAGTGTGAGAGAAGGATGGGGTTAAGAGTAAGGTTTTCCTGGACCTTTTTCCAGTTGACAGAGTGGTCACGAAAAGGATTTTATTTGTTGCGGGTGGGGAGTGAACAAGTGATATGGAATGGGATCAGGCTATGATCTGTCCATATCTGGGGGAGGGGGGGTAGGGTGGTGAGAGAAGGAAGATTAGTACAAACACCGTCGAGAGCGTGACCTAGTGAATGGGTAGGCGGAGTGACACTTTGTTGAAGGTTGAAGATTTCAAGTGTCTGTAGAAAACTATTTGTATGTGGGTCAGATAGGGACTCGAGGTGTAGATTAAAATCCCCAAGAAGGGTGAAGTGAGGGTAACGGAGGAGGAAGTGTCCCAGAGAGTCACTCAGGGAGGCTAGGAATTTGGAAGCTTTTCCGGGCGGGCGATAGATCAAGCCACCTGAGAAGGAGAAGGATTGACTGAGTTTGATAGAAAAACCCATGCCTTCTGTGTCAGTTAAGGGGTCAAGACTAAACGTATGACAGGTGAGGGTATTTTTCCAGAATAATTGCAACGCCTCCGCCTCTACCTTTCAGTCTGTCTTGTCTAAGAAAGGAATAACCCTGGGGGAGGGCAGTGGCTATGTCTGGGTTGCTGTCTTCCGTTAGCCAGGTTTCTGTAATCAGAAGACAGTCCAGATCAGACTCTAGGATGAGGTCGTATATATCTTGGCTATGTTTGCACATAGATCGGGCGTTTATCAAACCACCTTTGAAGGGCGACATGGAGTCCTTGGGGTGGGGTAAGGGGGAGGGGGAGCGGGCAGGATTAGTAGTGAGGGACCAGCGGCAAAGCTTGCAGCAGGTCGGGCCGAAGACATTTGACAAGTCCAGTTTGCAAGAACAGTAATGGTTGCCCCGCAATAGGTGGAGTTCGCTAGAGGGGTACCTAATAAGCGTGGAGGTTTGGGCAGAGTTTCCTGCACCTGGCGCGGTCTTGGCGCGGACAGGCGCAGACCGGCTTGCCTTAGGCGCGTAAACGGCGCTCCCGCGGCGCTCCCGCTGCGCTCCCGCTGCGCTCGTCCACTGCGCTTTCTGTGCATGCACATTTCTAGCGGGGGAAAGGGGCGTGGCCTAAAAGGGGGCGGAGTCAGTGCGCACACCTGGACTGATGGCGGCCGCTAAGTGCGAGAGAGGAAAGCGCGACAGCTATTAAGATCAGCTGAGCGCTACGAGTGAGGATTGCACAAATATATATGCAGTCTGTTAGGAACACAAGTAAGTGACACCACACAGAACAATTTACAAGTTTTAAAAAGCAATGTAAAGTACCGCCAGCTCCCGGCTTCCGCCTCAGGACTGGGACAGGAGTTATCTGTCTGACGCTCGAAATTCAGCGTTTAAGTAGTCAACACAAAGGGGCGTGGCCTAAAAGGGGGCGGAGTCAGCGCGCACGCCTGGACTGATGGCGGCCGCTTAGTGCGAGAGAGGAAAGCGCGACAGCTATTGAGATCAGCTGAGCGCTACGAGTGAGGATTGCACAAATATATATGCAGTCTGTTAAGAACACAAGTAAGTGACACCACACAGAACAATTTACAAGTTTTAAAAAGCAATGTAAAGTACCGCCAGCTCCCGGCTTCCGCCTCAGGACTGGGACAGGAGTTATCTGTCTGACGCTCGAAATTCAGCGTTTAAGTAGTCAAAACAAAGGGGCGTGGCCTAAAAGGGGCCGGTGTGAAGGGTGACTATATCCCCTCAGGCACATCCCCCATGTCGTTGGTACCATCGATTGCACCTATGTCGGTCTGGTGCTACCACAGGCGAGTGAGCACATTTTTAGGAATCGTAAACATCATCACTATATCAATGTGCAGGTGATGTGCCTTGCGGACATGACCATATTGCATGTGTGTGCAAGATTCCCTGGCTCAGCCCATGATTTGTACATCATGAGGAACAGCATTGTACCCCGGATGATGGCAAATCTGGTTTCCGAGCGTGCTTTTATTGTGGGTGAGTATGCCTAGTGATATGGCGTGCTGTAAGTGTGACCTGCTGCCCTCTGCCTGTGCAACATTGCAATGTGTGTTTGTCATTCCTAGGTGACTCTGCATATCCCAGCCGTCCATGGCTGCTGAGCCCACTTCGGAATCGCAGGACCCCAGCTAACATCAGGTACAATGAGGTCCATGGCAGGACCCGTCGTGCCATTGAGCGGACTTTTGGCCTGCTCAAATCAAGATTCCGTTTCATTGACAGGACAGGAGGCGCACTGACATACTCGCCTGTGAAGGTATGTAAGACCGTTGTGGCATGCTGTATGCTCCACAACATGGCCATTCACAAGGGGATTCCCCTGCTCCTGGACGATGGTGAGGACCCAAGGCCACCGCCTGCTCAAGGACCTGAGTCCAGTGATGAGGACAGTGGAGAGGAGGAAGGAGTTGACATGCGTCAACAGCTCATCACCCGCTACTTCACTTGACGGTCTGTGACGAGGTGCAACTTGTACATTGTTTGGTGTGATTGCTGTTGTTGTGAAGGGTTATGTGTAGATGGGACAGACAGGAACATGTGGAGTCATGTGTGTGTGGAAATGTGGCAGTGACATTTCACTGTTGAACGTATACAGAACTCTGTTTGTTAACAAATGTTGCACATTGTGTTGTCTGCCTGTTGACTTGTGTGGATGGTTGGTGTAGTGTAATGTCTGTGATGCCACACTGACGCCAGTGACTATTGTTCTGATATGTCTTCCTAGGTGCCTCGAAATTGTCCAGGCCTACGTACTGTACATCTTTTGTAATTCATTATGGACATTTGGAACACTGTAAATATTGCACTAAAGACAAAGATGCACCAATTGAGGCGTGTGAGGTATTTTATTTACAAAGTTGACAAGTGAGGGGTGCGGGCAGATTTACATGAAAGTGGGGATGGAGCAGTGACGGAAAGTCATGGTAAATGAGATGTAAGAGTAGACACCACATGGATGTGGTGACCCAGTCCAACAGAGAGGTGCAATTCACATGGCAGTGTGGGGAAGGACAGTCCAAACAGTCAATGGAATGGGGAAGATGGTTGCCATCAGGGCTGGCTCCGTGGCTGGTGTTTGACTGGTGCTTTGCCACCAGAGACTCCCAAGCTCTTCTTTTGACATCCCCTTGGTCCCTTGGCCCAGGGGGGATCCTGCTGCATGGCCTGCGGCATCTGAGGACTCACCCCTCTCTGGCAGCAGGGGAGGATGTAGCACTGTCATCCTGCAGCACAACAGAGGGGGACGGAGGTGTTGTTTGGGGCGAAGGCCTGTCCCTCAGAAATGCCACTTGCTGGGCCATGCGGTCCACCATTTGTCCAAGGCAGGTGTTGATGGACCTCATCAGCAGGATGAGCTCACGTAATAGTTTGTCAGACCTGCCCATTTGTCCCTGGACCTGCTCGTAGGCCCTGATGACTCTGGTGAAGTGGTCCAGCTAGGGATGATGTGCCAACCTCCTGAGGTCTGGAGGTGACCCTGGCCCTCCCACCTGCCCTGCTGCCATGGACCTGTTTCTTCACCACTGTGGGTCCCCGCATACTCCCGCTGCCATACACAGTTGTTGGTGTGGGATGGTCATCCCCTGGGACAGGGAGGGTGCTGCAGGTGGCACTGGTGGTAGTGGTGGCGGTGGAGGCACAGGTCGTAACTGCAGGGGTCTGCTGTGCAGTTGTTGTTTCAGCGTGCATGGTGGTGGGGTCCTGGGACCTGTTGCTCCCTGGCACACCAGATGGGCCGCCTGGAGCTCCTCATCCAGAGAATCCTGGCGTCTACATCCGAGAGTCCATGTACCGGGGGTGGAGACTGGCTCTGCTGGTCGTTGTTGTTGTTTTCAGAAGTGAGTTCTTCGTCACCTGTGGATTAGATCGGGAATGGTCATTGTTGTGCACTGTGCAGTTATTCTGTCAGCTGCATGTCAACCATTGTATGTACACTACACAATTGAGTTATCTTTACTGTTTTTCTTAAGTACAATACTGTGCCTCATTACATGATGCAGAGGCACATCAGTTACTGCTAAATGTCAGGTATTGATGCATTGCATGCAATTGGTGCTGTGTGTAGGGATGCAGGCCTCCCTCCCCCCACGCCCTCACTGTGAAAATGGCTACCTACCTGTAATTTTGTTTGGTGTACTGCAATGGCAATGTGGGACAGGGGGCATGGTGGGAATAGTAGTGGAGGCCTCCCTCCCCCAAACAGGACTAATATGCAAAATGGCTACCTACCTGTTAGGTGAGGGCAGACAATGCAATGTCCTCCAAATGCTCCTGGGTAGAAGGTCGTGCTCCACGCTGCTGGGGTGTGGAACAGGCGGCATGGTAAGAGTAGTAGTGCAGGTCTCCCTCCCCCACACACTCTCACTGTGAAGATGGCTACCTACCTCTAAGTTTGTTTGGTGTATTGCAATGGCTTTCAACTGCTTCTGGGTGGAAGGGAGTACTCCTTGCTACTGAGGTGTTGGACAGGGGGCATGGTGGGAGTAGTAGTGCAGGCCTCCCTCCCCAAACAGGCCTCACATGCAAAATGGCTACATACCTGTTAGGTGAGGGTAGACAATGCAATGTCCTCCAGGTGCTCCTGGGTGGGAGGGAGTGCTCCATGCTGCTGGGTTGTGGGACAGGGGGCATGGTAGGAGTAGTAGTGCACGCCTCCCTCCCCCAAACAGGCCTCACATGCAAGATGGCTACTTACCTGTTAGGTGAGGGTGGACAGTGCAATGGTGTTTGGGTTGTGCAATGAAGTACTTATCAGTATGTTGGTTAACAATCGTTTGTACTTACCAGCCTCCACTCACCCAGCTACTCCTGTTAGACTCTCAGGATGCAGTATGGCAAGCACCTTCTCCTCCCATGGTGTGAATGTTGTCTGTGGGACGGGAGGGCCACTGCCAGTCTGGTTAGCCAGCTCCCAGTTCTTGTTCCTCCTCTCTTTGACAACCCTCTTGAGATCATGCCACCGCTTTATGATCTCCTTCTTGGATCTTCGGGTGGTCCCTACTGCATTGACCCTTTGTACTATCCTTTCCCACATTTGTGTACTTGTGGCTAATGGTGTCTGTTGGACCAGGCTACCAAACAGTTGTGGTTCCACTTCCACTATCTCATTGACCATAACTGTCAACTCACTCTCTGGCATGGTGTGTGGTGTTTAAAGTGTTTATGGGTGCAGCGGTGTAGGTGGTGGTTGTGGTGTTGGTGTGTGATGTTTGTTGTGTGCTGGGGGTTTGTTGGTGCTGGTGTGATGGTGGTAGTGGTGGTGGTGTTGAGTGTGCAGTGTTCTTTTGCCTCTCCTGTCTGATCTGGTGTATGCCCTTCTCCTCTGGGTTGTTGCAAAGGATTGTGGTCTGTGAAGGGGCTGGTTTTATACTCAGCTGTGTGGGTGTGTCCAAATGGGATTTTGCTGTCAGGTGTGTTGTGGGAGTTGTCCTGGGAATTCGATGTTTTTGTTTGGCATTTATTTTTTCATTGTTATGTGTTTTGTGTATTTTGGGGGCATGGATACTTTGATTTGTGCAATATTTGGCATTGCTGTGGTTTCAGGCTCTTGTATTTCGAACCGCATACCATTTTGAATGTTTTTGCCTCATTATTCATCAGCTTCCTTTTACTAATAAAAAACGCAAACCCATTGATTAACCTCTAAAGGCCTTCTGATGTTCTAGATAAAAGCACAGCGTTGGCCGCATAAAGCAGGACTGTGACTTCCTTAGCTTACACTAGTGGGGAATCCGCCTGTATCAATTTAAGTGCTGCGTCCACTTTGATAATAAATAAAGTAAAAAGCAATGGGTTAGGACGTAGTCTTGGCGGATACCGCGTTTTACATTAAAATCAGGGGTACATTCACCCATTTGGCCGTACCGTACTTTAGTCGATAATTTTTCGTACAGCCTAGCTGAAAAGTCAACAATGGTTTCGGAGCGCCAAGATTAAGTGAACCTGACCATAAAATAATGTTATCCACTAAAACAAAAGCGCGGCTCAAATCAACAAAGCATGAAAAGAGCCATCCCTGTTTAGCACATGTGTATTTTCCGACTAAAATACATAGGTTAATACACTGTAACATGCCTAACCCCTTTCTAAAACCATATTGTGCCTGAGCCAAAATACCATGGTCCACGACCCACTCCTCCAATCTTAACAATAGAACCTTACTCATAATTTTTACTGAGGATTCAAGTATGGAAATGGGCTTCAGATTTTTTGCCCTTTTTGTAGATCGGAATAATAACAGATTCCCCCCACAGTAGACAGGCAGCCCTCAGTTATCGCAGCATTAAAAACTATTGTTAATATCGGACCCCATAATTCTGGTACAGTTTTATATACATCGATGGGAACATCATCCGTTCCTGGTGCTTTCCCCCCTTAGATGCTTCATTGCCTATCATGACCTCATCAAGGTTAATGTCTAGCGGGATAATAGGCCATTTGTGCAAATTAGTTGAGTCCTTAATAGATGGAAGCCTAGGGTTAAAAAAACTGGTAAAGTGAGCCACCCATTCCTCACAGCTGACATGACATAAAAGTTTTGGGAAGGAATCATTTTTAAGGAATTTAGAGTTCACTGTATCCCATAACAGTTTATTGTTAGATGTGTCTGCCGCTAGTGTAAGGTTATCCCACGCTTCCTGTTGAAGCACCATCTTTCTACGTTTTAGATTAGATTTATATTCCAATCTTAGATAATGAACTAATGCATTATCCCTTGATTTAATAGAAAGTGCTTGTTTCAGCTGATTCAAGGAGACGGTACATGAATGGTTGAACCAACCCCTGGCCTTTGATTGTTTCCCAGTTTGGGGTGCAGTAAATAATTTTGAGATTGAATCGTTGATTATACAGAAATTGGTCAAGATCTTATCTGGTTCAGTCTCAACCATTAAGCTGTTTTCAATTTCGTTACCACAGACCTGTACAATATTTTTTGTTATTTCACCAGAGTTGGTGCCCTTTCATCTAATTCCGGTACCGTTTGGGCGGCACGAGGCAATGTTCTTAATGACTGTACAATGCTCATCAGTTTTATTACCCCAAACAAGTAGTCTCATAATAATGCAATTGTGATCACTCATCGACAAGTCAACAATCCACGGGGTAGAGCATAAGTTCACAATGTTGGCCCAAACAAATACATGGTCGATATTACTATGTGCCTTTCTTCCGGTAAAGGTTGGGATCTCCTGCCCACTCCCATCCTTTGCACATTGCATGATATCTAAATCAAATTCTGCCATAACAGCATTAGGGTATCATAATATGTGGTATGTGGGAAGTGTAGATAGTCATCACCTTCATCATTTTGAAACCCACAAACTTTTTTCATAGACAGAGGGCAAATTGGAGTATTAAAATCAACAAGCCATACAATATCCAAATTAGTAGTAACCGCAGTTTCAAATCCATAACAACACTATGGCGGGTGGAATCAAATATATTGTTATAAAAATTAATCAGTAGGACATCCCAGCCGTCCCTATGGTATAGCCGAAGTAACTGAGAGTGGTGCCCTATATTGGTAATTCTTTTGACTCTCAAGGGCAGGTTATTTTTTAAAAGTATAAGCAATCCTCCCTTTGCTCCACCAGAAGAAGAAGGGGTTGCGAGTAAATCATATGAGGTAACCCAACAAAGTGAACACTAACGGTGCTCCAGGTTTCCTGCAAGCAAATTATGTCATATGAATAAATAAACTCCTTTCAGCCTGACATTTCATTCTTACTTGCTATTCCGGCTATATTCTGTGATAAGTTGGCCTGGTAAATGATGCTCACTAGTTCTAGTGATCTCCTTGTACCATGCCAAGCAACCCTAATGATGATTGGTGGTAAGTCAACCTTATAGACCAGCTATCCTAGTAGCGTGGACAAAGCAGTCTAAACTCTGTAAAGGCATGTGAAGCACGCTGTTTTACCATATACAATCCCCTTGAATATCAAATGAAAGGACACCACACAGATATATATTGAAAATATAGATATATTTATTTACTACAAATATCCCCTATACTCTTTAAGAGCACAGAAGCAAATGCGTTAAAACAAAACACAGTTTAAATATACAAAAGCTGCACAATATGGATGAGCCCTAGGGGTCACCTAAACCATATACTAAAACTGACTGACTTTCTCAGGAGGAACCAGCAGAGTGCAGCAGAGAGCCGCTACTGCATCAGCAGCGAGCAGTGGGCCGTGAGCTGTTGAGCGAGCAAGACGCCAGACGACCGAGCAAGCCATCTGTAAACCGCGGCTTCGAACACCCCCCCCCCCCAAAGACACTCGAGGGGCAGGGGTAGGAGGGCGAGGCGAGGCCAGAGGCGAAACGAGGACCACCGCGGTGGAGCCCAAGCGGAGCGGCGCCTCATAGGGTCTCATAGCGCCCACCGTGCTCCGTGCTCTCCCGCGTCACGTCGCCCAGCTGATTTGCCGATTAGCCTGCGGTGTCAGGAGTCGGGGATCAGGCTACCGAGTACAACAGACCGGGACTGACCGGACCTGACCCGACCCAGCTCAGCAGTTGCTCCTGGTGTCTCCTGGTGTCTCTTGGGCATCGCCAGGTTCCCCAGCCACGAGATAAGGACCAGATCGGTCCTACAGAACACTAGCAGGCAGCTAGCACCGCGGGTGAGAGGTGTGAGTACCAGCAGTGCTATCGGCAATATCAGCCCAGTAACTGATTACTCTTGAAAAACGTGTAACAATGGATAGGCCCACCGGATAAACCTAATTAACAGCCGGGGCAGACAAACAGACAAACAGAGTATTAAACAGCACACGCTAGAGCTCCATTACCTGCTTAGCAAAAAACTGTCTACCGGCATTTTTTTTTTTTTTTGATAAAGCTAATTAACTGCTGGGTCAGTCTAACAGTGTGTTAAAAGTGTATGCTTGGGGGACTGAGCTCCATTACATACCATCACATACCTGGCAAAAAATTGGCTACGAGTACTATCCTAATACCAGAGAGAGCAGTCATCCCGCCACCTACCGCAACAACACCTCGCTATCTCCCTGACGGCAGCTGCCCAAACTCAGAGGGGGCATATAGGCTTAGGAGGTGGAGCAGGAAGTAAAGCGAAGGTGGTAAAAGACAAAAGGGGGATGAGGTCTGGGAAAACACGGACAAACCCACCCAATAATGTAAGGAAAAGAGCAAAGGCCAAAACCAAATCCCCCGTTATCCCAGCCGAGGGAAGTGCGGCCGCACCATTAATACCTTCTGTATACTCAATTTTCAGCAACATGAACCCAACCGGCAAATTTACTTTTCTGAAAGACCCAATGACAGCTATTTATGCAATGCCGATAACACCAAATGGATTGCAAAAACCAATGTCACCAAAAAAAGTAGATATAAGGCCAATAGATACAAGGACTCCTCTGAGCGTCTTAAACACCAATGTAGATAGGGCCAATAGAATAGAGGAAATACCCAAGTGTACGGGTGCCACCCTGGAGAAAAATATGTTTCAAATTCAAGCCCAGGTGCATAAGGAAAACAAAAAGAACGACTCAATTCAAAGGCAAGGACAAGAGAAACAATTAACAACCCATACAGGATCAATCAATGCCACGGACTGCCACGATGAAAGACACGCAACAAGTAGCTCACCTAACAAAAAAGAGAACAAAGGCGAAAGAACTTCCGTAACACTACCACTATCAACCAATGCCATAAATCAAGAGCAAACAATAACGGGAAGTCACCCGGCCCAACCTGATAACGAGGATTGTTACAACAATAGTATGTATGAATTAGCATACAAGGTGCCTCCATACAGTCACTCAACCCCAAGACTGGACTCACGCATGACCCCTGTAAGGGATAAAGCCATAGACAAGACAAAGACAAAGGAGTTTAACCCCTGCTGGGCGCCTCAAGTACCTACACTTAATAAAGGAAGAACTACAACACAAAAAACCTGCTCGGATATCCATACAACCGAAAATAACCTGGAGGGATTGAAAATCCCCAGTAAATCACTCACCACCGAAAAGGAGGACCAGGAAGCAACCGAAAGCAATTTTGAGGGATTAAAAATCCCCAACAAAACATTCATCATCGTAAAGGAGGACCAGGGAGAAACATCAATCGGTTGGTGTACAAAAAACTCTCCAATCAGGGAGTCGCTAAGTAATAACATAGTTGAGATATCCAGTGGAATGAACCAGGAAGTGGACATTAATGCACTAATAGATTTACCAAAAGTGATTGACATCGATGCTCAAACGGAACCTTCAATAATAGAGATCTCAAGTGTTTCGGCTGGTGCTGATGTAGCAACCACAAAGAACCTCGAACTATGTCCCGAAATACGGAAAAAAATTAAAGTGCGGCAGAAAGACACAACATCCATAAAGCAAGTTCCACAGGGATTTTTCTCCAATTGCAATACAGGGGGCCAACAACGGCAAGAAATAGGGCAGGACATTAACGAAAACCTGGAATCTATAATTACATTGCACAGTGCACTGGGGTGCATATTGGAAACCTCTATTAAAACTCTCAATATGCAGTCAGATAAACTCGACATTCAGATACATTTAATGAGTACAATGGCGGAACACATATCTAACATAAATAAAAAGTTAGACATCATGGCCAGCATTCCCAACATCATTAAGGACCAAATCCGACCGTGGGCAGCATTCCAGTCATGCACCTGCCATCCAATATTGGAAAAACTAAAGGATTTGCCATCAATTCTTAAAGACATACTACAGGAATGCAAGCACGCTAACCAGAGTAACAACAGTACACCAATCGGATGTGACCTTATTTCCCTCGGAAATTGCAAAAGCACACAAAAGGAATATCCAGTTAAATTTAATGCAGACCAAGCAGACAAATCAGCACGGCAAATAGCAGTGGAAAAAAACAAACAAAACAAACTAACAACGATATCTGCCAATATAATAGAGGAACCTAAAATAATAGGTGCAACGCCTTTCATCATACAAAACAATGGTTCCAAACTATTGGGAATAGAGCATTCAAACCAAGATGGGGTAAGAAATCCAAACGACCCGAAAGGTCTAACCAAGCGGCAAAAAAAACGGGCAAGAAAAAACAGAAATCAGCTGCCAAATTGCCCACCTGCAAATAAGCAGATGTTGGTTACTTTCCCTATCTTTAATCAGGGAAAAAGGACACTAAAACAGGACCCCAACATTAAAGAGGGGACATACCAGTCATCTCTCGGGACAGAAAAAGAACACAAAAATCGGAAAAACCCAGAAGAGGGACAAATGCTATTAAACACAAGCCCTAAGGACATGACCCAACTGACAACATCAAAAAAATCTACGCATACAGAGGGGGTCGTTCTTGCTAAAATTCCAGAAGCCAGGAACCCCAGTAGCACTGATCTGTTTAGTTCAATGACTGTCGTAAGTGGCACTGGCTGGAGCATGGATCAAGGGCCCAGCAACACCACACAACTAAATAAAACTTCAGATAGTCTGCCAGATGAGCCGCAAAATACTGAGTCTATCTCTCGCCAAAAAGGGAGCACCACTTATGAAGAAACAAGGCTCCCTGCAAACAGGATTGAGCAACACAACAAACATGAACAAAGCAATCAGGGGCCCCATTGGGTTGTAGTCAAAGGCACGGACAAAAATCAAAAAGTGCCCTCTATTCGTGTCACAATACCAAGCAACAACCCAATTGAAGGGAAAAGTGTCACTACACCGACCGTTAATCAAACCTCAGAGAAAAGTGATCAAAAGATCAATAGGCAAGTAAGAACTAAGGCGGATAGAAATATGCACGATCAAATACAACTCACGATATTTACAGGCAACAATGGTATGCAACAAACTACAGAAATCGCAAATGTGGAAAGGATAGGACCATGCCCCGGGTCTGCCACTGCAACCAGTGGGCACCACCCAGAACACGCTGGCTTTAAACGATCATGCCGGGAAGTAAAGGCCATGGCGAGTATGCCACTCACACAAACTCAGAATGATGCGTATAATCAAATAGCGCAATATCTCCATCCTAATGCAAAGGATTACGACAATCACAAGTCTACAAAACCCTCATCAAATGAAAAAGTACAGAGTAGCAGTGACCGACCTACTGAGATGCAACCAGTCACAGCAGGAAAGATACTTTTTATTCCCAACTACGAGCCCCAAGGCACACAAGACCTCTTAAATCGAGGGAATATTCTCCATCTGACATCTACCATCCCAAGCCTAAGCCACCTAACATCCGCCGATTTACTATCAATTGAATTCATCACGTTAGGGGACAATGGGGCTAGGGAAGGCACATGTGCCACCTGGAGGAATGTAGAAGTGGTAAAGAGCATTCTAACTGAAACGCGTAAATTTGAAGAGTGGGGAATCACGCTGAAAGAAGAAACAAAAAAGGGCTATCCGTCACCCCTGCTAAGAAGATGTGGGAAAAGAGCTTCATCTGACATAAGAGCTGACTGCAAAAATCGAACCACTCATTCAGTACTACAGGGTGCCAGGGGGGCGGAAACTCCCATCAACAATAACCAGAGACAGGCACTGGGCATTAATGGTAACTGAACCCACTGCGAGGCAGGCAAGACCAAAGAAATCCTAATAAAGTTACTTTTCTGGAACATCGCAGGAGCGAAAAACATCTTAAACCATAGTAGAAAAACAACTACCTGGGACCAATATGACATCATAGCACTTCAGGAAACGTGGACAATGGAACCAATTGACTTACCAGGAAGACTATGTTTCCATGAAAGTGCGACGCGTCCCCAGCGCTATGGGCGCGCAAGGGGGGGACTTTCAATATATGTATCCACTGCACTGAAGCTCAACGCCTCGCAAATGGATGTATCAGCAGCAGATATGCAAATCATTAAACTGGAGAGCACAACAAAAGGCAAGACGAGAACAATCATCCTAATTAATTTATACGCCCACCCGAAAAAATCAGCCAAAAAAGAACTCTTCCAACGTGTTGTTAATGTTGTAACCAACACCCGCCTTGAACAACCAAGCTGGGAGATTATCGTTACGGGTGATTTCAACACCAACCTTTTACATCAGCCGGAAGATGAGGACAGCATCTCAGTAGCAAACGAAATGTGGGACGTTGAACCTCAGGAGATTGTATCGGTCATGAAGAAAGATAAAGTGGGTAGGCAGCTGATGTGGGACTTTGAACGCCTTGGCCTACGGGTAATAAACGGTAGAGCCATTCACGACAAACCCCCTGCCGCAACCTATATAGGCCATAATACAAGTTCCATCTTGGATTATACATTGGTAACACTACCCCTGCTGAGTCTAATTAAAAAATTCCAAATAATCTGCTCAGTAGACAGTGATCATACAATGCAACATATCGAGATGAAACTGAATTCTTCTAGGTACGTAAAGGCACCAACCATGCCAGGCATAATCTCTACAATTAACCTGAAGCGGTTAAAGTGGACGAGCAATACACTGCCTCAAATAGCGTTGGACGCTAAGAAATTATTTAAAACATCTATCGCAGAGAAAGATTTATGCTCAGAAACCTGGTCTGACTTCCTGGAAAAGTTACCAAGGTCCAGTAGCAATGCTAAAAGGGAGACCTATCCTATGTCTGATACCAAACTCACAAAAACTACACTTTCTATGAAGAAACATCTTCAGAAGCTCACAAGACGGGCACAAGGTCCAAAGATAAAACCAAGCCTTTGGCAAGAAGTCCGATCTATAAGGAGAGATTACAAGAAGCTGGTATGGATGGAAAAAAGGAACAAAGCCAATGAATTCTGGGCTAAATTGTTGCATAACACAAAAATATCAGACTCCAGGGCTTTCTGGATGCAAGTCAATTCCATTAATAGAACAGCACAACCTATAAGTATGACATGCATCAATGAAAACGACTGGGCCCAACATATAGTCGACACATTCTCGACAAAACCATCGGCACACCAGATTATAACGTCAATAACGGCATCTGAAACATCAAGAGCAATGGACCAGGAAAGCATGGCTGTTTCTAGCACTAATGGCATGATCTACCGCCAGGAAGATATGGGTCAACCAATGTGGACAGACGACGATCGCCGAATATTACTAATAATCAAGAAAGGCAAGCAAGAGAGTGCGCCAGGACCAAACGGCATCCCGCAGGCAATCTATAAAGAGGACCCCAAGTTCTGGGCATGCAAATTTAATCTCTTGTTTCGGTCAATTAGCGACTCAGGTCGGGTCCCGGAAAGCTGGAGGGGTGCCATCATCAATCCCATCTATAAAGGCGGAGACCGCAAAAATCCAATCAATTATCGCTTAATAGCTCTGATCAATGCGGAAGCTAAAAACTACGCATCCCTGGTGCTAGCTGATCTAGCACAATGGTCGGATATGAACAGCAAAATCCCGTTAAATCAGACAGGGTTTCGTCGCGGAACAGGCACTATGGCAAATGCAATGGCATTATGCTTGATGGGTGAAAAAAGCCTCCAAAACCATCAGGAACTTTACACCTGTTTTATTGACTTTAAGGCGGCCTTCGACCGTGTCAACAGAAAATTACTATGGACTAAATTGAAGCAGCAGGGCCTGCCAGACTCAATCCTAATGCTGATCATCGACCTGTATAGTAACACCTGGATGCAGGTAAAGATTGACAATGGACAGAGGCTAACCCGGAAGATCAACACATCTGATGGACTAAAGCAAGGCTGCGTTTTGGCACCCCACCTCTTTAATTTATTCATGGCTGACCTAACAGTAAGCCTTGACCGGACTAATGCTCATCCGCCGCGGCTAGGTAATCTCCGTGTAACACACCTATCCTATGCCGACGATGTGGTCCTACTAAGCCAGACAAGAATAGGCTTGCAACGTCTTCTAAACGAATTGACCCGCTATACAAAACAGAATTTGCTAGAAATAAACAGTACAAAAACAAAAATCATGGTTATTACCCGACGACACAAAGTGCCACCAACCTTCTCAATAGACAATGTTAAATTAGAAGCGGTTGGAAGTTACAAGTATCTCGGGATACTACTGGACAAGCGTCTCGATTTCAGCATGCAATTTAATAGCATGGAAAAGAAGGGCACAATACTATTGCACGCCTTTAATACCCTAGCGACCAAACTTAAAGGTCCTTTGGTCTCCCCCTTGCTAACAATTATGAAAGCTAAGTTACTCCCAACAATAGCTTATGGGAGGGTATTACATCATGGCAAGAGTGCACAACTTTTGGACAAAGCACAAATGAAAATCTACAAGCGAGTATTCGCATTACCAAGAAACGCATCACCCGCACAAGTAAGGCTTGAATTTGGTCTGCAATCCCAAATACTGCTGAAAAAGTACGAGACCATAACATTTTGGTACAATGTCTGGATGAATCAAGAGATAGCGGTCCATCGTGCTATGTGGGAAACAATTAGCAAAAGTCCCAATTCTCATTACGCCAAATACCTTAAATTGTCATTAGAATCAACCGACTTGGCTACTCTCTGGGAATCCAAGCTTCCAGTACTTTCGTTTAAACAGTTGGTAAAGAAGGCTGCCAACAGGCATTCGTTGCTCAACGATAAAATAACCTTCAGTCGTCGGTCCCATGCCTGGATGACAATTCAATCTTATAAAAAATGAGTACCGGCAGCCTATCTAGACCTTGCTTTCTCGCCTTTCATCAAACGTAAATACCTCAATTTAAGGCTGGGTAACTTTCCAACAAATGCCGAGACACCAAAGTGGAAGTCCCAAGAATGTGACGGATGCGGTTTATGTGGCGCAGGAAGACAAGACTTTATCCATCTGATTTGTATTTGCCCGGCTCTGATCCAGGAACGTCGGAGTGGGTTAAAAACCAAGTTTAAGGAATATGGAATACGTACCTGCCGGTCTGCGATCATACAAATTTTATGCTCAGTAGATCCGCAACTCATTTGTAGGGCAGTCAAATTCATTGACATTTTTGAGAAAAACCAAAGAATACTGGCAAAGTCTTGAATCCGGAACATGTTAATATTCAAATTTGAAAGACTTTTTATCTTAATAACTTTTTTATCATTCGCAGAGCAGTGTAAACTTTCTGTGTTTTAGTATATTGTCGTATTTATACTTTGTAATGGTTTTTACTAAATATACAATAAAGTATTATTATTATTATTATCATATACTAAAATAGTGGTATAAGAACCACCTATCTGAATGGAAGTAGGCCTAGGGCCTGGGGAATCGCTGGAGCTGTTCGGGACTAACAGTGAAGAAGTCGGGAAAGGCTCGCGGGACTCGGGTGCAGCGCTTAAAGCACACGCATACACCAATGCAATGTCAAAGGTGTGTAAAAGTTACAAAGTTACTGTTTAAGGAACCTTCCAACTGACCTAGAAGGACAAAACTTTAGACATATACACTAGAGGTGTGTACCAGTGCAGGACCACTGGCGTTGCTGAGTTACCTCACCCACAGGAAGCGGGTGCACAGGTGCAAAGTAGTGTTGCGTTCCATCACGCAGGTCGATGGTGCCTGAAGATGAAGATGCTGCAGGCGGGTCATCGAGGAAAGTTCCGGTGGATCCAAGGGTGGATCTGAAGAGGTGAAGACCTGAAAGCAGAGGGGACAATGTTCAAAGTCACTAACCAGTGACTACCGTGGAACCAGGATGGAACCAGGCGATGTCGGATGAAAACTGGTGAAGAGGTGAAGATTGTCTCTGCAGCCACGTGAACACGAAGAGGTCGTGGACAACCAGGCATTGGTCACAAGCTTTTCCATAAAGGCTTTAGCTGATGGCTTTGTCGTCTTCTTGACCGGAGCAAACAGGCCTTGGCTAATGCAAGCCACGCAGGAATCAATGCAAGCTTCCCACTCAGATCAGCAAGGTCAGAGCCGGTGCTCCTTTTCAGGGGAGTGAGAGCTAGTCAGGAGCAACCAGACCAGTGGTGTTGTTTGTAGGTTTTGTTGCAAAGATGGCCGCAAGCCACGTGGCAAGTGGCCGGGATGGCACATCAAGTGGCAAAGTGCAAAAGGGCCCCACGCAGATCGTGGAGATGCTGGGGGGCTGATCTTCGTTGCAAATGCTGCTCGGTAGTGGGGCTTCTTAATCCCCAAAGCACAGCATCGAGGGTGCCTTGGGTGCTGCGCAGTCAGCTTCTCAGGGGTCTTTCATGAGGTCTGGTCCCACTCCTCTCGGTGCCTCCACGGGTCCCTTCTTTTCAGGGACTATGGATTGGGCTCTGTGATGTCTGGGAGTCTGGGTTTCGTTGGACTCTGGGCTCGGGCTCTGGCAGGAGGCGGCAGCAAAGCAGACATAGAGTTGCTGGATGGTGCCTGTATTCACAGGGTGGTCACTCCTTGGCCACAAGGGAGATGCTCTTCAGTCTTCTGTGCAGCAGAATGTCGAAGTCCAGTTTTCTTCTTAGTTTCAAGTCGAGTTCAGGATGATCTAAAGTCTAGGGACACAGCTTCTACTCTTATTCCAAATCTGGGGGCCGGATCACCTGCTAGGTCCCTCCTCTGGGTGGAAGCAGGAAGGGGGATGGTTACACCCCCTTTCCTTTGTCCAGCTCCATGCCAGGCCTGGGTCTGGAAAGTCCCAGGACCGGTTTGGACTGGCTTATGCACAGGGACACCATGTGTGCCCCAGGCATGTCTCATTCTATTCAGCCCTGTCCTACCCAATACACAAAATCCGGTCTGGGGTGGTGCTAGCACCTCCCAAGGCAGGAAACCCTTTGTCCAAGCCTCCCTCGCTGGAAGGACTCCCAGTAGCAGGAGGTCAGACTTGTGTCTATGGTGGCAGCATCCATTTTGTGATGCTGAGGCTCGAGTTTAATTTTAACCGGGGTTCAGGTTATGTACATGTCGTGTCCCTCTAGAAGGGTGGAATGCTACCCCCCATCACCAGAACTGGCGAGGGGGTAGTATCCCAATTCGTATGACACCTTACTTGACATGTTTTGATAAAGCCAAACCAAAGTTAGGAAGTAACCACAAGGATCATAATGCACTTAAGAGTATATGGTATGGCAATATCCCGGAACAGCTAAGGGAGTTGTTCCCGACAGCTGCAGATGGGCTCAGCTCATGCCAGAGCACCCTCTCACATGAAACCATGCACTCTGCCTCCAGGATTGTAGAGGCCTTCCATAAGAGTGGCTCACAGGTGAACATGTGTCCAGATACGTTAGTTACAGATATACTATATCTAAGTAAGAGGTGATAACACCAACTTACCCCAGCTGATGGATCAGCCAGTTGTGTCAAATATGGAGGCCAGGCCACAAGACATGCTGCAGCCTCTAGTAGGACTTGGATACACCTTTGCCCTGGGTACCTGGAGTACACTATTACAGGGGCCTATAAGGTGAACCAGTTCCAATTTGTAATGCACCTAGAGTGCATTGGCAGTAATTTAGAGAGTGAACAGCAGGCTGTGGGTCTGATTAGCAGGCCCACAGCCACATTAAGTCATAAACCAGTGAAGCAAAAGCTAAAATTTGGGGTGACCATATGATAGCAGACCCTACTCTCCTACACATTCCAAGTGAAAATAGTATAGCCACAGGCAGAGGGGGTTCCTGGGTAATATGCAGGTAAATTATTACCTGTTCTAGTAGTAGCACTGACAGCTCCCTCACTAAAATCTCAAGACAATACAGGGAGGGTTGGATTCACTGCCACTCCATGCCCAGTACTCACATCTAACCCTGGGCATAGTTCGCGAAGTAGCACTACGCAAAGCTACGTGAAGTGCAGTTCGCACTACGCGAACTTCACGTAGCACTACGCGAGCTGCGTAGTAGCATGTTCGCACTGTGCAAGATGCATTTTCAATGATTGTTCAGTGCGGACAAGCATCCAGCACTGTGCAATCATTGAAAACGGCATCTTGCACAGTGCGAGCTGTAGTTTTCTGCTGTGTGAGTAGATTATTACTCGAGCGGCAGCTTTCTCAACGCGAGCTGATAGTTTCTCATTGAGAGCGGTCGCGAGCATGCGCAACCACTCACAATGAGAAACCTGACATCCTCGCGTTGAGAATCTCGCCGGGATGTCATTTTGCTTGCTCGCGGTCGCGAACATGACATTCAGGACCGTGAACAAGCAAAAAATGACCGCTGCACTACGCTACGCTGCACTACGTGTGTTTGCACTGTGCTACATGCAGGTCGCGTAGTGCGAAGTTGCGCAAACTTCGCAAACTCCGCGAGCGTAGTGTAGTACTTCGCCCAGGGTTACTCACATCTAGATGAACTCCTAGTTTTGCAACTTGACGCTTTCCTAGATGAACAGACTTTTTTTATCACTTGGTAAATGTTTCAGCATGGCAAGAACATCTGTGTCCTTATTATACACACGGCCTGGCGATAACCCTGGGCCCGTCGACCTAATACCTCCCAGCTACCCCTTGGGCAGCTGGGAGGTATTATTGCTGTGTCCAGTCAATCATCAATATATAGTGTGCTAAGAGTTGAAAATCTATTGAAAGTAGGTTAACCAAAATGTAGCTGTGGGTTGACTACTGATTTAAATCTGCGTAACTCTGGATCCCTTCCTACGTTAGGAAAAGGACTTAGATGTCTATAAAAGAAACCAAGGGTTAGGAGAAAAGCAATAGGATATTTATGCAGGTTGGTAGCTGCTCTTTCAAAGGAATTTCACGCCCAAATTGGATTCTAGAAATTAATAATAAAATCCCCTCGTAATGTCTTTCTTAAGGGCCCTATCCAGTTCACTCTTCTAGTCAAGAGTTTTTGATTGGCATGACCCACTGGAAAATCACAGTTTTGACGCAGCCAGTGCACCACATTGTTATTTAAGGTGTTATAGTTTTATTTTTGTCCCGTCTCTAGTGGTGGTACATTAACCAATACTGCCACATACGGACTGCATTCAGGCGGTAAATTAACCGGTAGGTCAGCTTGCTCCACATGGTCCTCCCCCTCCTTGGATTTATTGCGGCCTGTATTGTTTCTTGGCTTACGGGCCTATCCCCTCTACTAGGGCATGGGTGTCTATTCTGTGACCCTATCTGTCTGTCACCAGTTACGCTCAATTTGGTTAGTGGTACCTTGGCTCTTGCTGGTCTGGTTAAGGCTATATGAATTGCTTATGTTGCTAGATGTTTTATTTACTGTGGCAGCAGTGTTGGTTAAACTTAAATTTTGTCCACCTTGTGATTCATTTGCCTTCATCCTTAAGTATCCGCTAACATCTTTTGATGACTTCTCCATTAAGTTTATTTCTTTTATCAACCAATAGTTTAATGGTTATTTCTATGTTTTGAGTTATGAGGGCTACAGTATAAATAACTTGCTCATTAGACATCGGGTTTGAGTCAGGGTTCTTCTCGGGTACCTTGCTTTTAAGGCTTGAGGGGTGGCCTTTTTTGGTTTTACTAGTAGTCCCTAGTTTAGTTTGGTCTTGATACATGTTTTATTTCATATGGTTCTGAAATATGTTTGCTAAAACGTGCATTAAATGAATTGATAAAATAAAACAAAGGATTGATAATTTCTAGATGGCCGTATGTGTTTGACTCATATAGCCTGGAGTGATTATTTCCTATTATTGGTACTCAGTACATGCAGTTCACTAGTGACATTTAACTTTCAGTGCCTAGGTACACATTGTATCATACATTAGGGACTTAAAGGTTAGTTAAGTATGATAGATAGGATATGGCAATGTAATTTGATTGAAAGTTAGAGCAAATTCACTTTCACCCTAACAAATCAAGGAGTACAGAGTTCTATAGTCCTCAGGAGTTATACCATATAAAGATGTTTGTTTTCCACCTCTCTTGCGTCCTACCCAGGATAGTCTGACGGCTGCACTTAATATGCCACCGCCAATACTGAAAATGTAAACAGAGCTCTAGTCCTACCCTGGGTAGCCTGACTCCTGCACCTAATGTGCCGCCTGCAATACTGGCAGTGTAAACAGGGCTCCAAACCTTGCCAGGGTAACCTGACTGCTATAGCTAATGTGCCACCCACTATAGTGGCAGTGTGAACAGTGCTCCAGGCCTACCCAGGGTAGCCTGACCACTATAGCTAATGTTCCACCCACTATAGTCTTACTGCTGCAATGTAAATGCTGCATTGTGCCCAGGCAAAATAACCCTTTTCGACATGAAAATTCATCCCTTTTAATTAAGTCGCCCCTATGTAGGCATTGTTGCACATAAGACATGGTGCATGGTGTTTGGAACTGTGACAAATAGAACATTGATATCATGTCCCTACAATGATGAGGCACACAAATCTATTTCCACTGCTTCAGGCCTTGCTGGCCAATGTAGAAAAATAAGAGTACAGATGAAAAAGAGTTAGAGGAAATGTAAGGTGGAAAATTAACTTTTACCTGCCGGAACTGCCTAGAGCCTAATTTGCATATGTTTATGCCAGTTCTTAGTCTGTTCTCAAACCCAAGAATAGGTGTGAAATGTGTCACATGAGCAAACAATAAGTTGACTTGAATGGTGGGAAATGACTCTTCTGTACTCTATAGAATATTCAGAGTGGGATTTTCGACATCCTGTGTCACCACACTGTCGAGTCCTGCTTAGCAGGCCTCTTGAGCCACATGTAATGCTTGTGGTGTACTGGAAAGAATGGCAAAACAATTGTGTGTTGTCTCTGTCTGGCCGCTGAAGGGACCTGCTTTTGTCTGACCAGACTGTTGCCTCAGGCTGTGTTGTGGGTGTGTTATAGTGCATGTGCCAAACTTTAATTTAGTTTTAAACGTGGAAAAACACTAGGATTGCCATAGTAAACACCCCACTAAACCCCCCTACCTCACAAACCAAATTAAGCATGGCAAAAGATCTTTGCCATTTTGGATTTGCCCAGACACATTGCATTCTGAGCCAACTTGAAGAAAGGCAAACCGGAAATCATAAAAAAAACTAGGTAGATCAGGACCTGGTAATTTACTCAATAAGTCAGAGAGAAACTAAGAGTGTCTTAGGGGGTAGAGGGTCCCCTATCACATGCCGGTGAACCCTACAAAGTTGGATTCTCACCTAGTCTTACTCAGAACCCTTCTGAATCTGCGGAAGAAAAGAAAATGTCTGGACCTGCAGTCTGTGACCTGAGAGGAGTCCTGAAGGACTGAGTCAGATCACAAAGCAGTGGAATCCTGGGGTCAGTTGACTGACCTACCTTATGTCTACAGAGACATCAGAAGCTACAAGCTGCTTTTTTTTCCTAAAATGCTTAGGTGACGAGTGGTAACTGGACTTGAACTGAATGCAAAAAGTGTAGGTAAATTAATCCTTTTGTAACACAATGCCAGTCACACTTGGAGTCCCACAAGGCTCCTCTCTATTCCCACTATCTTAAACCTATTCATGGAACCACTAACACACTTGCTAAGGGAATATAACATTCTCGATCATCTTTACACAGATGCCATCCAGTTGTACTTGAAAATATCATACCCTGAAGACATCAAGGGGCAGATTTATGTTAACTGGCGCATCCCCAGGGATGCGCCAGTTAACATGCGCCACAGTGCGCCACAGCTCCGCCAGCCATGGTGCGCCGCATTTATAATGCGGCGCACCATGGTGCAAAAACGGCACAGATGCGTCACGCATCTGTGCCGGAAATGTGTCGCATTGCTGGAGTTGCGTCGCAAGCGCGACGCAGCTCCAGCAAGGCTCGGGGGTGCCCCATTTTAACAATGCTGCGTCAAGACCTACGCCTGCTTCAAGCAGGCGCAGGCTTTTGACGCAGCATTGACTTAAAAGTGACTGAGTGAAATCTCATAGATTTCACTCAGCCACTTTTGCGAGGCGCACCTGCCCCGGAACGCCCACCCTGCGCCGGAACGCCCACAAGCGGCGCAGGGCTTTACAACGTGACGCATCTGCCTAGATGCGTCACGTTGTAAATCGTTCGTAGGGATGCGCCACGTTTACGCCGCCTTGCGTGACGCAACAGCGGCGTAAACGTGGCGCAAGGGCCTCATAAATCTGCCCCCCAATTTCTAAATAGTATCCTTCAAAATTCCCAAAACTGTCTCATGTAATCACCTCAAAATTAACACCTTAAAAAGGAACCCTCTCCAATCCTTGACAGTCTCACTCTCTGCAATTTATCCAGAGCCAGATAATAGGACCATAGCCTCCTCGCTAGATGGTAGAAAATAATACAATTTGCCAGGTATCCCGGACCATTATTTTGGAGAGCCCGAAAAATCATTACCAAGACCTTAAATAGAATTCTCTTCCTCCTGGGAGCTAGTGCAGAGAGGAAAGATTACATGAGTTTTTTGCTTTCCTAGGTAAATTCAGTAAGATGCTTGCTTGCAGTTGGGTTTTGAACTACTTGTAACCTATGGAAGGCATATTCAGGTAGGCCAAGATATAGGGCACTAGCTTAATCAAGGCAAAATGTGATGAGAGCCCAGATAACTGTTTTGCTAGCAGTAAAGGAGAGAAGTAACAAAACATTTTCCAATGCCTTCAATATGCCTAAACACACACCATGCACTGTGCTAATCTGTAGTTAGAAAGATAGAACCTGTGAAACTCAACTCCCAGATTCCTGGCTGAGTCTGTACGGGACTTAGGTAAAATGAAACAAAATAAGCATGCTGCAAAACTAAAACCTTTCCTCCCTCAAAAAGACTGCAAGTCGTCAATGCAATCACTCGTGATCTCCAGACTGGAATATGCAAATGTACTCACCCAGGCCTGCCTAGTGTTGTGTATCAATTTAGATTCCTTATGCATTTCCCGATTCATGCCCATATATAGGTATGTTTCACATTGCTCTTATATAGGCATAGATAGCCAGTCCTTATTTAGGCATAGCCTATGCTACCCAAATACAGGCATGGCTACTTCCATCCATTCATCTACGTCACAATGAGTTCTTGGAAAACCAGACTCTTAAGCCATTAGGGACTTCCCCTTGCTTGGGTATTGATTTATCCAAGAACTCATTTGATATACATGAACATCTATTACTTAGGGGTTCATTCAAGACGTTCATATGCCCTACTTTTATGTCAATACTAGCATTCCTAAACACCTTCAAGGTTTAAATATACCTTCACTTGCTATTGCAAAGCACAGTGTGGTTTGGTGCAGTTTCAACTACCTACTTGCACGACGCAGCTCACCACAGCAAGTCCCGAAGGAAGCCAACTCTCCACCTGACACACTGACTAGACGCTGTCATCATTCTGCAAAGAATCCAGCACCAGTGTTTCTGAGTCCCCTTGCGGGGTATTGGGAAATCGAGTATCGGGAAAGAGATGCCAACCTCTCTCATTCTAAGGTATGGAGCTGATTAAAACCTAGAGAAACTTTTGGCAATTCTTGGCAAAACTAACTATAGCTAAAGCAGCACCTACTTCTTCCCTCATACTATACCTAGGTTAGGAACACCGGGGTAGGCGAAGCACCAGTTGATTATTTTAGTCTGTGGTATTTATGTATGTATTTTTATATATGTCATAGCAACAGACAATCCAGTCACAGTATTATTTTATATTACTGTTTACGGTGTGCGCATTATACTTTGCATTCTGTCTAACGATTGTAGCAGTTCATATCTCTTGCATGAGAAAGAAGACAATCAATACACCTTTTATTGAAACGCCCATCTCACTATTTCTGTGCAACTCTGTAGAAACAATGCATGCACAATTGACTGAGTGAAATAGTTATCTATTGTATACACAAATTAATTTTAATATACTCGATAGAGACATACTGACCTCAGGCCTATGTCAAGTCTATAGTGTATGTTTTTCCAATGTGCAGAGCCTATTAGGGATATAGGAACTATACTACACTAGAGCCCTGTTAAGAGCCAGTCTCAAATCTGGAGCAAGACTCATCACTCGGTCAAAATGTTTCAATCACATCTCACCTGACCTGAAATGTCTTAATTGACTCCATTTAGAAGTAAGAATGAAACTACAAATTGCATGTATGACACTCAAAGCTCTATATTTCAACATCCCAAGTTATCTCACAAAAAAGCTTGAGCTGTCTGGAGGTTCTAGATACTCTAGAAGGACCAGCACTTTCTACTAAAGCCAAAATATTTCAACAGGATGAAAACCTACAACAGAGCTTTCTCTGGCATCTCCCCCAGAGTCAGGAACTCTCTCTCCCCTGAAATAAGACTGACTCACTCTACTACCTTCGACATCAAAAAAGTCAACTCCTGTTAATGAACACATTCTGGTAATAGACCATTAGATTCCTGACTCTTGAACTTATTGTTGTCATATCCCATATGCACTTTTACTATGCTGAAAGATTTGTGTATCATCGTATACCATTTCCTCATTTACTTGGAAAGCGCAAGGGTCACATTGGGAAATAAAAACTTGTCAAATAAATAAATACCTGCAAAAAACACATTGAACATCTTAGCAATGCTTTTCAATTCACCAATTATTGAAATTTCTATTAATGGAGGAATTTTCGCACTCAGGCAGAATCGCCGCACAGTGCTTTGCAGAGTGTACGCCATGTGCAGATTCAACCCTGAGACTTTGCATTCACAATTTTACTGGTTGTAAGACCCATTGTGAATCAAGCCCAGTATGTAGTAGGGCAAAGTCTCAACCTTATATGGAGATGGTAGGTGGTGGTTTACTTTTTTGATTTTATGAGGTGGTAATGACAAACTGTAACACACCACTTGCTGCTGCAGCACTGGTACTACATGTGTGCTAGTGACTCAGCCAATGGTGTTGAACTACCATCCGTACCTTTCTTGCCATGCATGCCTTCATGTTCGGTGGTTAACATGACCTCTTTGTTGTTAATTGGTCATTTTATTTAACATGATGAAGGGTTATACGGTTCATTGACCCCTTTCTCTCATTCTTTGATACTTGTACACTGTATTTTGATTGTGAAGGTCCTTATGGATACCCTAATAAGGAACATAATAACATGTGAAAGAGAGATACGAGGTAGACTCCAGATTTAATAGCCATGATGTTAAGCAACTGCAACCTTCTGGAGCCCCAGCAGTGGACTTCTGAGAACAACTTTGGGCATTTTTACAGATTAAGTACTTTGTAATGTATGCATTTTACAGAACCACCCCATATACTGAAAAACACTTCCCCAGCTAATAAGATGTGCTCTATGTAGTGGTATTAGGTGCCTAAACAAAAGCATTTAAGATTGTGTTCTACCCAGTAGTAATACAGCTGCACAGGGTGTTATAACTGTTTGAGTGTGTATTTCACAAAATATGGCTCATGGATGTGTGAAAAGATACATGTCCGAGAGAATAAATGAAAGACTTCATGTATGAGTGAATAAACAAGTACATGGAGGGATTTACAAGAGCAGGGACGTAGAGCTGAGATAGTGAGAGGAGTATATCATGGAAGATGAGCTTATCAGGGAGTTTCATAAAGGAATCACATGTGTGAATACAACACATGCCATTACAATGCATTGGTTACTACATGTTACCATTCCAAAGAATATCTTCACACAGATTATGCCTTTACCATGCATGCCTTTACAAAAAAGTTTGTTGTAAAGGCTTGTGTATAATAAAGGTGGTAACAGTATCCACTTTGTAACCACTGGCACATGTCACAGCCCCTCCCTCACCCAAGCCCCATCCACCACTCCTCCTCTCTTCCTGAGTCTTAAAACTGGACACTAACCCCTGAAAACAAACCCAACCATAGCCCTGAGCCATACAACTGACCTGCCAACCCTAAGAACACACCCCAACCCTCCACCCAAAGCCTTAAGACCCATCCCTTGGCCCTGAAATCTACTCACCAAGCCACATACCAATCCCAATAATGTCCTGATAGCTTTTCTTAACACTCCTTCCACCCTTTCCTTCCAAAGCTATGACCACCTGTACCACACATATGCCTTTACAGATTTTACAATGAGCATTTGCGTTGTAATGGCGTGCATGGTTGACGCCACATGGTAAATGCAATTTTCCTATCAAAGCCAAAACACTTCCAAGAAAGTGTCTCCCCCAGAGTCAAGCCCATGACACTCAAGGTGGCATCTGCTGGTCAGTGAGGATCACGGTGAGGGCTAGTGAGGCTGCCCTTCTCTGTTTAGGAAGTTGGAGGAGGAAACCAGGCCAAAGACAGGTACTGCAAAGAGCTGGTCTTGTGGTGTGAGGGGCTTAGCTTCAGTCCCTGTTCAGCAATGATAGCGGATGAGGGAACGCTGAACTCAGGAGAGTGTGCAAGAGTAATGACGCAGTGATATGTGACATTAATATTCCATTCTGAATCTCCCAAAACCAGGGTATGCCTCAAGATATGAATTTACCCAGAACTTTGCATTAGGCTCTGTCAACCAGAAGGAAATATGTCAGAGCAGACAAGGGCAAAGTCACCAATAGCAAAATAACACTAAGCTTGCATTTCCTTCAGCTGTGGGATGCCTCTGCACTTCTCTTCTTGAATGTTCTAGATATTCTCATGATTTTTCTGACAACCAGTCCAGTCCTTAACTCTTCAAAGGTTCACATGCATCTGAAGGAAGAGGTGTGACCCCAATGGACATAGATGGACTTCCCAGTTCACTCCTGGTCCTCTGCAGCTTTCTCCATCAATGTTGAGAGGATTCTCCTGAAGAGACCTTTATAGTAGTGGCTTACACATTACTACACGTAGTTTGTATACTTCTAGTTCGTATATTACTCAATAACAATGATTCAAGATAAACAACTCAAAAAATCAACACAACACAACACAAAAAAGGAAATACAAGATGGGGTTTGAAGAAAATAACAATTACTGTAGCAGAAGGACCGTGAAATAGCACTGCTTCACCTGTTCCCACTCAGGTGATGGGACATTTAAATCAGTTTGCCTCACTGTGTCTGTCTTATGATTACATAATTATGTTTGGCAAACAAGATGAGCAGTTCACATGCTTCAGTCAGCTGCTAACTGTCAACAAGAACGGGATTAATTCTCTGTTAGCTTTTGAGCACATGACTATTAAAGCTGATGTATGTCTGTTTTCAATAATCTGCAATTTAAATTATTTAGTATAAATCTGGGTGCACATGTCATTGAAATATTTTGTCACTTACTATCATTCAGAATGGCAACTTTTGCTGACCTGAAAAAGATTCATGACGAGCACCTGGATCCAAAGAAAGTAGTGGAGTGCTACACGGCAAAGGAGTCTGAGTTTGAGAAAGATGCCATCAAGTCGCTACTTGGTCGTCTGACCAAAGCCTTCCCTGCGGGTAAGCGACTCTTTGATCCATTGCGCCCTCATCTTCCTTTCGGTTCCTCTGTAGTTGGAGATGAGCTACATAGACTATGGATACATTTAAAATACAGTCCAAAGGTTTGAAGAAACATTTCCTTTGTGTAAACCTGTTATTCATTGAATCCTGTAGAGCACTGGGGGACATCTCTGTGATTCAGGAATCTTAACTCCTTTCTCAATTCTGTTTACTAGAAGATAAGTATAATCAATTTATTGATTACAGAAATCTTTTGGAATCAAAGAAAGATCAGTTGATGAGATTTGGGAATAAAATAAGAAGCAAGAAGAGGAAATAGAAAGGTTGGGTGTGATCAATGTTCCTTATGTGTGCTATTAGTGGAAATATTGAAAAGGTGAATCTGCACCTTAGCAATGCATTGTAAGCAATATCATAAATCATCTCTCGCCGTAGCGTTTGTTAAAAAAATCACAACAAAACCTTGTGTTTAAATAAAACACTGCACAGGCTTATCTATATATATAAAAACAAATGTATGTCTGTCTGGCTGTCTGTCTGTCTGTTTGTCCTTTATGCATTACTACACCATTCATACGATCGCCATGAAACTTTGGGAAGTTGTTGAGTACACTCTCGCAAAGGTTTCTGGCATAACATTTTTTAAAATATCGGCCCCCCAGGGCCCTCATAATCTTTCAAATACTGATGTACGCAACAGACAGAAATACAACAAATCGTGTATCCACAAGCACTCGAATAAATAAATAGAATTAAAACATAATTCTTCCGATCACCAGGAAACGTTGGGAAGTTGTTGAGTACACTCCTGCAAAGGTTTCTGGCATCATTTTAAAAAAAATATCGGCCCCCCAAGGCCCTCATAATCCTTCAAATACTGATGTACGCACAAACCGGAAGAACAAAAAAATGTGTATCCACAAGCATTTGAATAAATAAATAGAATTAAAACGACACTTTGAAATGTTTTCCATATTAAAAAGAATACGTTTCAATAAAAATGACACAATGTAAGTTGAATGTTATCATAACGAGTTTCCTTGAATTTCCTTTCTTTGGAGATCGCAGCAACGCGTTACGGGTAAGCTAGTATTAACATAAAACACAACACACCTTGTGCTAACCATTTTGCTGCCAGGCCTTTCCCTCCATGCCACAGCCTTTTATGGCTATTTGGGGTAGTTAGCACTAAGGCCCCCATAACGTTTTATCCACATAAGGCATCCACACCAAATTGGCATCCTTCTCTTCCAACATGTAAAGGATTGTATAGGTGCCCACGGTTTGCAGATTCCCTTGGAAGGGATTGAGAAATTAGGCAAAACACAGCAAAATGTTGTTTTTATGTTTTTTTCTACTGCACAGGTGTCAACAAATGTTTGGTGGTGCTAAAATCACAATCTTCTCAGCTTTAGGGAACAGGCATCATTTTGTCAGAAAACCAACATTTACTGCACAGTTTTGCCATTTTCCTGGGACATAGCCTATGTTTACTATTTTTTGTGCTTTCAACTGCTTTGCAGTTGGAGGTAAAAATGAGTGTGAAACAAGTAATGGATCCTGGATAGCTATACATTGCTACGAGATAGACAACATTCTGAATTAAGGAAGGGGTCATTTTTTTTAGATACTTCCAGGTTTTTTCCTTTAAAGTAACACTTGAAATAAAAGAATATTGAAATGTAGTTGAAAAAAACTGCCAGTTGTGCCCACATTTTCACCAGTAACTTTTTCTAACTATGGTAGATTTTTTAAAGCTATATACTGTTACATCTCGGGACCCTTCTGCTTGTGGAGATATATAACGCTTGTAGGTTCACTAAGAACCTGAGGTACCCAAAGCCATTTAAAATGATGGAGTGAAAAATAGGTACCAGGAAGATATAGAGTTTAGAAGCAGTAGGTATTTGTGTTCGCTGTATTTGGGGAACCCATTTTAACATGTGAACTAGAGGGCATTGTTCAACATTACTTCTTTTTATACACTATCTTACATTTGGGAAGCAGAAATGCGATGATAACACTTGTTCTACTATTCTGTGTTCTCCAAAGTCTCCAGACGAAAATGTTAATGTTTAATGTTAATGTTATGGGTGTCTTATATAGCGCTCGGCTACTCCATGGAGTGTCCCGGCGCTTTTTCTAACCCTCAACAGACTACAGAAAAGAATGGCAGAAAGGAAGAGGGAAAAGAGGCAGGTTACTGTCCATACAGCCATGTCTTCAAGTCCTTTCTGAAAACCAGCAGACTAGAAGTACATCGAAGTGACAGAGGAAGGCTGTTCCATAACTGGGGAGCCAGGCGTTTGAAGGAGCGTCCCCCAATCCTAGCCTTCCTGACAGTGGGGACAGTGGCAAGGCCAAGGGATGCGGACCTAAGGGATCTAGTAGGCTTGTAAAAAGCAAGACGTTTCTGAATGTACTCTGCTGCCATAGCATTCAGTGCCTTATGTGCCAGTGTCAATGTTTTAAAAACAATCTGCTTGCGAATAGGCAACCAATGTAAGGAGTTTAGCAGGGCCGAAGCTCTTGCTCGGCCGGGAAGGCACAAAAATCACCCGTGCCGCTGAGTTTTGGACCACCTGAAGTTTTTGAAGTAAATAGTCAGAGAGGCCAAAATAGAGAACATTGGAATAGTCCAGCCTAGAACAGATCAGAGACTGGACAGTTGTTTTCCTATGCACTATTGGAAGCAAGGGAAGAAACTTGCGTACCATTTTGAGCAAACCATAGCAAGTGCCAGTCAGATCCAGAATCTGGGACTTAAACGAAAGGCTATTGTCAATTTTGACCCCCAGATTCTTAGCAACTAACGAGGAGGATGCAGGAGGACACATGTTGATAGGCTACCAATCCTGCCAGTTCGGGTCCGCGTGACATCCAAAAAAAAGCACTTCTGACTTGTCAGGGTTGCATTTAAGGCTATTTCGTTGAAACTATTCGAAGATAGCCCCGAGGCAGCTCCGAATGCTCTCACCGTCAAACTCTGCTCCCTTATGACAGGTGAAAAGGAGCTGGGTATCATCAGCATAGGATATGATCTGAGCACCAAAAGACTCAGCCAGTACCGCCAGAGGGGTCATAAAGATATTAAAAAGAGTCGGGCTCAGGACCGAGCCCTGAAGGACTCCGACCTCTAGAGGCGGCACTGCGGCTGAGTAAGGGGGGCCCAGACCACCTGTCGGCGACCTGCTAGATAAGATTGAAACCAGATCAACACCGTCCCTCTCAGACCGATCTCGTAAAGTCTGCCGAGAAGAGCCTCATGAGGGACGGTGTCCAAGGCCGTCGACAGGTCCAACATAACCCTTCATCCTGCATCCAACACATCTTTTATGGCCTCATTGACCTCTGTCTCGGTACTAAGATTGGATCGGAAACCCGACTGAGTGGAATGCATGATACTTCACTTGTGTAGGTAGGCCT
This sequence comes from Lissotriton vulgaris, assembly GCF_964263255.1. Lineage (NCBI taxonomy): Eukaryota > Metazoa > Chordata > Amphibia > Caudata > Salamandridae > Lissotriton > Lissotriton vulgaris. Next base: position 15,958,690 of record NC_141691.1, read on the forward strand.
AGTGTTTGTGACATGAAATGGCCCAAAACACAACTGAAAACAGACTAGCAATGTGGCCAGCTGTAGATTGTGGGGCCTAGCTCAGATGAACATAGGAAAACCTAGTAAACCTATAATTTTTTAAAGAAACTAAACAACCAGGGGAATCCAGGATGCTTTGTCTTGTGTGGTTCTCATCAGAATCAGCTCTGAAGATGTGTAGACCTACACACCTCAATTAACTAAAAATGTTAAATTTCAAGTTATGATGAACTCAACTATTTAGGGAGCTTCCCTGCTTGGGGTGTTGCCTAACACCCTATATGAAACTGCTCTGTTGAGGCCTGGGGATGCAAAACAACAGTAAAGGAAGTATAGAGGTAATGATAGAATCACCCTCCTAACTAGTCTATGTAAACAACAGGATTCTATCAATGTGTAATAGTGATAATTATCTATTTTGTAGGTGTGGAACTAGGCTCTCTCTTAAGATGACAAGACGAGGGCACTATGTGCTTTTAAAATACCCCTCACACACTAAGAATCCCTTAGTGTTATGCTTCATCATGGGGGTTTCCCGTCCCTCTACGGGGCGGGGCGTGCTGCGACCTACGGACTACGTGGGAGCACTAATTTTGTTGTGACAATAGGCTTTGTGTAGTGCAGTGTAGGTGATATCAGTGAAGTGTAGGGACCTATATATGTGAGTGTAAAAATAAAACTTAAAAATTCCCTGGCTAGTAGAAAAAATATATTTTATTAACTTCTCTGGCTGGGAACGTTAAAAAGGGGGGTTTTGTGGTAGAGATATTAGCTTGCTACCTGGTCAACATGTTTCATAAGCAGTCCCCTACTGCTTATTCATCAGGATCTCTGATGGTCCCTACAGAAAAATACTCAGTTTTTGATTATAAAGTAGTATGCCTAAAGTCCTACAACCAGGTAACAAAAATCGGCTATCTAGTTGAGCTTCTGGGCATGAGTGGGCCCAAGGTGAAGCATGGAAAAAACTGACCTATTATGGTCTCTGTAAAGGAAAATGGGAGAAAAAGAAAGGCACAGAGCATAAGAGACATATTGGTCCACACGAGACCAAGTGCTGAAAAAACCAACTCAAACAAAAACCCCAATTTTGTGCAAGGACACCACCCATGTGGTAATTGTAAGGTCTGCTGTTTAACCAAAAGAAGCAAGAGACCGACTTTCCAAAACGGGACTACCTGGGAGCAGAGATGCTTCACCAACTGTAACAGTCTCAATGTGGTATATCTCATCACCTGCCCATGCCATTTGGAATACGTTGGTGTGACGAGCAGGGCCATAAAGACTAGAATAGGGGAACACAAGAACACAATCAAATGCAAAAAAGCCAGTATGAAGCTACACTGTCACATCTCAATTTATCACTATCTTCCAAAGTTAAGTGTGTCTCCTGTAACAGGGCTAGACCTGGGAACGTGTGACTTTAGCAACATCAGTATGTATTTTCAATCGATACAATGTGCAATACAATTAACTTTCAGGGAAACTGTTTATAGACACATTGGATTCATTTTATGTGTGCTGTGTGACTTTCTTTTCATGGCCACTGGGTTTTCAAAGAGCAGGGTTGTTTAAATCTGAATCCTAGTTCTGCTATCGAAGAGTAAAGATCATTGTGGGATTGCATTTCAATTTTATTATGTTTCGAAGGTTAAAGGTTTGGTTCTGTGTTACCCTGTGATCAGGCAGATGTGGTAGTTGAATGAACTTTATGCATACCATCCTCAAGTGTAAATATCTTTGCTGTTAGAGGTATTGGTGTTTTCTGTTATCAATTCTCATATGACAAGTGCAATACAGTGTGAACATGGAACCACCTCTATTGACCAAAGAGAACACATGCAACATATGTCAAGTAACTGCCTAAAGGGACGTGTCCCAAGCCTTCCATATTCTTTTTACCTTCTTATCCTTTCTCTCACCCATGGGTTTCAGTGACGGTAATGGTTCTTCTAATCAGGGTCCTGCCTGTCCTAAAAACATCCAAGCCCCTGAGCCCTGAAAACTACTCACAAAGCCAATTCCCGATCCCTTTCGAGTCCTGACAACTTTTTTAAATCTCTTTTTATTTTCCTGAGTGCGGATTCACCTCTTTCCCTTGATGTAAGGTAGCTGTCTGATATTTAAAAAATGCAGGTAAACTCACTTTATCAAATTAAGTTATCGTTCTCAACAATACACAATCCACCCTTTTGGTGAATCTGGGCTTCTTCTTTCTACTAGCCTGGATTTCTCATTAGACCTTTAATAGGGAGTGGACCTGTCCATGGGTGCTGAGTGTCTCCTACAACTGTTTTTACTATTATTCATCCAATGTAAGGTATCCTGTATCTCTCTTTCTCCTGATCAACCTGGTCCGTTGTTATTGAATATGCATTCGCTGAAGTATGGGGTTCGACACTACTCTCTGTGTCCATCCCCTTTGGTCTAGAGTATTTAGGATGTGTTCTACATCAGTGGGTTCTCCATATTCTCTAGTTCATCCCTCCACAGTAACAGTATTGTGGCTAGCCCGTTTCTGATGTCTTGGTTTGTGCAATTGAGTACTTAGTGTCAAAACTCTGATACCACCTGAAATTTGTTTCTCGAGAGCAATGTGCAGTCAGATAAATCTGTTGATTCTTGCATTGGACTTTTTTTAAATTGTTGTGTGAGTTATGGTTTTCATATTCAACTTTCTTTGTACCTTTTTTATTTTAATATCCATCTGAAAAGTATGAATCATGGGTATAATGCATGATTTACAAGATAGGTGAGTGCTATTCGAGTGCTTCTTTTCACTGTTACATAAGTTTGACACTAAATCTAATTATGAACATTTTTCCAACCAGCTGGTGTGGAAGGAAAGACTATTATCATGTTGTCCATTGCTCCTTTCCTCCAATACCTCCTTCCAGTCTGTGAGAGTTTCACAGAGATCATTATTGGTGGCTCAACTGATAAATGCATCTCAGAGATAGAAAAATGGAAGACAAATGCTCCTGGGGCTATTGACTTCAGCTATGCTGCCAAGGCCATGTGTGAGCTTCAAGGCAATAGGTATGTATTCTGTACTGATTGACGGATTAAGACCTATGTATGTATGAAAGGGTAAAGGTCTGGGCTGACTTCTACACCTCCAAATGAATTTACAGTTACACTTTTATACCACTCTTAAACATGTGTTATAGCATGCTTGGAAATCCATACAAGGTGTGTATTTTCAGGCATCCTATTGCACCTGCCAGCCAACTTTTTGAAGCTTTGCTATTCTCCATGTTTCAGAAAGTACTTAGGAACATATTAAACAAATATTCATGCAATATAATTCCTCATGCCACATTGCAGTGCTATGTGAAAAGGAGAAGGCAAGAATGTGCCATCTTTAATATTATGTGATGCATTTCGTCTCTCTGCCTGCTCTTGTGTACAAACTGATGCCTAATGACAATGCAGATCCCCTTGGGTTGCCTGTGTTGTAGAATGTAGAATACAGTATAAATAGAAAGTACAACAATGAGGTGAAATACATATTTTTCTCCTAATTATATCCCTCCCTGTGGTGAGAGCACTCATGCTTCATCCATAGAACGCCTCCCTGGGGCAGAGAAACACTTGACAGGGACTTGAGCAGTGTTGTGTTACTCCACATTTATCAGGACATGCGGGGACATGCAAGGTGGCCCTGTATGGCTTGGTAAATATCATTCTAGGTTTTGCATCACCCTCTTGCCCCCTTACGCAATGCAAAACCATGATAAACATGGCCCGAAGGGAGCAATTTCACAAATTGGGAGAGACAACTTAATCTGCAAGAATGTCTTTTTTCCCCACAGGATAATCGCTGTGCCAGCAGAGAAAGTTTTTTGAGAGAAGGTTGTTGTCATGCCTTCGGGAAAGGACAATCACTAGAATTATAGGGTTGGGAAGGTATATTATTAATACTGTTCTTGTGGCTCTGGAGAGACTTCTCTGTATAAAAACCCAGAAGTGATTGGGTTCCAGCATGTGTTGTTATATGAAGGTGAGTTGTACAAGATGGATCACTAAGGGGAGACCTAGACCACAACTTTTCCTATGGGCAATCAATTGGGACATTGCCAGTCCAGGTTTTGCAGATTTTGAGATCTTTAAAGTCTATTGAGTGCAATGTCGAAACCGGGATCAATCAATCAAAGCATTTCAATCAATCAAAGTATTTATATAGCGCACTAGTCACCCAGAAGGTCTCAAGGTGCAAGGGGAGGGGGGTACGCTACTGCTCGAACAGCCAGGTCTTGAGTTGCTTCCTGAAGGCGAGGTGGTCCTGGGTCAGGCGGAGGTGGGTCGGGAGGGAGTTCCATGTCTTGGCGGCGAGGTAGGAGAAGGACCGTCCCCCTGTGGTAGCTCTTCAGATGCGGGGGACGGCGTCGAGGGCGTGGCCGGTCGATCGAAGCTGGCGTTTGGGAGCGTAGAAGTTGAGGCGGCTTTTGAGGTATCCTGGGCTTTGGTTGTGTAGGGCTTTGTGTGCGTGGGTGAGGAGACAGAAGGTGATTCTCTTGTTGACCGGGAGCCAGTGCAGGTCTCTCAGGTGTCCGGAGATATGGCTGCGATGGGGGATGTCCAGGATGAGTCGTGCTGAGGCGTTCTGGATTCGCTGGAGTCTCTTCTGGAGTTTGGCGGTGGTTCCGGCGTAGAGGGAGTTGCCGTAGTCTAGACGGCTGGTGACGAGGGCCTGGGTGAACATCTTCCTGGTCTCGGTGGGGATCCACCAGAAGATCTTACGTAGCATGTGCAGGATGTTGAAGCACGACGAGGAGACAGCGTTGACTTGTCTGGTCATGGAGAGGGAGGAGTTCAGGATGAATCCCAGGTTGCGTGTGTGGTCTGTTGGTTTGGGTGCACTGCCTAGGACGGGGGGCCACCAGGAGTCGTCCCAGGCGGAGGGTGAGGATCCCAGGATGAGGACTTCCGTCTTGTTCGAGTTCAGTTTCAGGCGGCTGTTCTTCATCCATTCGGCTACCTCTTTTATCCCTTCGTGAAGGTTGGCTCTGGCAGTGGCGGGGTTGTTGGTGAGGGAGAGGATCAGCTCGGTGTCGTCGGCGTAGGAGATGATGTTGAGGTTATGTTGGCGTGCGATGGCCGCAAGGGGGCTCATGTAGACGTTGAAGAGGGTTGGACTGAGCGAGGAGCCTTGAGAAACGCCGCGGATGACTTCGGTGGCTTCAGATCTGAACGGGGGGAGGCGGACTCTCTGTGTCCTTCCGGCGAGGAAGGAGATGATCCACTCCAGCGCCTTCTCCTGGATTCCGACGTTGCTGAGTCGCTGCACTAGTGTACGGTGGCAGACAGTGTCGAAGGCCGCGGAGAGGTCTAGGAGGATGAGGGCCACTGTTTCTCCGTTGTCAAACAGCGTTCGGATGTCATCGGTGGCTGCGATCAGGGCGGTCCCGGTGCTGTGGTTGGCCCGGAAGCCAGACTGCGAGAGGTCGAGGGATCCGTTCGTCTCGAGGAAGGCGGCCAGCTGCTTGTTGGCGGTCTTCTCGATGACTTTTGCAGGGAACGGGAGCAGCAAGATGGGGTGGTAGTTCTTGAGGTCGGTGGGGTCGGCTGATGGCTTCTTTAGTAGAGCGCTGAGTTTGGCGTGCTTCCAGCTCTCCGGAAAGGTAGCGGTGTCAAAGGAGGTGTTGATGATGCCCCGCAGGTGGGGTGCGATGACAGCGTCGGCCTTGTTGAAGACGTGGTGAGGACAGGGGTCGGTCGGAGATCCGGAGTGGATGGAGTTCATCGTGCGGACGGTGTCTTCGGTGCTGATCGGGGTCCAGGCACGGAGGGTGGTGGTGGGGGCGGTGGTTCGGTCGTGGCGTGCGTCGGTTAAGTGCTGAAGCTGTTGTGTATGTCCGCAATCTTGTTGTGGAAGTAGGAGGCGAGGGAGTTGCAGAGGTCTTGCGAAGGGGTGATGTTGTTGTTTCCGGCGTTGGGGTTGGAGAGCTCTTTAACGATGTTGAAGAGTTCCTTGCTGTTGTGTGCGTTGTTGTCCAGTCGTTCCTTTAATGCAGTTTTCTTGGTGGCGTGGATAAGTTGGGGGTGTTTTCGGGTGGCGAGCTTGAGGGCAGTCATGTTGTCCGGTGTAGGGTCTCTGCGCCAGGTTCTCTCGAGGGCTCGGCAGTTCTTCTTGGAGCTTTTGAGTTCGTCGGTGAACCATGGGGCTTTCTTGCTGCCGGGTCTGCTAGGCAGGGTCCTCAGGGGAGCGAGGTCATCTGGGCAGTCGCTGATCCACTTCGTGAGGTTGGTGGCCGCTTGGCTGGGGTTCGTTGCGCTGGTGGGTGGGTTCTTGCTCAGGGAAGTCGCGAGCTGGTCGGCTGTGATCTTGTTCCAGCTTCTGCGTGCAACCTGTTGATGGTGGTGGTGGATCGTGGTCCTTCTGAAGCTGAAGTGGACGCAGCTGTGGTCCGTCCAGTGGAGTCCGGTGGCGTGGCTGAAGGTGATGTCCTTGCTGGATGAGAAGACGGGGTCGAGTGTGTGTCCGGCGTAGTGGGTGGGGGTGGTCACCAGCTGCTTGAGTTCGAGGTTGGCGAGGTTATCCAGCAGGGTGGTGGTGTTGCGGTCGTTGTTGTTCTCGAGGTGGAAGTTAAGGTCCCTGAGGAGGATGTAGTCAGCGGAGGGGAGGGCGTGAGGGATGATGAAGTCGGCGATGTCTTCGCTGAATTGTGTGCGTGGTCCCGGGGGTCTGTAGATGTGGGTGCCTCTGAGGGTGGTCTTGGGGTTGATGTGGACCTGGAAGTGCAGGTGTTCGGCGGGTGCAAGGGTGTCGTCGGTGTTGGTCGTGATGCGGATGGTGTTCTTGTGGATGATGGCGATGCCTCCTCCGGTCTGGTTGATGCTGTGAATGTGGACAGGTTTACCATCATGACAGATCATGTCCTACTATATAGCAAGAGATTAAGGAGTGTACATTTGGAGTATTCAGCCCAGGCACACTCTATGTAATCTAGTGTCATGCGTTCCATGTGCCTTTCAACGTAATCTATCAGGCATTTGAGGTGAGACGACTTTCAGAAAAATTGAAAGCCCTGTATGGCAAACAACTTGTTGTCTTGAAAGGGGTAGGGCTCTACCCTTATACCACCTAACTCTACATCCAGCCATCTCTGTAAATGCTTCAGTAAGACTCAAGAGGGCTGACAGGGAATAGAGAGGTCAGAAAGTCAACAGGATGTCATCTGTTTAAAGAAAAATATATGAGGGGCTTCATGGTGTGGGTATGCCCACAATGTTTGCTGGTTTGAGGATTACTTTGTCCAGGTGTTCAAGGACGAGTAGAACGATCAATAGGGAGAACACTCCTTGCATGTCCTGCATCATACTGGAAAGGGTGTCAATAAGAAACCATGCAGTTACCTGTGAGAGTCATATAATAATCACTAAGCCATGCTAAATAAGTTGTCTCCCGAATAAAATTTCTGGAGAACTGCAAAGAGATATCCACATTAAATACATCCAAATGCCTTTTGAGCATTAAGGGACAAGGCTAGCGCCTCTTCTGGCATATTTGTGGCAATCCGCAGTACATGGATCAAAGTGCAGAGGTGGTTACGTGACATTAATCCTGGGATGAAGCCTACTTGCGTGGGGTGAATTAGGGTGGGGTTAACCTTTTTAAGACAGGTCACTCTTATGCTGGCCAGGGTCTTGGTGTCCACATTAAGGAAGAAGATGGCTTGGTGGGCACCACAGGATGCGGGTTCCTTACCTGGTTTGGGAAGAACTTTTATTAGGACCTTTTTGGATATTGGCATTAGCTTGTAGGTAGCATAGAGAGAGTCTACTATGGTAAGTGTCACTCATTTGTAGAATTCTAAGTGGAAGCCGCCTGCCCCAGGAGCCTCGCTATGCAGCACGGTAGAGATAGTTGTGCAACTTTCTCCCAGGTGAACTCCACCAAGAGCAGTTCCAGGCTTTCCTTGTTAAGGTAGGTAAGACTGATGTCTCTGGAGAACCTGTCTATATGAGCCTCATCAGTGATGATCTCAGGGGCATGGACGTTTTTATGATATTCTGTGACGGTGTCTGCTGTCCCCAGTGGTATATGAAACGTTGACTGACCCAGGTTCTCATTGCCAGGATTGCAGACACCACCTCTCACTGGCTGAGATGTGTTTCAAGCAAACTGCCTGCTCATTGTGATGGTTTGTGAAGTGCAAACTCATCTTTGGAGCTGAAGAGGGAATTAAGGTCCTTTTTCGCCTTCTCCAGCGGTCACCTGATGGTATCAGTATTACATGATGAATCTGATCAAGTCAGGTCACAGATTGCTCTTCCCAGTGAGGTCTGTTAAGTTTTCCTTTGTTTATTATGAAAGGTTGCATCACACATGATTTGACCTCTTATCGTTCGTTACATTGCTGGCCCCAAAATCTGTGTGAATGTAACTAATGCTGCATGATCGTCCAAATACGTTTTGAAATGGGAATTGAGGAGCGTTTTCCTCTCATGCATTTTGTAATAGGAGGTGATAGGGCATCCGGATGTTTGGATTGGATATTTCAGTTCCAAGTAAAGCAGTAAGTTTGTCAGGGATTGGTCCGAGAGTCCACCATCAAAAATGTGCACATCCACTACCACTGGGGTGAGGAATTGAGATATGAACAAAATGATCTAATCTGACTGAGTGCCGTGAACAAAGGGACACAGAGATGTATGTCTACTTAGCCAGAATGAAAGGGCACCAGACATTGAACAATTTGTGATCCCACAGTACATCCCACAAGACTGCTCTGTCCACTTTATTGGTGTTCAGAGGCCACACCCCTTTTTACAACACTCTGCATTGCAGCTCTGTGGCGCTTACTGGAGGTACCTGGTGGGCTATTTGGCCCCCAGGGACCCTCAGGATTGAAGAGAAATTAATTCTCCAATGTTAAGTGCACCATAGGGTGTGTTTGCACACATCTAAACTCAGGACCCACCCCCTTCCTTCACCACTTTGCAAACGTGCCCTGTGTTGTGTTTTAAATCGGGGAATTAACTCCCCTTGAATACTGAGCGTCCCTGGGGTGCAACTAGCTCACCAGCTACCTCTATTAAGCGCCACATAGCTTTGTTACAGAGAGGAATAAAAAGGGGCGTGGCCTCAGAACACCTTTCTGCAACGAAGCCCCTGGCACATACTGGATGTTCCTGGTGCGCTAGTTGGCCCACAGGGTCCCCAATATTCAAGGGGAATTTGTTCTCCCTCTGCAAATGCGCCAGGGGACGTGTTTGCAGAGTGCTCAAAGGAGGGGGCATGGCCTCAGGCGCAGTGCCGGTCTTCTTTTTTTTAAGAAGGGGGCAGTGTGGCCCACCTTCTTTTCCTAATATTCTTGGCCCTGGGGACCCCATTACCCAGAGCCTGCCCCCAAATTTATTTATTTTTAAATAAACTGGGAAATGGGGGCTACATGTCCCCCCTCCTGAGGCCTTAATCGGCCCCGGGGACCCCATTCCCTGGGGCATGACCATTTAATATTTATTCATTTTTTATGGGAGGGTGGCTGCGTTGCCCCACTCCTCTGGCCACTTATGGCCCCAGGGACCCCATCCCCGGGGGCCGCCTTTCTACTTGTATTTATTATAATTTTTTATTTTTTTGAGGAGGGGGCCGTGTGGCCCCCCTTCTGGCCCACTTGTAGCCCTGGGGACCCCATCTCCCGGGGCTGGCTCTCTCTGTTTGGGACCGTGGAAGGGGTCCCCAATCCCCCCACGGTCCCGCTGGCTCCCCGCGTCCCTCAGGAGCCTGCATTGCTTTTCCACATGGGGAGCTGCTAAGATGCAACTCCCCGTGTGGAAAAGCAATTTGGTTTGAATTTTGAAAGAGAGAGCAGGGTTCCTGCTCTCTCTCTCAAAATGCAAACCAAGTTTGCTGTGGCAGGGCGGGAGCCGCGAGGCTCCTACCCTGCCATAGCAAACAATAGTGTCCCAGGGTGGGCACCCCAGGACACTGCAGGAGCTGGCCCTGGGAGGTGATGGTCCTCAGGGCCACAACAAGGCTCCATGAGGGGGTTTACGTGTCCCCCCTCCAACATTTCCAAAGACCCAGAGAATGGTGGTCCCTGGGGCTGGGGGATAAGTCACCTACCTCCCAATTGAAATATTTAGAGCCCTAGGTAGGTGGTAGTCCCCGGGGCATGTAGGGGGGTAAGACCTCCACTCAGGGTATTCAAAATAAAAATAAAGCCCCGGGTGATGGTGGTCCCCATTTGTTGTGGGTGACAATGTGCCCCCGCAATAAAAAATAAGTTGAGCCCGGGGGTGGTGTTCCCCGGGCTTGGGGGGCCTATGGGTCCCCCATCATTACATTTGCAAGCCCCAGGTGGTCGGTCCCCGGGGCTGCGGGATAGCTGTGTTCCCCTCGCAACTATTAATGCTTTGCCCCGGGGTTGGCAGTGTGGTGGGTATTGGGCCCCCCATACTATTGTTTTTGATCATGTCCCTGGGATTCGGCCCCCTGGGTGCTAATTACTAATGAAACGCAGGAGCCCACGCTTCATATTTTTTTTATCTGCAGGATCCACGCACCCTGCACACATCTTGCCATTTAAAACAAATGTATACAAAATTTGGTCCTTGTTGGTCCTTGTGGGACCCCCTGAGCAGACCTAGGGGGTCAGTGTGTTTCTACCCTGCCCCTTTTTTGCGTTTTGTGAGTTTATTTTCTGCTTTCCTGTGCCTCAGTACTACCGAGGCACATGATGGCTGCCAACACTTCCTGGTTTGGAGTGTTGGCAGTCAATTAGCATACAGCTCGTGCTCAGCAAGGTACGCTTAGGGTGCGCGGATCCACAGTGGCCATAGATGTATATGTGATTTACATTTTGATGTTCTCAGTAACTACTGAACAGATTTACACCATTTAACTAAAAGGCACGACGTTAAACATAGGGCTGCCTTTTTGCCAAATCTGGTGTAATTCCATTCAGCAGTACGGGCTGTAGCTGCGACTAAAGGTTCCAAAGGAAAATTGCATGAGGAAAACACATTTTGGGACCCCCCTTTTTTCTCGGCCTCCAATGAAAAATAGGTCCTAACTATAACTACCTACTGGCAACCGCGGGCATGACGTCCACTCCTCAACCCACTGTTGGGCCCTGGGACACCATCACATACAGGGTATACAATCTAAAGGTAGGGGGGTATAAGTGCACCTCCCTGTGCCAGTAATGGGTCCTGGTGACCATACCTACTCAGCCCTAATATTAAAAAAATGGGAGTTGTGTGACCCGCTCTTCCTGAGCCACTATTGGGCCCTGGCGTCTCCATCCCCCAAGGTTCATCTTTAAAATAGGTGCCAGGGGCATGTGGCCACCCTCCACAAGTCACTTGTGCACCCTGGAGATCCAATATTTTAGGGCCAAATTAAATAAAAAAGGGAAGAGGCTCATTGACACCCTCGAGTAAAAAGTTACAGGAGTGTGACCCATAGACCACATCGGGATTGGGGTATAAGGTAGAAAAACAAACAACATCCCAACAGGTAATATTTCTTAGGCAATTAAATATGTATGGAGTAAGCATTACAAGAACAGAAACCACTTTTCAATTGATTTAAGATGGATGTACGTTGTTACAAAGCATGCTTTTACGACGCATGCTGTAACAACGCACGTTTCAAAATGCATTCCATTAAAACGCATTACACTGGGGGGTGCGGGATAGTGAATATTTTAATTTACTATTCCAACACCAGTACCCGTGGACACTAGGGAAGGTGTTGGATAGGAAATTAAAACTATTCCCTATCCTAGAGCGACCCCCAGTGTAATGCGTTGTAATGGTTTTCGTTTTAAAGTCTGCGTTGTAATAGCACTGCGTGCTAAAAGTTGCGTTATAAAGGTTGTTCCCCATTTATGATTGTTATTCATCTTATATTTATATCAAAAACATTCTTTCATGGTCAAGTATATACAGTTATTGCAGCACTGCATAGAAGAAATCATGTGTCACTATTGTTGAGCCACTCACTGTATATTTCTTGCACTATTGTTCACTGTGCGCCGTCCACGCTGTTCACCCAATCACTGACGTCGCCACGTTCCTCACTCACACGTAGTTGTGCACCAAGTGCTTTTTGGTTGTCACGTGATTTCTTCTATACAGTTCTGCAATAACTGTATATGCTTGACCATAAAATAATGTTTTTGATATAAATATAAGATGAATAACAATCAATTGAAAAGTGGTCTCCTTATTTTCTGTTCTTGAAATGCTTACTGCATACATACTTAATTGCCTAAGAAATATTACCTGTTGGAATATTTTTTTTTAACTCATTGACACCCTCAGCATCCTATAATTGGTCCCAGGGACATGATTTATCACAGTATCCCAGGGAGATTAACACAGAGACTTTGTGGTTCCATGACTGGGAGAGCACATGCATACCCTGACCACACTTTTCTGGCCAGAAACTCACCTTTAGTCGCACCTGGCAGGAGAGCTAGCTGCTCCCACCTGGGAAGCAGCTAAGACTACATGCCTTATACTGCTACCAGCCAGTATGGTGCTTACGTGGAAACAGATTTAGCCCCGGGAGGCTTGAGGCTCACTTTGTGGCCTACAACACCACTTTGTAAAGCTGTAACACACTAGCTCTGTGGGGACTTTGCTTGTTTCAAGGACTATATAAAAATTACTTGTACATACCATTACAGTGATTTGAACATTCCTACAATCATACACAGCTTCTGTGGTGACTTGGCCATCGTTATCTTCACATGCTAGGTCTTTGGGAAACTTACTCCATGGGTGTGGCCAGCATCTCCAAAGATATGATCACATACAATGTCATTGGCCAGCATCAAACACCATCCCTAGGTAGACAGTAAGACGGGGGTCTAATAACTAATGAAGGTGATCACACTTTGTTGTTTACATTTCTTGATTCTATCATTTAATGCGTCCATGTGTTAGTCCCAAGCTCTTAATACTTTTGACACTAAGCAAAAAGGTATGCACAGTCTGAATTCCTCTTTTGCAATCCTGATATAGGATATTTTCAGATGCAATGTTAATATAACTTGTCTATTGTGTACACCTAGGATATGTACAACCATTCAATTAAGAATAGATTATGATGTTATTTTTGTATAGTGATAATAAAATAAATACATTGCCCTGTGACCATGGCTGTATTCCAATAAAAATAATAACTATGAAGTCAGCTCCCACAAGGATTGTTACACACATTTAACTCCCCACGAGGATGTTTGGATGTTTCTGTGTGCTTCTTTAAATAACAACATATTTGCACATTTGAAGCAGAATGCTGTATTATGAATTTCTTCTTAACATTTTTCTGTTATTAGCATATTTTTAAAACATTAGGAAAGGTTTGTCCCAACAAGGCTAATATCCACACATAGTCCCTAAAAGTATGGTAACATGTGTATGTGTGTGTGTGTGTGTGTGTATGTGTGTGCGTGTGTGTGCATGTGCATGTGTATATGTGTGTTTAGGTATAAAATAACAGCTCCCAAAACCACTTTGTAAAGCTTTAATATTATGTGAGCTACTAGGCTCATGTAGCGTGGATAGCCAAATTATGCGGCTAGGTTTTTTTCAATAATGCATCACAAATACAAACCTTGTGTCACATTCTCTGCTGGTATTATTTGCATCAAGTGTAGCTAGAAACCACAATTTTTGTGGATGTACACAATTTACAAACTATGTGGTAGTGTCTATGGCAAATGCAGTAAATACAAAACTCTCTGGTAAAGGCTACTGCCACTGTAATTAAGTGTTCATTGTTTTATCAACAATATGCTCTTGCATACTAGCTCACCTAAACATTCTAATTGCAATTGAGCTTCAAACAATGTACATGTAATATCAAAAAATCTCTCTGCATAAATAAATGTATATGTATGCAAATTTACATTTTATATATCTATTAGTTTTACATTTTATGCCTTCATCTGGACCTACATGGTATAAGGGTGCTATGTATTGAACAGTTAATGGAAAATGTCCTCTTTCAGTGTTATAGAATATAACGTAGGAACATGAGATCAATCAATGTGTAATACCTGATATTAACTGTACATATATCTTCATTTTTAGGGATGCATGGGCTGGGAAGCTAGACATGCTGCGAAGAAAAATCACACAAGTTCTTCAATATGATTTGAACAAATGCAACCCATTTTCTCCCATCACTGTGACCCCGGCTGACTGCCTCTTTTTAAAACATTCCTTGGAGTGTCAGGCGACCAACAAAGAAGAGTTCAGGAGTGCCCTAAAAAATGCATCACCACTGTTAAAAAAAGGAGGCCATCTCATACTTATGGCGTGCCTGGAACAAACATATTATGTGGTTGATGGCTTCAAGTTTCCAAATCTATCTATCAATAAAGATTTTGTGATTAAAGTCCTTGTTGAGGGTGGGTATGTAATTGTGGAATCAGAGGTGCTGCCTAGGACAGTTCGTCAGAAATATGATTTGGCAGATTATACAAGTGTTCTTTACATTACGGCCCTAAAGAAATAGCTCCTTAGTCCACTGATGAATCTTAATTGAAAAACATACATGAAAATCAGCAGAGGAAACTGTTTTCAAATTCCATCTTTTTAAAACTCATTATTGCTGGTACCAATTGTACTTTACTTTGTCCCTCTTTTCTTACTGCTTAACTATTTACACTTCATCTGTTATTGAATTTCCTTCCTGATACCAGCTTCAGTTTTATTTAATTTCATTGTATTCCCCACCACAAAATCATGCAGACTGTTGCTTTGCCAACTGTATTTTCAATAAATTGTATAATTGGGCCATTTTCCAGTTTCTTTTGCAAATTGAATATTTTGTGTTTCTTTCCTCAGTGCCTTTTGTAAGGCCTTATTGTTCCAGTACTATGTCTATGCATGTTCATATCATCTGCGGTTCTCCTAGCACGTGAGCCCTCTGTCAAGAATTAACAATGTGCTCATCTGCATCCTAAAATACTTGCAATGGTATCTAGGGTACCACCTGTCAAAGGTTTGGTAAATAGATAACAGTAATACTGATGTGTTATACTTTATGGCACAGGTTAGGTGGGATTTCTGCTAACTCACAGCTCAGATAGTTCTAGTGGTAGCCATAACTCCCATAAATCAGTGTAGTTAAATTCCATGGAATTGCCTGAAAAATCCACAAGAATATGCATAATTATGCAAGAAGAGTAATTATGTTTTGAATGCACACATGCTACAGAGCACTTTGTGCTAATATAATACAGCTGCATGCAACAGAACAGTACTGGTGAGCACACAGTCCCTCATTCTCACTGAATTTGCTTTGTCTCTAGGATTTTCTTCCTAAAATGTCTCATAATAGAGCAAGCAGAGGTCAGAGCATAACAGGTAATTACCTAAATTAAAAGTGGTATTCCAGAGTGCGATATCGCTTCACCTAATTATAAGTGATCTTGTGCTTCTACTAAATTCAAGTCTGCATAATTACTCCCAACTACTTGCTTTTTTATTAGGTAATAAACATATGTGGACATATGCAGCTGGGATGATGGAAAGGGGCGACCATTCGGTCCCCCCGAACGTATGGCGGAGTACCACGATCCCCCCGGGAAGCCATCTTGGGCGGGGGGCGAGTCTCGGCTGGTATGCCCGAAGCGGCGTAGCCGGGGCGCGCCTTTTCCCGCCCTGGAGTGGGCTGGCCTAGACACTGACGCGGCCGGGCCACGCCCACGGGGCAGGCCGGGGCGGGTTTACGCCCGCCCTGAAGACGGATAAAAGGAGCAACAAGCCAAGGAAGCATCCTCTTGTTCCTGTGCTCTGAAGCTGCACCACCTCGCTGCACGTGAGCTCGAGACGGAACGAAGAGCCAATTTTGAGCGTTGTAATTTTCTCGTTTGTTTTTCAGATACTCTGTCGTGAGAATGCCTAAGAAGGCGGGAAAGCGAATGACTACCGACCAGATGCTGCGTGTTCTCATGAAGGAGGTGACCGACTTAAAGAAGCGAATGGCGGAGAAAGACGGGGAAGGGGGGCCGAAACGTCCCCTGGCAGGAGCAGCTCCAGGAGGAAAAGGCAAGAGGCCCAGAAGGGCTGTACCTGGGGGAGACAACCCAGTTCCCTGTACCCCACTCGAAGCTCCCACTCCTGTGCCAGAGGAAGGGAACCCGATTCCCGTAGTGGTCACTCCCGTGTCCGGGGAAGATATGCCGCCCGAGCTGGCAGCTCAATTGGCAGCGTGGTTGGGTAAAGGTAGCAAGGGCGCCACGGCTGACGACGCGCAGGTGTTGATGAAGCAGCTGCGGGAAACGAGGGAAGCGACGACGGCACCATCGCCATCAGTTTCAGTCGCAGATACAGCTTCCGGTTCAGGTAAGCGGCCATTGCCGATTGCGAGGGATGAATCGGCACCCTCTCGGCGGGAAAAATTGGGTCAACATGTCCCTCT
The DNA here is from genome assembly GCF_964263255.1 of Lissotriton vulgaris. NCBI lineage: Eukaryota > Metazoa > Chordata > Amphibia > Caudata > Salamandridae > Lissotriton > Lissotriton vulgaris. The sequence goes on from NC_141691.1 coordinate 15,975,107, forward strand.
GGCTATTAAAGGAAAAATATGGGCAGGGGAATATATAAACATCTTCTCGTTGCTTACCGACCATTATGAAATGGAACATGTTAAGAGCCAGAAAGAGCTCATGCATCCAAGTGTTTGGCGCGCAAAAATGGCCGCCTTTAAGGTAAATGAAAACATTGGTAATTGGGGCAAGGCATGGGGGTTTTTTACATCCATCTTGGGTGAACGTAGGCCCGAATTGCTGCACGAATTGCCGATTTATCAGTCACGGATCATGGGGTACTCTGTATCTCACGAGGGCAATCATTGGTTTTGTTACGACAATGTTTTCAGAAAAGCGAAAGAGCATGATAAAAACTTAACCTGGGATTGTTATGATTCTGTGTCCTGGTCCAAAATGGAGGATTCTGGTATGTTGAAGGTGCCATTGATAGGCAGTAACGTTGGTGAATCCTCCCGTCAATATGTGGGGACGCCCTTTCGATCAGTTACGAGTAACAACAATCACTCGAGGCCAGCCGGCAACGCAAATAAAAGGGGGGTTTGTTGGAACTTTAACAGAGGGAAATGTACTAGGCCCCAGGGGTCATGCAAATTTAGGCACGAATGTGGGGGGTGTGGGCAATCATCCCATCCTGAGTCCATGTGCAGAGCCAAAACGGGTGATAACGGGGGTAGAGGAGGCGCCAAACAGGTCTGACATAGTCCGAGGGGCGCCTTTACCTACCCCGATTGATACCATGGCGATGATTCCCTGGCTCAGCGAATACCCGGATCACGCTTCCGCTGGGGTGTTGCGTAACGGATTTTCATATGGTTTCCGCATTCCAGTGGGGGAGTTTCAGGGTAGGCCACTTTGTAAAAACCAGATATCGGTCTTACAGCATACGACCGTGGTACAAGAAAAGATCGGGAAGGAGGTGGCTCGAGGTCGAGTCGCCGGTCCATTTAATGTGCCACCAGTGGCTAACTTTGTTTGTTCCCCGTTAGGGGTGGTCCCCAAGAAGGACCCGGGGGAGTTTCGGCTGATACATAACTTATCAGCCCCACGTGGTCTTTCAGTGAACGATGCGATAGACCCGGAAGTGTGCTCGGTGCGGTACGCATCCTTCGATGAGGCCGTAGCCATTTTGAATCGCCTGGGGCCCGGTGCGCTGATGGCTAAATCTGATATCGAGTCAGCGTTCCGGTTGCTCCCGGTACACCCAGACGACCAGCGTCTTCTTGGTTTCATGTTCCAGGGTCACTATTACATGGATAGGTGTATGCCAATGGGGTGCTCTATATCTTGTGCCTATTTTGAAAAGTTCAGTTGTTTCTTGCAATGGGTCTTCACGAAGAAAACGGGGTTTCAACATGTTATGCATTATCTCGATGACTTTTTGTTTCTGGGGGCAGCCGGGGATCCTGAATGTGGACAGGCTTTGACTGCATTTTGTGTCTTGATGAATCAATTTGGCGTGCCATTGGCACCAGGTAAGACTGTGGGTCCCTCGACTTGCCTCGAGTTTCTGGGGATCGAGCTCGATTCCGAAGAAGGTTGTTTTCGTTTACCAGGTGACAAAGTGTTAAGATTCAGGGCATCCCTGCAAATGTGTATAAGTGAGTCTAAGGTTAAGCTACATCAATTACAGCAATTGGTGGGACAGTTGAATTTTGCCCTAAGAGTTATACCGATGGCCCGCCCCTTTTCTCGCTCAATCCCTCAAGCCATGGTCGGCCTGAAGGAGGGTCATCATCGCACAAGGCTCTCGGCCGAGGTTCGCCAGGACATGCGCATTTGGTTGGCATTTCTGGCGGATTTCAATGGTCGAATTGTCTGGAACAAACCGGCCGTGTCCTCTGAGGAGCTGGGGCTGTGGACAGATTCGGCAGGGAGCATTGGTTTTGGTGCCATATTCGGCACTCAGTGGTCGGCACAAAAATGGCCTCAATGGTGGCATGATAATGGTCTGACAAGTAACATTGCTTTCCTAGAACTTTTTCCCATTCTGGTGGCCCTGAGAACTTGGCCCGAGGGGTTCAGAGATCACTCTGTGATATTCTGGTCTGATAACATGACCATGGTTGAGTGTATCAATAGCCAGGCAGCACGATGCAAATGGATTCTGAGATTGCTCAAGGAGATTGTGTTATTGTGTATGCAATTGAATGTCCTATTTAAGGCAAGACATGTCCCGGGGGTGATGAACCAGGCGGCTGATGCACTTTCTCGTTTTCGTATGCAGGCCTTCTGGGGTTTTCTGCCCACAGCGGACCCGGTGGCAGCACCCTTTCCCGAAGCTCTCTGGTCTCTCGGTGCCCCGAACTACAGAACCTCGTGGGAGAGAGTTTAGCACCTAGGACGAGGAAGGCATATGAAGGGGCGTTCCATTCCTATTGGGCCTTTTTGGGGGCGGCTAGAGGGGAGCTTTGGGGCCAGGAGGAGTTGGTAGTGAAATTCCTGCTGTCTTTACGTCGGGCAGGCAAATCAGTGGCTACGGCCCAGAGGCATCGGGCCGCCATTTCCTTTGTGGCTAGGGCTCATGGGATCCAGGACCCGACAGCGTCTTTCGTTGTGCAAAAAGCGCTACGTGGGTGGCAACGCCTTGAGGGTCGCAGAGTAGATGAAAGGCGCCCGATAGGTTTGGATAGGTTGGCCCTGTTATTATCTAGACTCCCTGCAACATGTTCATCCCAGTATGAAACAGTGTTATTCCGAGCCGCTTTTACGCTGGCATTCCATGGGGCTATGTGGGTAAGCGAACTAGTGGCGAGGAACAAGCAGGATGTGATGGGGGGACTGTGCCAAGAGCACGTTCAGATCAGAGGGGAGACAATGACTGTCTCGTTCGTCAGGTCCAAGACCGACCAGGGTGCGATGGGTGATTGCATAATCATACAAAGGATCCCCGGGTCCTCCATGTGCCCGGTAAGTTGTGTAGAGGAATATTTAGCACAAAGGGTGGCATCATGGGGGGGGACCTTGTTGAGACACGCTGACGCCACCCCACTGACGAGGTTTCAGTTTCAGCGGGTGCTTGCGATGTCGATTACGGCTGCGGGCTTGAACCCGGCCGAGTTTGGGACCCATTCCTTTCGGATAGGGGCTGCTACAGAGGCTACAGCCAGGGGTCTGAATGTTGAACAAGTTAAACGTGTGGGGCGTTGGTCCTCCAATTGTTATAAGAGGTATGTGCGGTTGCACATGTTGTGAAGCTGTAATGATGTACTCACGCTTCTTGTTTTTGTTTGGTTTCCGTTGCGCAAGCCTACGAGGCGGGGCGGACTATGCAGTCGACCCAACACCGGGCCAGCGGTCAGACTTCACCGGCTGTGAAAAAGGAGGTGTGGGTCGTGGGCCACTCATACGTGAGGCGTGCCGCGGACGTATTCAAAGCAGGTGACATGATTCACGTGGCTGGGGAATACGGGTACAGTATGTCCTTCTACGGAAAGGGCGGACTCTGTATTGACCAGTTTCAATCTTTTTTTGAGGGTTTGCTAGGGCGGACAAGGTCACCGCCGTCTATAGTCATAGTACATCTTGGGGGCAATGATTTGGTCACCACTGGTAGACGACTTCTTCTTGAGGCGATGCTTTCCACTGTAAGTTGGTTGGCAAGGAGAGTTCCAGGGTGCACGATTGCATGGTCACATATGATCCAACGAAAAGTATGGCGGGGTGCTATTTCTGTTTCTGCTCTGAATCATTCAGTAAGAAAAATTAATAACAAAGTGAGTAGATTGTTCCGTTCCAATACACTGCATTCTATTTCGCATGGTTGTATTACTGGTGACAGTATGTATTTGGGGGATGGTGTTCATTTGTCCCGGGTGGGGAACGAGTTACTCATAGGAGACTGTATAGCTTGGCTAAAGACTTTAAGACATGACCTTTAGGTAGGAGTGTTGTGGGGGGTCCGGATAGCCGGTCAACTATCCGGCCTGTGGCGGTAAGGTCATGATCGGTGAGCACTAATTTGTAGATCCCTATGAGTGGGCGTCACCCATTACGGATGGGAGCGCTCGAGGGAGGTGGCCATTGGCCCCTCCAAGGGGAAGGCGGTCCCTTCTAAGGATGGGCCGCCGAAAGGAAAGGAAAGGCGGTCAAGGCCCCTTCCTGGGTAGGAGGGGCTACAGCCCCCTCCTGGAGAATTTCCCGGGGCCAGGACATCTGCGACGGCAGATGCGGTAAGTTGTGTGGGGTTTGGGGGGGGGGTCTATGCTACCTTCTAGATTCCTCACACGAGTCCTCGAACGACCTTTAAGTGGCGTCGAGTTTATTGGGGCCCCCGTCAAGTCAAGGGAAATTGGTAGTTGCACTCGAGGTACACCTCTGTGCGGTCGCCCCTCACAAGTGAGGGGGATATTTCTGGTTAGGGATCTTGACACCGGTTACGACCTTGCCGTTGGCCCTTAAACGTTAGGATGTACAATTTCAAAATTTCAAGTTAGATGTTTTGTAGGATGTTAGTTCGGCTAGGAGAACCTTTGTATTAGAGAATATGTTAAGGTTAGCCGAACATCGCAATGTGGTAATGAAATTGTACATAATATGAAACTGTTATTTTAATGTTTTAATTTTGTTTCATATTTTAATAAATACGGCCGGGAGGGTCACTCCCTCCCGTCTTCCAAAAGTTCAGAACTGTTTCCGGTTTCCCATCCTTGGGGATTGTGTTGAGAGGGGGTGGCGGGTATCTCAGCCATATGGAAAGGGGCGACCATTCGGTCCCCCCGAACGTATGGCGGAGTACCACGATCCCCCCGGGAAGCCATCTTGGGCGGGGGGCGAGTCTCGGCTGGTATGCCCGAAGCGGCGTAGCCGGGGCGCGCCTTTTCCCGCCCTGGAGTGGGCTGGCCTAGACACTGACGCGGCCGGGCCACGCCCACGGGGCAGGCCGGGGCGGGTTTACGCCCGCCCTGAAGACGGATAAAAGGAGCAACAAGCCAAGGAAGCATCCTCTTGTTCCTGTGCTCTGAAGCTGCACCACCTCGCTGCACGTGAGCTCGAGACGGAACGAAGAGCCAATTTTGACCCACCCACCAGCCCCTGAGGACAGCAAGTGGTTTTGAATAAAGTTTGATGTAGTAACTCTTTTGTTTGCAGGTCCGGATTATTATCGTGATGACTTTGAATATGTAATAAAGAAATAGTCACTTTGTAGTATGTTTTGCAAATAAAGTAATCCTGCTTAGTGTGATCAGTAGTATGTTTTAATAAAGTTGTTGCTTTTAACTGTCTTTTAAGTAGTTTAGTCATTTAGTTTAGAACTGTCGTATTTATTTTGGTCAGGCGGTAAGGTCATGATCGGTGAGCACTAATTGGTAGATCCCTATGAGTTGGCGTCACCCATTACGGATGGGAGCGCTCGAGGGAGGTGGCCATTGGCCCCTCCAAGGGGAAGGCGGTCCCTTCTAAGGATGGGCCGCCGAAAGGAAAGGAAAGGCGGTCAAGGCCCCTTCCTGGGTAGGAGGGGCTACAGCCCCCTCCTGGAGAATTTCCCGGGGCCAGGACATCTGCGACGGCAGATGCGGTAAGTTGTGTGGGGTTTGGGGGGGGGTCTACGCTACCTTCTAGATTCCTCACACGAGTCCTCGAACGACCTTTAAGTGGCGTCCAGTTTATTGGGGCCCCCGTCAAGTCAAGGGAAATTGGTAGTTGCACTCGAGGTACACCTCTGTGCGGTCGCCCCTCACAAGTGAGGGGGATATTTCTGGTTAGGGATCTTGACACCGGTTACGACCTTGCCGTTGGCCCTTAAACGTTAGGATGTACAATTTCAAAATTTCAAGTTAGATGTTTTGTAGGATGTTAGTTCGGCTAGGAGAACCTTTGTATTAGAGAATATGTTAAGGTTAGCCAAACATTGCAATGTGGTAATGAAATTGTACATAATATGAAACTGTTATTTTAATGTTTTAATTTTGTTTCATATTTTAATAAATACGGCCGGGAGGGTCACTCCCTCCCGTCTTCCAAAAGTTCAGAACTGTTTCCGGTGTCCCATCCTTGGGGATTGTGTTGAGAGGGGGTGGCGGGTATCTCAGCCATATTCATTCTGGCCTTTCACTATCTCCCACCTAACTACATCTGACTCATAATTGGAGCCAAAGGAAGAAAAAGGAAGAAGTGAGAAATACTTTTCTGTTTTTCACAGAGTATGCCATTTATTGTAGTCTACCTCCAGAATTATGATCTCTTTACCTAAGGACGTGGTTTTAGACTCAATTTGGCATATGCAAATGAGCAGCTATTTACAGAACATGAAGAAGAAGGATTTGAAAGTACAGAAGTGACCCTGTGCACAAAAAGAATACAACATTCTGATGCTTTTAGCCTGATGGAAGAGGAACAGCTCCAAATATGTCATCCTAATGTTGCCTTACTGATTTGAGTATATCTTGGTTTAAAGCCAGACAGGATTCCATAAGAAACCTTTCCCAATGTGCTATTATCATTGACATTAAAGGGCTGCTAGACTGTTTTGGGGTGCAACAGGGCCTGATTGTGAAATTGCCTGTTTAGTTACATGTTCAAATTAGACATATTTTTCCAATGGTAACTTTCCACAAGTTGTGCACATACATGATGGCATACTTAGGATTGGTTCTCCAAGCATTATATTTCCTGGAATGCTGATTATCAAGTGCCTGGTACACTCTGTCCAAGGCTAGGAACATTGAGTACGATAGTTGTTCGGATGGAAACAGCTCTGAGTTGCAAAGGCAAACAACTACATCTGCACTGCATCTCTGACATAGTGTGATTGCAACAGTGTTTTTTCTTATATAAACCACCTCATAGCTTTATGCATCAGGGGTAGGGCTTTCATGGATTATCCTGGACTCTGTGACTGCGATACAATTCATTTTTGTTCAGTGCATATTTTGCCAACAGCAGCCTACATGCACCACAGGTGAGTGGGGTTTGTCCTCCAAAGAGATCTGGCAGAGAGTACACTCACTGTGTTCCTGATAGTATAGGTAGGATTAGGGTAAGCGTATTCATAGATTTAGCTATGCATTATCATGTAACCAAATAATCAAGTGATTTTGTCTTTCTGGTTGAATTGTTAATCTTTTTCATGATTATTGTAAAGCTAGTAAAAGTGTAGCTCATGTTTACACAGGTATAAAATTGCTTCAATAAATGTTTGAAGCAAACAATTAGTACATGTATTAAGTCTTTCTCTGGGCGTGCCTGAGTAATAAACACAAGGGTAGACTTGTTTCCAGAGTTCCCATAGGGACTCAGAGTTGAGGTTGCAGATATCATCTAGTAACCTGTTACGGTTAGGGGTCGGGATAGGTCACTGTGAGCAAGCTGGTAATAAGGGCAACATAATATGAAGGATTGGATGCACTCAGTCCACATATTCCGACGTTTATGTTTTCTAACACACAGCCCTAGTTAATTTGTAGGAACTTTACAACATGGAGTCACCAACGTTTTATGTCAGATACTTATTTCAATGGTCTCCTGAGTAGCTCTTACATGCGCTCACACTCCCTAGTCATCAGAAACGGAGACATCAGTTGTTTTAGGGATTTCATCCCCCTAAGCTAAATAGAAAACACCATTTCTGTCTGCAGGTTGTTTGAACTTGATTTTTAATGCGGATTAATTTACTATTGTCATTACCTTCTCTGAATTCCATTCATTAAATATTGTAATGCAGCACCAGTGTTTCTTCCGCTTAATAGCAAAGACGTAGGAACACAAAAATTACAAATGCAAGGGCTCCCTCTCACAGGGAGTAAGATATTATAACCGTTGTGGTAAAGGCCCAGCCTGCATACAAAACAGAGGTATTCCATTCATGGGTCACATTTCTTACAGCAGATGCATATACAAAAACATTTCACGCATACCCTGATGCTGTAGCACCAGATAATGAAAACCATGGAGCCTTACCACGTGTTTTACATAATGCAAGGCAGCTCCTCTCAATAATGAGGGAGAGACCGGGCTTTTCCTAGCCTGATATTCACCATACCCACGATTAGGTCCATTAACAGTTGTAGAGCTCAATGCTCTCTGCTCATATTATACGGAATATTAACACAGTTCGTTTTGAAAACAATCACAGGAGCGCCAGTGACGGCTGTTTGAGCTGAACAGCCACGTATGGCAGGACCTGCAATTAGTTCAGTGGCTTTTTACATAATAATGGGAAAAGTCCCCACCAGGTGGGAGGAAATTCTGTTAAGGATTGCACAAAAAACAAACAGCTTGAAGCAGTATTTTCCTATGCCTAAAGGGTAAAACTGTTTTATGACTTAATACTTACAGACTTCTCAAGGACACTTTGGACATCAGAACACACACAGATTCTGTAAAACACTGCAAACAGGCATGCTTGCATCCAGACACTTAAACACATTTGTAAACACAATAAATGCGGTGATCCATATAGAATTCCCACAATGGGCCTACCATTAGGAATGGGCCCCTTGTTGATGAATGTGGCTTATGTATTCAGTTTTTGCTGCAAAATATACCATGCAAAAACAGCAGTTGATGGACAGAATGTAGACCAATGTCATACATTTACCCCAGTACAAGGATCTGGGCCTAAATCCAATGTTTTTTTGCTCACCATGCCATTCCAATTTGAACTCAGCCATATGCAAATCAGTCTTGACCCTGTGCCCAATGGGAACAGTCCAGCCCGAACTGCCAAGCCAGGTACTCCCTGGACTAGAAACAAGCATCCTAGGACCGAATTCAGGACACTGACAAAGAAAAATCCGAAACACGTCTGTCGAAGGCTGCTGAAGACTAAATAAAGATCTTTTACGCCACCCCAGTGGAATGATTGACTTCTTTTGAAAAGAAAGGAAAGTTGCTGTAGTGTTCATATTACCTACTGGCGGTCGCAAGTAGGTAGTTATAGTTAGGACCGACTTTCCGTAGGAAATCCACAACATTCTATGTGGAATAACTTTGGCGTCGGTAGACGAATCCTCGTGAATTTCTCCAAGAAAATGGCCTGCTCGGTTCCGCTCCTTCCCTGAAAGTTTGGGCATGATTTATCAAGTGGGAGCTGAGAAAAAAGGGGGGTCCCAAAACATGTTTTCCCCATGCAATTTTCCATAGAGACCTTTAGCCATGGCTAGAGCCTGAACGGCTGAACAGATTACACCAAATTTGGCAGAGAGGTAGAGTTCGGTTCCCAGATTGTGCTTTTTGTTAAATGGTGTAAATCCGTTCATAGCGATACCTAGAGACAGAGTTCTACATGCGGACGGAGATCCGTTCAATTAGCGAGCTGCATACTGTCTGTCGACACTCGAAATCAGGAAGTGATGGTGGTCATCTTTTGCCTTGATAGAACCGAGTCACAAGAAAACAGTAAAACAAAGTTGAGAAATAAGGGAAGGGGGCAGGCTACAAACATTCTGACCCTTTACTCTTGCTCAGGGAATCATACATGGATATTTAGGCTCTTTTTTTATTTATTAAAAAAAAAAAGAAAAATCTCTGCGTACGCGTACAGAAATACGTACAATTACGAGCAGGAGCTCCATGCTGATTGGTTGTCAATACTCCAAACCAGGAAATGTTGGCAGCCATCTTGTTTGTTGCGAGAACCGAGTGAGAAGAAAACAGTAAAACAAAGTTGAGAAATAAGGAAAGGGGGCAGGTTAGACCCTATAGTCTTGGTTAGGGGGTGGTACATGGATCTTTAGGCTCAATTTTTATTTAAAAAAAATAAAAAAGTGGCGAGGTACACGTGCAGTACTTGTACGCGGTGGAAAAGGTGAAAAAAAAATAGAAGTTCGTTTTAATCATTAGGTCCCGGGGCGGCAAATTACGGGGGCAACTTTTTTGCATAATGGGGGCTTGTAAGGTGCCCCAAGCACTGGGGAACGACACTCCTCTGGATTAATTTTGAAGTATGCGGGGGGTTACAGTACTACTCCCCGCAGTCTCGGGGAGCGGCACCCCTCGGGTCTTTTTAAAAAATATATATGTTTGAGCTCTCCCTCTATCTCTGCCCATAGACGTCACGGGAAATGCCACCTTTCTGGGGTAGAAATATATAAAATGACCTTGCAGCTCCGGGTACCTGCATTTTCTGGGGTTTTTTATTAATGTTTGGAGGGTGAGCTTGATAATAAGTCCTTGTTAATTCCCATAGAAGCCTATGTTCTGGTGTTAACCTGGGCTTCTATGGGAAATAACAAGGGCGTCTTATCAAACTCATTATCACCGTTTTATCAACAGTTTCCTTCCAATAAAACGACGTTAATTTTAACACCAGTCCTTTTTAATATGCACCTAAGTTTACTGGTCAAAAAAAGAGCAATGGACAATATTATCAATAAAAGGCGATACATTATCACCGCCTTTATCGGCAGGAAACTGATGATAAAGCGGCGATAATGGGCTTGATAATATGCCCTAATTAATTCGCATAGCAGCCCAAGTTAACATCAGAACCTGGGCTGCTATGGGAATTTACAAGGGCCTGTGTAGCAGTTGTACTCTCTACGCATGCACAGCCTCGTTTCGAAGCCCACGTTTTGTTCTTTTTCTTCAAGTTGAACAATCAAACCTTTCTTTATTTCCGGTAGTAAATTTGTTGCTTTCTTTTCTCGGGTTGTGTGTGTCATCTGTTGCTGTACTTTTGTAATATATTAATAATCATATTTTTTCTATATTTATTTGAAAGGTAGTGCTGAGGCGCCAAACGTTGATTACATACTCCATCCACCGCCATTTTATTAGTTTTTCACAGTTTTTTTAATTTTTATCTGTTACTTAGAACTCAGCAGTTTTCAATCCTAGTCTTGAATATCTCACTATAGTATTTCAACATTATTTTTATTGTGGACCATCATACCCCTCCCCCACAAAATACAAGAAGTATGTCGTTTTTTTTCATTAACTCTTATTAAAACAATAAACGTAAACAAAGCTCAATTATAACTATATAACAAGCAAGTAGAAAAATAGCTTTAACAACAAACAACATTATAAACAAATTGTTATATCGACTCCAAAAGGTATCCGATTGGTAATCTGCAAAACAAAAAACAATATTAGAGTTTAGAATTAAGTAGAAGTGAGTAAATGAGCTGAAGCATTACAAGTTTTGGTAACTTTACGGTTTTACGTGTGCAGTGTGCCTCATACATTTCAGTTCTGTTATAGTGCCACGTTCAAGTGGTGTCTATATGGAAGTGCCTACTGCCTTACTGACGCCCGTTATGCTGACTTATTTCTAATGCATTGTTATGCACGCTGTGTAGATCTAGGCCTCTATGCTTACAGTTGTATAAACCTTGCGGCCAAACACTTCAGGCAGTTTATTTCACAACTTATTTTCAACAATTCTTCTACACGTCCAAGCAGACAGCAGTGTCTATAAGTTTAAGAGAGAAAGAGAAATTATGTCACAGAGAGTGAGAGAGAGAAAGAGAGAGAAAACAACATTAAAACTGAGTCTGGAGTTAAGATTTTTTCTTGAAAAGTCAGACGTAGATTTGAGACGTAGATGTCTTTCACATCTATCATGACCTTCAATTGGAATTCCATAGAGCATATTATCAAGCCCATTATTGCCACTTTAGCGGCATTTTCCTGCCGAGAAAGTGGCGTAATTTTATCGCCCAGGCTTGATAATATGGGCCTCTCTGCTTTCACAAATAAAGGTAACACTACAGTTTTTCGAGTGCAGTGTACCTGGTACATTTCACTTGTTATGGTGTTGCGTTCAAGTGGTGTCTATATGGAAGTGCCTATTACGTTACTGATGTAAAAGTGGCATAAGGCATGGTAAATATGCCGACTTATTTCTAATGCATTGCTATGAAGGCATTGTATGTGTAGGCTGCTGTGCTTACCTTGTATGAACAGTGCGGCCACCTGAGTTCACCCCTCGACTTGAACTCTGCTTTTATGCGTCAAAGTATATTCAATACATTGCAGACATTTCCATTGCTGTTGCTAGATAGGCCGTGGTGGCTTCTGAAGGATGTTTGGTGAAGGAAACAAAATGACATTTTGATTACTCATTGTAAACTGAGTTGCGAAACTATTGTCAAAAGTGAATTTTAATGTGGGTTCCTAATATTCCGTACTTGGACTGTTGCAGCTCCAGCCATGGCCGATAGTGGGAGTACCGGCCGGGCGGTGATGTGGGGAGGGGGAGGGGCAGGTTGGGGGGTAGTAATATATGGAATATGAACTTTAACAGGTAAGTAAGCATAAAAATAAATAAAACACATTTTGTTGCGCGCACTGCATCACCAAATGCGATGCAGTGCAAGCAACAACATTTGTTTTATTTATTTTTATGTTTACTTACTTCTTAAAGTCCATATTTCATACATTACTACCCCCCTGCCACTCTCCCTCCCACGTCACTGCCAGGCCGGTACGCCCACTACCGGCCGAGGTTGTAATCTCTGCTTTTATCGACAGGAAACTGCAGATAAAGCGGCTCTAATGGGCTTGGTAGTATGTCCTTGTGAATTCCTATAGCAGCCCAGGTTAACACAAGAACCTGGGGTGCAATGGGAATTCACAAGGACATATTATGAAGCCCATTATCATCGCTTTATCAGCAGTTTCCTGCCAATAAAACAGCGGTAATTTGAACACCGGTCCTTGATAATATATCCCTGTTTGTATTGTGAATACATTCCAGACTTTTCAGCGAGTATAAAAACGTTACTGCTATTGGGAAAAAAATTAAATATGTATATGTAAATATAATACATTATATAGGAGTGCGTTCACCTAAAGTATTAAGTCGCATTTTTGTATGTAGTCATCTACAACCCTTTGACTCCTTCTGATGCTTACTCAAGTGTCACTGCTCACCTTTTGTGGAAACAAGTTTCTTCATAATGTAGTCACGATCTCCAACAAAGAAGTCTCATACGTGTTGGCGAGTCTTGATACCTCCATGGCTCACTACATACTCATGCTCCCATCATCATCACAGGTTCTTCACCCGCTCAGTGCTTTGGGCACTGCTACCTCAGTGACCAAAGAGGGCACTCATGTAGTAGTGGGCCCTTTGTTCGGTGCTTTGGGAACAATTCTAAAATGGCGTACAACACGTGTGCTCCGTCTTTTTTATAGATAGGGTCACGTGTGTAGTGACTGATGCGCTGAATGGGTGTGGTGTGGGTGTATACCAGCCATGAGGGAGTGTGGTGTCGATCTGAAAACTAGACCTGCAACTAGGATTTCACTACAATGGAAGTTCGGGCCTTGTACTTTTGTTGTGTTTTCCTGGTAGCGTAAGAGTGGCCTTCTTTTTTCTATGTGACGTTATAGAGTCACCATGATGTAACCTATTTTGTGATGCATTTTATTATACAATGCGTTTGAAAAACTAGTTGTGGTAGGGTGTTTTTAAAATTAAACTGTATACTCTGGTTACGAGTTTGTTGAGTGAAGAAGTATTTATATTTTTGTTCGATTTTGTATTCTATCATAATTGTGCTGACTTTTCTGCTATAGCGTGCAGTATTATATTATTTTATAAAATGTATAACAAACTGTTGAAAACTTGTTTGAAATTAGAATGTAAGCATGTAAGCTGCTCTCTGTGAGGAATAGCAATGCCGGCTCTAGCAGGAAGTGGGGAACCGGCTGGGATCGTGGGGGCCTTGCTACTGTTCACACGGTCCTCAACGTTAGATTTGAGGCCCGGGGATGGGGTCCTCTGTAATTATAGAAAATTAGTGATAAAGGCTATTTTCTTCATGGTGCATTTATCGTACGCGTACCAAGCACGTATGGACGACGTGCAGCTGGAATATTGGAAGTCGTCCTGTAAGCGTACCTAAGCAAGAAAAATAAAAATAATTTTAGATATTTATGAAGTGTATTTGTTTATGTGTTGTGTGGCTCTAAAAAGAGCTGTTGTGTTTATTGGGAGATTTTAGTACCTACAAGTAAGTAACGATGCAGAGTCTTAATTTCATGAGGAAGACTCTGTTCCCCTCATCTGTAAAATGTACACCGTCTCTCCTATAGATGTCATTCATATTATAGTGCAGATTGTTGTTGTAAACAGACCCCATTCGATAGTCTTGTAGAAAGGCAGAAACGGATTTATTCACATGTTTTCTAGCTTTTTCAATCCGTTGACAATAGTGGTTGGACCAGTTTGATTTCTGCCTTTGGCATATATTAGAATATACAAAGGCAGTTTTGGGGAACAGTGTCATCAATTGTGCAAAGGTATCCTTCATAAGAATTTCCAGACCTACCCCTGTCAAAGTGCCTAGGTCATTGCCACCACAGTGTACAATTATGAGGTCAGGGTGTTGGATATGCAAAAAGGAGTTCACCAATGGAATCAATTGGTGCCACTTTAACCCTCTCTGTCCAATCCATTTAATGTCTACATTTGGTAAACGTAGGTCTTTATGAATTCCTTTCTGTTCTGCGAACCTTTGACTTCAGAAAATATAGCTGTGTCCCACAATCCACACTGTAAGCATCTTGAAGAGAGGTCTGGATGCACTCTGAAGGTCTCTCTAAATGGAGCGGCAGTTTGAAAAGTGAGATTTTTTCTAAAATGGTGGACACCATGCATTTTTGAAAAAAGAAAAGGATTGATTAGTTGTTCAAGAACATTCTGCACTAAGCTACGATGAATGTTTCTGTGTTTTAAAAGGCTGATTTTTATTGATTAAGAATAAGTGTTAGTAAAGAACGTTACATAAGATAAGCTGGTATATTCTCAAGTGAAGTATACTTTGCTGCTTTAATTTGCAACAATGTATGATGAACTTTTCACCTGTGTGCTTAGTTAGGTGTTCCCTGAAGTGTTTCTATGGTAACGGGCAGATTGTGGAATGGAGGAAGGGTTGAAAGTTTTGTCTGTTGGAAAGGGTGCAAAAGTTCAAGCAATATAAATGTGTGTTTGGTTTTGAATTTATTGTGGCAATAAATGTGATTTTTTATTTATTTGTATATGTGTGTAGATTGAGTGTGTAGATTGATCGAAAAAGTTTGGTATTTTCTATAGGACTTTGTGATCCCGTAGGACTACTTAGGGGGATTTACAATGATGTCCAAGTTCAAACTCTTTAATGGCCTTTGGTGAGCCTTTGATGGCCCTGGGGAGCACTGTCTCTGAGGCTCGGCTCTTGTAGTGTTATAGGGTGCCTATTCGTGGGAGTCTGTTGTTTGCTATGGTTGGGTAAGAGTTCTCTTTGAAGTAGGAAAGCAGATTGTTTTTCGTCTGAGAGAGCAGTATGTAAGGTAGTTTCTGTGACCAAAAGCAATTCCGGATCCCGAATGATGCAGGGAGCCGGATTTTACCGTGGTGGATTTAGGGCTCTCCCTACTGTCTTGAACTTTATATTTGAGGCTTGGTGGGTGGGGTGTCCGGTAATTGTACAAAATGACTGGGGTGTTTATTTATTTATTTTTACAGTATATTTATTGTGCGCGTACAGTGCAAATTTTAAAAGTTGTTCCATAAGCATACGTAAGCAAGAAAAATGATTTAAAAATAAATCTTTTATAGATATTTATTGCGTTGATGTGTTTATATCTTTGTTGCTTGTAATGAGACCTTTTTGCTTTATTGGTACTTATAAGTAAGTGCTTATGCATAGTCTAAATTTGTTGAGGAGCAGTGTTTTATACAGTGCTGAACTTTTGACCTTTGTTGCTAGTTGACTTTTGAATGATCTGGTGGGGGTAGGGTGGAAAGTTATGTCAGTTGGAAAGATTTGGAATGTTAAATCAATAGAAATTTTTGTTTTGTTTTGAATTAATGTGTACAGGATTTTAATTGGCTTTTTATATGTATGTATGTGTAAAACGAGAGGGAAAATGTTCCATTTGACGGTTCTGCTGCAAACACGGAACTAGCGAGATTCTGTATAAGAATATCCACTGTGTGAGTGGTATTGTTCTTAATCTACAAATCAATTTGTAAGGTGAGTTGATACGTTGTATGGGAGTGAGTATGGTGCATCTTTGTCCATTAAGGCATTATGGGTTATATCAAGACAGGCGATAATATTATTGCCGCTTTATGTTTTATAGTAGTAAATGTGTTTCGCTATAATGCATGCTGTTATGTTTTTTTGTTTGATATCAGTTTGTGTGTCTCTGTACATTAAGGGATTATGGGCCATATTATCAATAAAGGGCCGGTTTTATCGGCAGGAAACTGCCGGTAAAGCGGTGATAATGGTCTTGATAATATATCCTTGTGAATTCCCATAGAAGCTCAGGTTATGGTGTTAACCTGGGCTTCCATGGGAATTCACAAGGATATATTATTGAGACCAATATCGCCGCTTTAGCGGTAGTTTCCTACCGATAAAAGCAGCGATAATGTATCGCCCTTTACTGATAATATGGCACTAACGGGCATATTATCAAGGACCGGTGTTAAAATTATCGACTTTTTATGGGCAGGAAACTGCTGATAAAACGGCAAAAATGGGCTTGATAATACGCACTTGGTAATTCCCATCGAAGCCCATGTTCTGGGGTTAATATGGGCTTCTATGGGAATTAACAAGGGCGTATTATCAAGCCCAGATGCGGCCCGTTGAGGGAGTTGCGGTGGGACAGGCGGGGCAGGGGAGGGGCAGGGTGGGAGGTGATAAACAACGGAATCTGGATGATTGCTGGTAAGTAAACAATTACATTAATAAAACGAAGGGCATATTATCAACAAAAGGCAATAGATTATCGCCGCTTTTATCGGCAGGAAACTATGCCCTTGTGAATTCCCATAGCAGCCCAGGTTAACACCAGAACCTGGGCTGATATGGGAAATTTACAAGGGCCTATTATCAAGCCCATTATCGCCGCTTTATCAGCAGTTTCCTGCCGATACAATCGGCGATAATATATCGCCTTTTGTTGTTGTGTCCACTCCTGGCCCGTCTCTCCTCCCCGCTCCCGCCTCCCAGCTGACCCTCCCTCCCACAGATAGAGAAGGCTCGCCCCTTCCATAGTAACGCTGTGACCACCTAGGATTGCCCCGAAGAGGTCGCTCCCCACGCTCCCTGACACAGCGCTTCGCCTCCTTGCTGCCTGATACCTTGCTGCCTGGATTTGTGATCGCTTGAATTAACAGAGCGCCTGGTATCGTAGCCTGCTCATATCAAATAGTGCTCATTTGCTCAGCATTGCTGAGTTATAATAATCGTAGCCTGCTCATTCTAAAATTTAAATTGTGCCTGCTCATTTGTAATTGTGCTCATTGCGCTGCATTGTCGTGATATATTTATCGTAGCCTGCTAATTATTCTTCATTGCTTGTCCTTCGGCTGTGCCCCCGTTTCGCTTTCTGTTTATCAGCCATGTTGTTGTTGTGTCCACTCCTGGCCCGTCTCTCCTCCCCGCTCCCGCCTCCCAGCTGACCCTCCCTCACCCCCGCCCCCTCCACTATCCATAAATGACAGATGCCTTTGCGAGCAGCGTTCATGCGCAGCGGTCGTGCCCCATGCGCGCTGAAGGTGTGCCAAAGGTAAGCCCGTCTACGCCCGTCCGCGCCTGGACCGCGCCCAGTGCCAGACCCCCTGGTCCTTGCAAAACACCCTCCATCCGCATAACGTACGACATCACTTCCATCCTTGCCCTCAACCCCGGCCGCACACCACAATGCTGCACAGCTACCCCAGGATACACCCATGGACCATTCGCCTGCCTCTCCTGCAAATTCGCCTGCATCAGAACTCACACCAAATCCAGTACCCCCAAACACAGCTCCAATTCTAACCACCTGAAGTGCATCCTGCTAAACACCCGCTCGGTGCACAGACACGCCACTGAACTCTGGGATCTACTCGACACTACATCGCCGGACATCGCCTTCCTTACTGAAACATGGATGAACACCTCATCAGCACCCAACATCGCCATACCCATCCCGGACAATTACAAGATCATCCAAAAAGACCGCACCTTCCAAACAGGAGGAGGCATCGCCATCGTCCACAAGAACACCATTGAATCACGACCAGCTCCGATGATAACCTCATGACCGCCGAACACCTCCACTTCCAGATCCACACCGACCCCAGGACCACACTGAGAGGTATCCTCATCTACAGACCACCAGGAACCCGCACACAACTCAACAAAGACATCACTGACTTCATCAGCCCACATGCCCTCACTTCCGAGAACTACATCCTACTGGGAGACCTCCATTTCCACCTGGAAAAGAAAAATGACAGCAACACCACCACCCTTCTGGACAACCTAGCCAATCTCGGACAAACAACTTGTTGACTCCCCCACCCACTCAGCCGGACACACGCTTGACCCTATCTTCACCTCCAGCAAACACATTTCCTTCGATCACACCTCAGCTCTGCATTGGACAGACCACAGCTGAGTCCACTTCAGCTACAAAAATACCACGACCTACAACCCCCCTTAACCTAGTCCTCGAAGAAACTGGAATATAATCACCACTGACCAACTGACCGCATCGCTTAACCAAAACCCTCCTGCCATTTCATCGGACCCAAACCAAGCCACACAAAACTCACACAATGGATCACCCACATCGCTGACAAAATAGCACCCTTGAAAAACCACCAGATCAAACAAGGTAGCAAAAAGGCCCCATGGTTCAACGATGACCTCAAAAAATCCAAGAAGTTATGTCGCACCCTCGAGAAAACCTGGAGAAAAAACCCTACCACTGACAACCTGACCACCTTCAAGGACGCCACTCGCAAACACCATCCATTGATCCGTTCCACCAAGAAATCAGCTTTCAAGGATCGTCTCGACAACAACGCCCACAACAGCAAGTTACTATTCAACATCGTCAAAGAATTCACCAACCCCACCACCGGCACCAACGACATTACTCCCTCCCAAGACCTTGCGACTCTCTATCCTCTTTCTTCCACAACAAAATCGTCAACATACATAACAGCTTTGAAAACCAGTCCGAAGAACAGCCCACTCTACCCACACCCGAACCAAAACATCACTCTCACAACCTTTGCGCCTGGAACCCTATCACTACCGAAGACACCATCCGCCTGATGAACTCCATCCACTCGGGTTCTCCAACCGACCCATGTCCCCAACACATCTTCAACAAAGCAAATTCCATCATTGCACCCCATCTCCGCGATGTCATCAACTGTTCCTTCAATTCCGCGACCTTCCCGGAAAGCTGGAAACATGCCGAACTCAGCGCCCTTCTGAAGAAACCCACAGCAGACCCCTCTGAACTTAAGAACTACCGCCCCATCTCACTCCTCCCTTTCCCCGCCAAAGTCATTGAGAAAGCCGTCAATAACCAGCTCGCCGCCTTCCTCGAATCCCACAATTCCCTCGACCCCTCACAGTCAAGCTTCCGAGCCAAACACAGCACCAAAACCGCCCTCATCGCAGCTACAGACGACATCTGAACGCTACTGGACCACGGAGAAACAGTTGCCCTCATCCTACTTGACCTCTCCGCCGCCTTCGACACAGTCTGTCACAACACCCTTATACAACGCCTCAGCAACATCGGAATACAAGGAAAAGCTTTGGACTGGATCATCTCGTTCCTCGCCGGAAGTACCCAGAGTGTCCGCCTCCCCCCATTCAAATCAGAGGCCACCGAAGTCATCTGCGTCGTACCACAAGGATCATCTTTCAGCCCCACCCTCTTCAACGTCTACATGAGCCCCCTCGCATCCATCGTGCGACAACACAACCTCAACATCATCTCCTACGCAGACGACACCCAGCTGATCCTCTCCCTCACCAAAGACCCAAACACCGCCAAAACCAATCTACACAAAGGAATGAAAGAAGTAGCTGAATGGATGAAGAACAGCCTTTTAAAACTAAACTCCGACAAAACGGAAGTCCTCATCCTAGGATCTTCCCCCTCTGCCTGGGATGACTCATGGTGGCCACCGGCCCTGGGTACAGCGCCCATACCTACAGATCACGCACGTAACCTGGGCTTCATCCTAGACTGCTCCCTCTCAATGACCATACAAGTCATTGCAGTCTCATCTTCATGCTTCAACATCCTTCGCATGTTCAAAAAAATCTTCAGTTGGATCCCCACCAAAGACAGTCACCCAAGCACTGGTCACCAGCCGACTGGATTATGGAAATACCCTCTATGCCGGAACCACAGTCAAACTTCAGAAAAAACTCCAACGCATCCAAAACGCCTCAGCCAGACTGGACATCTTCCGTCAAGCTCATATTTCCGGTCACCTGAAGAAACTCCACTGGCTCCCCATCAACAAGAGAATAACGTTCCGTCTCCTCACCCACACACACAAGGCCCTCTACGACCTAGGACCCGAATGCCTCAACACAAGACTGTCCTTCTACAAACCTACCCGTCAATTAAGATCTTCCAGCCAAGCCCTCGCTGCAAATCTGCGTATCCACAGATCCACATTGGGAGGAAGATCCTTCTCCTACTTAGCAGCCAAAACCTGGAATTCTCTCCCCACTCACCTTCGCCTTACTCAGAACCGCCCCTCCTTCAGAAAGCAGCTAAAAACCTGGTTATTCGATAACTAATTCGCCCACCATCTCTCAAGTGCCTTGAGACCCTCTAGGTGAGTAGTGCGCTATACAAATTCTTGAACTTGAACTTGAACTTTTGCTGATAATATTCCCCTTCATTTGGGGCCCTGCATTGCATTTTGCAATGCAGGGCGCGCTACATATTTCTGGGCATATTATCAAGGAACGGTGTTAAAATTATTGCCGTTTTATCGGCAGGAAATAGTGGGCTTAATAATTTGTCCTTGTTCATTCCCATAGAAGCGCATGTTCTCACCAGAACACAGACTTCTATGGGAATTAACATTTTTGCCAATTTATTGGCAGTTTTCTGCCAATGAAACTGCGATAATTTTAACACCGGTCCTTGATAATATGCCGTTTCGTTTTAATAATTTACTTACCTGCAATCATACAGATTATGTCTTTTATCAACCCCCACCCTGCCCCCCCGCCTCCCCTGCCTGCTCCTTCGCAACTCCCTCCACGGGCCGCGGCTGATGAAGCCCATTATCGCCGTTTTATCAGCATTTTCCTGCCGATAAAACAGCGATAATTTTAACACCGGTCCTTGATAATATGCCCCTATATTTGTCCCTTTTTTCAATAATTTGTAGCCTCTGTATTTATAGTTCCCTCTCTCTCCTCTTACTCCTTTCTCTGTCTCGGTACAACTGCCTTTTTCTTATATTGTGCCGATATTGTCGTTCTTTGTGTATATATTTTCTTGTCTCTCCTCTTATTCTTTCTGTCTCTTCATTTTCTTCTCTCTCTCTTCTTTTTTCATTTATTTTTTTGATACACCTGTTCTGTCTTCTTTCTCGTTTTTTCTCCCTCTATATAGCCTTGTGTGTCTTTGCTGTTTTATTGTGTTAGTTTTTTTGATGTAATAGTGGCAGACATAATGTAGTAAAATGCATATGTATTTGGAAAATGAGTCAGTGTTGTTCACTGATATGCAGTAATTATATATATGGAATATGTATAGTCCGTTAAACGTTTTTTAGTAGTAAATGGTAAAATACATGGTCTGATTTTTTTGTTGTAATATCACACTGTGCATGTGTGAACATTAAGTATTCATGGGCCATATCATTAAGGACCGGTGTTAAAATTATCGTCGTTTTATCGGCAAGACCTGCCTATAAGACAGCGACAATGGGTTTGATAATACGGCCTTGTTAATTCCCATAGAAGCGCATGTTAAAACGAGAACATGGGCTTCTATGGGAATTAACAAGGGCGTATTATCAAGCCCATTATCGCCGTTTTATCAGCAGTTTCCTTCCGATAAAACTGCGATAATTTTAACACTGGTTCTTGATAATATGCCCCTATGGGGCATATCATCAAGTCTGGGCTTTAAAATTATTGCCAGTTTATCGACAGGAAACTACATAAAGTTGCGATAATGGGCTTTATAATATGCTCCATGGAATTCCAATGGAAGCTCTTGTTAGATGTTCTTTCCTGTAGCGAAAGTTGCAATAATTGTATCACCCAGGCTTGATAATATGCTCCCATATTCGCTCCTTATTGCATATTTTGTACGCTCTCAGTCATATTATCAAGGCCTGATGTTAAAATGATCGCCGTTTTATTGGAAAGAAACTTCTGATGAAACAGCGATAATGGTCTTGATAATATGCCCTTGTTAATTCCCAAAGAAGCCCATGATCTGGTGTTAACATGGGCTTCTATGGGAATTAACAAGGGTGTATTGTCAAGCCTATTATCGCCGTTTTATCTGCAACTTCCTGCCGATAAACGGGCGATAAGTTTAACACCGGGCCTTGACAATATGGACCTCTGTTGTCATACTCCTTCCTCTCTTGTATCTAGAATCCGAGTTTCTCAGGTCATTGCTGTGCTAGCGCTACAGAGGCAACTACCACACTGCTGCAATTGTTTTTAACTTGTTACTTGTTATCTGTTAGTCATCTTTTTAAAATTGAACCTGGGCATTTCCTAATTGCGCGCTGACTCCCCAGTCCACTGCAACTAATTGGTGCTGATTGTGTGGAGGGGGATCACAGTACACAGCACTTCCTGGTGGTGCCATTAGCGGGCGGTCATCTTGGCAGGGTGATGCTCCAGCTTTGCTAAGAACCCAATCTACATTAAGGCACATGACACCGTCCTGCAGTGGACACGCGCAGCGGGCACCCCAAAGCCGAGCCGAAGCCGCGCCTAAGAGAAGCCAGTCTGTGCCAGTCGTGCCCAGCTGGGCCCAGGGGCTGTGATCCCTGGTCCGGGGACCGTAAGCTTACACACCTATGACTCTTCACGCTTATTGGAGTTACATCCTCTTGTTAATTAGAAATGTTTACATTCTATGCGCCCTATTGCTATGACCCACTGTACACACTGTAATTGGAAGTTGTCACCCAGTACTATTGGTAGACACTCTAATGTCAAACAGTGGAAGATGTTTCTTCCCAATTGTAGATCATTACCTAAACATTGTACTGAGATAGCTCTACTAATAGAAGAACTCAGGCCAGATGTACTCTTTTTAACCGAGACATGGCTCCAATTGGAAGCCGACCGGGCCGTTGTGTGGGCAGTCCACCAAGGCTACACAATAAAGAGAGCTGGTCGTACTACTGGTAGAGGGGGTGGTCTAGCCATTATTTACAATGACCTACATAAGTGTCGTAAAAACCCTACTAAACTCTCAGACTGTGAAGGTATCTCTTTCTTGCTAGAATTTTTCCCGATAAATACCCTCTCTGGCCTTTTAATTTACCGACCGCCAGGAGCTCTAGGTCAATTTATCACGAACCTCGCTGACCTAGCTGCTACATTAGCGCTTACTTCTGCCAACTTCACTGTATTAGGCGATGTAAACCTACACTTAGATAACTCTCTTGACATCTCAGCCAATAATCTTCGGCTGAGTCTTCAGGCGATTGATCTGGCACAAAAAGGTTTTTTTCCGACACATGATAAAGGTCATCTCTTGGATCATGTGTATAGTAACATCGAAACACCTGACCACTGAAATGCCCGTGCCACTTCCCTGGACAGACCACGATTTAATTCCTCTGACTTGGGTAACTGGGAGATCCCTATCCGTTCAAGAACCTAAAAAACAGTGGGGCAGAAAGTGGGCTAAACTATCTTCTACACTATGGGAATCTGCTCTCGCTGACCTTAATCCCTTGAAGGTCTTGAACCTCAACATGGCCAGTAGTAATTTTAACCACTGGATCCAAAATTCCCTTGATCTAGTCCTTCTTAAGGAACCCATACATTGTAGAAAGAGGCAAAAGGTAGCCCCATGGTTTACATCCCAACTGAGAGACCTAAAACAATTGTGTCGTAGGTTAGAGAGGAATTGGAGACAAGATCGCTCTCAGTGTAGGAAGGCAGAAAACTGATATTAAGGCTGCACAGGCTCTCTTCTACGGAACAAAAATTAATATAGCTGCCAACTCACCAAGGGAAATTTTTCAGATAGCTAAATCATTGATCACTCCCCCTCAAGAATGAATGCCATCAGAAGGAGCACTTGAACGATGCAATAATTTAGCAACGTTCTTCTATCAGATTCAAACCATCTACGCCGCTTTTTCCTCCGACAATTCTGAGCTAGATGCAATGGCAATAGTTAGTTATAGTGTCCCGGCCATCTGCATGCTGGAACAATTCACCCCTTTGGACACTGTCTCTTTGGATAAAATAATTCCCAAAGTCTTCTCAGGCTCCCCTATGGATCCAGCACCTCCACATCATCTCACGTCAGTTATTGATTTGATTCGCCCAGTTATCCTGGATGTCTTAACACCTCAATTGCCTCGGGAGTAGTTCCTACATCATGGAAATGTGCAATGGTTAGGGCCCTCTTAAAGAAACCCAACTTGGATCAGGGCAATCTATCCAATTACCGCCCAATCTCCCTTTTGCCCTGGATGAGCAAATTGGCTGAGAAACACAACAATATCACTTTAGTTGAGTATTTAGAGTCCAACAATCTTTTGTGTAATTCTCAGATGGGTTTCCGTCCCCAACATGGGACTGAGACAGCCCTGTTGGCGGTGACAGAGGAGACTAGGAGTCTACTGGACCGAGGAGGGAAGGCTGCCATTATATTATTAGACCTCAGTGCTGCGTTCGACACAGTTAACCATGACATTTTACTACACCGACTCAGTGGCAAGGGAGTGTCTTGCACAGCACTGACATGGCTCACCTCCTTCCTTGATGAACGTTTCTTCCAGGTCTTTGAGGGAGACACCATTTCCACCAAGCAGCCACTCAGCTGTGGGGTTCCTCAGGGCTCTTACCTGAGCCCCACACTTTTTAATGTTTACATGAGGCCCCTGGCGGAGTTAGTCCATCCATTTGGCATTACAATTGTCACCTATGCAGACGACACCCAGCTAGTGGTCTCATTAAACCAAGCTGAGGGGTCGTCCAGCACCCTGGGTCCCTGTTTAGAGGTAGTAGCCAGGTGGATGGAACTCTCCTGCCTTAGGCTAATAGGGGAAAAAACAGAAATTATGTTGCTTGGCAATCCATTGCCCAACATTCTTGTTCCCCAATGGCCAACCTGTAATGTTATATATATATTTTTTGTTATAGAGTCTGTTTATCAATACTGAAAAAACTATTTGATGCCTACTAAGGTTGAAAAGCAGAAACAATGAAAGAAACGTGGGTATTTGAAGAGAAGTCATCAACAAGATTTGCATAAAAAGGAATATGTTAACAAAGAGAAAGAAAGTCCTGGTAAGACAAGGAACACTCTTTTTGAGGAAAATATTAAAGACTAAGAGCACTGTGCACAAATAGAAAAATGTTACTAGTATATCAGCAACGAAAAAGAAAAATACAAATAAAGAGAACAATCATGGAAAATCAAGTGCATTATAGTAAAAGGAGGAAAAAACAATTTATGGAAATTAGGGAAAATAAATTCTTTAATCGATTTCTCTCAAATTTAATTAAAGAAATTAAGGTATGTAAAAAAATACCAGTATTTTATAAGAAGAAGACAGGAATTGAAAATAGAATTAGATCACTAGATAAGGCAATCCACTTAATGAAGGCCAAAAGTAAATGGAGAAAAGTAATTAACAGAAGTAATTTTTGTGAGTTTTTCTGGGTAAATGGAAACATAGTTCAAGTTCTGAACCTTTTTTTAATGAAGAAAGTTATCTTCAGAGTAATGATTTGTTGCATGACGTTGACACTAGTGGTCGTGCTTATGAGGTTAGAAATGTTTGTCCTATTGAGAAAGAGAAAATTGTTCCTAGAAATGCAGAAGAGGTGTTAGCTGGTGAAGTTTTAGGGAGATGTTCTAAAGCTCCAGTGTACACTTGGAATTGTAGTAGTATTTGAAATGTGCGGCAAGAAACGAACAAGAACGAAGTGTTAAACAAAAGATTAAGATGTTGCAAGGACTAGACCCTTGCAGAGTGAGAGAAAATACTGGTTTGTAAGGTCATTCTCTGGCTTGTGTTTCTAAAAAAGTATGTTGAAGTCTTTTTCAGGATGTTAGCAGTACATCATTCTGAAATGAAGAAATTAGTGAGAACATTTTATTGAGCAAAAAGTCCAGCACTAATGTTAAAAAAGTTGAACAGTGCTCTTTTGTGTGGATCTGTATCAGATGTAACAAATGTTTGTGATGAAATTCAGATTAGTTACTTTTGACCTCAGGAAGACAGTGCAAAAACTTAGACAATAATAGAATAAAATGTGGAAGAGAATGTAGAACATTGCAGTGTAGAAAAAATTTGAGCACGAAATTATAAAATTTAAGGTAATTTCAGGTGAAAGGCCAAATTATTCTTGTATCTGGTGTCGATGATTTTATTATAAAATCAGACCAGGAGTGTTGATCTGTATTTAAAAAGTGAAAAGGAAAATAATAAAGAGTGGAAGGATTTTGCAACTTATTTGTTGGTTGAGAATTGTTTTTATTTGGGTTCTGATCAGCTTATTTGTAAATATTGTTATAACAAATTAGATGAGAACAAAATGATTGCTAGAGCTGTGTAATCTTGAGTTGGTAAATATTCCTTCTGAACTGATGGATTTAAATACCTATGAGTCTATTCTTATTCAATGTGTGCATCCATTTCAGGCTATTGTTCGTATGGAGCCTAAGACAGAAAAATTGCCTCCTTCAGGTTGATAGAGAGGATTAATGGGAAGAGTTGTATATTTGCCTCTAGATTTAAAGAAAAATATTGAAACTATTGGTGTAGAAATTATAGAGGATGAACCTCTAGTTATTCTTGTTAATGGTGTTCCTACTAAGAGTAAGAAAATCTGGCAAGAATTAGTGGATAAATGACCAAATCCCACGCACACACTCAATTGAATTCGAACACAAAGTAGTGTAATTATCAGTTCACATATTATAATCTTTAAGGAATGATATCCACTTCTTCTTGTTAGAGCAATAGTTTATTTTTATTGCTCAAGCTATACCACGCCAGCAGACACATGTTTCATCAGAGTACAAGTCACTCTGACTCTTCAGGGCTGGAAATAAAACAAAATTATACAATGTACTTGGTGTTTGTAATGTGTACTCTATCATACATCTTTACATCATAGTGACAATAGTTTACAAGGAGGTGATTTGATTCCCAATGTTTTACAGTGTCTGGCTTTGTACCTCACAAATGTCTCTGCCATCCCCAAACCCACTCTAGCGCAGGGGGTGGGGACGGAGAGGCAAAAATACTTATATTATTTTCTATTAAAATGCTGATAAAAGGGTGGAAATCAGAGATCTCATTTAGTATCATCCTAATCGGATACCCTTTATGTTCCTGGCGGTGTAATCATTAATGTCCCACACCACTATGGCACCGCCTTTATCGGCTTGCTTGACTATTACAGAAGTGTCATTTTTTAGGTTATTCAATGCAGTCATCTGTTTTTTAGTGGTATTAAATTTCACAAACTTTTTCTGTTTTTCCATGGCTGAAATGGCAGAAAGGACGCTTTTCTCAAAGGTTAAAAGTTCTTTCGGGATTTTGTTTGAAGGGGGACAGAACATGGATTTGTTTCTTAAGCCGGTTACCTCCGTATGATTTTGAATCGGAGTATCGCTGAAGAAAAGGGTAAGTCGTAGTTTTCTACAGAATTCAATGAACTCAGATTTCATTTTGACAAAATCGGTTCTTTTCAATGGGACAAATGATAAACCCTTGGCCAAAATGCTTTCTTCCTCTTGTGTGAGTATTCTTTTAGAAAGGTTAAAAATGGGTGAAATTTTTAGTTCTTGTAGTGCTGACGCCGTGTTTTCATTTCCCATGGGATTGTGTATCTCACCCTGCCCCTGGGGCACGTCTGACCTCTTCCTAAAAAATGAGGATTGGGGGATTAATTCTGTTGTTGTTGATTACTATTCTAGTTGTTCCGATTTCTATTAGGGCAGTTGTAGTTTCCACTAATGTCACTATCTGTCCCTGACGATGATGTGTCAGAAAACGAAATTAACTCTTTCCTTGATCTGCCTTGATTATCAGAAAGGAAGCGGCGTGATTCTGTTTTTGAATAAAAGTCTGCCTGAAGGTATGGATAGATGTTTTCCAATGAAAAACTTTTTTGTCTTTCTCGAATTGGTTACTTTTTTGTGTTATAGTATAATCTTTGAACTCTTGAATCTCTTTTGCTACCTTATCTAGTAGTGCTTTAGCATCTGCTATGGTGGGATTCGTGCTGATTTCAGCCTCTAGTTTGGCAATTTCTGTGAGTTCCTCCTTAGAAATTCTTACCACAGTTTCAACAGTTAGTACCATAAGGTCTCTACTGCATTTGGTCTCTATTAAACCTTTTTTAAAAATTGGATCTTCTGTGAAGATAACTGGTATGTTTTTTATCTGTAACCCACCTGGGATAGTACCTTCTCTAAGATGTTGTAATTGGAAATGTCCGTGAAGGTCTGTCCTAATTTGTTTCTTTTTTAGACAAAGCAGCTTCTCAGCCTCGTTGGACGATGTCGCTGTCTCACTGAGGGCAATTGTGACCCTGTGGCACCCCCTCATGACATTTTGTGAGAGGAGGGCGCACACACACTTCAGGAGGACAGAGAACTCAGTTGGTTCCCCACCTACGGAAATTAGGTGAAGTCCAACTGCCTGCAAATGTGCTGTTTAGCCTGTGCCCGCACAGGGGAGGTGGTGATGTACACAAAAATGCCCCACACAGTATTGGCCAGTATGGTGGGATGGGCATCCCTCCTGTGTCAGTGTGTAACCTACCTTGCAGAGTGATTCAAATTGCAGCTGCAGTGGTCACAGCTGCTGGGGTCAAATGAGGCTGACCAGGACCACCATTGAGGGTTCCCTCCCGCTCAGCTGACTAACCTGGACTTGAACACGGGGCAAGCACTGGCATGGTGAAGAGGCGCGAAGATGCTCCTTGATCATTCCTCTATCCTTTTGGGACTCCTAGCTCATCTGCGAGAATCCATTGTTCATGGGCCGGGGCTGGGGTAAAGGCCACTTCTACCTCCAGCTGCTGTACGTGGCTTGCAGAGGCATTGACCGGCACTGCAGGACCCTCCAATGGTGTTTGTTGCTTGGCGAAGATTGGCAGTCCTGTGATGCTTACCATGCTGGGCAGTGGTCGCACTTTGCTTCCTTCGAGGTCAGAGGCCTCACAGCAGTCTTTTCACTAGGGATCCTCCACCAAGAAAGAACCACGAGACATTCCACAGCATACAACGACCACAATAGCACAACAACTGGGTAGAATCACTTTGAAAGTCCCAGAAGGAAACTTCTACCGAAATAAAAACCAGGGCAGTGCAAATTAAACTGAAAGCATGCGGACCTTGTAACACAAATTGAAAAAAAAGTGGAAGCACCAGGGATCTTGCAAATAGAGCACAAGCTTTAGAACCTTTCCATGTCACATGGCCCACAGGGACATTGACATTTTTCTTTAAGTTAGCATGAACACGCTGCAGCTTTCCTGCTACTTTGCGCATGTTACTACATGTCTTTATTTTGCAATAATTTCAATGGCTGTGTTCACATGAGAACTCATTGCTGTGTTCACACTCTGCAGTTTCCTGGGATTTTGACTGAACATTGTGAGCAAGGTCGAACAACAATGGTCCCTGTTATTTTGTTCAGGCCAGGCCTAAGCCCTTAGACAAAACATACAGAAGCAGCTGTTGTTTGGACAACATATGTTGGTCTCTTATAATACAATTGGAGAGGGACCTTTCAGTAGAGAAGAGCAAGATAGCACCTAATATGTAGATCTACCATCTATATGTTGAGGTGTTGGATCTACTGACAAACTCCAGCTATCTTCTAAAATATAGTAATACTGCTTCTTAGCAAGGGGAGGGAGGTCAGGCTCTATTGTCTATTCATGATGACATCTCCCTTCATGAATTATAGACTGTCTGTTATGCTAACTATATTTTTATACTATGCATTTCCCTGCTTGTTGTGGCACGTATACTGCATGTTAGGGAACGTTAGTTAAAATAAATATTTTAAACTGTTTCATGTCTATGTCAGATCTTGTGGACAAGTACAAGAGTGGGAGCAAAAGGGTGTGTCTTGTTACCACGATTCCTGAGAGATCTGGGGGTGTTGTGCTCTGGGGTGTCTAATCATTTGTTTTTCTGTGAGTGAGTAGGAGAGGAAGTGAGACACTGTAGCTAGTCGGTCCTGGGCTTTTGGGTACTAAGGTGTTAGGAGGACTCAGTCACGATTCACCAAGGTCCTATATTTATGCGCATAGTTCTGTACTTGTGCAGAATCCCTGCAACACCCAAAGCAAAGGGAAGTGCACAGAAGGAAGACTTTGATGTCCCTGAGTCTTCCAAAAACAGGAGGACAGCACATACAAACACTTTGGGATTGTCCACAAACAGGATATCACAGCAGAGCAAACAGAGTCAGTCCTTTTCCTCCACCATAGACATAAGCAGCAATTGCAGGCTAACCCACCCCCTACTCAGAAAAGACAGTGCTCCTTACACATTTCTTCCTCTCTTCTTCTTGGCAGGGTCCTCTTGTTTCTTGAAGTAATCTAAAGTCCTGGGTTTTAGGTGCAATACCTATACCCAATTTGCCATTTTTCTCTTTGCTGTAAGGTTCTCTGAACCCAGTCCACACTAGTTCTGTTTCCAGTGGTGCAACATGACCAGAGTGGGTGGAGACAGCATTGTGAAAATAGAGACACAGCCTATTCAGGTTGAAGCGGAACTCATCCCACCAATCTAAATGCAGACCTATTTCTATTCAGCCCAGCTATGAGTCACCCAGGCAAGACAGGGCAAAGCTCAACTCCGATAGTGACTGTCTAGAGTGAATGCATATCCCCAGCTCCTTCACTCAAAAACAAGATGCTGAATACACAAACAGACAAAGGGCACGCAGAATGGAAAAGTAAGAAAATGCCCACTTTCTAAAAGTGCATTTTCCAACTTAAAGTTTAAAAAACACTTCTACCAAATGGTGTGTTAATAACTTTAGTTCAGAGATGCTGGATCCGGGTGACTGACCCCGGAATCTGGGGATCACTGTTCGATGCCCGGGCCGGCGTTAGATTAGCCCAGTACCATGTGACTCTGGGCAATAGCTTGCTCAATCTTCCCGACGGCCCCCAGCGCCTAGAGACCCTAACAGGTGATGGCTCGCGCTTTACAAATGTGGATTATTATTATTATTTGTCCATCTGGTCCATATGGAAAGCTACACATGTAAAATGTTACAGCGCATCTCCAATAATAAGCCTATGGGACAAGCAGCCTTTCAATACTAAAAAACAAAATAAACATTAGTTCACTATCAGGACATGTTACACGCACCAGTACACACCCTACCTTTAATATACACTGCACCATTGGGGTACCTTAGGCCTATCTTAGGGGTGTCTTACATATAAGGAAAGGGAAGGTTTGGGCCTGGCATATGGGTGCATTGTCAAAACAAGATAGCAGTTTACAACTGTGCAGCCAAACACTACAGTGGAAGGTCTCATACACATTAACAGTGCTACTCGTGTGAGTGTCACAACCAGTGCTGCAAGCCCACTAGTACCATTTGATTTACGAGCCTCCGAACACACTGTGCACTTTACTAGGGACTGACCAGTAAAGTAAATGTGCCAATTAAGAAAAAGCAATCATATCACAATATACAGAGAGCATTTTAGCACTGATCAGCAGAGGTAAAGTACCCAGAGTCTTCTTAAAAAACAGGGTCAGAAAAATAGGAGGTGAAAGGCAAAACGTGTTGGGATAACCCTGTGAAAAGGGCTAATTCAAACAGAGCTGCATCCTGAAAAACAACTAGAAAGAGGAACATTCCTCTAAGGATTTTTTTGTGGGCAAGAATATATCCCTTCCTGCACAAAACCATCTTGAGTGAATATATATGCAACATTGCACCATGGTGCAAGGATGCCTGTGCTGCAGCGGCACAGGGAGAGAGCTGGAATGTTAGTAGATATGGTGCACTTCTGCTCTCTTCTTCTCATGTAATGCAGTGAAACAAGTTGTCTTGCTGCATTGAATGATTTCTTAGTAAATATGCCCCTCAGTATACCAAAAGGGGCAACAATAACAAAGGGTTCAGAGGTTCTATGCACCATTGACCAGGCACAAATCACATTTAATAGTCTTAGATAATTTGAGTTGGAATATAACAAGTCTGTCTTATATGGTGTGAAGGAAATATTTACAATTTGGAACAAATTGGTAACTGTTTGCAATAGACTTGACTGTCATAGCGTGGCCTAGGCCTGGTTTGCACACATGTTATGTTAGCATGACTTATTAGAAGTTTAAATGCCTGATCTACCGACCCCCTGGACCACGCACGCAATTCAGCGAGGACATCGCCGACTTCGTCAGCCCGCATGCCCTCCCCTCTGCTGACTACATCCTCCTGGGAGACCTCAACTTCCATCTGGAGAACAACAACGACCGCAACACCAGCACCCTGCTCGACAACCTCGCCAACCTGGGACTCAAGCAACTGGTGTCCACCCCCACCCACCTCGCCGGACACACACTCGACGCAGTCTTCTCCTCCAGCACAGACATCGACTTCAGCCACGCCACAGAGCTTCAATGGACGGACCACAGCTGCGTCCACTTCACCTTCAAGAGAACGACGACCCACCAACACCAGCAACAGGCCGCCCGCAGAAGCTGGAACAAGATCACAGCAGACCAGCTCGCCACCTCCCTGAGCCAGCACCCTCCTGCCAGCTCAGCGAACCCCAGCCAGGCCGCCGACAACCTCACGAAGTGGATCAGCAACTGCGCGGACGAACTCGCCCCACTGAGGACCCCGCCTAGCAGACCCGGCAGCAAGAAGGCCCCATGGTTCACCGACGAACTCAAGAGCTCCAAGAAGAACTGCAGAGCCCTCAAGAAAGTCTGGAGAAGGGACCCGACACCGGACAACAGGACCTCCTTCAAACTTGCCACCCGGAAACACCACCAGCTGATCCGCGCCGCCAAGAAAACAGCATTCAAGGACCGGTTGGACAACAACGCACACAACTGCAAGGAACTCTTCAACATCGTGAAAGAGCTTTCCAACCCCAGCGCAGGAAACAACGACGTCACCCC
Source organism: Lissotriton vulgaris (assembly GCF_964263255.1). Lineage (NCBI taxonomy): Eukaryota > Metazoa > Chordata > Amphibia > Caudata > Salamandridae > Lissotriton > Lissotriton vulgaris. Next base: position 16,008,138 of record NC_141691.1, read on the forward strand.
ATCGCAAGACCTCTGCAACTCCCTCGCATCATACTTCCACAACAAGATCGCGGACATACACAACAGCTTCAACAACCAGCCAACGCACACCATGACCGAGCAACCACCCCCCACCACCACCCTCCACGCCTGGACCCCGATCAGCACCGAAGACACCATACGCAAGATGAACTCCATCCACTCCGGATCACCGACCGACCCCTGCCCTCACCACGTCTTCAACAAGGCCGACGCTGTCATCGCACCCCACCTGCGAGACATCATCAACACATCCTTCGACACCACCATCTTCCCCGAGAGCTGGAAACACGCCAAACTCAGCGCTCTACTCAAGAAACCAACAGCGGACCCCACCGACCTCAAGAATTACCACCCCATCTCGCTCCTCCCGTTTCCAGCCAAAGTCATCGAGAAGACCGTCAACAAGCAGCTGGCCGCCTTCCTCGAGACGAACGGATCCCTCGACCCCTCACAGTCCGGCTTCCGAGCCAACCACAGCACCGAGACCGCCCTCATCGCCGCCACCGATGACATCCGAGCCCTGATGGACAATGAAGAAACAGCGGCCCTCATCCTCCTAGACCTCTCCGCGGCATTCGACACGGTCTGCCACCGCACCCTAGTACGGCGCCTCAGCAACATCGGAATCCAGGACAAGGCGCTGGAATGGATCATCTCCTTCCTCGACGGAAGAACACAGAGAGTCCGCCTACCACCGTACAAGTCAGAGGCCTCCGAAGTCATCTGCGGCGTCCCCCAAGGATCATCTCTGAGCCCCACCCTCTTCAACGTCTACATGAGCCCCCTCGCGGCCATCGTACGCAAACACAACCTCAGCATAATCTCCTACGCCGACGACACCCAGCTGATCCTCTCCCTGACCAACGACCCCGCCGCCGCCAGAGCCAACCTGCACGAAGGGATGAAAGAGGTAGCCGAGTGGATGACGACCAGCCGCCTGAAACTGAACTCGGACAAGACGGAGGTCCTCATCCTGGGCTCCTCACCCTCCACCTGGGACGACTCTGGTGGCCTCCCGCCCTGGGCACCGCACCCAAACCGACAGACCATGCACGCAACCTGGGCTTCATCCTGGACCCCTCCCTCTCCATGACCAGGCAAGTCAACAACGTCTCCTCGGCATGCTTCAACATCCTACGCATGCTACGGAAGATCTTCTGGTGGATCCCCACCGAGACCAGGAAGACCGTCACCCAGGCCCTCGTCACCAGCCGACTGGACTACGGCAACGCCCTCTACGCCGATACCACCGCCAAGCTCCAGAAGAGACTCCAGCGGATCCAGAACGCCTCAGCCAGACTCATCCTCGACATCCCACGAACCAGCCACATCTCCGGACATCTGAGAGACCTTCACTGGCTCCCCGTCAACAAAAGAATCACCTTCCGCCTCCTCACCCACGCACACAAAGCCCTACACGACCAAGGCCCGAGCTACCTCAACAGCCGAGTCAACTTCTACGCTCCCAAACGCCACCTCCGATCAGCCAACCACGCCCTCGCCGCCGTCCCCCGCATCCGAAGAGCGACTACAGGAGGAAGGTCCTTCTCCTACCTGGCCGCCAAGACCTGGAACTCCCTCCCTCCCGACCTGCGCCTGACCCAAGACCACCTCTCCTTCAGGAAGAAGCTGAAGACCTGGCTGTTCGAGCAGTAGCGGCACCCCCCTTCCCCCCCCCCCCAGCGCCTTGAGACCCTACGGGTATGTAGCGCGCTCTATAAGTATCACTGATTGATTGATTGATTGATTAACCTTTTGCTGCTTTGGCACACAACACTTCATATAGCTGTTTTTGTAAGTTAGGCTATGTGAATGTCTTCACATGAGAAAGGCTTGTTTTCAACATCCCTACACTTACATTGTGCCCCTAGTCTGCACAGTGAGTGCTGAAGCCGTCAAGGTTATCATAACATGGTAGCTGCTGTTCGAACTGATCAGCTAACACTTTTCAGACACAACAAATGGCAGCTGTGGGCCAACTGAGATTCTGGCGCCCTTTTTATTGCACAGTTGCCATGATTTCACACACTTGGAAGATTTTCCATTTCCAGGGATGCAGAGAGCCATGCTGATCCAGATGTGATTCACTCTTGCTGAGCTGAGAGGTAATGGGATCCCCCATGCAAGCCTAAGAGACCTTCTTTAGTTTATCATACATAATTCCTAGATAGGGAAGGTGTGATAACTAGGCACTATTAGACCTGTTTTCACCATCATTGTAATATGATTTCTCCTTTGTATTTTATGGAATTGTAACAATGCTGATCATATTATTTCTAATCATATGTTTGACTATGTTGGCAAGGATACTGCGCCTGAGAGCAAATTGTTAAAATAAATATTTTAAACGTACCCGTGTTTCTTATTTACTCCTGTTGTGGACTGGTATGAGAGTATAAGAAAAGAGTGTTCTCACTTCCCACTATTCCTGAGATGGTCCTAAGTCGCATGTTCTAGGTTGTCTAATCATTGGTTACTTTGCTAAAGGACGAAGAGCTAATGTGACACTGATACTAGCTGGATGGGGGTTTTCTAGGTACTGAGGTGAGTTTCTGTCACACCACAATTCACTGATGTCCTGGGTCTCTGTGCACAGTTCTGTGTAGGAGCAGGATCCTTGCAACACTGCCTTAGTAGATGTTAGGTGAATGTTGCTTAAAGTGAGAACTTTTTTGATAGGGCCAAGAAATAGCAGGAGGTTGCTGGGTTCTACGTGTCAAAGGCAAGTCAGTGTCCTGGATTATTGCCATCTTAATCTAAAAATGAGCCACACTACTTCGACACTTGGCTCTCTAAGGTAGTGATGGCAGAGCAATCCAAAGGTACCTCAGTTAGGTGAATTAGGCTGAAAACTAAGGTCTCACATAATTTTAAGTTGCAAACTCAGTAAATCTTTATCTAGTGAGGGTTTTTATTTAAAAAAATGTAAAGTATTTTAATTTAGAGAAAACGAATGCTATGCGCAGAATCACAAGCATACACTTGAAAGACAGATGGCAATGACTAAATACTGAATCATTTTAATAGGGACCTTATAGAAAGCTAGACCTACAGTCCTTCAAAGGCCAGCTCACAATCAATAACAAAAGCCAACTGCCATGGGCAATAGGTATGCAATGTTAAAAAGCACACTCCTATTAACTTTCCTGTTAGAATTGGGGTTCTCTGGTTGGCACAGTTAAGTACTTGTGAAAAGCAGGGACCCTCTCCTCTAGTCAGGGCAAGGGATTTACCCTCTCAAAATAACCGTTGCTCACCCTCTAGGTGGCGTGGCGCGAGCAGTCAAGGCTTCTTTCAGAGGCGATGTAAGTAAAGCATTTGTGACTACATACAGTAACCCAGTGACAACACTACAAATGGAAACCACACAAGGTTTTGTATCAAAAATAATGTATACTTTATATAGAGTTACCACAAGACCAGTAAATGACAAAAAGAAATTTCTGGTTAAAACGGTGTAAATCAAAGTTCTCTGCAAGTTGGTAGCCTTTTCTGGCTACAGCGTGCTGAAAGAACACAGAGTCTAACAAATCCAGCAGACCGCGGCAGTCCGAGCCCACTCAAATGTCGACAGACTCAAACACAGTACCTTCTCCTTGGGGCAGCCGGCACGAATGTGCGAGCTGGTTCCGGTGATCGTCGCAGTGCAGGAAAAGAAAGCGTTGCAGGTGACGGTGTCCCTTCCATTTCCGTGCAGGCTACTGCTCGTTGACGTTGTCAGTGAGCTCAGAGCTTGCGTTGTTCGGGGCGGACGTTCCACATTGCGGTGCTTCCAGCTTTACGGTGCGGCGCTCGAGCCGGAGTTTGAGAGCTGGCATTGGTCAGTCCGGACAGCGGTGCGAGTCGGGCGGTGCCTCCTAAGTGTGCGAGGCTTTGCCTAACTCCGGTGCAGTGACAGAACTCGAAGTCAGCAGCAGTGACCGCGTCGGTCATACCAGTTCGATTTGGTGTAGCAAGGCATTGCACGTTGCGGTGTCCCTCCAGTCGCGGTGCAGGCTACGGCTCGTTGACAGCAGCGAGAAGGAGTCGGTGAGCACAGAGCTTGCGTTGTTCGAGGCGGACGTTGCTCAGTGAGGTGCCAACAGGACACGGGCCGGTTGTGAGTGTCGGTCACTGCTCCCTGCCACTAGATCCACTGGAATAGTAGCATTTCACAAAGGCTGGTGAAGTCCACTGGTCCTGCGACTTTGGTCAGGGAGCAAGCGCTCTTCCAAGCCATTGGAGATCTTTTTAGCACAAGTTAAAAAGCAAAGGTAAAATCCACAAAGTCCTTTCTCCACTCTAGGCAGACAGGAAACCACTTCAGGCCAATCCCCCAGGAAGGACTTCAGCTTGTGAATAGTCGCTCCTCAGTTTCTTCAGGTTCCTTCTCCTCTGCAGAGGTTTCTTCTTGTCAGTTCCAGGAGTGATCTAATTTCATGGGCTCAGGGTCCCAATACTTATACACCAACATCCTTTGTTCTCTGAGGGAAGAGGGGCCTGTGCCCAGTTCAAGCCAGTTCTGAAGAACTCTGCTTACCAGACTTCTCCTTCCCTTTCACAGCACAGGGCAGGCACATCAGACACAGGAGGTGAAGCCACCATTGTGGAAGGCAAGTACAGTCCAGGAGCACTTCGTTGACATTCTTCCTTCTCTTCTTTCAGTGTGCAGGGCAGAGACATCAGACACACCACAGGGGGTGGAGCCAGCATTGTAGAGGGAAGGCCCAGTTCTATTCAGGTCGCAGGTGGAACTCCTCCCTACCATCTTAGATGCAGATCTCCCTATTCACCACCGGGTAGCCCCAGCCTGTCTCCCGGAACTCCCCAGTCCTGTCACACACAAACCCAGACAAGGAATCCACAACCTAGCAGAGGTGGGCTCAAATGGTTAGGCAAGCAAATATCTACTTTCTAAAAGTGGTATTTGCAAACACAGAATATTAAAGTAAACTTTACTAAAAGATGTATTTTATTATTCTGAGTCCAGGCATACTAAACTCAAATTTCTACCATGTTCTCTGGGTCTGCTAGGATTATAAACATGTAACAATCCAGCAGCACATTCTATCCTCTGGGAACAGGTTGCCTTGCAATAGTGAAAAAACGAAAATGGTTATAAATCACTATTAAGATATGCCACATCAGGGCTTGTCCTACCTTATACTTACAATGCACCCTGCCCTTGGGCCTACCATAGGGGTGAATAATAGGAAGACAAGGGAAGGTTTAGGGACTGGCAAGTGGGTGCACTTGCCCAGTCAGCATGACAGTACCAGACTGCACGCAGGCTCTGCAATGGCAGACCTAAGAAACAATTTACAAGGCTGCATCTGTGGGTGGCACAACCAGTGCTGCAAGCCCACTAGCAGCATTTACACGCCCTGGGCACACTCAGTGCACTATACTAGGGTCTGACAAGTAAACCAAATATCCAATCATGGAACCACTAATCAATACATCAATTTACAGTAGGGAGCACTCACACTGTGGCGCTGGATAGCAGTGGCACAGTGCCCAAAGCATCTACCACCAAAAAAACATATGAGGCAACAGCAAAAAATGGAAGGGAGACCCACGCCAATGGTGCCAGGTCTAACATTTCCCGAAACAGTATTTGCAATAATCTATCAGCTTTGTCACCCTTCCCATTAAGCTATTGACATTTGGGGCCCGATTACGATGCAGTTAGGAAAGCATTCGTACCTAGGGCCCGATTAAGATTCAGTTAGGAAGGCCTCCTAACAGCATTTGCTCCTTCTGAATCGGATCTGGAAGAATCCGGATGCATCGTACTCAGTCGGTCATACTCTCTAGATCCGAATGGGTCGGAGACCATTTCCAAACCAATTTGGTCTGGAAGATCAGCAGATAAGGCCAGGAGATAAGATTTATTAGGGCAAATCTTGAAATATTTACTGCTGAACCCTGAATAGAGATGCCGGCGGCTATCCTGAGTGGAAATGGCATCCTTGGTCTCTGTGAGGATGACCAGTGCGGCCATAGGAGAGGAATTATCAATAAGGGAGTTTGTACAAATAGATGAAAGAGCAACCTATGCCTGGAAAGCTGTTAAACAGGTTACTGTATGAAGTTGCTATTGGTGTGGTGTTTTCGATCATTTAGATTGCTAAGTTCACCTCAATAAAGTAATTCCCATTTCATTTAAAGATTGAAGAAGAGAGGTCGTCGGGATACTCAGGCCATGGTCAAATTAGAATGTTGGTGATATCCACATTTAAGGCGTGAAGAATTACAATGGTTTTCAGGATTAATGGCCTGCTAGCAGTATAAATTGTGGAATTGTTTGAATTCACTTTGTAATGGATGGGAACTATAAATTGTAGAATAACTGTGAATATAGCTATGGAATAAAGTGTAGGCTGAGGTACCATTGGATAGATGCACCATTAAAAGATGGCGCTCGTGTCAGGGTAGCGACCTGATGCAGGGGAGTCAGCTGACCATAAGTGCCTCACCGATGCACTCACATTTATATATGCCACATTTTGTTAGAAAACACTACTGGGCATGGGCTCCCAACAGTAAGGCCAAGCCACTGACCTAATAATAAACAGAACAATTGCCTATACTGTTATCCTCAATCGCTCTTATTTGTCACAGCACAGAGGGCCCCATCACATTGGAGCTAAACCAAACATGGGTCCAAGACTTATAATTCAGTCTGAATAAATCATTTATAATTTTTTTCACTTAAAGTACATTTGTTAATTAATTTATACCATTTGTACAATTTTTCAAATCCCTACATCAACATACAAAAACAACTTATACAATCAATAGTAAATAAAACTGTACACATTCCAGAACAGTCATTACTCCAAATCACTTCACGTGCGACACCCACCTCCTCTACACACCTTACCTGTATGGTCACTCTTCTTTTGATTACTTGTATATTGCTTGGGGACTAAGAGTGCCCTAAAAAACCCTCTCTCTCCTTTTGTTGGGACATTACTCCAAATCAGTCAACACATTCCACACTCAAACATTCACTGTCACACCCAAGAAAAATTATCTATTTACATTGAAAATTCAATAATCCATCTACACAAAACCATAGAAAATAATTTTTTTTCATGCTTGTGTTTTTTTAAAATAGTGATATATATTTAGAGACCTTATGGCATACAGACTAGTGGTCTACGCGTTTCGAACTCCTAATTGGTTGGGAGCTCTCATCTGGACCTCACAGCTGTGGAGAAAACAGAAACATTCATTTGTAGCCACCATTTTTATCCCCCACTACTATGCTGCCCATCCACTTTGTTCCACTTCTTACCTCTTACTGAAGAAGAGCCTCATAAATCAACCCGACGTGAAACACTATGTGGGGGAGTGTGGCTCACTGGTTAGAAGCAGCAGACTCTGAAGCAGAGATCAGGCCCGGGACCAGGGTTCAATTCCCGACGCGGCAGGGTCTTGGGCTCAATGTCCACAGACTCGATAATTCTCGCCTCAGCACCTACTCTAATCATGGGTCCCACGTTGCAACTCTGGGCAATAGCTTGCTTAACCCTTCGCGGCTGATGATGGGCCATGGGAGGTGTGTGCTGATGACGAGCTGAGCTCGTCATGTAACGCAGTATTTGTAAAAATGCCGCACAGCGCAAAAATCACCGCAGCAGCGATGTGGTTAATGTCCACAACTGCCCCAACAACACTGGGATGCCTGGCTTCACCTTGGGTGTGCCCAGGAAGGGCATCTCACAGGGAGAGCCAGGAAGGCTTCCACAGCGTTATACAGCACTGGGACGCCCTGTTGCTGGGGCAGCGGTGCACTCTACAAGTACACTACATTTACATTTACTATGATAAAATAAACCAATGCACCATCATTACTGAACAATACCATTCTAGAAAATGTCAACAACAAAAAGACTTAATCGCAAGCAATACTCACATTCAGTCACGCCTTGTGGGCACCTCTGGAAAATGAAATGTATGCAGGGACCTGCAGGAGAACATTGACATGCAGAAATGATCTACTTTAATCAGTTAAAAGCAGCGGGTGCTTAGTGCTTGAGAGATGGCCACCTCGCGGGACTTACTTTGTCACATTGTCTTTTTGATTGTAGGTGCAGACTCACAGTATTTCCTGCATTTAGAAAAAGTTGCTTTTAGAGCCATATTGTATAAACAGTGGCGTCCTAATGAAAATGGAACCTATTGACCGTTCCTAAAAGGTGTCTTTCCTTCCTGGTGTAGTCTCGGTGCATGTCTCAGTCACGGATGCATGCTGTGTTCAACAAGTGATGTCCGTGTGTGTGCCGGTAAAAATTTACAAGCACTTCCTGATGCGGGGGTGTTTCTGGGTAATGTAGTCAAATTGCACTAACATCCTGCGCGGCATATGCGTGTTGCAATCTTGGTAATGTAATCGAATTATAGTGGAACCTTTCCTCTGAATACCATCCTGCACCGTAGTATACTTGTCGTTCCTGATAAACATTCTGCAATCTTTGTCCTTTGGCAACCCTGTTGGTTTTAAACTCCAGTGGCGAGTTGAATCCCATTCGGGGGGCATTCTGGGTATTGTAGTTTGTGGATGTAAAACTTTATTGAAATGACATACAGCAAACACGTAAGCTTCTGGTGTTGTTTTTAAAAAAAATAACCTGGGTGGCCCCTTGTATGTTATTCAGCCACCCGGATTCATCATAATGAAAGGTGCGCTTCTTTATCTATATTAGGGGATGTAATCCTCACTTATAAATTTGTTGTTCTGTACACCCACATGTTTTCGCGATACTATGGTTGCCTGGGCTGACAGTATATCAAATGAGATCTCTATTGAATTGAGGTCAAACGTTCGTGTGTTTATGAAGTCCTAATGGTGAGAAGGATACTCAAGGCATTCCTTTTTATACTAGAAACTGGTTAAGGCATCATCCAATTGTCAGATGGTTACTTTAGCTCAGTTTGTAGAGTTCCGTCATTTCGTTGAGACCTTCCATGGCTGTATTACATTTTACAATGAGCATTGCCTCTCTTTTGATTAATTTAGCATCCAGGTCGCCACCTCTGAAATCACATTCCACCTTTGAGATGACTGTCCACTTTAGGTCAGTTTCTGTATGTTTCATCATGTGTCAATGGTTCACTAAAGGGGCCGTCAAGATGTTTTTCTTAATTCTCGATTAATGTTGCGTTATTCTAGTCCTCGCTTCCTGCTTAGACTTGCCGATATATAGAAGACTGCACAGGCATTTGATCCCGTACACTACGAACCTGGACTTACAGTTCGTGAATGATTCATGTTTCCAGGACATGTTTTTATGTTTGAAGATATCCCCTTCTTCTGTGGTTGCGAAACATATGCAGGTTCCACATTTTCGATGGCCTTTTAAGGGTGGGAGCCCTAAAATAGATCTCATAGTCGTTTGCTCTTTTTGTCGAAGGGTTGCCCTTACCAATTGATTGGCAATGCTCTGGTCCTAGGTTCATTATACATTTTATTAGAAGCAGTGCATTGGAACGAGTAAAGACAAACAGTCCTGGGAGATGCGGTAAGGATGTGCGTGGGTCCAGGTATTTTAATGGAGTACCGGTTGAATGCTGCTCTGTCGGGATGGGTTTCATAAAATCATTGCTTCTTGACGAGAGTAGCGGGCCTAATAGAGTAAAGGTTTACCCGGCAGGAGACGTGGCAGGGTGATGAGCGTGGAATGTGAGAGAACATTTTGTGCATTATATAAAGCTCACGACTGAATGAGTGAGAAGTTATCACACTGTATAGTTCCCATCACAATTGGATTGAGAGTATGTATAATGCTAAGGTTTTGATATGAAACACATTTTATTTCTAATGGATAAAGCGAAAAGGCAGTTGTCAGTGAAATTGCCATGTCGACTGTAGGAAGTCGCCGTGAGACACAAAAAAGAAGAGGCAATGAAACATGTTGGCCCATCCTTAAATGGTATATAACGTGCAATTTGGTTTTAATTTTGAGTAAGGCTTACGATTTGGGATAAAATTGAAATTTGGTATATGTGAGCCCTAACTCAATTTTACATTGGAGGAATTTTTCCTTTGACAGGGTCTGTTCTAGAGATGCACATTACTGTCTGCTCCTCTTTTCTTCACACTGGCGCATTTTTTTCTGTTTCTTTTTTCACTGGTGAGAGAGATTCCGATGATGAGAAACCTGGGCAAGCTGGTGAAAACCAACCAGCAGCCCCTCTGGCGAAGTGCATTCAACGGACTTTCTCACCTTCACACAATTTGTTGCTTGTTTACATACACTTTTATATTAAGGGGGATGTCTACAGTGAGGGGACTGATAAACAATTGTTTTTAGGAATGATTTTGGGGCAGTTGAGACTTGATAAAAATGTTGGTAACCAGCAGAGGGTTTGAAGTTATAGAAACTGTGTGTTCCCCCCTTCCAGTGTCAAAAAGGAAACTGTGTTGATTATGTTCCCTTCTTTGTCAGGCCAATGTGTTTATTGTGACTTACACGTGGAGGGTGACCTGATGAATTACCCTCCATAGCTCCTTATTGTAGTTCACCCAAACTTATCACCAGTCCAATCACAATGTGCCTTTCGGTCAAGGGAACTGTGGCAGGATTCCTCCTGTTTTGAGGTGGAAGAATCAAAGGGACTGTGATATCAACTTACCTTTTTCCCCACTTCTGTTTCAATTTCGAAGTCCATTGTCCAGATCCTCCCTCTGCTTCTACCACAATGCTAACAAACTATGTTGTCTCTGGGATCTAAGGTTAGCTTCTTTTCCATTTGCCTTACTATGAATAGTGTGTAGACAATTGATTTGGCTTTGTGTAGTTTCACCTTGCTCTAACATGAAATTTTGTTTCTTATGTGCACTATATTAGTGTTCATTTTTCAACTTATTAAGGTAAAATGAACACACCTGTATTCAAACTTAGGAGACACAAGGCACATTTTGCATTTGAGTAGGTTGGCTTGGATATGGTCAGATGAACCATAATTCTCAGGGGATTGCATTGTGGTTAATTTTAGATTCCCATGGCTAGCTTTTCTTCTGCTATTGAACCCCAGGAGAGCTTCTTGGTAAATAGTTCTATCACCCTAGCTCTGTTGGGATACTTTTATAGACCCCTTTTTTCCCAAAGGCAACAAACAGATAATCTCTCTTTAGAGCAGCAGCAGGATATTTTGGGCAGTCGTCTATCAATGAAATTTAGGCACAACACATTGTTTTTAGGCATTTACAACCCAGAGCTAGAATTTCTACCAGTGCTGTTCCAGTCAACTCTTTGCATTTGCTGCTTACTTCTACTGATCTCCACAGCCAATAGGTATGAAGTACTCTCTGATTTAGATTGACAGTTGGGAGGGAATATTCTAGTAATATGTACTGTACCTCTTGCAACTCAATGCTCAGTCATTATGCCACACACATAAGTATAGAATATAGCTCAATCTCTATACTGAGCAGGAACGTAGCAAGCCTAAAGGGGCAGTCATTTGTCTTAAAGCATGATGTGGTTGACTTGCAGGGAACCTGGCTCACTGCTGCATCACACTTTGAAAGCTATGCCTGTTATTACAGGCTTGATATGCCATCCCTTCAGCCCTGGCTATGGGTGGGCTTGCCATGTGAGTTAGCCTTAGTCTCCAGGTAGAGGTCTCACAAGTTAAAGCCAAATCTTCATCATTTATAGCAATAAAAATGAATGCACCTTAAACAAATAGCGCTTTTTTTACCCAACATTTTGCCATCGGTCCAAATTATATTGATCTGTTTCATTTTTTTAATCTTACCTACAGGCCAAAGTAGTAAATTGTCACTCACAACTTCATATGTTTCTGTGTGGTGATATTAACACAAAATTAAACAGGGCTTCTCTGAGCCATGATGACTGCATAAACGGCTATGCCATCGCTCAGGACCCAGGTGGGGTAGACCTCCTGAATTATCTCATAGCCCACGACCTGGTTGATTTGCTTGAGGTTGTAGGTGGCGCAAATAGAACATTCAAACTGTTAAAAGGGGGGGCAAGGCATCAATAATTAATTATATGTTTGTTAGCTCTAATTTTACTTCATAGTGCTCCAAAGGAAAGATTTTAATTACAGACTGGGGGATCACTACCGATTAAGAGACGCTGGCATAAAAGTATCAGTAACCTAGTCTCTATTAGTCAACTCTCAATGGATGGCCTACATTTAGTATGGTGCTTAAACAAACCCCTAGATCTATTGTCTCTCTTATTTAACTTATGCTAAGGCCTTTTCCTTACTTGCCTTGCAGACAGCTGATGACTTAGCACTACAGTTGTCTCACTCATTGCATTAGCGAATATCTGCTCAGGCCACGTCAGTCATTTAACGTAGAGCCTCGATGGTTTGATGGAAACGCAATCTAAGAGTGGCCCGAAATGCTCAGCCCAGGGCAACATCTGAGATTCTCCAGGCACGTTGCAAATATAAAGCTGACCTGCGACATAGTAAGAGGGCACTATACAAATGGAATTGGGTGTTGCTGGAAAGTGTTCCCCGAGGGAAAGAAAGCAAGTCCTTCTGGGCACTAATAAAACTAATTAGAGCAAGTGACTTTACCCCCAATCCCCACCTGCAAAGCAATATTCCCAGTTCAGTCTTGGTAACACATATCGAGGATGACCCAAGCATGCTAGCATTTTCATGTAACAGAGGTTTGCAGGATTTGGCACTGGCCATCCAACACAGCTGAGGTAGAAAAGCCCTGTGTCTATTCAATGGAAGGTGTGGCTGAGATATGGGGCCCTCTCATTGCGAGCATATCCAATTCCTTCTGAACAGCTAATATTCCACATTCTTGGCCCACTGCCACCGTTGTGTCAATATTCATAAAAGGGGGATTGCATGTCTCCTAAGTGCTACTGCCCTATTTAAAAATACAATAAAAGTTATTGGCAGAGTAATATTTGCTCAATTATTTAACTGGGTAGCAAACTTTGGCATTTTGTTGCCATTTCAATTTGGTTTCTGACCACATTTGGGCACTAATGAGCAATGTCTGAACCTGGCATCTGCCCATGCTAGGCCCAATTTACCTTTCTTTTATGGATCTGTCCACTGCCTTTGAGTAAGTGAACAGAGTCAAGATGTGGATAATGTTGCTGAATCAAGGAGTGGACCATCCTTTGGTAAGCATCCTGTATTCACTACACACTGGGGTCAATCCATAGTTTAAGCATAACCAGCAGGATTAGGTCAAATTAGTAGCCTGCAATGTTGCCAATGTGAAAGGCAGTAGCCTACTGCCCAAATCAGAGGTCTTTTTTTAACTGTTTGGTTTCTGTACACCCTTACTGAATTGTATGGAATATGGGATTCCCCACTAATTTATTATTCAAATCCTAATCTTATGCAGGTGTACCCATTACTAAAACTATTTTTAGGTTTAGACCTGGCCATAGCACCTACGAAGCAGGTGCTCCGCCCAGGGCGAAATCTAATGTTAGAGACAGTATGGGGATTCGTCCCGCCTCTGTCTTCCATTGGCTACCTCCATAAATGGAGGCTAGCCATTGGAAGAGAGTGGCTGTCAATCATTCTTTCACCGTCGGAACGCGATTCGGGGGCGTTTCTCAGTCCTTTTTTAACTCCCGCCCTCTCCTCTTCCCATTGGCTGGAATTTTACCTTCCAGCCAATGGGAAGGGGAGAGCGCGAAAAACATGCCCCCGAATCTGCCGGCCGGGACACCCCCGTGACGTCATTCCCCGGACCGCGCTGTGATTGGCTGCCGGCCCTGGACCTGACTTGTTTCATTATATTTTTAAGCTGCGATGATAAATTAATGCTGGGTTTGCAGCAAAACATTGCCATTTGCGTGCTGAAAAATATATAGCTTCTATGGATGCATAAAGAGACAAAGCTCGTACATATCTTCAAACACACAGGCGCTATTTTTTTTCTTTTATGAGAGCTCTTGAGCAAAGGTGTGCTATGAAAGTGTTAACTCACACAGTTTTTGGATTCTTTCCACATTAAGGAGCAGTTTAGTCCGGTATGTTTCATTTAAGTTAGATTCCTTTAGGGTGTGCGACCTGTCAGTGTGCTTTGCGTTTGCCCCTAGCGCATCATATACTTAAACTCGCCGAGTTACATATTTCTACCTCTCATTTAAGTGCTTTGCCGAAACCCAGCAGTCAGTCGCAGAATGTACCATTAAAAATTGACCTGCATATCCACCTGCGGGGGATGGGGCGTTGGGTTAGTGCAATGCAGCAGAACTGGTCGTGCCGCCTGCCGTCCTGCCCCCAGAACTGGAACGTGAGCAGCCGCATCTCTGCGGAAAATCACCAACAGATTTTGTGAAAAGGAGTCCCCGGAAAGCTATTTAATGCAATGCAGCCGGGCTACGACAAATGTTTAAAAATTTAAATTGCTCTCAGCGTCCTTTCTCTTGTTTAATCAACTGGGCCCTGCTTCTTTTGTTTCACAAACTCTTTTGGGTTATTTGCAGCGCAAAATATTTCTGTAAAAGGCTTGGCCGAGCTTTGGAAAAAAAAATCCTTCTTCCGCTATCATTCTTATCTTTGGGCACGAATCGATTCCACAGGCAGGGCACGTCCCTGGCTGGTACTGGTATGCGCGGTATGTGAACCTGCCAAATACGTAATTTACATTTGTTTTCTTCTAGTGGTGGGAGCAGCGAGCCTGACTGGTCCCTGGCGGTTATACCGCATACCATACACTGAAATTCCTCGAAAAAGATGCATTAGCCGGTACTTCGAATAACCCCACGCTCTGTTCATCATAAACCTTGAGAACAGCCAGAGCATGTCGGTCAGGAGCCGCCGTGCTCTGAATTATGTTGAAATGAAGGAAGGAATCACCACAGGCAGAATAAATTCAAAGGCTGCAACAGGCACACGTGCAGAGCTGAGAGTTAACCCCATGTCACGAGGGTACATTTCAGCCAGTCCTGGTCTTTCAAACAACAGCTCTTAGCATTCTGGTACTTGTGGTTTCACTTTTGCTATCATTTACTATTGATTAAGTCCCAGTTCATTAGTTCTTTTGGGTGACTGTGGACAAGGTCGGCCTAAAGTCAGCCTTATGTAGTTTCCCCGAGCCTGGGTTCCATTTTATCATGGTTGGGAACAGGAATTAAAGTGGGCCGGGTCTCACCGGGTCTGAGCACCAGCAGTTTTTAGGTTTCGCCTGTCGAAAGCTGCGCAAGCAGCATTTCGCGCAGGCGAAATCTTTTGTTTTGCAGTATGGCTGTTTGTCCCGCCTCTGTTTCCCATTAGCTAGCTCCATAAATGGAGGCTAGCCATTGGAAAACAGAGGCGTCCGTCATTAAGCGAGGGGACTCGTGGGCGTTCCTGAGAATTTTTCTCTTCTGGCCCCTTTTAGGACGTCAGTGCGGCGGTGGGCGGGGTTTGTATTTTTGGTCGTCAACGTTTTATTTGCTCATTCCGCAGCCGACCGCCGCCGGAAGTACAGGTGAGTGCCTTTCTTGCCGTTTGCCGTTCCTGCCCCCTCCCGCTGTCCGTGCCTTTCCCGCCCCCCTCCTGCTGTCCGTGCCTTTCCTGCCCCCCCTCCCGCTGTCCGTGCCTTTCCCGCCCCCCTCCCGCTGTCCGTGCCTTTCCTGCCCTCCCTCCCGCTGTCCGTGCCTTTCCTTGTTATTAGTGTAATGAGGATTTAACTAGTTTTTCCTTTTACTAGGCATAGTGGAGTAAGATCAGGCCTCAAGTGAAAAGAAAAGAAGGCACGTTTTGTCAAGGTGCGGGAGGGAGGAAACACCCTATTGAACGAGCGGGTGGGATACACGGCATGAATGTACTTCAATGTAAAGGCGCGAGAGGCTGAAGGTAAACAGTCCTGTTGACTCGTTCATTTGAGGTAATTAGACTTTTATGGTCAATTGTGTCCCTTACTGTGTACCCCAACGGCTCCGTGTACGTGCTTCAAGTACATGTAATTTCCCTCCATGACCAGATATGAAGACGCAAATACATTTGCGTCCAACGTTAACAAGTCCTCTTTCAGATCCACCATGAATGGGTCAATAATTCAGTTCCTAAGTATGCCGTGCCACCGTCTTTACATGGTGCACTTTCACGTTTTCCTGACTCTGGCGAGTTAGGCCCTGATTTCTGCCATCAAGCCCTTTCTGCCTTCTGCCTCTGAAAGCTGCAGCCTGGATCTGCATCCATGACCTCTACCTTACTTCCTGCGCGGCGAGCGGTGCCCGGCTCGGCCTGCTTGCCTGCCAAAACAGTATTTTGCCTTCAAGTTATCTGCTCCGCTCCTCGAAATACATTCCTGTCTAGAGATTTAGGTAAACATCTCCCCAGCTGCAGAGCAAAGGGCCCGGCCTTTCTGTCTCCGTGCAAGTAATTCATTGCTCCCGTAGACACATATGCACGCACTAGCAGTCAGTATAGAATAACCCCTGCCCGAAAGACCTTTCCTTCTAGATAATACAGTTCCTCAAACACAAGATATCAGATATGATTGGGTTTAGGTTGTTCTGACATGCCAGCCTTCTGTCTCCCCTTATAGTGCTAAATGTCAAGTCCCCTGCACCCTCCAGCCCCACGTCAATCACACGTCATGTTGCCTGCGCGCGCATCCAGCCATATATTTCTGCTGACACTGCAGGATTTCTCTATGAGTCCACCCACCTGTGACACTTTCATGTGACGTTTCTAGCACACACCTCCGTGTACGCCCTCGTGCACGCCTTCTGTTACGCACATTATTATTATTATTATTATTATTATGAGTTTTATATAGCGCCTGGTTACCAGAAAGGCATCCCAGCGCTCACCAGGGAATGAAACTACAGAGTAATGCGGGGGTTTAAGCAGAAAACAGAAAAGTTTTTAAAAGCTTGCGGAACCGAAGCAGACTGGCTTCCGAGCGAAGTTGTAGGGGAAGAGAATTCCACAGAGTGGCTACGTTTATAGAGAACCTTCTGCCACCAGTTCTTACTTTCTTCACCCTCCCAACCTGCAAAAGATGTTGGTGGTCAGACCGGAGAGAGCGGAGGGCTTTGTAGGGCTGAACCATCTTCCCCAGAATAGGTGGACCTGCCCCCTGCAGGACTTTATGAGCGATACAGAGTGACTTGAACTTCACCCTGTCCCTCACAGGGAGCCAATGCAGTGCCTTGAGCGCAGGGCGAGCAGATTGATGTCTGGGGATACCCGTCAGAAGCCTGGCGGCTGCATTCTGCACTTGCTGCAGTTTGTTCATGGTAGATTCTGGAGCACCCAGGAACAACGCATTGCTGAAATCCAGCCGCGAGATGATAAGCCCCTGGATGAGAAGTCTCCTAGTGGCCGCTGGGAGCAGCGGTAGAATCTTCCGAGCCGAGCGGAGCAGGCCAAAGCACACGCCAGCAGTCTTTTTGGCATGGGTTTTAAACGACAGGTCCTGCTCAAGCCAGACCCCGAGGCTCTTAATCTCCTGCTTGGGGGTGGGTACAGGTCCAAGGCAGTCGGGCCAGCTGCTGGGAGACAGAGATGGAGAGGAGTTTCCCAGCAGCATCAGCTCCGTCTTGGAGCCGTTGAGCTTTAAAGCTGAGCTGCACATCCATGTGTAGATCTTCTCCAGACACGAGTGCAGCCGGTCAGGATGGTGAGCCGACTGGGAAAGGCCTACCACCAACTGAGTATCATCAGCATAACTGATGATTTTGATACCCAGTGGCAGTACCACGCTCTCCAGGGGGGCCATGTAGACGTTGAATAACGTAGGGCTCAATGAAGAGCCCTGTGGCACACCACACTGGAGAGGGATTGAAGATGATTTTTCAGGGCCTTCCCATACCTCGAATGTGCGACCTTCCAAGAAGGAAGCAAACCACTTGAGGGCCAGACCGGTGATCCCCACCCCTGCCAGCCGTTGGAGAAGCACCTGATGGTCCACGGTGTCAAAAGCAGCACTGAGGTCCAGGAGGATCACTGCCACTGATCCCCCTGAATCCAAAATGCTCCTAGCGTTCTCCACAACCGCCAGCAGGGCAGTGTCAGTCCCCTGGCCGGGATGGAAACTGGTTTGGGAGTCACCTAAGAGGGAATTGGCCTCCAAGAAGTCCGACAAGCGGCAGTTGACCAGCTTCTCAGCGATCTTACTAAGGCCCGGCAACAGCGAGATAGGCCTGAAGTTGGCAAGGTCGGCGGGGTCCAGATTAGGCTTTTTTAAAAGGGCCTTCACGACCGCCCCTTTCCAACTGGGGGGTACTACCCCTTGAGTGAGGGACAAGTTTATAAGGTCCGTCACTGGGCCACCAATGGTAGATGCCACCTGTTTAAGATATTTAACAGGTACCGGATCTTTCGGGGAGCCACTCTTCATGGTCCTCAAAATCAAGAGAACCTCCTCCATGGTAACAGTACCAAAGGAGGTCAGCTTCACTGATCGCATCCTACCCTGCGGACCAGGGATATCACCCGGGGGAGATACCTCACCTGGGTGGGGAAGGGAAGCCAGTATATTATCAATTTTTGTTTTAAAAAAGGACGCCAGTTCTGTGCATTTTTTGCGCGGGTCCTCATGGATGATCTGGGGTTCAGGGATGTTGAGTAATTCCTTGATAACTCTGAATGATTCTTTAGAAGAGTTGACCGCGGAGCCTATTCTCTCTTCAAAGAATCCAGATTTTGCTGCACGAATGGCGGATTTGTATATACTCAGGGCCTCCCGATAATCCTTCCGCTTCGTTTCACACCAGTCCTTCCTCCAGGACCGCTCTAGCCTCTTGCATCCCTTCCTTAGGGATCTCAATTCGGGCGTATACCACAGCGCCGAACCCACTCTCTTCCCCTTCATAAGTTGTTTCTTTTTGGGAAGAAGGATATCTAACGAGTCCGTAAGCCAAGTGTGTACATTCGCTTCCGCGACTAACGGGTTAGAACCAGGAGGGGGCCGCGTTGCCTCCAAATGTGCCGACCAGGTGTCAATCAAGAGCCTCGACCAGGCTCTTTCCAAAGTGTGGACCCTTGGGACCATTGCAGCTAGATTATCAAATTGCCACACTGCGGACACCAAGAAATGGTCTGTCCAGGGCAGGGGCAGCGCCGGAGATGGAATAAAGTGGCCCAGGTTAGAGAATATGGGGTCAAGCAGGTGACCCTTCTCATGGGTCGTCCACGGGTTGGCCAGAGTGATTCCGAACGCTTTGAGATCATCCAACAGATCTACTCCCGGGGCGTTAGAGGAGTCGTCAAGATGGATATTAAAATCCCCAAGAGCCACAAAGTTGGTGGCTGAGGAAGCAAGAAGAGTCGTTGTTTCTAGGAAGGAATTGGGGAAATTTCCCAGAGAGCCAGGCGGGCGATAAATCAACAGACCCGTCAGAGACACCGTAGATGACAAACGGAGGGTGAACTGACAGCTCTCACAATCAGCCACCCCTCCGTTCTGAACCTTACAAGCAAGCGTGTCTCTAAAGAGGATAGCAACTCCTCCTCCCCTCCCCACAGGTCTGTCTAGGCACATGTGTTCTTATCTCGTTTTCTTTCAGCTGTTACGCCTTCTGTATCCATCACCATTGTATGCATTGACTATATATATTGTGCACTGTTAATAAAGCATTGTCTATCCCTTCCTGAACCTTCGCGGTGAAGGAACACGATACCATGGTTCGAACCATTCCATTACATGGAATAAAACCCTTATAAACTCAGACTCCACGGACTCTGCCTCTCATTTGATTGAGCTATTATTGAACTTATACCGCATAGAAATTCAGTATACGGTAAATCTTTATTTACCACATAATTTGGCGCCCGAATAGGGACCCCTCCCCCACCTTACGCGGCGGCGATGCGTCGCAGGCCTTGCCCCCTGCCACAGCCGTGACGGACAACTACGCGTACCCGCAGGATTTCCTGTATCTCCCTAAGGCCTACGGAGGTGACGGAGACTGCGATCGACATCCAGACGAGGCGGTGAGGAGTGCGGAGGATCCCGACCAGAGCCCAGCCGAGAGAGCAAGGTCCGAGGTGTCTAGAGGCCCACCAGTTCCGAAGTACCTACGTCACGTGTCGAGTCAAGTTGAGTCCAGTCGAGTCCAGTTCAGTGTCGAGTTTCCGAGGACTTCTGTTCTGTGCTTCCCGGTGAGTACCGTTGCTGGGGACTCATCAAGACGGGTGCATTAATTTGTGTCCGGTCAAGACGGGTTTGGGTACGCAGACCCGGTCTGCACTGTTTTAGCAGTGTATCTGTACTGTTTAGCAGTATATCCAGTATCCAGTTATCCAGTTATCTAGTTGTTGTTGTTCGTTTCGAAATGTTTCAATGTGTTTTAATGTCGTGGTATGAGTGATTGTTCGTATTTTTTCTCTTACTGTGTTTTTTGTGAGTAGTGTCTAGATCGAGGTAGCAATGCCTTTATTCTCGAAATTGAGACAAATAGGAACTAGGAAAGGGATACTCGAAGAAGCTGTTCCCATCCCACCCAGGGACACTCCTGGATATTTTATGTACCAAAAGCACGGCTTAGATGCCATATTATATCTAGACTTGTGGGTGGATTATACGAAGGACTTAGCAGAGAATCAGAAATGGCCCGTTACAGGGACATGGGATGCCGAGTGCATCATGAGAGTAGAGGAAGCGTTATGGAAAAAGAAAGCCCGACAGTCACAGAAAGATGCCATTGAATTATGGCGTAAAGAATCACATAGACGGACAGAGAAAGCACTCAGAAAGGCAGAGAAAAGCAGAGAGGATTCTGAAAAAGCCAAAGAAAAGGAACTACTAGAAGAAGGAGAACGAGTTAGAATGGAACAACACGACAGACAGAGTAATGCCATTATGACAGGACTGTATCCGGTCCTGGCCGAGGGCCTGCCCAAGGCGACCCCGGAAACACCGAGAAATCTGCCCCCTCCATTGGTTCCGACTAAATTACGTAACAAGACCGCAGCAGATATTTTCCTTTCTTCCTATTTAGACGACGTAGCTCCCGCATATACCAATGTACCTGGCCGTGTACCCGTACCACCTGCTGACATTAACCTACCCCATGATCATCCGCCCCCGGGTCCGCAACAGCAGACCCCTCCTGCACCGCTTCCTGCACCCCCTATTCATCCGCTTAATCCTTTTGGGACTGGCACAGTTCAGGTTCCAACCCCGTTACAGCGGGCACCGACCCTACAGACAGGTTATGCTCAAGCCTCCGCCTCAGGAGGTGCTACAGGAGGTTATCGCACCCCGCCCCAGTTACATCGAGTGACAATGAGAGAATTTGCAATGTCGCGAACACCTAAAGGAGCCCCGGCCGAACTGCTTAAAGAACAGCTTACAGATTGTAGATATGACACAGTGCCTGGTAAAACAGGACCCATGTTGTTAGCGTCCCTACGTCTAAGACGTGTTACAGATTATTTGCAATTCCTACCAGAAATGCCAGACCATCTAGACAATTTGTATCATTTTATTAGAACAGGAGAAAGACCGGAGTGTGTTGGTGAAGCCATGTCACGTCAGAAAGTTGAGAACAAAGGTTTAATTATGCGATTTTTGGTTAATTGTTTAATAAGGGAACAAGATCAGACAGGCTTTCCACAAGAAGAGATGGATAGATTGAACAGATGGAGCCAGAATATTTCGGAGGGTAAACATGATAAAGAGAAATGTGTGCATGCTATGGTTAGAAAGATCCGTAAAGAAATAATAGCAATACATGCCCGTCGAGAATCTGAAGAAACACTCGAATCCGATGAACAGGACTCCTCGCAGGAGGAGGGACCAGAGGATTCAGCAGAAACATCGCAACAGGCAGACAGAAAAATAATGGCATATGTGGGTAGAGAGAAACTCCCTAGACCGTATCCTCTTGATAGGCCCTCCAACAGACCCATTCGTTTAGAAAACAAGAAACGTTACCTTTGCCCGATACCAGAGCGATGTACCCTTGAACATGTTTTCCAGGTTACTGATAAAGTACTGAAAGAGAGAGTAGGTTATCAAGAACTCAATACCTTACGTGATCAGGAACTAGCCCGGTCCGCAGTACAGTGGGCCGGGGATGACAGTATATATAAGGACGATTCAGTAGTGCAAACATTTTTGAGTCTTACTCCAGAAGAACAGCGACTAGCTGGTATATACATGACCCAACACCTCATTATACAGTATGAAAACCAAGCATCTGATCCAGGTCTGTTATATAGTCTATTGCAAGACTTACTCCTGAGAAGATGGAGAGGTCTGGGTACTGATCTAATTGAAACGATTTTAGAACAACGTCACAAATATAGAACTTTCTTGACTCCACATCTTGTTTCCGTTCCACCCCCAGTCAGGCAACCATATCACTTTGACAAACAGAATCCTTTACGAGAAGTACATCCAATCCGGAACCCTGATGATACCTTTGCACGTGTGTATGTATACACGCCCATAACTAAAATGGAATTATTGGAAATGAAGAAAATAGTGCCCAGTCATGATAAAGACCCTGCAGGTTTCCACAATGAAATAAAAGACATGTTACTCATGGGAGATTACACCTATCCCGACATTATGAAAATATTGAAGGTGTTATTGCCTGACGGTATTTACGAGAAACTCAAAGAGAAAGAATGGGAGGTGGGGGACAAAAAGATTGATTGGGCTGCATTAGAAGCCAAAGAAACGACTCGAACCCCAGGTTTAGGTCTTGGGGATAAAACTAAAGCATTACCAGGATTGTTAGTACAGGTTTTGCCAAGATTGTTAGCAACTAAAAAGGAGGACTGGGATGCAATCTCAGCCTGCAAGCAGAAACCCGATGAAGACACTAGTGATTTTTATTCCCGATTTGAAAAATGTTTTATTATTAATAGTGGCCTGAAAACAAGTAGCGAGTCATACCCACACCTTTTTGTATCCAAATTAGTCGAGAATTCATTGGCCCAGGTTAAGAACCGTGTACTGAAAGTCGAGAGCACATGGCAAGCTAATTCGCCTTCCCAAATGTTGCAAATGTTACAGTATCACCAGAACAGAATTAGAGAGGGACATGATCACGAACAGAGACGTATGAAAGACACGAAAATGAAAGTACTAGTTGCTCAGTCAGTTCCAGCTGACGGTCATAAAAGGGGTCCGACACAATCCAATAATTCAATTTCAGCAGCTCCTGTTAAAGGGATATGCAACTATTGTAAACAGCCAGGACACTATGTAAATGATTGTGCAGTTTTAAAACACAACATAGCTACAGGTAAAACTAAAGAGAAACCGCGTCCTCCTAGACAGGACCAGGTCCAACAACACGTCCCACAGAATGTCCAGGCTATGCAGGTCCCACAACAGACCGTAGCGGTACCACAGCCACAACCCATTGCCGCAACACAACATGTAACACAGCAGATGTACCAGTATGCACAATCTGACTATCCCGATTATCAGCAATACACATGAAACAGCCTAGAGAGGGAGGTTGGCTTGCCCCTTATCGAGGTTCCTGTAGATCAAGAAGGCCCTTATGTACACAGTCAGGTATTAGGGAAGGATAGAAAGTTTTTAATTGACACAGGGGCAAGCAGGACAACCATCAGTCACGACGAGGTTCCAGGGGCGCCCCTCTCAGGCTCACAGAATGTTTCCCTTGGATTTTCAGGAAAGCCTATTGTTAATGAAGTTTCAAAACCAGTTTCCCTTGTAGTTGGTCCATTGTCACGTATTACAGACTTATTGCTCACGAAATCATGCCCAGAAAACTTGCTTGGTATACAAACTTTGAAAGCTCTAGGAGCTGTAATTTGTTGTTCTCCGGAAGGAGTAAGACTGTTTCTGCGTGACTTCAAGGGTCACTTTGTGTTGAGAGATATTGATTCCAGATTACAGAATGTTCCTGCACATTTATGGGCACAAGGCCCCACTGATGTAGGTTGTATGCACATTACTCCATACCGTGTCACACTTAAACAAGGAGTAGTACTACCACGTATCCGACAATACAAGTTACCCCCTGATGCTGTAGTGGCTTTACTGAAAATCATTGATGAGCTCATTGCACAAGGAGTGGTTGTAGAAACCGACTCCAATGTTTGTAATTCCCCTATCATTCCAATTCTTAAACGTACTGATCCAAATGCACCTCCAGTTTATCGATTAGTTATCGATTTACGAGAATTTAATAAATGCATTGTACCACAGTACCCTGTGGTTCCAGACATCTCCTCATTATTGACAACCATTGATTCAGAGGCGACGTTCTTTACTGTAATCGATCTCAAGAACGCCTTCTTTAGTGTCCCCATTAACCCGGAAAGCCAATATCTTTTCGGATTCTGTTTAAATGGCCGAAGCTTCAAATTTGCTCGCGCACCTCAAGGATTCACAGAAAGCCCCAGCATTTACAGCCAAGCATTAAAACGACAACTTGACAGTATTCACATGCCTGACAACACTGCCCTACTCCAATACGTCGATGATCTATTGATCACCGCCCGTAGTGAACCCGAATGTGAACAAGCATCACTGACAGTTTTACTTTTCTGGGCAGACAAGGGACACAAGGTGTCTCCTTCGAAGCTGCAATTCTGTGTTCAGCAAGTGGTATACCTTGGGCACTTGCTGTCCAAGGGGGGGAGACAGCTAACACCTGACCGCATCCAGTTAATTGTAAATATGTCACAACCCAAGACACAAAAGGAGGTACGGGCCTTTATAGGCCTCACTTCTTACTGTAGACAATGGATCCCTCAGTACGCATTTCTAGCCAAGCCCCTTATACAGTTGACAACCCAGGAGGCAGCGTCATCGACTGTCCTCCCTTGGACTCAGGAACACACACAAGCATTTGACGACTTAAAGAAAGCCTTATGTCAAGCACCTGTTTTAGCGACACCATGTTACAGCAAGCCTTTCACACTTTTTCTCACAGAACGCGAAGGTACTGCATTGTCAGTACTCACCCAGGATCAAGCAGGTTCACACAAACCGTGTGCTTATTTTTCTAGTACATTAGATCCAGTAGCCCAGGCTCTGCCTGCGTGCTTGAAATCTGTAGCAGCAACAGCTCTAGCAATCAGACAAAGTTACTCCATAGTGTTAGGACATCAATTGACAGTACAAGTTCCACATTCCGTGGAAGTCCTTTTGAACAGAACACAGACTCAGCAGTTGACTATAGCACGACTGACAGGTTATGAATTGACATTGTTTCAGCCACACATAGAAATCAGGCGCTGCAATACATTGAATCCTGCTACACTTCTACCATTAAGTATGACAGACCCTATGGCACATGATTGTGTTGAAGTCATTAACACTACGACAAAACCCAGACAAGACTTAACAGACATCGCATTACCAGATCCAGACCTGACACTTTATGTGGATGGTTCATGTATGAGAACAAGTACAGGAGAGTTGGTGGCCGCATATGCAGTAACTACAGAAACTGAAGTCATAGAAACACATCGTATTGACACCCTGTCAGCCCAAGCAGCAGAGCTCATCGCTCTGACTCAAGCCTGTATACAAGCAAAGAACAAGAGAGTTAACATATACACAGATTCCCATTATGCCTTCGGAGTTGTACACGACTTCGGAGTCCTCTGGCAAGAGAGAGGTTTCTTAACTTCCCACGGTGCCAAAATACAGCATGGTCCCCTCATTCAAGCTCTGTTAGACGCAATACATTTGCCTACAGCCATAGCCATCATGAAGTGCAAGGCACATACGAAAGTCACAGATACTATTTCCCAGGGTAATGACCTGGCAGACAGAACAGCCAAACATACAGCTCAGACCCATACTCACACAACTGACCTGACAAAGACAGTAGTCCCGACACCGATACATTGCATGACAGTTAGGGATCCCGCACTAGATGTAATTGACATACAGACACATGCTACACCAGACGAAATCAAGAAATGGACTGAACTAGGAGGGATACGGACAGAACAGGGATGGATGACGAAGGGAAAAGCCACATGGTTTCTCCCCGACTCTATGGTTCAAGTTATCATTAATACAGCACATAGTCCTGCACATTTAGGAGAAAAAGCCATGTTAGACAGTATTCAAAACCTTTGGTTCAATAAGCATTTACGAGCAGCAGCAAAACAGAAAGTGCGTACTTGCATGATCTGTTGTCAGTTCAACCCAGGTAAAGGCATTCCCGTAGAGCAAGGTGGATTTCATCCTCCTGATCACCCTTTTGAAGTCCTCCAGATGGATTATATCCAGATGGAACGTTGTCGAGGATTCAAGTATGTCCTCGTAGTTGTATGTGCACTTTCCCGTTGGACAGAAGCATATCCAGTCCCAGATTACACTGCTCCGACCACTGCCAAGCAATTGGTACGTGAATTCTTCCCACGGTATGGTTTGCCCCGTATCGTGTACTCAGATAATGGTCAGCCATTCTCGTCTGAGCTCATGAAGCAGGTATCACTCCTGCTAGGTTACCAGTGGAAGTTCCACTGTGTCCGACATCCCGAGGCAGCAGGTCTCGTGGAGCGACATAATCAGACCCTGAAAACACGTCTCGCCAAAGTGTGTAAAGAGAAAGGCGTAGATTGGATAGTAGCTTTACCAGTTGCCCTTTTTTATATGAGAATGATAGCACATTCTAGGACAGGGCTATCCCCGTACGAGGTGGTCTTTGGCAGGCCACCAAATATGTGGGGGACGCCTCTGCCTCGTAAAATCACAGATGTTGACTGTAATATGCTGACAGATTACCCTGCTTCCTTGATGTCTGTACTACAATCATGTCGTTCACAGGTAGCAGCAGCTTTTCCCGACAACACCGAGGTGAAGCCACACCAGATCGTCCCTGGAGACCTAGTGTTCATCCGGAATTTCGAGAGGAAGAGTCCGCTGGAGCCCCGCTGGCAGGAGCCGAAGCTTGTTTTGTTAACAACAAGGACTGCGGTTAAGGTGGAGGGCCGCAAAGGCTGGCTCCACTCGAGTCATATCAAAAAATGCCATGGACTACCGCCAAAGACTGTTTCCCAGCCCTGCCCTATTCCAGAGACTGATACTAAACTCCCCCTGGCAGAGAAAACTCCTCAGCAGGAGTTCCGAATGAAATTGAGGTCTAGCAAGTCAGACAGTTTAATTGTTTAAGTCCTCCCCTAGGTGAAGCGGTTAGACAGGTTCCTGACATGTACCAGTTAGACCCCAATAGAGAGAGAGATAGACAGAAACAGATCAAGAAAGAGAAATATTGTAAATCTATCCGTAGCCATTGTATTGTTACATTGTTGATTATGTTTTTTCTGAGTCTTACGATTATTGCTACAAGTTTATTATTACACATGTACTTTCCTATTTCAGCACGTGCACATTCTTCCTCAAATGACACTGTCGAGCATACTTTCAGTGAATTGCCCCCGCACGAGTTATCTTACCGACTTGCGCTGCGCAACAATACTTTCATCAGTATGTTACATCATTCCCATCAGACCAGCAACGCTACAAATTGTTGGATATGTGGCCGACTCCCTCCCTATCAGAAGTACGAGGGAGTTCTACCCCTCTTTCCGTATCCGTTCACACACAATGGTTCCTGTGGTGCATGGTTTAGTTTAATGAATTCTTTAAATTCTGAATCCATAGTATATCAGGGCAATTGGGTGTGGGGAAATCTGAACACAGTTATGCATAAGGCATGTTTCCCTGACAAGGAGGGTCTTCCCCGAAGGACAGGGACGATCTAGAAAACGAAGTATATGGATTAGGTAATTTTACACTTAACCTCATGATTCTGAATGTCCAGTCCAAAGCCGAACCAGTCTTTCCCGCTATGTCAGTATTACCAGTAAAAGGTGAATTATGTGTCAGAAAGAATGGTTCAGTACACCTAGGTCATAGTGAATGTACTACTGTGATCGAATTCAGTGATAAAGGCAAGTCTACAATCAAAGCTTCCCGTCATTCCTATTTCATTTGTGGTCAGACAGCATACATACGCCTACCTCTAGATTGGGATGGGACTTGTTATATTGCATTCCTTCTGCCACCTGTCTTTCTAGCCCCACCTGATTATCATAGGGACTCCCATCTAGTACATAATAGACCCAAGAGAGATCTCCCGATTGTCGACTATACTGAAACAGCATGGGAGCAATACACAGACTTCAATAAAGGTTTCTTTCCCTATTTAGGCAATGTCTCGAATAGTAAACTGATACGTAGATTGACCAGAACCCTTGAAGCAGTAGTGAATGAAACTACTTCCGCCCTAGGCAACTTAACAGAAGAACAGTCTGCTATGAGGATTGTCGTTCTCCCAAATCGTCTCGTTCTTGACGTCATCCTGGCCGATAGGGGCGGAGCTTGTAGAGTCATCGGATCGAGTTGCTGTGTTTTCATTCCAGAAAACGCACCGTTAGTATATAGAGCCATAACCCGTCTCCACAAGATTGCAAGTCAGATACACCAGAATCCAGGCACCTGGACTTGGTCCGGTTGGCTCTGGAGCGTGTTATCAGCCTGGGGATGGAAAGTCCTATCCTTCCTCGGAATAGCCCTTCTCATAGTATTCAGTTGTTGTCTATGTTTACAATGTGGGCCAGCGATTTGCGGCTTGTGCGCCACATCATGTATTCCCCATTCAAGTTCACGTTCTAGATCCCGCCTGAAAAAGGATGAGCAGATGATGTTATATGAACAAATAGATGGACTAATGAAGATTGATATATCATGAAGGGTCCGTAGGGGACAAGGAGGGAATGAGGTAATTAGACTTTTATGGTCAATTGTGTCCCCTACTGTGTACCCCAACGGCTCCGTGTACGTGCTTCAAGTACATGTAATTTCCCTCCATGACCAGATATGAAGATGCAAATACATTTGCGTCCAACGTTAACAAGTCCTCTTTCAGATCCACCATGAATGGGTCAATAATTCACTTCCTAAGTATGCCGTGCCACCGTCTTTACATGGTGCACTTTCACGTTTTCCTGACTCTGGCGAGTTAGGCCCTGATTTCTGCCATCGAGCCCTTTCTGCCTTCTGCCTCTGAAAGCTGCAGCCTGGGTCTGCATCCATGACCTCTACCTTACTTCCTGCGCGGCGAGCGGTGCCCGGCTCGGCCTGCTTGCCTGCCAAAACAGTATTTTGCCTTCAAGTTATCTGCTCCGCTCCTCGAAATACATTCCTGTCTAGAGATTTAGGTAAACATCTCCCCAGCTGCAGAGCAAAGGGCCCGGCCTTTCTGTCTCCGTGCAAGTAATTCATTGCTCCCGTAGACACATATGCACACACTAGCAGTCAGTATAGAATAACCCCTGCCCGAAAGACCTTTCCTTCTAGATAATACAGTTCCTCAAACACAAGATATCAGATAGGATTGGGTTTAGGTTGTTCTGACATGCCAGACTTCTGTCTCCCCTAATAGTGCTAAATGTCAAGTCCCCTGCACCCTCCAGTCCCACGTCAATCACACGTCATGTTGCCTGCGTGCGCATCCAGCCATATATTTCTGCTGACACTGCAGGATTTCTCTATGAGTCCAACCACCTGTGACACTTTCATGTGACGTTTCTAGCACACACGTCCGTGTACGCCCTCGTGCACGCCTTCTGTTACGCACATGTGTTCTTATCTCGTTTTCTTTCAGCTGTTACGCCTTCTGTATCCATCACCATTGTATGCATTGACTATATATATTGTGCACTGTTAATAAAGCATTGTATATCCCTTCCTGAACCTTCGTGGTGAAGGAACACGATACCATGGTTCGAACCATTCCATTACATGGAATAAAACCCTTATAAACTCAGACTCCACGGATTCTGCCTCTCATTTGATTGAGCTATTATTGAAGTTATACCGCATAGAAATTCAGTATACGGTAAATCTTTATTTACCACACATTAGCTGCGCCGCTGCGCTCTAAAGAGGAGGTAAGCAGCGCGGTGGCACTTTAAGTCAACAAAAAATATGTAATAGTTCAGCGTTCCTGCCCCCCTCCCGCTGACCATTCCCGCCCCCCTCCCGCTGTCCGTGTTCCCGTAGGTGCTTTTTTAAATTGGGACTAGCCAACCTTTGTTCCCTCTCTGAAGAGTCGCCGCCCCCCCTCACCCCTCCCCCTATTGGCAGCAACTCGTCCTCCCCAGTCTCGCTCTGTGTCCCGAGATCGGCAGCCCTCCTCCCCTCCCTGTCCCGGGGTCAGTGGCTCTCCTCCCCCAGTCTGCATCGGCCTCCCTCCCCCTTCAGTCTCTCCCGGCTGCACGTCCTCCTCGGCGGGCTTGGCATCCGCTGTGCACTGGCACTGGCACACACCCGGCTCTGGCGACTTCAGATTGGCCCGAATATCTTGTTGGCTTGTTGTTAACCAGGGTGGATGGGAGGGTGGACTGACCTCCCATATGCGTACTGACTTGTAGACCCCCCTGGCCCCTCCCCCCACCTCCCGGTGAGGAGTCTGGGTGCTGGAGGTGGGTAGCAGCGAGGTCGCTGCCTCCGGGGTGCCGATAGTGTGCGTTTGAGTTACTGACAGTATGTCTGAGAGTGAATATGTGACTGTGTGTGAGGGACAGTTGTCTAATGAATGGACGTGTGACCATGTGTGTGTGATTGATAGTTTAATGACAGGTGGGCATGAGACTGCTGGTGTTTGCTGTATGTGTATGTGTGAGAGTTAACATGCAGCAATGTGTGTGTATGTTTGCATGTGCGACAAGTGGGTGTGTAGCTTCATGTGTGTGTTTGACAGTGTTGTCACGAGTCAACGTGATGTTAATTGTGTAACATTTGCAGTTTCTGTTGCCTTCTGTTGGTAGACCTGAGTAGCGCTTGGAGATTAGAACTTGCCCTTGATCTATGTCTTATTTATACCATCTACTTGCAGAATAATAGATCCACTTCCTTGTCTCTGTCAGGAGAATTTATTCAAAATCAATAAGGGAAAATAAATGTATATTTTAAATGTAAAACTCAAGTAAGTAAGCTTCATTCATCAAGGGCAAAGGTGTACCGCAGTCCTCCTGACATCCCAATCCGGCTATCAGCCTCTTCACAAATCCTCTTCCTGTCTTTCTTGTTAGATCCCTCTTTCTGCCACTCACTCCTTTGCACTTTTCCCTGCACCCTCTCGTCGGTTTATTTTCCATCACTTTTCCTATTAATCCTTTGCGACACTCCCTCTGTTCTTTATATCACTATTACATCTATTTCTTGTCTCTAATTTCCTCAAACTCATTATCTTTTGCTACTCCTAAATGTATGCTCCCCAGCACACTACCCCTTTCATTCGCCCTCTCTCTCTTTCATCTATTTCTGAAGTCACATTTATATCACTTTGTCCTATTTACTGTTTTTCATATCCCCATATCCTTTTTTTCTATATTAACCTTTCCACAAGCTTTCTATTTCTACTGCTCACTTTTACTTGCAATAGGGAAATATTACTGAACTAAATGTATATATTCTGTTAATATCTCATATCGGCATGAGGGAGGGGTTAGAGAGCCTGACAGCATTTTCATTGAATGGTTTATAAGTTTACATCATCGTCTACGTAGCCTTTCAGGAGCTAATATTCACATCTATAACAATCATCTGAGAGCCTACATAATGCATGGAACTGGCAATAATAGAAGCCATCCATGCTGACAATTAGTGTTCAGACAAAAGAACTCAGTAGGGATTTTGTTGGCTGACATCATGATTTTTGCAACATTTCAGGAGCTTACATTCGCATAGATTTGGACTTACGGTATTAATTATTCAGCATTTCCGGAGCTTAGATTGTCATGGATCAGAGAATTTTAAAGCATCATTTGGGATCAGTAATCAAATTACCTATTTCAGTTTCAAGTCCTGTTAGTGTCACATGAGACTAGAGGAGAGAAGCAAAGGCATTTCTGTAGAAGGTGATACTTCAGGCACCTTATGGTGGTTGAACGAGTGGTCTAGTCTTAAAGCGAAGGTTAGGGATATTCATAACTCTGGAGCCTTACTCGAGAATCTGAATTTATAGGTAATAATTACGTATGCTTCTTCTCAACCTTATATGGCCATGTTTTGGGATTTTATCCTATGGTTAAATATTTTTGTGCTTAAATATGTGGTAAAAGTACACCGTGAGCATGCATGCTTTGCCTTTTCAGAAGTCCATGCTACACATTTAAACAGAAAAAAGGAAAACATTTACTAGTGTCTTCCATTCACTATGGGCCAGCTGTACGTATACATTTACTGGTCACAAACCTCAGCGATTTGTTAAATTCGGTCACCGTTTTTTAGCTCACTGCACTATCCCAGCTCAGAACCTGGCTACATGCAAATTAGTGGCCCTATGAGGAGCGACAGCCCGATGAAGAAGCATGACACCCCTTGGGGTGTGTCAGGGCATTAAAGGACAAAGAGTAGTCTTCTTCTCCCCCTTACCTGAGGGTCCTCCGTACCTAGGATTTATTTTCTTTTCCCCTTTTTCTTCATTTTCATTACATTGGTGACTTTTGGCGCCCTTATGCATGGGTGACATTTTGCACCCTGCTATAGGAACAGTGTCCGCTTGTTGTTTAAATGAATTTTATCTGAGCCACTGAACATGCTTTAATTGCTGTCCATGTTCAGCTCTTGCACAGACCTGAACATTTTAGACAATCTGCTCAAAGCTGTCATATAATGTTCAAAAGGATTCAATCATCACATTGTCTGAAATATTCTAACTCTCTCTCCTAAGTCACTTTAGTGTGTGTGTTGAACAGAATACCATTTTCTACACAAACAGTAGTTTAGTAGTGATCTACAGAAAACAGAAAAAGGCAACACTAAATTGAATAAGAACTCTTCAATCAGTTAAAGTTGACAAATAACTGTTAGCTTTGCTAGATCAAAGATGCCTATTTGCCGTTTTGCCGACGCGTTTCGAATCTGGAAACAATCTCAGATTCTCTTCAGGGCTCTAAACAAGCTTCCTTTCTTTTTGTAGAACGCCACATTGACAGAGCCCTGAAGAGAATCTGAGATTGTTTCCAGATTCGAAACGCGTCGGCAAAACGGCAAATAGGCATCTTTGATCTAGCAAAGCTAACAGTTATTTGTCAACTTTAACTGATTGAAGAGTTCTAATTCAATTTAGTGTTGCCTTTTTCTGTTTTTTGACCCTGGTGGGGCATTCTAATGATTTGAAGTTTCACAAAGATTGATTATTTGCATTGATAAAATTGTTGTTTTTTCTCTTGTAAAAGAAGCTTGTATATAACTGTGGACTCATCTGTATATATGTTTGTTATTGATTGGTGTATAACACCTGCGACACCTCTGGGAAGTGTTGATGGCCCTGCGCAGAGCAGGCCTCACAATCAAGGCAAGCAAGTGCCAGATTGGGCAGGGTTCCGTGGTGTACTTGGGACACCAAGTTGGGAGTGGCAAGGTAGCACCCTTGCAGCCCAAAATCGAGACCATCCTGGCTTGGGAACCCCCAAAGACCCAGACTGCAGTGAGAGCCTTCCTGGGGCTCACTGGGTATTACAGGAGGTTTGTCAAGGGCTATGGCACGATCGTGACCCCCTTGACAGAGCTGACTTCGAAGAAGCAGCCCAGGAATGTGATTTGGACTGACACCTGTCAGAAGGCTTTTGACACCCTGAAGACTGCCATGTGCACGGCGCCCGTGCTCCTGGCTCCTGATTTCTCCAAGGAATTCATAGTGCAAACAGACGCTTCAGAGCATGGTGTAGGGGCTGTTCTTTCACAGATGACTGAGGAGGGCTTTGACCAACCCGTAGCCTTCATAAGTAGGAGGTTACTTCCACGGGAAAGTAGGTGGAGTGCAATAGAGCGTGAAGCATTTGCTGTGGTCTGGGCGCTGAAGAAGCTAAGACCCTACTTGTTTGGGTCTCACTTCCAAGTTCAGACGGACCACAGGCCCCTCAGATGGTTGATGCAAATGAGGGGTGAGAACCCGAAACTGTTGAGGTGGTCCATTTCTCTACAGAGTATGGACTTTACGGTGGAACACCGCCCTGGCACAGATCACGCCAACGCTGACGGTCTGTCCAGATTTTTCCGCCTTAGTGATGTGGAACTCCCTGGGGAAGGGTAGTTCCTCCCACATTTCAGCTGGAGGGGACACATGTTAGACCTGGCACCTTGGCGTGAGTCTCCCTTCCACTTTTTGCTGATGTGCCTCCGATGTTTTGCTGGTTTTCCGATACTCAGGGCACTGCGCCACGGCTGACCCGTGCCGCAGTGCAAGTGCTCCCTACTGTAAATTGTACATGCGATTGGTATCCATGATTGGTGGATTGGATTTACTGTTAGTCCCTAGTAAAGCGCACTAGAGAGTGCCGGGGCTTGTAGATGCCAATACTGCTGGTGGGCCTGCAGCGCTGGTTGCGCCACCCACCGAAGCAGCTGTAAAGATGTGTCTGGGAACTGCGACCGCAGAACCCGCGTGCGGTCTCGTACTGTCACGCTAGCTGGGCAAGTGCACCCACTTGCCAGCCCCCGAACCTTCCCTTGACTACATATTAGTCACCCCTATGGTAGGCCTGCGGGCAGGGTGCGTTGTAGGTGTAAGGTAGGACAAGCCCTGATGTGTGTGGCATGTCCTAGTAGTGACTTACACCCAAAACCGTATTTCACTATTGAAGGCTACCTGCTCCATTAGGCCAGACTGAGCTGCTGGAATTATTACACCCTATAATCCCAACAGGCTCAAGGAGCATGGTAGCGAGTCATGTTTTTTATGCCTGAACTCAGGATGATAAAATATTTCTTTTAGTAAAGTTTATTTTAGTATCCTGGGTTTGCAAATGCTACTTTTAGAAAGTTAGCATTTGCTTGCTTAACCATTTCAGCCCGCCTCTGCTGGTATGTGTATCTGACTGTCTGGGACGTGTGAGTGACAGGGCTGGGGGAATGACAGGTGGTGAATGCGCAGATTACACCTTAGTGGGAGGTAGGAGTGCCTCTTGACTCGAACTGTAGCTGTGCTCTGCCACCACAATGCTGGCTCCACCCTCCTGGGAAGCGACTGATGACTCAGCCGGCACCTGGCCCCGGAAGGGCGAAGCCCCCATCAACAAGGTACTCTGGCCGCCCCTGTCCGCACAATGCTGGCTCCACCTCCTGTGGGGCGTCTGATGCGCCTGCCCCTCACACTGAAAGCAGAAGCCGGAGTACACCCACCAGGGTACTCAAGGACTGAGAGTGGCTATGCAAAGGCTCCCCTGGCCTGCGAGAACAAGAGAAATGGCCTATAAATGAAGGAGCCCTGCTCCTTGAAAATTAGATCCTGTTTAGATCCTGTTTGGGCTACAGAAGGAACTCTGCCCGACGAGAAGGACCGTGAGAGACAAGGAAGGGTGCTGACTCTTGCCTGTGTCTGGTGCCTTGCTGCCGAAGGAGAGGAAGAAGGAAAGACTGCGAGAAGACTTTTGCTTTACTTTGTGCCAAACTCTGCTAAAAGATCTCCAAGGGCTTGCAAACTGAACTTGCCCCCTGACCAGCGCCCCAGGACCAGTGGGCGCTACACCCTGAAGAAAGCGACTGCGTGTGCTGCTTATCGCTGCAGTACCGACAGTGGAATCTCCTCCAAGGCGACAAACACCCACCTGACCACCATGACCGGGGCCCAAAGCAACAGCGAGAGCAAAGTAAGGACCAGCCGCCGCTGGCCCGAACACCGTGACCGCAACTGCACCGGGAGCCCGAGAGCAAAGCAAAGGAGGACCCGTCCGGTCCGAGCTCTCGAGTTGACTGCACCACGAGCAGTCAATCCACTTGCAAAGACGGACAGTCGCCCTATGAGAGTCCACTAGGTCGGTACCTTGCCCGACAGCTCAGCTGTGAGCGCACAGCTGCAACGGCACTGGGCTGGGTACGTCCTGCACTTGGGGACCGTACTGCCACCTGCCGCCACCACACAGCCGCCGCCTCCAGGGCCGGAGCGGACGACGAGGAGAGGACCCTGCCGCCACAGAACACCGCTGCCCCGGATGACCCGTGAACTGCTCGGCTGAGAGCCGCAACGAACAGCGACCCCGGGAAGGCGACGCGACGTGGGACAGATCCCCTGGAAGCCGCCTGCTCCACAAGAACTTTGTTGACACCGGACTGAGGGCCCTACGAAAACGCTTGAACTGCTAGAAAGAACTGTGGCAACTTGAACTAAGTAATTTGAAGCCGATACCGTAAAGTACGTTGACTGTATTCACAAGCCTGCTTAAAATCTATATAAAGATATATATTTTTACAGAATACAGTCTGGTCTCGTTGTGTGGTGGGTTGGTTGTAAAGGTGTAATATTGCAAGTGTTTAACCCTATGTGCCCCAAAGATTAGCCTACGACTGCTTAAGCCACACTACCTAGAAGGTAAGCAGAGGTTGTCTGGAAGGTAACCCTCAGCTCTGACGAGGAAGAGAGAGTCCCTGCTTGTCGCTAGTGTTGCACTGCGCCAATTAGAGCCTCCCCCTTCCTACATATATATTCTGTTAATATCTCATATCGGCATGAGGGAGGGGTTAGAGAGCCTGACAGCATTTTCATTGAATGGTTTATAAGTTTACATCATCGTCTACGTAGCCTTTCAGGAGCTAATATTCACATCTATAACAATCATCTGAGAGCCTACATAATTCATGGAACTGGCAATAATAGAAGCCATCCATGCTGACAATTAGTGTTCAGACAAAAGAACTCAGTAGGGATTTTGTTGGCTGACATCATGATTTTTGCAACATTTCAGGAGCTTACATTCGCATAGATTTGGACTTACGTTATTAATTATTCAGCATTTCCGGAGCTTAGATTGTCATGGATCAGAGAATTTTAAAGCATCATTTGGGATCAGTAATAAAATTACCTATTTCAGTTTCAAGTCCTGTTAGTGTCACATGAGACTAGAGGAGAGAAGCAAAGGCATTTCTGTAGAAGGTGATACTTCAGGCACCTTATGGTGGTTGAACGAGTGGTCTAGTCTTAAAGCGAAGGTTAGGGATATTCATAACTCTGGAGCCTTACTCGAGAATCTGAATTTATAGGTAATAATTACGTATGCTTCTTCTCAACCTTATATGGCCATGTTTTGGGATTTTATCCTATGGTTAAATATTTTTGTGCTTAAATATGTGGTAAAAGTACACCGTGAGCATGCATGATTTGCCTTTTCAGAAGTCCATGCTACACATTTAAACAGAAAAAAGGAAAACATTTACTAGTGTCTTCCATTCACTATGGGCCAGCTGTACGTATACATTTACTGGTCACAAACCTCAGCGATTTGGTAAATTCGGTCACCGTTTTTTAGCTCACTGCACTATCCCAGCTCAGAACCTGGCTACATGCAAATTAGTGGCCCTATGAGGAGCAACAGCCCGATGAAGAAGCATGACACCCCTTGGGGTGTGTCAGGGCATTAAAGGACAAAGAGTAGTCTTCTTCTCCCCCTTACCCAAGGGTCCTCCGTACCTAGGATTTCTTTTCTTTTCCCCTTTTTCTTCATTTTCATTACATGGGTGACTTTTGGCGCCCTTATGCATGGGTGACATTTTGCACCCTGCTATAGGAACAGTGTCCGCTTGTTGTTTAAATGAATTTTATCTGAGCCACTGAACATGCTTTAATTACTGTCCATGTTCAGCTCTTGCACAGACCTGAACATTTTAGACAATCTGCTCAAAGCTGTCATATAATGTTCACAAGGATTCAATCATCACATTGTCTGAAATATTCTAACTCTCTCTCCTAAGTCACTTTAGTGTGTGTGTTGAACAGAATACCATTTTCTACACAAACAGTAGTTTAGTAGTGATCTACAGAAAACAGAAAAAGGCAACACTAAATTGAATTAGAACTCTTCAATCAGTTAAAGTTGACAAATAACTGTTAGCTTTGCTAGATCAAAGATGCCTATTTGCCGTTTTGCCGACGCGTTTCGAATCTGGAAACAATCTCAGATTCTCTTCAGGGCTCTAAACAAGCTTCCTTTCTTTTTGTAGAACGCCACATTGACAGAGCCCTGAAGAGAATCTGAGATTGTTTCCAGATTCGAAACGCGTCGGCAAAACGGCAAATAGGCATCTTTGATCTAGCAAAGCTAACAGTTATTTGTCAACTTTAACTGATTGAAGAGTTCTAATTCAATTTAGTGTTGCCTTTTTCTGTTTTTTGACCCTGATGGGGCATTCTAATGATTTGAAGTTTCACAAAGATTGATTATTTGCATTGATAAAATTGTTGTTTTTTCTCTTGTAAAAGAAGCTTGTATATAATTGTGGACTCATCTGTATATATGTTTGTTATTGATTGGTGTATGAGATTCGCATGTATGATAGCTGTATATAGTGTAAATGTCTGTAATTAGTGTTTTTTCTCACCTTGAAAATGTTTTTGAAAATGATTTAAATTGATAAAAGGGTTCAAATAAAATAACCCATACAAACAATAGGTTTTCCCTTGTTTGCATTCTCATAAATAGTGAGATAAAATTACCTTGAGGGCCAGCATTGTTTTTGTCTTTTCAGAATACAATCTGCAGCACAGGAGGATGATGATGAAGAGGATGTACTGGATGAGGAGAAGGATGAATTAGAAGCTGAGGGTGACCGCTTTACAAAAGCTCTAGGGCTGGAGAGAGAGGAGCTTCTTTTTCCAATGGCCCTGAATCAGAGGACAGTGGGAGACTCACATGAGTGGGGTTTCCCCATGGGCCCAGTACAGGAAGCAATATGCATTTCCTATCCCTGACTCCAACGGTCTAGGGGTACAGGAGAGCTGAAGGCAAGTGCCAGCTGCAGATGGACCAGATAAAACTATCTGAACACGCAGCAATGCCAGAGGTGAGAGGATCCTAGCTGTGAAGGAGAGACAACTAGCTGTGGCGGAAAACAAACTATTGTTGCTTCAAGAAGTGAGTCTCAAGGAGCTGGCCCTGAAGGTGAATAAAATCATAGATTCAAGACAGAAAGGGTTTCTCCAGTGTCCACTAGGAAGGTGTCAGTTCACATGCCCCTGGAGGAATGACATGGTGGGAGATGACATACTTCTATGGTTTTCTGCATCTTAAAAGCCCTGAAGATACACAAGGTCCCATAGAAGTACTGAAGGGGCTTTTGGAACCACATGCCCACAGTGGGAAGGGAAGATAAAGTATGCCCCCATGAAAGTCATACTTGTTCCTAAGTTTGAACTGACTCCTGAGAAGTACCATCTGAGTTACAGGGACAGCAACAAATTCCCAAGCTAGCCCTCAGTGGATTTTGTGGACTTATTTTCCAAGGCACTGGGTGGTACAGTAAAGGCTAGTGAGGTAGCACTTTTGAATGGTTTTACAATCTAACTGCAGGATAGAACCTGTTAAGTCATTGTTTTCCAGAGCTACACCATCACCTTGTTGACTGCATGTTTACTGATTCCAGGGAGCTTGCAAGGGAGGCTGACTCTTGGGTAAGTATCGGGGTGTTTGGACTACATTTTAGATTGAAAATATCAAGATACTAAAATATCATGTCAAGAATATCAGAACTTCACATATATTGAGGACAGGTAAAAATATTGTTTTTAGTTTTGTTTTCAATATATTTGTGACAAATATCAAAGTAGAAAATCATGTTGTAAATAATAATGTTTCTTTGAGTCTTTGTTGTAATCCACACTAGGCATGTCCCGCCTCCCCCATGCCCTCCACCCCAGTGGTATGTGCCAGGCAAGAATGTGTGAACATTCCATAGCTGACTCCAGGTGACAGGAACCTGTGATGGTGTTGAGATGCAATAAAGAATACTCTTCAGACT
Organism: Lissotriton vulgaris; assembly: GCF_964263255.1. Taxonomy (NCBI): domain Eukaryota; kingdom Metazoa; phylum Chordata; class Amphibia; order Caudata; family Salamandridae; genus Lissotriton; species Lissotriton vulgaris. Next base: position 16,047,802 of record NC_141691.1, read on the forward strand.
ACACTGTACGTTTCATCTTTGCAACACTGGCGACGAACAACCGCATGGGGACGGTCCACCATCACCCCCAATACGTACTCAAAGACAAACTGTAATGATACAACTACAAATGAAATGAGTAATCATCTTAATGTCATGAATTACTGTTGAGCTGCATGCGAAGAGTCGATGTGGACCACTTATACATGGAATCTTCTCATTGAGAAAGGACCACAGCGCCTTAAGAGTGACACATGAAAAAATTGCATAAATACTGTCTAGTCTCATTTGAAGTGTTGGGAAGCTGTTGGACTCGTCTGAAGTCAGGGGAATGCTGCCAACGTAGGAGGGCTGTGGCTGTTGAGGACGGACTTCACTGTGGACCGGTGTGTGGTATTGAGGTGAAGCATCGCCATCTCATTGCCATGAGTGGTCCGGACCAGGAACTGACGGGGACTCCTGCTGGATGCCACAGCTTAGTAGGTCAGCATGTGGTGACAGCATGTGGTGACGGCCACAAGAAGGAGAGCAGAGTCTTGGAGCGTCCATGTGGAAGTGAGCATTGTCCCTGTCACGTGCTTCAGCTGTGAGGAGATCGATGTGTGTCATGGCGGTGCCAGCAGGAAAGGGCCGAGTGAGGATTGTGGTGGCTCCTGGAGTACCACAGAGGGGCGCACCACTGCCGGGAAGTTTTTTCCTCAGAGTTTGGCTACTTCTTTGATGTTCCTTTGTGAAGTGTCGCTTTCGTGTGGCAGAGCGGTGGGCTGCCATCGTGAGGAACTGTGGTGGATATCGTTGCCTCAGGTTCAGTCACAGCCCGCTGCTTTAGCCTCTAGTTCAAGTTCAAGTTCAAAATTTGTGTAGCGCACTACTCACCCAGAGGGTCTCAAGGTGCTTGAGGGAGGGGGGGTACTTTACTTATCGAATATCCAAGTTTTTAGTTGCTTTCTGAAGGAGAGGTGGTTCTGGGTAAGGCGGGGGTGGGTGGGGAGAGAATTCCAAGTTTTGGCCGCTAAGAAGGAGAAGGATCTACCCCCCATGGTTGATCTATGGATGTGCGGAATTGCGGCGAGGGCTTGATTGGACGATCGTAGTTGTCGGGTGGGGGTGTAAAAGGACAGGCGCGTGTTGAGGCATTCGGGTCCTAGGTCGTAGAGGGCTTTGTGTTCGTGGGTGAGGAGACGGAATGTTATTCTCTTGTTGACTGGGAGCCAGTGGAGGTCCTTCAGGTGACCGGAAATGTGATCTTGGCGGGGGATGTCTAGTATGAGTCTGGCTGAGGCGTTTTGGATGAGTTGGAGTTTTTTCTGTAGTTTAGCTATGGTTCCGGCGTAAAGGGTGTTTCCGTAATCCAGTCAGCTTGTGACCAGTGCGTGGATGACCGTTTTTTTTGTTTCGGTGGGGATCCAACGGAAGATTTTTTTGAGCATGCGTAGGATGTTGAAGCATGATGATTAGACGGCGTTGACTTGTCTGTTCATCGAGAGGGAGGAGTCCAAGATGAAGCCCAGGTAACATGCGTGGTCCGTTGGTGTGGGTGCGGTTCCCAGGGCCGGTGGCCACCATGAGTCGTCCCAAGCAGAGGGGGATGATCCTAAGATGAGGACTTCCATTTTGTCCGAGTTCAGTTTTAAACGGCTGTTTTTCATCCACTCGGCTACATCTTTCATTCCTTCGTGTAAGTTGGTTTTGGCGGTGTTTGGGTCTTTGGTGAGGGAGAGGATCAGCAAGGTGTCGTCTGCGTAGGAGATGATGTTGAGGTTGTGTTGGCGCGCGATGGATGTGAGGGGACTCATGTATACGTTGAAGAGGGTGGGACTGAGTGATGATACTTGTGGTATGCCGCAGATGACTTCAGTGGCCTCTGATCTAAAAGGGGGAGGCGGACTCTCTGGGTCCTTCCGGCGAGGAACGAGATGAACGAGTCCAATGCTTTCCCTTGTATTCTGACGTTGCTGAGACGTTGTATGAGGGTGCTATGACAGACTGTGTCGAAGGCTGCGGAGAGGTCAAGTAGGATGAGGGCAACTGTTTCTCCGTTGTCCAGTATGGTTCGAATGTCGTCTGTTGCTGCGATGAGGGCGGTTTCGGTGCTGTGTTTGGCTCGGAAGCCGGACTGTGAGGGGCCGAGGGATTTGTTGGATTCGAGGAAGGCGGCGAGCTGACTGTTGACGGCTTTCTCAATGACTTTGGCAGGGAATGGGAGGAGCGAGATGGGCGGTAGTTTTTAAGTTCAGTGGGGTCTGCTGTGGGTTTATTCAGAAGGGCGCTGAGTTCGGCATGTTTCCAGCTTTCTGGGAAGGTAGCGGAGTTGAGGGAGCAGTTGATGACGTCTCGGAGATGGGGTGCGATGATGGAGTCTGCTTTGTTGAAGATGTGGTGGGGACATTGGTCGGTTGGCGATCCTGAGTGGATGGAGTTCATCAGGCGGATGGTGTCTTCAGTGGTGATTGGGTTCCAGGCGCAAAGGTTGTTAGAGGGGGGTTTTGGTTCGAAGGTGGGTGGAGCGGACTGGTCTCCGGACTGATTTTCAAAGCTGTTATGTATGTCGGCGATTTTGTTGTGGAAGAATGAGGCTAGAGAGTTGCAGAGGTCTTGGGAGGGAGTGATGTCGTTGGTGCCGGGGGTGGGGTTGGTAAATTCTTTGACGATGTTAAATAGTTCCTTGCTGTTATGGGCGTTGTTGTCAAGTCAATCCTTGAATGCTGATTTCTTGGTGAATCGGATCAGTTGGTGGTATTTGCGGGTGGCGTTCTTGAAGGTGGTCAGGTTGTCAGTGGTTGGGTTTGTTCTCCAGGCTTTCTCGAGGGTGCGACAGAACTTCTTGGATTTCTTAAGGTCATCGTTGAACCAGGGGGCTTTTTTGCTACCTTGCTTGATTTGATGCTTTTTCGAGGGTGCTAGTTCGTCGGCGCTGTGGGTGATCCATTGTGTGAGGTTGGTTGCTGCTTGGTTTGGGTCCAATGAATTGGTAGGAGGGTTTTGGTGGATCGATGTGAAGAGCTGGTCGGTGGTAATTTTGTTCCAGTTTCTTCGGGGAACTGGTTGTGGGAGGTTGTGGGTTGTGGTCTTTTTGTAGTTGAAGTGAACGCAGCTCTGGTCCGTCCAATGGAGAGCTGTGGTGTGGTTGAAGGAGATGTGTTTGCTGGAGGTGAAGATTGGGTCGCGTTTGTGTCAGCCATAGTGGGTGGGGGTATCAACAAGTTGTTTGAGTCCGAGGTTGGCCAGGTTGGCCAGCAGGGTGGTGGTGTTCCTGTCATTTTTCTTTTCCAGGTGGAAGTTGAGGTCTCCCAGTAGAATGTAGTCCTTTGAGGGGAGGGCGTGTGGGCTGATGAAGTCAGTGATGTCTTCGCTGAATTGTGTGCGTGGTCCTGGTGGCCTGTAGATGAGGGTGCCTCTGAGTGTGGTCTTGGGGTCGGGGTGGATCTGGAAGTGAAGGTGTTCGGCGTTAGCGAGGTTGTCGTCGGTGCTGGTTGTGACGCGGATGGTGTTCTTATGGATGATGGCGATGCCTCCTCCTGTTTGATTGGTGCGGTCCTTCCGGATGATCTTGTAGCCGTCCGGGATGGCTATGGCGATGTCGGGAGCTGTTGAGGCGTTCATCCAGGTTTCTGTAAGGAAGGCGACGTCCGGCGATGTAGAGTCAAGTAGGTTACAAAGGTCAATGGCGTGTCTGTGGACCGAACGGGTGTTGAGTAGGATGCATTTCAGGTGGTTAGTGTTGGAGCTCTGTTTGGAGGTAGTGGATTTGGTGTGGGTCCTGATGCTGTCGAATTTGCAGGAGCGGCAGGTGAAGGGTCCATGGATGTGTCCTGGGGTGGCTTGATAGCAGTTTGGGAATCGAGAGGGTAGCGGCATTGTACGTTATGCGGGTGGAGTGGATTTTGCAGGGAACAGGGGGTCTGGCGCTGGGCGTGGTCCAGGCGCGGACGGGCGTAGAAGGGCTTACCTTTGGCGCACCTTCGGCGCGCATGCGGCGCTTCCGCTGAGCGTGAACGTTGCGCGCAAGAGCATCTGACATAAGTGTGGAATGGAGGGGGCCGGAGCGAGGGAGGAGCAGCTGGGAGGCGGGAGCGGGGTGGAGAGGACGGGCTCCATGGCACAACAACAACAAAATGGCAGCAAAAGCGAAACCGGAACAGGTTGGGGCACAAATATCAATTACGCTTTGGGCAGTGGCACTAGCACAATCAGGCAAGATTTATTATTTAAATTCTATCATATAATGCGAGCGCTACTATACAAAACTGGCCCAGATACAATAACGATACCCAGGAGAGACCAGGGGCGTGGGGAGCGACCGCTTCTGATGGAGTCAGGACGGTCACAGCGCTTCACAAGACGGGGCGAGCCTTAGCAGTCAGTGGGAGGGAGGAGCAGCTGGGAGGCAGAGCGGGGTGGAGAGGACGGGCTCCGAGGCACAACAACAACAAAATGACAGCAAAAGCGAAACCGGAACACGTTGGGGCACAAATATCAATTACGCTTTGGGCAGTGGCACTAGCACAATCAGGCACGATTTATTATTTAAATTCTATCATATAATGCGAGCGCTACTATACAAAACTTGCCCAGACACTCTTTAAGGCAATGCAGGCGATTTACAGGAAGGCAAAAATACCCCAATGCGAGCAATGCACAAATGAGAACACAAGCAGGCACTAGTTCTAATTAAGGCAGCAAAGCAATGCGAGCAGACAATAACGATACCCAGGAGAGACCAGGGGCGTGGGGAGCGACGGCGGGGCGATCTTCTTGAGGAGAATTTCCTCAACGTGGTAATCATCAGCGGGGAGGTCTGCAATTTAACCCCTTCCTCCCTCCCGTATTCCTAGCAGCCCGTGTTGCTCTCCCACACTGATAGGCAAAGCGTACAATGATGGTTGAGGTAGAGCATTGCTTTCTTTTTATGGTAACATAAATTACACGCCTGCCACCTCTCTGCAAGTTAACCATTTCCTCCTCTTGCCTCAGTAGCAGGCTGTCTCACCCATATACGCTGCCAGGCACAGCTTACAACAAAGTTGGGGTAGCGTTTTGCGTTCTTCTGAGGGGCACATACGTTCTACATGCTCGTAGCCTTTCCCTCATGAAGAGAGTCTCAGCAGGGCTCTCAGGCTCACCTGTTGAAACCTAACTTGTTAAAAACCAAATGAAAGCTGTGTGCTCATCGACATGCGGGTGCCTAGCCAGAACTTAGCAACATCCAGTGAGCTCATCCTGTACAACATGGCCAGTACAATCATGTTGCACCCACCCCCATTCCTCAATGAAGTGGGGGAGCCACAGTTACCATGGAAGCAATAGTTTGGGCTCCTGGAGTCCTATCTAATAGCAATTGGGGGGAAAATTATCAGCCCTTCGGAAACTACATACCCTGCTCCACAACCTAGGGATCAAAGGGCGTAAGACAAATAAAAATATATCAGCTGAAGCAGATGAGGATAGAGAAGATGATGGGACATGTACTTAGCAACAGTCAATAGACTTGAAAATCATTTTGGTAAAACTATCAATATGGTGTTGGAAAAGCACAAGTTCTTTTCAAGGGTACAGGGAAAGAATGAGTAGGTCAAAACGTACATTGCGGCTCCTAAAGGCCTGGCCTGTACATGTGAATTTGAAGCATTGCAAGATTCCCTCATTAGAGATCAGTTGGTAGGATGCGCCAAAAACACCAAGATACAAGAAAGGCTGTTAGTTGCCAACCCCGATCTTAAGCAAGCTATAGACATAGCTGTAGGGATTGAGCACACTGCAGATTGCATGGTAGCGATGAAAGGGGATGGAGATAAAAATGCAGAGGTAAAAGCTATAAGCAAACAAGAAGTCACCAAGGACAGCAAGGGTAAAGATCTAGGTATTCTCCCTATTGGCACCAAACTCAAATGTTATAGGTCCGGTAGCCCTACTCATCTGGTTTACTATACAGGCTGTAAAGACCGATCAGTTACTGGTCATAAGTGCAGAAGGAGAGAACATTTGGCCAGAGAATTTAGAGATCACCAATCCAAAACCGTACTCGCCATAGAGCAAGAACCTTCCCAAGAAGCCAAACCGGTGTTCCAATTACAAAGTGGCGACAAGACGAATGACTTTCCGTCTTGTACTATCACCTTGGACAAAAGAGAGGTGGCGGTTTTTGCTGATTCGTGCTCACCCTATACCTTGGTGGAAGCAGAGGCGTTTACCAAGTTGTTCCCCTCATGGCAACAGGGCATGCAGCATTGTGACATCCATCCGGGTGGTTGCAATGGGGACCCTATACCCTTGATTGGCATGACAACCATGAACATAGTGTTAAAAGGGAGGAGTATGGTGGGCAAAATCTATATCACACAGAAGGTTTCCAACTTGTTGGGGTGGAAACACTAGAGGGAACTGGGCATCAAATTAGACCCTTATAGTCCTGCCCAAGTTCTCCTAGTGGGCCCATCTGTGGGGGGTGGGGGGGGGCTCAGAGGTTTGCAACGACTTTCCTGAAGTCTTTACGGACAGATTAGGACTACTAAAAATCTATCAACACTCCATTAAGCCCAAAGCAAATACCAGAGATGTGGCTCACATGGTAAGGCCCATACCATATATGATGCTAGAATCCCTCCAAGCAGAATTAGACAATCTCCTGTCGCAAGGGGTCATTGAAATTATGGATTGCACGCAGTGGTTGCCTTCATTGTCCTTACCACTAAGGTATCCAGCAAAGAGATCAGGTTATGTGTAGACCTGAGGGACCTTAACAGTAATATATGGGTGGATAGGTATCCCTTGCTTCAGTGTGTTAGACCTTTTGTCCACCTACTACCAGGTTGAGCTACACCCTGAATCCCGCCACTTAACCTCCGTCATAACCCCACTTGGAGCGTTCAAGGACATTTCCATGCCCTTTGGGTTGGCCTCAGTCGCTGCTGCCTTCCAGAGGATTATGCAACATGTACTGAAAGACCTCCCATGTACCATATGCTTCCAGGATGATAAACTCATCTATGGGAAATATCTGGAAGAACATAATACCATTCATAGGAGTGTGATGACCAAACTGAAGGCAGCAGGCCTGACATTAAAGAAGGACAAGCATTGCATAAGGGTAGTATCTGTTGGGTACCTAGGCCATGCTCTTTCTCAGGATGGAATAAAACCAAAAGTTGAACTTGTGGTACCCCTTCAGGGGACAGCCGCTCCTCTGTGTGTTGAAGACTTAAAGTCTTTCTTGGGGTTATCTGAATACTACGCAAAAGTTGTCAGAAATTATGCAGGTATTGTGGAACCATTGAGGGCTTTACTTAAAGCAAGAACCCTTTTTGTATGTAACGAAGATTGTCAAATGGCGTTCTTCACAGTGAAGGTGAGCATTGCCTCCACCCCATTGTTGGGCAGGTTTGATCCCACAAAACCCACTGTCCTGTATACTGACGCAAGTAATAAAGGGTTAGGTGCCAGTCTCACCCAGGTTGTCAACTGCAAGGAACAAGTGGTGGCTTTAGATTCTCGTGCCCTTAAAGGATCAGAAGGCAACTACTCTGTAGTCAAAAAAGAAGGGCTGGCATGTGCATTTGCCATCAAACACTTCCGCTTTTTTCTGCGGGGTATTCCGTTCACCATGAAGACTGACAACAAACCCCTCATGTATGCATTCACAACTAAGTGGGCTGAAAAAGCAGCACCTAGGATAGCAAGATGGATTTTATGGCTGGAAGGGTACAATGTCAATGTAAAGTATAGGCCAGGTTAAAAAAATGTTGTAGCAGATTTCCTCCCTCGCTCACCCACTAGTGCTGATGATAATGCAACCCAAGTTTAAGCTGATGATGTGATTCTTAAATCGTCTTGATTAAACAAAGAAGAATGGGAGGCATGCCTACGAAATGATGAGGAAATGAAGGTCCTTAAAATCCTTATTGTCAAGGGGTGGCCCAATGAGAAATGCAAGGTCGCCAGTCCATTAGTTGGGTTCTGAGATGTAAAACTGGAATTGAACATCCAAGAGGGGACAGTTTGTAGGGGAGAGAAAATTGTTGCACATGTAGCACTTGGACAACAAATTGTGGACCTAGCTCATATTGGTTACCTGGGTGGAGCCTCACAAAAAACAAAATAAGATTGGATTATTGGTGGCCGGTATGGATACCATGGCTGAGCACACAGTGAGGGACTGTTTAGAGTGCAGCCAAACAGACAAAATACAACAGGCAAGAAACACCCCCTCATCCCCTGTCATTGTGCAAGATAATCCATGGTCGAAAATAGCCCTTAACATAATCGGTCCCCTCCGTGAGAAGTTGAGCTGGTATATGCTGTCCACTATTCTAGTGGGCACCTTGCGCCAGTCCAATCAACCCTTATTGATGATGGTTGTAAAGTCAACCTTATAGAAAGCTATCCTAGGGGTAGCAGTGGTGAGCAGACTTCAGGCTAAGACTTCAGAGAGCGAATTAAGCTAGTTGTTTTACCAATTATAATCCCCTGAGCACCAAATGAAGGCACACCACACAAGGTATATATCAAATATATATGTATTTATTCTAAACACAACCCATCTGGACTCTTTATGAGGTCAGAGGTAAAAGTACAATACAAGGAACTTAATTAGCATACAAATAGTTGCAGAGTATACGTTTTGCTCTAGGGGGCTCACAAACCATTTACTAAAATAGTGGTATAAGAACCATGTGAGGAATAGAAATCAGGCCTTGGGCCTGTGGAATCACTGGGGCTACTCAGAGCAGCCGAGGTTTAGGATGTAGGAGGCCCACAGGAGATGCGTGCAGTGTCTAAACATAGCCGTGGGATACCATTGACTTTTTATGGGAAACGAACAAGTTACAAATTGACATATTTAAGGACACTTCTAGGATAACTACGATGGAACCCTTTTGAACTTAGACACTTGGAGGGCCAATACCCTCGAGACTACCAGAGTCGGTGTTGAGTTTCGTTGTGGATTTCAATGGAGAGCTGCAAAGAAGTGCTGCAGGCGACCACAGGAAAGTGTAAGGGTGGATCAAAGATCTGAAGAACCTGAAAGCAGAGGAGACAGAGTCTGGGCCACTAGCCAGTGACCAGGGCGGCGATAGAAAGATGCCACCAGATGTTAGGTGATTTCAGGTGAAAAAGTGAAGTTTTCCTCTTTAGCCACGAGGACCAGGAGGCATCGATGATGACTAGGAGCTGGAATGAAGCTGTCCCATGAAGGATCTAGTTGACTGCAGTGTCGGTATCCGGAATGGACCCAACAAGCTTTGGCAAATGCAATCCTTGCAAGATGTAAAGATTGGCCTTGGTGCATACCAGCAAGGTCTGGGGCACTTCTCCTTTGCAGTTAAAAAGAAAAAAAATGTAAATTGATACTTTTATAGCGCACTACTCACCCGCAAGGGTCTCAAGGCGCTTGTACGAATACCTATGTGGAACCCATCCTGGCTTTCCCTGTGAGGCATCCACTCCTGGGCACCCCCAAGGTGGAGGCCAGGCATCCTTAGCGTTGTGGGTGCCGTTGTGGAGATTAAGCAAGCTATTGCCCAGAGTTGCAGAGTGAGATTACATGATTGGAATAGGCACCGAGGCGAGAATTATCAGGTCCATGGAATTTTTGAGCCCAAGACCCGCCGAGTCGGGTAATTGAACCCTGGTCCCGGGCCCGACCTCTGCATCAGGGTCTGCCACTCTAACCATTGAGCCACACTTCTCCAGGTAAGCTGTAGAACGCCTGGAGCAATGAGGGAAGCAAAGTAGTTTCAAGAATGGTCTTCCTAGGGGCTCACTAGCCAATGGACTAGGAACCATGAAGACAAATTGAGCTGAAATACACAAAGCAGGCCCACGTGACACTCATAGAGTGTGGGCCTCTGAGCTTCAGTGCAAAAGGTGTTTGGGGCTGGGGCTTCAAGCACCCCTTTGCACAACTTCGGGATACCTTGGGAAGTAAGTGCAGCTTGCAAAATGCAGGATGTCGAGGAGTTCCAGTCCCACATCTCTTGTGTCTGCCACAGGTCTCAGCTTTGCTGTGAGCGAATGTCAGATCAGAGATGTCTGGAAGTCCATGTCCTGTGTTGCAGATTCTTCGGGATCGGGGGAGAGCCTCAAAAATGCAGACTGGCAAAGTTGCTGTTGGTGCCTGTTTGAACAGGGTGGTCACTCCTTGACAACAAGGGAGATGTCTTCCATCTTCCAGTCGAAATGGAATGTCAAAGGTCCAGGATATATGTATTAGAGTTTCGTCCAGGATAATCTAAAGTCCTAGGGACTGGGGTCCTATACTTATACTAAGTTTAAGGGTTGGACTAACTTTAAGGTCCCTCCTATGGGTGGACCTGGGGAGGGGGTAGTTACACCCCTTCCTCTTTTTCCAGTTTCACACCAGAGCTGGGGCTGAGTGCCCCAGCAACCGGTTTGAACTGGGAAATGCATGGAGCACCTAATGGGCCCAAGGCAGTGTCTGGAAAAGCATTTGTGAATGCAGCCCTCCCTGCCCCAATACACAAATAGCCTGTCTGGGGAGCCAGCACCTCTCTGGGAAGTAAACCTATTGTCCAGGCATCTACTGCGGAGTTTCGTACAGCAGTAGGAGGGCAGACTCGTGTCTGAGGCAGCAGCATCCATTTTGTGATGCTGAGGCTCTGTTTAACGGTAAACGGGTAAACCAGTAACTACATTGCTACCCCCGCTGCCAGAACTGTTGGGAGGGTAGTATTCCAAAGTGTTTGACACCTTACATAACATGTTTTGATAAAGCCAAACCAAAGTTTGCATTAACCGCTAGGATTATAATGCACTTAAGAGTATATGGTATGGCTATATCATGGAACAGCTATAATGAGATGGTTCCGAAAGCTGCAGAGGGGCTCAGCTCATGCTAGGGCACCATCTCACATAAAACCAAGCAGTCTACCTCCAGGATTGTTGAGGTCTGCCTAGGAGATGCTTATAGGTGTATAATTGTCTATGTAGGTATATAGGTATACTATATCTAAGTAAGGGGTGATTACATTACCTTACCCAGGCTGTAAGAACATACCTCTGGTGTCAGTTTGGAAGGCTAACCAGGGGTGGCACAATACATGCTGCATCCCCTGGTAGGCCTAGGGTGCACCTATGCCCTGGGTACCTATGTTACACTATACAGGGGCTCACAAGAGTGACCCAGTAACCAATCGGGTGTGTATCTAAAGTAAATTTTATCAATTTAGAGAGAGAACAGCTGGGGTACGGGCCTGATTAGCAGATCCACAGCCACCCTAAAGTAGAAAAACCATAGAATCACAGCAAAAAGTGGGGGTAACTATAGGAAGCAGACCCTACTCTCCTACACCATCAACCTTAAGTCCTTGAACGAACAATTCATATTGGTCATTGTGGATTACCTCACTCGGTGGGTGGTCTATAGGTGTGTGCACCATATAGATATGAAGGTACTGATAAAAATCATGAGGGATGTATTCTTTGAGGAAGGGATCCCAGACCCCTTGATAACGGATAATGGGGTGGAATTTATTTCAGATAACATGAATGAATTCCTATCAAAAATCGGCATCACCCACCACAAAAACGCCCTGTATTGGTCCCGGGCCAACTGGTTGGTAGAACATATGAATCGCCTGGTAAAACAATGTTTACAGATCTTAGGTATCTCGGAGGAAGACACTTTACAAGACACACTTTGGGCCTATTGGGCCTATTGCACCACCCCCAACTTGGTCACAGGGGTGTCCCCCTTTCACTGAAGGGTACGGTTCCCAAAACCAGACTCTCTCCTCCCTTGAAAAGATAGAACACCTGTACGGTGAATCTTAACGAGATTAGGGAAAGAATTGCTGGTCACCAAGCCAAGTATAAAGTCAGGTACGATGCAACTAAACATGTGAAGTATCGCATGGTCAGAGAAGGGGATTGGGTCCAGGTGGCTTCCCTAAACCATGCAGAAGGGAGGCCATGAGATTCTTAGAACCCATTAAGGTAATCAAGGTGGGAAGAAATGTACTCCAGCTTGCAAATGGGCAAACTTGGAGCATGGACGGAATCGTTCCTCATAAGGAGGTTTTCTTCCTCAAGTCGATGCTCCAAGTGGTGAGAATGCATATGTTGCTCAAAGGGGATCACCAAGGCCTACGGCTGCGCCTAAGTGGGCAAAGGATTGTTGTTTCACATGACATCATGTACAGTTTTATACCGCATTAAAACTTTATGTGTTTTTCAGGCTACCTTACTTGCTCCCGGTGACAGTAGTGCATGAATTCTCTTTTGCAAAGTTGTAGGCAGCTCTGCCACTGCCTCGTATTTCCTCTCCCCCTTTCCCCCCCTTCTTTCCCTCTTCCTTCCCTATGTAAGGTGGTGTGTTGTAATCTACATTTGTCATGCTCTGCCTCCCCATGCCCTCCACCCACAGCTGGCCCGACTGACTGGAACCTGTGATGGTGTTGAGATGCAATAAAGAAGACTCTTCAGACTACAGTGTACATTTCATCTTTGCAACAGTCTTCTTTTGACTACAATGGTCCATGGGACTGCGACAGTAATGGTGACGGTACGAACAACACCACACTGCGGGACTGCCTGCAGTGATATAATTCTGGAGGTCAGACTGCACCCGAACCGTTGCTTCCCCTGCGGATCAAGGCTCCTGCAGCAGTCTGGTAGCGGTTCAGGGTCAAAATATGCTGGTAGTGCTGCAGCTGCGCCACCGAGCATGTTTTGAGTTGCATGACTACCACCCTTTCCATGGCAGTCACACTGCCATTAAAAGGGTGGCAGTGAGGCAATATAGGGCCCCCTCTTTCTCTCCTTGTCTGGAGGTACATGCAAGAGGGCATATGTAATGCCCCATGTAAATCTGCACCTCCAATTACTGCACCACTGATATGACAGGAAACAATCTGTAGTTACAGACAGTGGTTTAGACACATGTCTAAATACGGTGGGTGGGATACTGTCAGTTTGGTAGAGTACTTTTATACTCTCACACAGAGGAATGGTGTAGCGCCAACACAATCTAAACCAAGCCCAATCTCTATGTATAGACAACATGTAATGTTTATTTTACTACTTAAGAAAAGTATACTAAAACATTGAATTGGGCTCAAAAAGTGCTTTCTGGCTCCTATATTCCCTTTTTATCCTAGGACACTAGAGGTAAAACACCCCAACCATCACATCTGTTGCCCTGAAACCCCTGATTCCTCTGGAATCTCCAGAACTGGGTCTCATCCATGTTCCACATTAGGCAACTCTCCAAACAACTTTTACAGTCTTCAGATCAGCCCATGATCTCTTTGTTGCTGAAAATCGTTTCCAGCGTTGTGAGCTGCAGACGTGTGTTTGTTTTATACCCCTTGAGGTGCCTCAGCTGAAGAGCCAAGATGCTGCAGGAAAAGCACATGATGCCAGGAAACAGATAGTTGAGCACACAAGAGTGATCTGTCCGTGCAAAAAAGGTTTATTCATGCAGTTTATTGTTGTGTTTAACAGGAGTATGATAGAGATGTGCTTTTGGAAGTAAGAATAAGGGATTTGGGTTTGAATTACACTGTGTGCCTATGAGTGTCTCCACTGGTTATTTTTCAATAATCCCCACTGGAAGCCTTTCACTGTACACCATCATTTTGTTACAGAATATATTCATCTTTGCTGTGTAAACATGCTACAGCCTTTGGTTAGAGTGGCCACCATTTGTTAATGACATAACAGAACAGCCCCATGTGAAGTACTCAGTAAATTTAGACAAAGAACAAATCCCATGAAAAGGGTGGCAGTGAGGCAAGAAAGGAGGCCCTTTGCGCCCCCTTTTGCCTCTGTGTCTGGAGGTGCATGCAGGGGGGCATATGTAGTGATCCTTGTAAATCTGCAACCATCCGCTGTTGGTCCCCCAAACTCGTACTGAGGCCCTTAGTGTTAATTAGTATGTAATGTATTGTTTTTATTGTTCTTATATTTTTTAAGTTGTTTTTATTTTAGGTTAATAATTTTATTTGAGAATACAAGTAGAAATGCAACTCTACTGCCATTCCTCACGAGACAAATATTATCGTTTGAAGAAAAACAATATAAATATGAACACAAATCATTTTGTAAGAAATATGTTGATGGGTGGTAATTTTAAGATCAAGCCAGGAGAGGAGGAAAACATTGAAGCAACAGAAATAAAGGATGAGGAAATACAAACAGAAAGTGTCTTCACAATTAAAATCTACATTGGACTGTCATAATGAACACAAAGAAATAATGGATAAATGTCAAAAAGCATACAGGTTTGCTACATTAGAAAGGTAGGCAGTGAGAATTGACCAATGAATATCTCTTTTAACAGATATTGGAAAAGAATATGAATTATATCTCTATATCAACTTGGGGGGGAACACGATGGCGTTCCCAACACCCTGACCAGTTGAGACTCCAATATACCAAGAGCATGCTGCTGGATATAGCCCAACAGACGCTGCTTCGCACAAAATCTACGAGGTGTACACCTAAGTGCAAGGTCGCACTAGGTCAGCAATATCTATTGCCTACAGGAAGCTCTGCCACACTTTGGACCGCTCTGACTGCTCCCACTCCATATTCCACATCCACACAGTGATGAAGCCAAAGATGGCCCGTTGCTCAGCGAGAGCAAGGGCAGGTAAGCTCCCCCCACCATTGGTGTAATTTCCATGGATGCCATTCCTGTAGCAAACCATATGATCCATTTTTCAGCTGATGTGGATGCCGGTGGAGAGGCTGCTTTGTGGAAACATGTGTGTTGCCTCCAGACTGCAACCCGGATGGAGAATCCCCAGAGAGTAAGAGAGAGGGTGGAGCATTGCTCCAGCAGTACCAGTCAACCACCACAGTTATAGATCTGATCAGAACGGCAAAACCAATCCCCGGACCCACAACTAAAGCTGAATCAGGAGCCGCAGGGGGAAGCTGAGATGTGGCCACCAACAGACCTGCAGAGAAGGCACATTTGTGGTGCTCTGTCCCTTTGGATATCTTGGATTTCTTGGGCCTCTCTCCTTGTTTTCAAGAAAGGCCAGCAAGTAACAATTGGAGTAATGGACTGCTCCGAAGGTGGCACATATGAATATTCCTTTTGAGCTATAGAACCAGGCTAAACTCAACTCTCTACAGACTGCAGGCAATAGTGAAATGAGTAGAGCTGGAGCAATTAGCAAAGCCGGTACAGGTGTAGGCAAATACAATAAGTGCATCCTGAACTCCCTAAAAAATGATGGGCTCAAAAAGTTCCAACAAGCAGACAATAACCTCCCCTGTGAAAGGACGGAGTCAACGGCATCATGCATCAATACACACTAAGGATATAGAGAAGCCTCTGAATGAAATTGATACTGAGGCCAGGAATTGTTTCTTTTCTCTATCTGACAAAACCTGGTCCATGGATGACTTAGTGTCAATATAGAAAACAAGCAAGAGTGAAAACCTACATGATACCAGTGGGATGGACTATGCTGCAAATTTGTGTAAATCAAAAAGAGAGATAGGGCGATCAAGTAAAGCAAAAGAGAAGACTACAAACTGGGATTATTCACCAACTTGCCAGCTGGATGGGGTCAGTGCAGGAACAGTTCAAGACACCAGGGTAGCGCTATTTCAACCTTGGAAACCATCCTACAGTGCATTATGTTGCAACATGAGTAAACAAGCCAAGATAGTTGACACTCCCAGGCAGAAATCTCCAAAGCACAAGGCACTGTAAGGTAAGTCGCCAAAGTATGCGGCACCATCAGCAAACATTTGTCAGACTAGGAGAGTAGAAGAAGAGCGTTGGAGTTTGAATGCACACAGGGCCAGATGGAGGCGCACAAGTCTAGACTGGTGGACATCCAGTGGAAGCTTGAAGACCAGGAAAACCGCCAATGCAAGAACAATCTGCAATGTTCAGGCATTCCCAAGAAGAAGGAGGGCTCTGATAAGCGTGTCTTCATAATAGTACTATTGAGTAGGACATGTTGGAAAGCTGGAACTGGCCTCAGGAGATTCAGCATGACCATCAGGTCCCTCTTTTGCCAAAACAATCTGCAAGACTGAACACAAAAACTGGAGCCGTTTTAGTTTACCTTGGAAATTATCTTCTTCAGCATTGCATTTTTGAAAAGGCAATACAGTAAGCCAAACGCACAGTTGATGATGCCACATTGTTTTCCCGATCCGACTTCTGCCAAACAACAGTTGAGGGACATTGGCGACCATGGAAGATGATTAATCTATTGCAGGCAAAGGGCGCTCAGGCTTTCAGGATAAATCCAGCAAAGCTGAAAGTGGAATTAGGTGACTGGACCCGATTCTTCACTTCAGAGACAAAAAAAACAAAGGAGTTTTTTACGAGTGTAGGGGCTACGAGAACTGCAGCCTGAGCTGGGTGGCAGGCTAATAGGCTAAGATGTAAGGATTAGCAGACACTTGGTTATTGGAGATGGGGTAAAGGAGGAATTCGTATTTGAATAGTTTCTTTACTCCATGTCTTGCCTTCACTCTCCCTCTCTGTTTATCTTCTGTTAAAGAAAATGAAAGCCTGTAAGAATTAGGAGGTATAGGTTGAACTTGAATTGTGTTGGTGTGATTGGGGTCTCACTGTTCTAGAAGTAGTGCTGCTTCATCTCTTATGTAGACCAAGCTGCCTGTTAGCTTTCATTGGTGGGGGGTTGCATGGAGAGATGGGGAAGCCTGCAGGGAGGGATGTTAGATGGGAGATAGTAGCAGGGCTGGGGGTGGCAGGCTGGTTGTGCACAAGGGGAGAGGGTCAGTATAGGGGGGTAATTTGAAAATCTTACCCAGAGATAGAATTATGGTGAACACACTGTATCTCTACTTAGCAAAAATGTGATTAGGAAAAACTGAGTAAAATACCCATATATTTGATAAATGTGGGAGAGCTGAATGACAAAACCAAATGCTCAAGTGTGGCGGAGTTTGTGAGGACGATTGCCCCTGAGATGTGTGCATGCAGAAGGCGCACATTCCATTGTATAAAAGGGAGTTGTTGGCAATAAGGGGGTACAATCTGCTGTACTGTTCCTCCCAGAGCTATAATATTTGAGTAGCTATCTAAGCCAAACCCCAAATAGGGCTGATTAGGTGTAAGCTTTTGATTATACAAGGCAGGTAGTCACTGGTTTGAGCTTGAGCTAGGACTCACAGTTTTTACTATATATGGGTTGAACCAAGATGACCCGAAGATGCAGAAGGATCTTGAGATCGAGCTAGCATCCTAGCCATACCCGCTCGTCATCTGCAGAGATCTTAACATACATCAAGCAATTGAGACGGTGCGAACCGTACAATGTCATGGGAGAAAACCCCAAGTAAATAGTGCCCTGACTTCTCTCATGGACAGCCATGGCCTGGCAGACACATGGAATATCAAGCATCCCAATGATAAAGGCTACACCTATTATTCCTGCCCACACAAGAGATATGTTTGACTTGATTACTTTTTAATATCGGCAGGTCTACTAAACATCAGGGAGCTTCCAAATATAATCTCATAGCTGGCTGATTTTGGAGGTAGAGGTCATAGGGGCATATGTATCAAGAAAGCAATTTGCGAGTCCTTAATAGCGAATTTTAGCAATTGACTATTAAGTACTCGCAAAAGGCAATGTATGAAGGATACGCAGTATAAATTTTGATTCCTACTTATTCCTTAATTGCAAATCACAAATGGAGATTGGTAATTAAGGATTACCTTCCCATTAATTCCTATGGACCTTAAGGCCCATAGGAATGAATGATAAGACATTTGCAGTTTGTGGGTACCCATTAGGTACTCGCAAATTGTGAATGCAATTTCAAGGGTGCAAGGATGCCAAGAGGACACAGTGTTGCACCCCTGAAATAAGCATGTGTGCATATGTGGCACACATACATACCCAAAGGGCATGTATATGTGGCACATGGCACTTCGAAAAATGGAAAAAAGTGTATTTTTCAAAGAAGTCGCAAATTATCTTTATTTTGCAATTTCCAAAGGTAAAATCACAAAACTTTGGTGCTTCACGAATTGCACTTAAGGAATCCCAATGTGCGCTTCCTCAAATGTATTAGCGGAATAGGTAATCACAAATTATGCTATTCCATTTTGCGTGAGTGCCTTTTGGAATGATACTTCCCAAAAGGATATTTCCCATTCACAAACGAGCCGATTCTCAGAATCAGTCCGTTTGCGTACGGGAAAATGGCTTCATACATATTCCCAAAAGCTACTATTAAATGCCATTATTAGTGGATTGCTGGCGAATAAAACTTGTGTTGAATATATTAGACACTGGACACTGGGGTTCTTGGACACTAACAGGTTTAGTGCGTCACAAGGTACAGTTTGTCACGCCTTCAAAGCTGGCTTGAGGGCCGATATTATCAGCTTTGTTGCCCATGCTAAAAGACAGTGCCAGGCTAAGGATGAGAGGCTTTCGGGGGAACTAGCTGATACTGAGCAAGAACATGTGAGAAGGATCACATGGGGGCTAGCAGTGGCATAAACCCAGCTTAAAAAAAATAGCATTAAAGCAGAGTTAAATAGCTATTTTACTCAGAGACTGGCTGAAGAATTTCAAACACAAATGAACGGAACATATGAGCATGGGGAATAAGTTGGGAGAAGGCTTCTACTACGTACATGGCAAAAACAGTAAGAAGCAGGATGACGTCAATTAGGAAGGATGGTATCATGTGCTCAGAGCCCAAGGTCTTACTCCATGTGTTTCAAGAATGTTATCAGAAATTATATAAGGAAGATAGTAGTGTACTCCCGAATGTCTCTCGAGCAATTTATGAGTCAGATCTCAGAGCCACCCTATATGAATCTGTTAGCAATGAGCCAGAAATGGATATAACGCTCAAAGATGTTTTAACTGCTTTATAACATCTATTCTCTGGGAAAGCTGCCAGCCCTGATAAAATGCCCCTTGAATTGAATACAACACTACAATCTGAGCTAGCTCCTTTTCCATTATACCTGTTCCTGGTGGTACAGCACAATGGGCTCCCACCGGAGTCTTAGAAAGGTAGGAACATTCTTATATCTCTCAAGAAGTACAAACTTCCGGACAACTTGGCCTCGTCTTGGCCGATATGACTGATAAACTTGAACAGTAAGATATATTCCAAAATACTGGTGAGTACTTTGGAATTGGCAGCATGGTTTTATACCCGGCAGAGGGATAACTGACCACATAAGGTGGGCCATAGCACTTTTTGATATCACAGCCGAGACAGGGGGGCAAATGACTATGGTCCTCCTTGATGCTGAGAAGGCTTTTGATTGGGTGGCTTGGAGTTTTCTAAAAGAAATATTAGAAGTAAAGGGCTTCGGCCCCCAAATGATCACCGCTATGAAAGCAATGTATCTTGACCCATAAACCCGGATCCAACTAATGGGTGAGGTGTCTGAAATTATGAAGGTGTCAAGAGGGCCAGGCAGGGGTGCCCTTGCTCTCCCTTTGTGTATGCTCTGTATATAAACCCATTGATTGATAAGATTCTAAAAAATCAGGGGATAAAGCTGATTATATGTAAAGAGCATGAGACCAAGATGCTCACATATGCAGATGAGATTGCCATTTTCACCACTGATCCTGAAGGGTCAACTATCGAAATCAAAGCCATTGCTGGAGAGTTTGGGCAAGATCCTGGCTACCCATTGAACAAGGAGAAAACACAAATCATTTGCATAGATAATTTCACCTTTCACGACCTGCGACATGTGGATACAGCTGTGTATCTCTGCAACTGCATCAGCCCCAAAGTAGATATTATAGTCAAGATTAATTTTATTCTCCTGGTTAAAAAAAAATCCACTGACTTAATTCACATAAATGGGCTTCGTTCCTCATATATCGGCAGGGTGTAACGTCTTCAAGGTGACAATGCTTCCGAAGATTGTAGATCTATTTCACTCACTGCTGTTAGCTATAGATTAATCAATATTGAAGATGCTAGATTCAATCTTCATACATTTTATTTGGTAATGTGGGAAGGTGAAGCGGTCAAACAAATATCTTTCTCTCCAACAGGGAAGAGGTGGGTTGTCGCTTCCTAATATCACACTGTATTATCGGGTGGATCTTCAAACAACAAATGTGCATATTATGTTTTTGCAGATAACAAAGTGACAACTTAGGAAAGCCTCAGTGCCCTTCCCACAATCTATAAGCTTGCTCTAGGGAAAAAGGCTGATGGAATGCTGATGCAGCAGCTAGAGCGAGTTATTTTTAAAAAGTCCAATTCAAGAGTATATATTAAGCCTGGAAAGAATGGAGCAAGGTTTGTAAATTTATGAAGATCCGGAAATATTCAGGTATGCACCAGTGTGACGCTCTTCCCTTTTTCCACTCATATTTTATGATTTAATGGGAAGGCAGTGGGAGTAGCACAGCCTTGCAAAAATAGGGGACCGTTGTGTCCTAGGACAGATCTGCCTCTTTACACATCGGCAGCGAGGGTTCGGCATCTCAGACAGCCTATACTTTAGATATGAGCAAATTTGTGAATTTCTTAACAACTCCAGGATGGCCATATCCTTAGATAAAATACCTCACCTGGAGGCAATTCCTCGGACCAATTGCAAAATAAGAAATATCTATGGTATTTTTGTGGACAGCTTGCCGGATGCTAGGTGACCATGATGCTGATTTAGATAAGGCCATAGAAATAGCTGCAAAGATTTATTATCCACTAGCCTGAAGGTGCAGCTTTATAAAACTTCATACAATCTTTATTTTACCCCAGCCAATCT
This sequence comes from Lissotriton vulgaris, assembly GCF_964263255.1. NCBI lineage: Eukaryota > Metazoa > Chordata > Amphibia > Caudata > Salamandridae > Lissotriton > Lissotriton vulgaris. The sequence continues at coordinate 16,068,506 of NC_141691.1, forward strand.
GTTTGGGTGGGGTAAAAGAACAGATGTCATGTGCCCCAGGTGTGGGGAAAGATCAGCCACACTGATGCACAGGTTTTATGGCTATGCTGGATTACTCCCTTTGATGGAAGTGCTGGAACTCTTCTGGGAAGAATTATACGTCTTAGACCTACTATGATGATTTTGGGCCATAATAACAATATCAGCATGAGTGCTACTCAGATGTATTTTGTTTTTATATCTGTATTGCCAGACTGTTAATTGCTGCTAGATGAAAGGCCCTGGAGCCTCCTTCATTCCAGATCAGGCCAGCCCTGCTGCTGGGTATTTCTAATCAAGAGGTAGCTCTTAATGAATGCAGGGGTAGACCGGCAAGGAAATTGGGGTAAAAAATCCGGGGTCTCATTTATGAGAAATGATGCATCGCTGCGTGAAAGGAGCGCACTCCTTGCGGCATACCTGATGCGTCATATTTACAGTATGACACATCATGTTGCAAGAAGTTAAAGATACGTCATGTAAAAGATGAAAAATTAAGTTGGCCCCTTGCTGAAAGAAAATATTAAAATTGAACCGTAGTTTATATTAATTTCTGTCTTTTAACCTGCTTGCAAACAAAATGAGCCCAATAGTCATAATGAAATGTTGCTCCATGGTGCACAGCTGGTGCACAGAGGGTTAAATTAAGTTGTCTGAAATTCAGCTGAAACCAGAAAAGAATGACAAGTGAACATGAACGTGCCCATTCTGTTCTTGCTCCAAGTTGTTTAATGATTCACTAGCCTTTCACCTTTGTACAGAGCCAGTTCAGTCAGTTCAGCGAGCTCTTTCTAGGAATCGTTCGCTGACCTAGGACGTGACAAGTTTGGCCTGCCCTTGCCCCGTTAAGTGAAGAGGCGAATTGTTTGCTCAGCACAGATAGCATAGATAGCAAGTGCGTCATTTGTGTTGGAAAGCAGAAAACACGGGCCTCTGCTGATAGTAGATCAACATTGCATATTGACATTTCAAGATAACCGGCCAAGGCAAGGCTGAAAGTCAGGAGATGGTAGTTTAAAGATTAACCTGTAGCTGCATGGTCAGATGTGTCGCAAATAATGTAAATTGTGAACGTAGACATATTTTTGAAATGCACCTTGATACTGTAATGTACACGTGGACCTAATTCTAGCATGGTCACACCATGATGTAATTTGTTAATCATTAATGTATTCAGGTTCTGAAAATGGTATATAAGCACTGGCTTGCTTTCTGAAAAAACCAGATCACTTTGCACTCCTGGAAATTGTCTCAGCTGCAGCTTTATTGGCATGTGAAAGGGCCTGCATCAGTCTTACGCCTGCCCTGAGGCAGGCGTAAGATATTAATGCAACAGCATCCTAGAAGTGACGCAGTGAAATCGCATAGATTTCACTGCATCACTTCTAAGAGGCTTTTTGTGGGGGAACGCCCCCTCTGCATACATCATACATGATGCAGGTATAATATAGCGCAGGGGTTTACAAACGGAATTATCTGCTTAGTTGCGTCACTTTGTAAATATTGCGCAACAGGAGGCATGTTTTACGCATCAGAAGTGCAAAACTGATGCAAGGCTTCATAAATGAGGCCCCTGGTCTCCTATCATGGGTTGAAAAAACTACAGAGACCTGCAGGCTGTCTATTGTTATTTTATCTGCTTTTAACCCCTTTGATGCTGATGACGGAACCGCTCCGTCATCAGCATCGTTTGGGCTTTGCTGATGACGGAACCGTTCCATCATCAGTACAACCCCCGGGGGGAGCGCTGGCGCTTCCCCCCTGGGGCACCGATCGTGTTCACAGTAGTGGGGTTGGCAGCGGAAGACTTTGAGCTGCCCCCCGCTCCCCCCGCACTTCCCAGTGACGTAAGCATGCTGTTGCGCGCGCCAACGTCATCAGGAAGTGCTAGACGCGCTGGAAGCTATTTGCTCCCAGCACGTCGAGCAGGTAGGTCTGTTTCCTGCTCTCCGGTTGGGCGGGGTGGGGGGCATTTTTCGGTGCCTTGAGGCATCAGGGGGGAGGAAACACTGTTTCCTCCCCCCTGATGTCCCAATGCAGGGCATTCCTGGTTCAGGATCGTGCACAGCGTCGCGATCCTGCACCAGGAATGCCCCACTAGACACCAGGGATGTTTTTTTTTCAGTAAAGGAAGCGACCCCTTGGGCAAGGGTCGCTTCCAGGGGCACAAAAATTCGAGACAGACTTTTCTGCCCCCCCTGGGTCCAGATCCTCGATTTCGCGAGCGATCTGGACCAAGGGGGGGTAGAAAAGCCCACTGGACACCAGGGATTATTTATTTTGATAAAAGGAAGCGACTCCTTGGGTAAGGGTCGCTTCCAGTGAGGAACCTGTTGCGGGTGGTGGTGGGTCGTTGTTCTTCGGAAGCTGAAGTGGACGCAGCTGTGGTCAGTCCAGTGAAGTCCGGTAGAGTGGCTGAAGGTGATGTGCTTGCTGGATGAGAAGACGGGATCAAGCGTGTGGCCTGCCTAATGAGTGTGGGTGTTGACCAGCTGCTTGAGTCCGAGGTTTGCGAGGTTGTCCAGCATTGCGGTGGTGTTGCGGTCCTTGTTGTTTTCCAGGTGGATGTTGAGGTCCCCTAGGAGGATGTAGTCCGCGGAGGGGAGGGCGTGCGGGCTGATGAAGTCTGTTATGTCTTCGCTGAATTGTGTGCGTGGTCCCGGGGGTCTGTAGACGAGGGTGCCTCTGAGGGTTGTCTTTGGGTCGGTGTGTATCTGGAAGTGGGGGTGCTCAACGACGGGGAAGGTGTCGCTGGAGTCGGTCGTGATGCGGATGGTGTTCTTATGTATGATGGCGATGCCTCCTCCAGTCTGGTTCACGCGGTCCCTCCGGATGATCTTGTATCCATCCAGGATGGCGATGGCGATGTCGGGTGCTGAGGAGGCGTTAATCCAGGTTTCCGTGAGGAAGGCGACGTCAGGAGATGAGGTGTCGAGCAGGTTCCAGAGTTCGATGGCGTGTCTGTGGACGGAGCGGGTGTTGAGCAGGATGCACTTTAGGTGGTTGCCGTGGGTGCTCGGCTTGGCGGGTGCGGTGCAGGTGCGGATGCAGGTGAACTTGCAGGCTTGGCAGGTGAAGGGTCCGTAGGTGGGTTTCGGGGTGGCTCGGCAGCAGGCGGGGGTTCGGCCGGCGTTGAGTGCGTGGAGGGTGGCAATGTCGTGGGTCCATCGCGTGGGCAGGAGTCATCGAGGGCCAGGGATTCTGGGGCTGGGCGCGGTCCAGGCGCGGACGGGCGCAGACGGGCTTGCCTTTGGCGAACCTTCGGCGCACAATCGGCACGCCCGCTGCGCGTGACTGCTGTGTGTCCGTGCGGTCGCCATTTATGGCTAAGTGGGAGGGAGGAGCAGCTGCGAGGCGGGAGCGGGGAGGACACGAAAAAGGGGGCGTGGCCGCGAGGACGGCTGCGGGAATGGCGAGCGGGGCAGGCGGCACAACGGGCACTAGCACACACACACTACAACAAAATTTTACAGAAAAAACACAAAATACTACAAGTTAACAGAGTTAAATAGACACAGCTGGGGGACAGTACGGTGAGGTGGCAGGCAGAGCGGCAAAACGAGGCTGCGAGCAGCAGCTAGGGCACACGAGGGGGCACACACACAGCTGGGGCTGCGCGGCGCGGGGGTGTCCTGAGAACAGGTCACCCAAGAGCCTGCTGCCGGATATACTAATTGCCCTAGAGACACTGCTTAGCACAAAATCTACAAGGTGTAAAATCATAGTGGCGGATGGCTCAGATAGCATAAAATAATGGTGAGCCTAGCAGGCACTGTCCTTCAAATTATGATCCAGGCTCCAGCCAGCCTTTCAAGGGTGGCAAAACCACCATGGAAAAGCTGGAGGGGATTGGTTTTGGGGGCCTGTTCTGGGCTAGCCTTGTGTTGGGGGAGGTGTGGATGTAGGGGGGTATTTATGGTACCCCCTGACATTTCACTGCACCAAGTGGCAGGCAGCATGTGCAGTGAAATGCACAACATGAACTTTTAACATCGCGGTGAGTGCAGCTGTCAGCAGTACCTGCAACAATGTTAAAATGCAAAATACGACCGCCACGGTGTCGGTTGCATCCTAATTTGTGGTGTAGGACCGCCACATGTATGGCGGACGGTCCCGGTTTATACCGGGATGCTATCATAATGAGCCCCTCTGTTCATGCTTTGCTTCCCAGCGTCTACCTTACACCCACCCCACAAAGCCCCACTCCTATCACACTGGCATCAATGAGGTCATCTTGACAACACATACCATATTTTCTGGCTCCTGGGAAAATGTTTGAGTGTATCCATGGTTTATATATTAAAATAAACTTTTAAAAAACATGTCATTTGAAACTCAGTTCACTCAAGAAGATGGGTGTACAACATACAATTCAAGAGCCAGCATCTGGCTTGGCCTCACTGTCTTCTATGGAATTCAGCAATGCCATAGAACCCTTCTATGGTACAGCAAGTCCTGTGCACCAGATGGAGTGAGGTGACCAGACATGGCAGGTGCGCACAATTCACCCCTGACTTTAGAAGAGGTGCCAGCTAACCTGGGCAGTAGTGTTTCGCACATGGCAAAATAATTCAGCTACAGTGTTGTGCACAAGATTTTCCTGTTGCGAGTTGAGGCACCCTGACTTGGTGTTTTCTATGTTCTCCATTCATCCTTGTCCTGAAGTGGCCAAGAATTCTTTGGACGTCGAAACGCGTTGACACATTATAAAATGAGGAGTCCGATGATACCATTTGATTGAATTTCGAAATTTATATTTTTCGACACAATCCTTAAAAATTGGTGTTCAGGATTAAAGGAGAACGGATTGTGTTTTGATAGACTACCTCAGAGTGTACTTCCTTTATGGAATAGGTGGACACTCCTCCCCACCCCCTGTTTTGACCTATTGGGTGAAAAGGAATGGTTTGTTTATGAATATTGTTAGTTTTGCATATAAATGTTGTATATATGTGTATATATCTATGTGTATATTGTGCGCTGGAAAATAGTACTATAAAAATATAAAAATAGGGATGAAGTATCACCCTGGATTACTATAATTAAAATATGTAATCTTGATTTCAATGGTATGGGATTGTTTCTTTTTCAAAATATTAAATAGAATTTTAGGACATTGTTTATATTATAGGGGAATTGATAGTACCCTAGTACTTAAAGATCATCAGATATTGATCCCTTCTTGCCATTTTTTGTATGTACCAGTATTCTCCTCAGACTACGGACATGAGTACATCAGCAATTAATGAAGCACAATCACTGGGGGCTCCTCCTGGAGGCAAAATCCACCAGCTCTATAGCATTCAAGAAAACTGGCAGTTTTGAGAGGCAGGGAGAATTATCTCTCGGAGAGACAACTCCCAGCATATTCATGGATTCCTCACTATTCACCACTGCTGTGGAAGCTACAAATGAGGCCTCAACAATGGTCAGCGTACCAGGCAGGAGGTCTCAACCACTTCAGATCATACCTTGAAATCAAAAATCGGAAAACATTGATGGGCAATTAGACCCTAATGTCTTGTTACAACAGATCTTGTTGGGGTTAAACAAATATGAAAATATCTCAAGATGATGCATGCAAGAAAACTGTATCACAGCCATGCACGATACAATCCCATATTCAACAGCTCATGTCGCAGAGCAGCAGGTTTTTTATCTTGAAGACAGCTTACCATGTCAAAAGGACCAGGTGACTAAATTACAAAGCAAGCTGGCCAATCTCCAATTTAAAGTTGACGATGAGAAAAATCAGTCACAAAGATCAATTTTGTGTATAATAGGAGTATCCATGGGACTTGAAAATGCCCATTTGGTAGTAGCTGTTGTACTGGATCTTATTTCAAATATGTATGCCCGAGGCAGCAGCTCATAAGATCCACCCTACAATCACACAAGCTCATTGTGTTTGAGCATTATAGCATCCTAATGCCAAGTTTCCTCTTTAAATTATTGTATATTTTGGAGATTAAAAAAGTTAAGGAACAGGATTGAGGCATGTGCTGTTCAAGACAAGGCATATCAGACTCTGGATAACATTTTGTTTATATCTGTTTTAAGATATGCTCGCTTTTTTCACCGGGCTAGGATGAATTTAGAGGCATGAATAACTGCTTTGAGCAGCTTGGTGCCCCCACGGGTATCATTCAACAGTCAAAGCTGAATGTTCTTATAAAGTGAGGCAAATTTTTTTTATTCAATTGAATTGGCTCGGGATTTCCTTCGGTTAGTATCACCAAATAAGCCTCTAGATTTCCTTCACTGTTTTCTCTTCTCCTCTCTTTTCTTCTCTTCTCTTCTCTTCTCTTCACTTCTCTTCTCTAATTTTCAATTTTTGTTCTTTACTATGTGCAATGCTGAACATGTGAACATTGGTCTGTCAGATTTGCCTTTGGTCGCATGCTACTCACTTAGCTCCCTTGGATATTAAGTCACAGCTCCCCTATTCAGAGTTGCGAGTAGTGTTAGGGTGGGATCTGAGTAAAATAGAAGGGCACATAGAAGAAATGGAGGTAAGGGTTACCTCTCTGGAGGAGGGAGAAGGGGATTAGCGCATTGTGTGGGCATGGGTAGGTTTTTTTGATTGATGGTGGTTTTATTAGAAATTGGTGCTAAGAATCAGGAGTGTTTTAATTTAAGCAGGATGGTTTCAATCAGGGGAATTTATGGTATGTCCTATTTAGTTTATGTCAAGGCGTGTTACAGAGATCGGGGCATCCATTTTAATTGTTTGTAATGAATATGATCAGGATAGTCTCCTGCAGCACTCATGGCATCAATAATCACAATAAACCTAAATCTATAATACCATGGCTGAAACAATCAAAGGGGCACGTTAAAATACTTCAGGAGACCAACTTGAAAGCTTCAGCCAAAGCTCTGGGGATGCCATAATGTATATCGCAGGCATTTTTTGCATCAGCTAGTGATGCTTTATGGGGGATTTCAATTATTTTTACCAATACATTTGTGGGGGAAGTTGTACAGGTCATGCGAGTTCCCAAATCTCGATGGATTATGGTCAGCTTGAAACTTTTTGATGAGGTTTGTAATTTGATCAGCTTTTATGGACCAATGGAAAACATTTTAAAATCACTAGACGAAATTTACAGCATGTTGGTATCACTTACTGGACTTTAACTCATCTGAGGAGATTTCAATTTAATTCAAGAAATGGGATGGGACTGCTCTGTTCCATCAAACATCAGAATAAACAGAAATCAGCTCTGGTTTTGGCTAGCCTTTTGCAAGATTGGGCACAAGTTGACTCAGTTGTTTGTACCTTTAACTTAAATTAATATTGTAGGGCTATCCCTTCTGAATAAGATTATCAGAAAAAAGGGAAAAGGCTGGGTATTGGGTTTTGGGAGGGCAAATTAAAACATTGGCACATATATTACGCTCAAACTTATATTCTTCTTCCTTCAAATTTAAAACATTAACAGAAATATCTCAGGACAGCTGATACCATATAGATTGTATCAGTAGAGCACAATTTGGAAGGAACCTTGTAGGCGTTGGCTGCTAGTATCAACTGCTGTATATGTACGTTCATGAAGGAAGGATAGATCGGAGCTGGCAGCAGTTCAACCAATTTCAAATGTGTGGCATTCTTTTTTACACGGCCCTATGTTAGACCAGTTAAATGTACTTATTTCATTTATTCTAATGGTGAAATGCTTGCTGAACTAATGAGGAGGATAGTCACTTGATTTGGGATTGTTTTGTTACATTTATTGAGTTTATGTAGCGCTGGCTAGACCTGGAGGTATCCGAGCGCTTTACATAAGGAACAACAGCGTAAGAGTAATAATTCAAACATTTTATACGTAAATTAAACGTGAATGACAAATCATAAAGACGCAGAAAGGGAAAGGGGGAACTGGAGTATGAGTAAAAGGATAGGTGGGGGAAGGGAACCTGAGGGGGAGGGAGTAACGGCAGACAGGCAAAAAGAGAAATACATTAGTCTCAGGAGTGAAGGAATCATAGCAATTAACATAATGTCAATGTACAGTAAATTAAAGACAGAGTCGCACGGAATTAACACGGATAGTGGAAATATAAAAGGGGGGAGAGAGGTAGAGGGGGACAAAAGTAGTGTTAGGAGGGAGCCAGGGGGGGGATGGAGGGAGGCAGACTAGAAAGAGGGAGAAATACATTTGAGGATCATCAGGGAGAACGGATGAAAGGGGGAAAGGACATAGGTTCAACAAGGGACTTAGAGATCGAAGGGTATAAGACATATGACAATATTTCATCAGAAGTGGATGAGGATAGTGACGATTATGAGAACGTGCACTTAGCAGCTGTCAATAGACTTGAAAAGCATTTTGGTAAAACTATCAATGTAGTGTTGGGAAGGCAATAGTTGTTTTCAAGGATACAGAGAAAGAATGAGTGGGTCAAAACTTACAATGCAGCTCTTAAAGGCCTGGCCAACACATGTGAATTCAAAGCATTGCACGGTTCCCTCATTAGAGATCAGTTGGTAAGATGCACCAACAACACCAAGATATAAGAAAGACCGTTGGTTGCCAACCCTGATCTCAAGCACGCTATAGACATAGTTCTAGGGATTGAGCACAGGGTAGATTGCATGGTAGCGATGACATGGGATTGAGATAAAAATGCAGAGGTAAATGCTATAAGCAAACAAGAAGTCAGCAAAGACAGCAAGGGTAAAGATCCAGGTAGTCTCCCTACTGGAACCAAACTCAGATATTACAGGTGCAGTAGCCCTACTTATCTCACCAACTTTGCAGGTTGTTAATCCAGATCAGTTGCAAAACTGTACTGGCAACAACCTCCCCAAGAAGCCAAACGGGTGTTCGAATTACAAAGCGGCGAAAAGACAAATGACTTTCCGTCTTGTACTATCACCTTAGACAAAAGAGAGTTGGTGTTTTTTGCTGATTCGTGCTCACCCTATACCTTGGTGGAAGCGGAGGCATTTATCAAGTTGTTCCCCTCATGGCAACAGGGGTTACAAGGGGGACCCTATACCCTTGATAGGCATGACAACCATGAACATAGGGTTTAAATGGAGGAGTACGGTGGGCAAAATCTACATCACACAGAAGGATTTCAACTTTTTAGGGTGAAAACACCAGAGGGAACTGGGCATCAAATGAGCCCTAATAGTCCTGCCCAAGTTCTCCCAGTGGACCCGTCTATGGGGGGCACAGAGGTTTGCAATGACTTTCCTGAAGTCTTTACGGACAGACTAGGACTACTAAAAAACTATCAACACTCCATTAAGCTTAAAGCCAATGCCGTAGCTGTGACCCACATGGTTAGGCCTGTACCACATATGATACAAGCACCCCTCCAAGCAGAATTAGACAAACTCCTGTCACAAGGGATCATTGAACCCATGGAGTGCTCGCTGTGGTTGGCCCCCCATTCTCCTTATGACTAAGGCGTCCAGAAAAGAGATCAGGTTTATGTGTGGACCTGCTGGACATTAACAGTAATATATGGATGGATTGGCATCCCTTGCAATGTATACATGAGGTCCTCACCATTACCCAAGTTACAAGCTGCTTCAGTGTGCTAGACCTCTCGTCCACCTACCACCAAGTAGAACTACACCCTGACTCCCGCCACTTAACCTACTTCATAACCCCACTTGGAGCGTTCACGTACATTTGCATGCACTTTGGGTTGGCCTCAGCCGCCGCTGCCTTCCAGAGGATTGTGCAACATGTACTGAAGGACTTCCCATGTACCATGTGCTTCCAGGATGATATACTCATCTATGGGAAAGATCTGGAAGAACATACCACCATTCTTAGGAGTGTGTTGACCAAACTGAAGGCAGCAGGCCTGACATTAAAGAAGGACAAGTGTTGCATAGGGGTAGGATCTGTTGAGTACCTAGGCCATACTATTTCTCAGGATGGAATAAAACCAAAAGTTGACCTAGTGGAAGCCAGTCAGGGGACAGCCGCTCCTCTGTGTGTTGAAGACTTAAAGTCTTACTTGGGGTTATACGAATACTATGCAAATGTTGTCAGAAATTATGTAAATATTGTGGAACCGCTGAGGGCTTTTGTATGGAACGAAGATTGTCAAGCAGCATCCTTCACAGTGAAGGAGCGCATTGCTTCTTCTCCATTGTTGGGCAGGTTCGATCCCACAAAACCTACTGTCCTGTATACTGACGCAAGTAGTAAAGGGTTGGGATCCAGTGTCACCCAGGTCATCAGCTGCAAGGAACAAGTGTTGGCTTTCCCTTCTTGCGCCCTTAAAGGAGAAGAAGAAAACTACTCAGTAGTCAAAAAAGAAGCACTGGTATCTGCCTGGGCCATCAAACACTTGCGCTTCTTTCTGCGGTGTAGTCCCTTTACCATGAAGACTGATCACAAACTCCTCATGTATGCATTCACAACTAAGTGGTCTGAAAAAAACACACATAGGATAGCAAGAAGGATTTTAGGGCTGGAAGGATACAATTGCTATGTAAAGTATAGCCAGGTAAAAAAAATGTGATAGTGGATTTCCTCCCTCGCTCACCCACGAGTGCTGATGATAATGCAACCCAGGTTGAAGCTGATGATGTGATTCTTTCATTGTCTTGCTTGAACAAAGACAAATGGGATGCATGCCTATGAAATGATGAGGAAATGAAGGTCATTGAAAGCCTATTTGTCAAGGGGTAGCCCAATGAGAAATGCAAGGTCGCTACTCCATTTTTTGTGTTCTGGGATGTAAAACTGGAATTGAACATCCACGAGGGGTTAGTTTGTAGGGGAGAGAAAATTGTTCCACCTGTAGCACTTGAACAACAAATTGTCAACCTAGCTCATATTGATCACCAGGGGAGGAGCCTCACAAAAAAACAAAATAAGATTGGATTATTGGTGGCCGGGGATGGATACCATGGCTGAGCACACAGTGAGGGACTGTCTAGAGGGCAGCATATCAGACAAAATACAACAGGAAAGAAACGTCCCCATCCCCAGTCATTGTGACAGATGATCCAAGGTCCAAACTAGCCCTTGAAATAAAAGGTCTCTTCAACCTTAAGTCCTTGAAGGAATGATTCCTATTGGTCATGGTGGATTACCACACTTGTCGGTGGTCTATAAATGTGTGCACCAGATAGATACAAAGGTACTGATAAAAATCATGAGGGATGTATTCTTTGAGGAATGGATCCCGGACACCTTGGTAGCGGATAATGGTGAGCACTTTACTTTGGATATGACTGAATTCCTATCAGAAAAGGGCATCACCCACCACAAAACTGTATCTCTGCGGAAGACACTTTGCAAGACACACTTTGGTCCTATTGCACCACCTGCAACTTGGTCACAGGGGTGTCCCTCTTTAGTTCACTGAAGGGTAGGGTTCCAAAAACCAGATCCCCCCCCCCCTTTGAAAAGACAGAACACCTGTACGGTGAATCGTGATGAGATTAGGCAAAGACATGCCAGTCACCAAGCCAAGTATAAAGTCAGGTACAATTCAACTAAACTTGTGAATTACTGCATGGTCAGAGAAGGGGTTTGGGTCTGGGTGGCCTTCCCTAAACCCCGGCGAGAAGGGAGGCCACGAGATTCTTAGAACCCATTAGAATGATCAAGGTGGGATGAAACGTAGTCTATCTTGCAAATGGGCAAACTTGGAGCATGTAAATTATCGTTCCTCATAAGGAGATTTTGGTCCTTCAAGTCGATACTCCAGAATGCATACGTTTCTCAAAGGAGATCATCAGGGCCTACGGCCCATGCCTAAGTGGGCAAAGGATTGTTGTTTCAAATCTAAAGTTTTATACTGCATTAAAACGTTATATGTTTTTCGGGCTACCTTACTCCCGGTGACACTACTGCATAAATTCTCTTTTGCAAAGTCGTATTTCTTCTCCCCCTTATAACTCCTTCTTTCCCTCTTAATTCCTTATGTAAGAAGGTATGTTGTAATCCACACTTGGCATACCCTGCCTGCTCCATGCCCTCCGCCCCAGTGGTATGTGCAAGCAAGAATGTGTGAAAATTCCACAGCTGGCACCAGCTGACGGGAACCTGTGATGGTGTTGATATGCAATAAAGAAGACTCTTCAGACTACAGTGTACATTTCATCTTTGCAACAGTCTTCTTATGACCACAATGGTCCATGGGACTGCCACAGTCATGGGGACGGTCAGAACACCAAAACACTGCGGGACTGCCTGCAGTATTATCATTCTGAAGGTCAGACCGCCCCTTAACTGCTGCTTCTCCGCGGATCAAGGCTCCTGCAGCAGTCTGGTAGCGGTTCAGGGTCAAAATATGCTGGTGATGCTGCAGCTGCTCCACCAAACAGGTTTTGAGTTACCTCACCACCACCCTTTACATGGCAGTCTCACTGTCATTAAAAGGGTGGCAGTGAGGCAATAATGCCCCCCTTTTTCTCTCCTTGCCTGGAGGTTCATGCAACAGGGCACATGTAATGCCCCCTGTAAATCTGCACCTCCAGTTACTACACCACTTATATGACAGGAAACAATCTGTTGTTACAGACTCTGGTTTAGACAACACATGTCCAAATACGGTGGGTGGGATACTGTCAGCTTGGTGGAGTACTTTTATACTCTCACACAGAGGAATGGCGTAGTGCCACCAAAATGTAATTCAATCCCAATCTGGGCTCAAGAATGGTTTCTGGCTCCAATGTTCCCCTTTTCTCCTGGGACACTAGAGGTAAAACACCCCAACTGTCACATCTGTTGCCCTGAAACCACTGACTCCTGGCATCTCCAGAACTTGGTCTCATCCATGTTCCACATTAGGCAACTCTGCAACAACTTTTACAGTCTTCAGATCAGCCCATAATCTCTTTGTTGCTGGAAATCGTTTCCAGCGTTGTGAGCTGCAGAGGTGTGTTTGTTTTATACCCCCTGAGGTGCATCAGCTGAAGAGCCAAGATGCTGCAGGAAAAGCACATGATGCCAGGAAACAGATCGGTGAGCACACAAGAGTGATCTGTCTGTGCAAATAGGTTTATTTATGTAGTTTAATGATGTGTTCAACAGGATTAGGATAGAGATGTGCTATTGAAAGTAAGAATAAGGGATTTGAGTTTAAATTACACTGTGTGAATATGAGTGTCTTCATTTATTTTTTATAAGCCGTACTGGAAGCCTTGCACAGCACATCATAATTTTGTTACAGAATATATTCATCTTTGCTGTGTAAACATGCCACAGGCTTTGCTTAGAGTGGCCAAAGTTTGTTAATGATATAACAGAACAGCCCTATGTGAAGTACTCAGTTGATTTAGATAAAGAACAAATCCCATGAAAAGGGTGGCGGTGAGGCAAGAAAAGAGGCCCTTTGCGCCCCCTTTTGCTTCTGTGTCTGGAGGTGCATGCAGGGGGGCACATGTAGTGATCCTTGTAAATCTGCAACCATCCGCTGTTGGTCCCCCAAACTCGCACTGTGGCCCTTAGTGTTAATTAGTATGTAATGTATTGTATTTATTTTTATTTTATGTGTTAATACTTTTGTTAAGTTGTTTTCATTTTAGATTATTATTTTTATTTGAGAATACAAGTAGAAATACAACTCTACTGCTATTCCTCACGAGACAAATATTGAAGTAAATCAATATATATAAGAATACAAATCACTTTGGAAGAAATATGTTAATGGGTGGCAATTTTAAGATCAAGCCAGGAGAGGAGGTAAAATTGTAGAGACAAAAAAAAGGATGAAGAAAGACAAACAGAAATTGCCTTCACAATTAAAATCTACATTGGACTGTCTTAATGAACACAAATAAATAATCGACAAATGTCAAAAAGTATACAGGTTTGCTACATTACAAAGGTAGGTAGTGAGAATTGACAATAGAATATCTCTTTAACAGATATTGGAAAAGAACACCCTGACCAGTTAAGACCCCGATAAGCCAAGAGCATGCTACTGGATAAACTAATTGCCCTACAGACGCTGCTTCGCACAAAATCTATGAGGTGCACACCTAAGTGCCAGGTAGCACTAGGTCAGCAGGATCTAATGCCTGCAGGAAGCTCTGCCACACGTTGGACTGCTCTGACTGCTCCCACTCCACACTCCACTTACACACAGTGATGAAGCCAAAGATGGCCCCTTGCTCATTGGTGTCATTTCCATGGATGGCAATCCTATAGCAAGCCGTGCGATCCATTCTCCAGCTGAGCTGATGTGGATGCCGGTGGAGAGGCTGCTTCTTGGAAACATGGGGATCACCTACAGACTGCAACCCGGATGGAGAATCACCCAGAGAGTAAGAGGGAGGGTGGGGCAGTGCTACAGAAATGCCAGCCCAACCCACAGTAGTTGAGCCACTCAGAACGGCAAAACCAACCCCCTGACCCACGACTAAAGCGGAGTCAGAAGCAGCAGGGGGGAGCTTATATGTGGCCGCAACAGACCTACAGCGAAGGATCATGAAGATACAGAAAAGGCTAAAGACAAGGAAGGCCAGCAGGTAACCTTTGGAGTAAAGGACTTCTACGGGGGGCAGCACATATGAATACTCCTTCTCAGCTATCGACCTAGAATAAACTCAACTCTCTATACACTGCACAGGCAATTAGGAAATTAGTAGACCTGGAGCAATTAGCAAATTTAGACACAGGAGAGCCAGGATCAGCCATAGAGGGGTGCTCAAGATGGGAATCATGGATTAATCATTCCCTAGACCTCGTGACCCCAGAAATTGCACTAAGGCCTAAAACCAGAACTAGAGCTGAAGGATGGTTTAACCCTCAGGTTCTAGAATTAAAAGGCTTGAAAGAGAGTGAAGAAAAAACCTATGATCCTTCAATGAAATTTGAATATAAAAAAGTGATTAGGAAGTATCATGATAATATCAAAGTGAGCCAAGCTAAGCTCTTTGTTGAAAAAATGAATAGGGCTCAGAATTCCTCAAAGGAACTGTTCAAAGTAATTAGATCACTAACTAATCAAACCTTTGACTCTGGTCCTACTGAAACATCGGAGGAGAGATGTAATGACCTGGCCACATACTTCTTCTCCATTGTAACGGACATACTGTTGCACGAATCCTGCTCATACACAGAACTGTGCACAGAGACCTAGGACCCCACCTCAACCAGCTAGTCACATTACCAAAGTAACCAATGATTAGACAACATTCGACTCAGGACCATCTCAGGAATGGTGGGAAGTGAGAACACTCTTTCATTACACTCTCATACCAGTCGAAAACAGGAGTAAATAAGAGACACAGTAAGGTCAAAATCTTTTTTTTAACGACGTGATTTCTGTTAATTGTGTGCCCATTGTTATTGCCTGTCTTGTGCCTGCCCGCCGTATCTTGTGCCTGTTTTTTGTGCCCTCTTTCCTTCTGTGCTACCCGCCCGCTCCCCCCTTGCTCTCTCCCGCCGCTGTGTCCCCTGCGGCCCTGCCCCCCTGGTTCCCCACTCACCGCCCCGCTCCCAGCTCCCAGCTGCTCCTCCCTCCCTCTTCCCCTCATATGGAGGCCGCGCAGCTGACGCCCAGCGGACGCGCCCAGCGGGTATGCCGCCGGCGTGCCAAAGGCAAGATTGTCTGCGCCCGTCCGCATGGATCACGCCCAGCACCAGGACTCCTGGCAACCGCTGAAGCCAGAACCCCCGACCGAGATACGACACCGCCGCCCTCCATGCACTCAACACCAGCCGACCATCCACCTGCTACCTAACCACCCTGAAGTGAACCCACGGACCCTTCACCTGCCAAGCCTGCAAATTCACCTGGTGCCTAGTATACACCCAACCCTCCGGACAAAGCAACAACAACAACCTCAAGTGCATCCTACTCAACACCTGCTCCGTCCACAATCAAGCGGTGCAACTCTGGGACCTCCTCGGTACAACAGAACCAGACATCGCCTTCCTCACGGAAACCTGGATGAACGTCTCCTCAGCCCCCGACATCGCCATAGCCATCCCGGACGGCTACAAGATCACCCGTAAGGACCGCATCAGCCAAACCGGAGGAGGAATCGCCATCATCTACAGGAACACCATCAGCGTCACAGCCAACGCCGAAGACACCCTCACCACCGCCGAACAGCAACACTTCTAGATCCACACCGACCCCAAGACCACCCTCAGAGGAACCCTCATCTACAGACCCCCGGGTCCGGGCACACATTTCAGCGAAACCATCGCCGACTTCATCAGCCTACATGCCCTCACCACATCAGAATACATTCTCCTGGGGGACGTGAATTTCCACCTGGAGAACAATAATGACAACAACACCACCACCCTGCTCGACATCCTCGGACTCATGCAACTGGTGAACACCCCCACCCACTAGCCGGTCCACGCTTGACCCCATCTTCTCCAACTTCTCTTCGGTGGAGAAGTGTGGCTCAATGGTTAAAGCAGCAGACCCTGATGCAGAGGTCTAGCCCGGGACCAGGGTTCAATTTCCCGCCTCGGCGGGTCTTGGGCTCAAAATTCTACTGACCTGATAATTCTCGCCTCGGTGCCTATTCTAATCATGGAGTCCCACTCTGCAACTCTGGGCAATAGCTTGCTTAATCTCCACAACGGCCCCCACAACGCTAAGGATGCCTGGCCCCCACCCTGGGGGTGCCCAGGAGTGGACACCTCACAGGGAAAGCCAGGACGGGTTCCACAGCGGTATTCGTACAAGTGCCTTGAGACCCTTGTGGGTGAGTAGTGCGCTATACAAGTATCAATTTACAATTTACACTAGCAACCACGTCTCCCTTCGCCACTCCACCGGACCGACCACAGATGATCCATTTCACCTTTAAGAAGACTACTTCCCACCACCGCCCACAACAGATCCCCCGCAGAAGCTGGAGCAAAGTCACCACAGACCGGCTAACCACATCACTAAGCCAGAACCCACCAACCGACACCTCTGACACAAACAACGCAGCCCACAACATCGCACAGTGGATCACCGACTGCGCCGACGCCCTTGCTCCACTGAAGGACCCCCCAGGCAAGACCGGCAATAGGAAAACCACATGGTTCACCGACGCCCTCAAAGAATCAAAGAAATCCAGCCAAACTCTCGAGAAATCCTGGCGCCACGAACAAACAACAGAAAACATGACAGCTCTCAAGAATACCACCTGCAAACACCAACAGATGATCCGCACTACCAAAAGAAAATCGTTCAAAGAGCGGCTTGACAGCAACACACACAACAGTAAGGAACTCTTCAGCATTGTAAAAGAGCTCTCCAACCCCACCACCAGCAAAAATTACATAATACTGTCGCAAGACCTCTGCAACACCCTCGCCACATTCTTCTACCGCAAAATCACCGATATACACAACAGTTTCTGTGCCCAAACTCCGCCACCACTCACCAAACCAACGCTCCCCACCACCACCCTCAGCGCCGGGACACCCATCAGCACTAAAGACACCATCCACTCTGGCTCCCCCTCGGACCCATGCCCTCACCACATCTTCAACAAAGCAGACACCACCATCGCACCCCACCTCCGCAACGTCATAAACAACTCCTTCACATCTGCCACCTTCGCCGAGAGCTGGAAACACGCAGAGATCAACACCCTTCACCCTTTTAAAGAAACCCACAGCGGACCCTAAAGACCTCAAAAACGTCCGCCCCATCTCTCTCTTTCCCTTCCCGGCAAAAGTCATCGAGAAGACCGTCAATAAACAGCTGACTACATTCCTCGAGGCAAACAACAGTCTCGACCCATCCCAGTCTGGATTTCGAGCCAACCACAGTACCAAAACCGCCCTCATCGCAGCCACTGACGACATCAGGACCCTGCTGGACAACGGGGAAACAATCCCTCTCATCCTCCTAGACCTCTCAGCGGCCTTTGATACCGCCTGCCACTACAGACTAATAACCCGCCTTCAGGACACTCAGATCCAATGAAAAGCCCTGGACTGGATTACCTTGTTCCTCTCCAACAGAACCCAGAGAGTCTGCCTCCCTCCCTTCCGCTCCGCGGCCACTGAGATCATCTGTGGCGTACACCAAGGCTCCTCGCTCAGCCCAACCCTCTTCAATATCTACATGAGCCCCCTCGCCGCCATAGCACACAAACACAACCTCAACATCATCTCCTACGCTGACGACATCCAGCTGATACTCTCCCTCACCAAAGACCCAGCCACCCCAAAAAAACAACCTCCAGGAAGGAATGAAAGACGTCGCGGATTGGATGAAGCTCAGTCGTCTGAATCTGAACTCTGACAAGATGGAGGTCCTCATCCTTGGACAATCCCCTTCTGTCTGGGACGACTCCTGGTGGCCAACAATGTTGGGCACCACACCGACACCCACGGACCACGCACGCAACCTGGGTTTCATCCTGGATTCTCCGCTCACTATGACCAAACAAGTCAACGCCATCTCATCCTCATGCTTCAACACCCTGCGCATGCTCCGGAAAATTTTCCTGTGGATCCCCACATAAACAAGAAAGACGGTCACCAAGGCCCCCGTCATCAGCCGACTGGACTACGGGAACACCTTTTACGCAGGAACCACAGCCTTAATTTCAGAAACGACTTCGGCGCATACAGAACGCCCCAGCAAGACTCATCCTCGACATCCCCAACCACAGCCACATCTCAACCCACCTGAGAGACCTCCACTGACTCCCCGTCAGCAAAAGGATCACGTTCAGACTACTCACCCACGCACACAAAGCACTCCACAACTCGGGCCCGGAATATCTCAACAGCCGACTCACGTTCTACACCCCCGCTCGCCAGCTCTGCTCAGCTGACCACACCCTAGCCACCATCCCTCGTATCCGCAGAGCCACCACCGGAGGAAGACCCTTCTGCTACCTGGCAGCAAAGACCTGGAACTCCCTCCCCACCCACCTACGACTGACCCAGGACCACCTCAGCTTCAGGAGGCACCTCAAGACCTGGCTCTTTTAACAGTAGCAGCCCCCGCACCCCCAGCGCCTTGAGACCCTAACGGGTGAGTAGCGCGCTATACAAATCTCTCTGATTGAATGGTCCTATCTCTCAGCTACCATTTGTAGGCAAATTGTTAAAAACACATGTCAACAGAACCTGTCTGATTTTCTTGAGAGCCACCAGTGCCTCCACTTAACTTAGATGGGTTTTAGAGCACAACACAACATGGAATCCGCCCTGCTGGTAGTGGTAGAAGATCTGAGACAATCACTAGATCAGGGGAAATCTTCAGTGCTCCTCCGGTTAGATTTGAGCGCATTCCATACGGTGGACCATCAAATACTTGGCAGAAGGCTTGCAAGTATTGGGACACAGGACAGGGCACTCAAATGGTTGTCGCCATTTCTAAATAAAAGAACTTTCCAAGTACAAGAAAATTCTACTCTCCCAAAAACCATGAGGATAAAGTGCGGCATAACACAGAAATCAGCTGTGAGCGCAACACTTTTTAACGTATACATTGAGCCCCTGGCCAAGATTGTGCAAGAATTTGATATATACATGACCTCGTACACCGACGATACTCAACTGGTGATCTCACTGGACCTGAAAAACATAAGGGTCAAAGAGTGGATGACGAGAAGCTACCTAAAGCTGAATTTGGAGAAAACTGAGATATTATATCTTGGAAATAAATCAATACCAAAGCCATTTTAGACAGGCCAGCTTGCTTAGCTAAGGCACCCATACTTACAGACATAATAAAAAGCCCCGGTTTTTGGCTAGAATCTGACCTATGTATGGCGACACAGGCCAGGATGGTAGCAGCAACTTGTTTCGTACTACTGAGAAGCCAACGGAAAATCCTGGAAAGGGGGCCAAAACACTTCAGGAAGACGGTGGTCCATTCTCTGATCACCTCCCGGCTAGATTATGGAAACTCATTGTTCATGGGGGCCCCTAAATACGTTATGCGCAGACTGCAGATCATACATAATGCAGTAGCCAGACTGCTCTATAATGTTCCTACCAGTGAATCAGTAAAAACGCATTTAGTGGACCTCCACTGGTTACTGATAGAAGCAAGAATAAAATTCAAGGTCATGCTCATTACGCGCAGAGCATGCCACAATAAAGGTCTGGAAAAAATCAAAATGTTAATATCCCCTTACACTCCAAACAGGCAGCTAGGATCCAGTACAGAAGACTGCTTAACACAAACAAATGCGAGGAGGGTAAGATGGGGTGGAAGAGATTCCTCCCATCTGGCTCTTAAACTCTGGAACTCTTTTCCGGTGGATTGTAGAAGGATAGACAGTGAACTACAATATAGAAAGCAAATCAAGATCTGGCTGTTCTGTCATGTGCTTATCTAGGTTCCTGATCGATACTGTGACCTTATGCCCCTATTCGGCTATAAAGCCCCTTTTTCCCTATATTGGCATAACCGTTCAAGTGCGATTTTCTGAAAAGTCATCTCTGGCCTCACACGAGCAGAGCCACAGAGCCACATTCCAGCATGACTCTCTGCTACTTCCTTTGCGACCAATTAGTGCAATGACAGAGCAGCAGTCACTATCTGATATTCCTAGATAACACTCCGAGTTCTTCAACAAGATAAAAACTTAGCAAACCTGGAAATCCCCGCTTGCTATGTTTTGATTAGTAATGGAACTCTAATGAGCAACTGATAACTATCACTTCCTAGTGACATCTTTAATTGACGTCTTATGTCCAGCAAACTTGCGTCAAACCCGGCACCTGTCAGGTATAAATATTACCAACGTTGCCTTAAGCAATGCGAAGCTAGCTGCTGTTGAGCGAGCGAACATGTTGCTGATGCCAGCTGCCTGCATGACCCCGTGTTGGTAAAAACTAGCACTCTGTCGCTGCAGCCTGCTATCCTGTGGTGGTGAAGCTACTGATTACCATTATCGCCGCTACAGCGCGACCTATGGTGCAGTACGCTTGAGGAGCCGTGCAGCCGTCCTCTGCGAAGACATCCAGCCCAGCTGCCCGCGGACGCTGTCACCCCTCCTTCCTCGACGCGCTGAGAGAAGCCGCTGCCTTTCTCGTGCAGAGAAATCCAGTCCCGGCGCTTCCAGTTTACCCTCGCAGGTGACTGGGATATCGAGAGAGACCCCTGAAGGAGATACCAATCCTCCATCATTCTATTCAGAGGTATGGTGTTGACTAAACCCTTAGACGAGAATTCTTGAAACAAACCTTGGCAAAACCAACTTAACTTAAGCTACTTACTTACTCCCCTTCTCACGTGTTAGGCTTAGGTCAGGCACACTGGGGTAGGCTTAGTTAGAAGCACCAGTTGAGTATGTTAGCCTAATGTATATATGACTGTATATATGTTTTATTACTTTTAAACCATTGTATGGCTAAGAAACCATATCAATGCTTTTACAGTTCTATTTCGCTATTCTTATCTTACTGTACGTACTTTTTATAATAACAGTTATTGCAATTGTGGCAATACATTTCTCTTGTACGAGAAGAAAGACTGTTCAATAAATGTTAACCTTTATTGATACACGCCCGTCTCTCTATTCTCTACATACTGTGAAAGTAAACTGCACTAGACTGACTGAGTGAAATCTATGTCTATTGTTTCACATGACCCTAGAGATCGACTCTTGATCTGAGGAGCAAAGTTGTCATGTTGCACGGTTGTTGGAAAGCTGAATCCCTTCTTGTCTGTGCCAAGGAAGCTGATCACTTCCTATGCAGAGAAGAAAGTTTCCAGTGACCTCTGAGCTAGTTGGTAACACAACCCAATTAAGTTTAGCATAGTCAGTGGAGGCCTGGAATATAAGCAGTTCCACGTCGATACTACTGTTTATGTTATTCCAATGCGCAGGGCCTAGTGGGAAACTAGGAACTACACTACATGGCGCCCTAACGTTTGGTAAGGCGATAAACTAACGCAAGACTTGTAGAGTAACTCAGTCGTGCATATTTCACACCCCTTTCTCCCTTAAATACTCCAATAGACGTCTGGAGTGGGTGAAAGGTTAAAATCCGCCCGACCTTAGTAGGAAGAGATTCCTATGTAAAGCTCTGGTTTATTCAACGTTGAAGGATACAGTGTTCCAAAATATTGTGCATCTAATCTTTGTCTCCTTGGAGACCTACTCTGCAAAAACTGCATTTATACAATGTCAGTAGAAAACAACGGCACCACTGGGGCCGCAGTAGATGCGACTCAGCAAGGTCCCGAATACACAGACCCGGGTGCTATTATCATCCCGGTCCAGTTAAGAAGATCTATAACTTTAAAACTTATAGAAAACGGACTGACACCTCAGGGTGGTACAGTAATTTTCGTGATAGAGGCTCACGAGTATCGGCAGACAGAGGTATTCTACTCATGGATAAACTTTCCAGCGGTAAACGCTATAACACAAGAGTTTCACTATTACAAAATAGAGGAACCTCCGGATGAGTACGCTCCTTTCGAGGAGGTTGAAATTCCACTTAAATTTCAAGAGCACCTGCTCTGGTTTAATGGCGCCCTAAAACACAATGATCACATAACCAGGCTCGGTCCACTAGGTAGACCAGGAGCCACGTGGCCGGTTCTAGCCAGCTACACACCACATCCTGACATTATAAAAATGTCTAGAGAAGAGCTGTTAGCACAGCTAAACACATTAATAAAAATACATAGGCAATTAGTCCAATATGTAATACGGACTGCAACAGTCCAGCCAGCTGTTAATTCACACCAGCTGACCCCTCATCAGGGGAACACAAATAAAATTACACCACAGAACATACAGTCATGTCTTGGTAAAACACCCGTAAAACGGGAACAAATTCCTTTCTGGTTAGCCCAGAAAATCACTCAAATAGAGGCAGTATTTCCTGATACTACCCCTATTGAGAAACACAGAATCTTGACCATCTGCCTTCCTATGGGAATCGCACCACACGTGGAGGACTGCGACACTTGGGGTACAGTCTTTGCTTCCATTTACACAAAAACACACGGTGTTCCGTCTATGGCGGTAATACCAGACGTGCTAAAACAGATTCAAAATGAATTCGGTCCAGAACCCGCTTTAAATCTAGGTATGAAATTACTGAAAGACTTCAAGCAGGTCACAGCTATATTATTAGCCAACGTAAAGGGAGAAGCAGCATCTGTGGCGATTCGCCAGAAGTTGAGGGAAACAGATATAAAAGATCCTGTTGAGCTAGCAAAAATCATAGAAAAATGCTATGAAGAATTAGGTAGAGACAGCTTGGGTGGAAAACCAGTTAAGCCCCAACTGCTCGAAAATCCTGAAAAATTATTTATTAAAAATAATTCAAACACTCCTAAAAAGAGCTGGGATGGAAATAAACAATCCACTCCCAAGGAAAAAGTTTTCCAGTCCAGAGGAAGGTCTCCTCGACGGAGGGAAAGAACTCCGACTCGAGAACGCCAGTCTCCCCAACGGGTGCCCTCTGAGAAAAGATATAACCTTAGAAATAGGGATAATCTAAAAAAACCTGATAGATATCAAAGTATTGATACACGTCCCTCTCGATCTTTTCCACAGAATTCGGAAAGAAGAGGACGGTCAGACCCAGGAGAGCACACCAAGTCCAAAGACAAGGAACCTGCTCAAAATAAGAAATCTCAATTTCCTAAAAAGAAGGTAGCCAGTATTAGAGTAATCAACCATGCCGAGAATACTGAGGACACAGTTGAAAAACGGGGAGTGGGCATTGACAATGTTGGACAGTGCAGCAGAAATCAGTATAGCGCGCAAGATCTTGATGAGTCATCTGGAGACAGTGGACACGAATGAATTCATTCAGGTTGAAACTGCCGACGTCAGACTTAGCGAGCCCCATAAAATATACGAAATAACATTGTGTATAGAGGGTGATAAGACTAGGAAAATTAAGGGTCTATTTTGGGATAAGCTCTCAAAAGGCTATGATATTCTGTTAGCTGAAAAAGATTGGCCCCCGGAGTTTGTCAGGGAGTGCCCTCGTGGCGAAGAAGTGATTATGCCTGCCTTCTCGAATCACATACCGATTCACAAAAAATACACATATGCAAGGAAATGGGCAGTAGCCCAGGCACCTGCATTGTATAAAAATCATGTAGGATGGGATGAGGATTCTCCGCCTCACAAAATCCAACTAAAAAGTGAACCAACTGCCCAACGGCAGTATCCCATAAAGCAAGAAGCTAAAAAACAGGTCAGGGAGATCTTAGATCAACTTGAGTACCAGGGGGTGATTGAAACATGCACCTCTCAAATGAACAATCCTTTGTTTCCTGTCTCCAAGCCAGACAATTCATATCGTCTAGTTTTGGACTACAGACACCTTAAGTGTAGTGTAGTTCCTAATGAATAACATAGTTAGGAAAAAATATAAAACGACATTAGACATTTCTAATGGTTTCTTTTGTCAAAACATTGCACCAGAAAGCAGATACTTGACCGCTTTCTCCGCATTTGGGTCACAGAAAAAATTCTGTCGACTCCCACAGGGGTTCAAGAACAGCCCAGGACTATTCTCAGCTAGGGTAACAGAGTTACTACAAATCTATGATGATGAAGCATTATCTTACGTAGATGATATTTATCTCACAGACGACGACTTGGATACTCACTTGAAAAGAGTGAACACCATTATACTTGGGTTCGCAGCAGAGGGTTACAAATTCAACTTTAAAAAGTCCCGAATTGCCCATCTGACAGTACTATTTTTAGGGTACGAATTATCAAGTGAAGGGAAAAGCCTAGCGGACAACTTCTTAGAGAAGTGCGCTGTACTCCAAGCTCCAAAAACGCTGAAGAATTTACAATCCATACTAGGTTTTCTGAATTTCGGAAGAACTTACATCCTAAATTACGCAGAGAGGGTTAAACCTCTCTACGAACTAATAAAACCTGATTTAAAACAAATCAATTGGACTCAAAAACACACAGAAATTTTGAGATCACTGCAAACAGACATGTTAGCAAAAACAAAATTAGATACACGTGACAACACACGTGATCTTGTAATCCGAGTCATCCCAGGAAGATGCGGATTCACGTACCTAACCTCTAATGAGGGAGAAAAGGTACCAATTTCAATTAAATCTCACTTGTACACACAAGCAGAAAAAACATTCAGTCGCACAGAAAAAACTGTGAACGCAGTGCAAATCGCATTAGCAAATGAAAGAGAACTAGCACACGGCAAACGGATTAATATCCTTACAGCGGAATCCGCCTTCGAGGCGCTATTCAGCCCAGTAAACCTGCCTACAGTGTCACTGGATCCAAAATGGATACAATGCATAGATTCTCTAGGAGCGGAAGACGTGAAATACTATTTCACCCCGCAATACGAAGAACTGAATGATTTAGAATATGAAGAAGAATATCCTCTGCCAATCGAAATCCTGCCTCTCCCACAATACGCATGTATAATCTATACAGATAGCTTTGTACAGCATTTTAATGTAGAGAGCAAATCCTACAATGCAGCATGTGCGATTATTAAAGGTCGTTGGCTGTGCGGTAAATTCAGACCGAAAGTAACAAAAACTGAATCTGTAAGAAACTGTTCGGTTCAGAGAACTGAAATCAGATCTTTAAAGATGGCGCTCGAAAATGCAGAACGCGAATTCCCCACACTTATCGTGTGCGATTCTCATTTTTGAGTCAATTCTTACAACAACAAACTGCAGAGTTGGATCGAAAACGACTACAAAGATGACACAGGTGCGACAATAAAGCATAAAAAGCTCTGGAACGAGGTAGCTCTTTTACACAAAGAACTACAAAAGACTCACGTGATTCACGCACAGAGTCTTCAACGTGATGGCGTTCACGTTGCAGGGAATTCATTGGCTAATACAGCCACCACGGAAGCAACTAAACCGGCTTCCGTAGCCACAAAAAAGCGTACAGATAAGTATATAGACGGGGAAACCATGCTGGCAGTAAAAACGACCGTAAAAGGCGACTGTGCAGCACTACCCGTAAACTATCCACTCAATTATGCATACATCATCGATGCAAACTCCGTTCCTTTTGCTCGAATCCCTGGAGTGGGGGATAGAGTAATTCCAAACAGGAGCAGGAGGGGCTTCCTATTACTGGAAGCACACATGGGGTTGGGTCTGAAACACCAAACAATCAAAGCCTCTCTGAAAGAATTGCAATCAGAGTACTGGTGGCCAGGAATGAGTATAGATATTCAATGTTTTGCTCAAAATTGTGAAGACTGCAACAGAGATCGCAGTAATGAACAGGCCAGTGTAGTTTCAGGATCCCTTCTAGACAGCATAAGGCGGTCTATCTGCGCAATCAAAGAAGAGAAGCGCGTCCCAGTGTACAACGTTTAAGACGAAATACACTTAAATAATGAGGCCACCAGCGCTCGGCTGACGCTAGAACGGTTATAAAAGATTTGCGAGTCCATATCGGCACATACGCAATTACCACGTTCCATTCTGACCAGGGTCCTGCTTTTGGCTCTCGAGCCTATAAGGAGGCCATGGCTAGCATGGGAATTGGGTTGCGGTATTCTTGTCCGTCGCACAAGTGTGGTAGAAAGAAAAAGCCGGGATATAAAGCAATCTATAACAGCGAAGGTATTAGGTTCAGGCGCTGGGTGGGTCAAACATTTAACAAGTGTCCAGACTAGTCTTAACAACATGCCAAGAAATTCTCTAAAAGGTTTCAGCCCATACGAACTATTGTTCGGAATTAGAATGAACGTTCAGGACCTCGATAGTCAGATGTCAGTGGTACAAGAAGAAACAAAGCAGTTTGAAGTAAAAGACCGTTTGGCTGTTTTACAGGAACTGAATGAAACAAGAAAATCATTAAGCAACATAAAGTTAAAGCAACAGCCAAATACCACTGACGAGGCACCACCCGCAACAGCCCCAGCAAGGCCTGTCTGGATTCCAAAGATTGGGGATCTAGTCAGAGAAAAGATCGCGGTTAAGAAGGAATTTGGGCCTTCTTACAGAAAAGCAGTACCTGTCTTTGCAGTCACCGGAACAAGATCAGTTGTGCTACCGCCCCTTGCTGGTAAAAAGGAGAACAGAGTTGTGTCCATCGATCTGGTAAAACCACAAGCATGTGGCCTATAATCAACAGTAGGCCCAGTGGACTCCCAAGAAACAACAGAATACCCAAACTTGCAACAATCCAAGAGGTTCAAACTGAAAGACTAATCACATTCGATCAGCCTGCAGTGCACAATGAAGGACTATGCAATAATGCCATGGAACTCGTGCCTCTTGAAACACAGATTGAAACAGTTCGTCAAGAAACAACACCAGTATACAATGATGTGGCATCAGAAAGTGCTACCGAGAGACAGATTGAAAAAACAATCCCATCAATTGACAGAACTGCCTCTGGTTATTTCATCAACTTCGACAACTTCTCTGAAGATTTAAATGACCCCGAAGTGATGCCAGAAACAAAAAAGTCTTTTAAAGAACAAGCAACGGAACTCTTTCATCAACTGAAGGAAATCTACCTCATTTCCCCTTGGTTAGAGTTCTGGTTCGGTCTAGGTGTATTTTTCCTCCTGCTTTGGCTCATCATGGTACTGTGTTTGGGAAAATTCATTGAAGGAAAATATATTACAATGGACACAGCAAGTCAGAACATCAACCTAGTCCTGAAACCACACAGATCATCCCACGTGAAGAAAAGAGAACTGTCAACAGTTAATGTCACAGCAATTCCAATACCTGGTGGGGTAGTATGGGAGAAAACAGACTATGAGATCTATGGTCCGGTCGAAATCCTGAAGTATCCTCATCAACTAAAGGTTTCCTTAAGTGACTTTGTGACACCAAGTACATTCTCTGATGATTGGGACTTTAACAGTATTAATGACATGATGTCTGATTTAGTAATGTCAGCTAGATTCACAGATCATGATTATTTACAAGGTTCATCTAGTTATGAGCAGTTATTCTGTTACACCCACTATGGGGATCATTACTTGCATAAATCTGCACAGCCTAGAAATGTTTTTATGTATAATCAATGGGAACATTGTTCTACACCACCTAAAAGCAGTTCTAAAGCATTTTTTGAGAAATTCAAATATTTTTCAGGGTTCAACACCAGTGATGCAGAAACGTTTTATTATAAACTGTTAGATAAAACAGGAATGAAAACAATGCTGACAAATTCTAAATTGATATATTCAGAAGCATTTTATGACAAAATGATGACAATTGGTTTTGATTATTGGAAAAATAATATTGAAACGAAAACAATTTGGGGTACAAAAGATTGGCAGGTGCAAGGCATAGAAGCACTGTTTAGAACCTGCATGATACCAGAACAAATGTTATTTTTAAATGACACTGTACACCAAACATCTTGTCTTGGCCTAGCCAAGAACAAAGAAATGAAAACACCGTCTATACCAAAGCCAATACCTGAAAATACAACAGCTGATATTGAGTTAGACGTGTCACAAATTTTACATTTCAACAGAACACATCCTGATTGGAAAAAATGGTTAATCTGGCCTACAGACACAAATAGCTGTCAAGATAGATTCCTTAATAAAACACAGGGTTTAAAAATGACCAGATTAGACCCTAGATACTCCCAGAGACAACATCCAGGAATTATAACCACATACAGTGTAGGCAAACTCTGCCTAGAATGGCTAACTACATCCACACTGGCTGAAATTAAGCAACACTTGTCTTTATTAAAAGATGGTGCTGATTCGCGCGATTTCATTCTTGGACCACGCAAACAGCGTCAAAAGCGTTTCATAGCGACCAGCATCTATGCTGCTTACAACGAGGCTTGGAAAGTAAAGCAAATTGAAACTGCTGAAAAAATACGAGAAATTGATCGTATTAATTTGGAAAAATCACTTTCTGTGGTAGACAATGGGTTATTGACTCTGTCTTCCAGAATATATTCTTTGGACAATATTGTATCATCTGCCTTTGATGTGATAGACAGAGATTTGCTTATGTTACAACATGGCCAGTCTCAATTACGCTCTATTATAGAATTAGGCTGGACGCTGCAAAATCTTCGTTCAGGCTATGTGCCTTGGCGTCTGATAAACACAACGTCATTATTTTCCATTTTTAACCTTACTGATAAACAGATCAGTTTGGCACAGAAAGGAGCAGACTATACAATCTTGAGCATCGAGAAACTCGAGAGATTACCATTGACAATGTCAGAGAGCCCTGTCATTGAATGGATAATACACGGAATTATCACAATTCCGATAACAACTTTCCGATTTAAAAAATGCCTTGAATACATACCTGCTGGCCAGTATGAACAATTGGGTAAGGGATATGTAAAATCCGAATGGAAATTACCATACACTCATTCTTGCTATAGTGACAGCGACAAAAATGTATTTCTTAGTGGTGAGAACTGTAAACACTCACTAAGCGGTATACTTTTGTGTCAGGGTATTAATTTACACGGAGCATGTGATGGAAATTCAAACAACCTTTCATGCCACCAGCTAGTCACACCTGCAACTCAGATAGAGCCCTTCTTTATGCAACTCGCAAACGGGAGTTACATTTTAAGAACGGATCACAGGTGCTGTGGCCTCGCGCCCGGACTAAGTTATCTAGTAGAAGTAACGTCCATGGTCAAATGTTGCATGCAAGCATTGTTCCCGAGCGGGCCTCCAGACATAGTGACTCCCATCTGGCCTCGTCTGAATCTCTATTCTATACGAATTGATACATTAAGCAAAATGAAATCTGTGCTTTTACAGACAACAGTGCCTATAACGTCATCTAAAGAGACGTATGATCTTCTAGTCGCAAGGACGGCTACAGAAGTCCATGACCTTTTATCTACAAATTGCCCCGTGCATTTCGTACAAATGCTCGACCAACTCCTTAACATGTCTAGTGCTACAAGCATCCCAGGCATATTTAAGACAGTCTTTACGGGACTGCTAACACCCTTCCAGGCAATTTTGGGAATCTTTCCTAATTTTGTGCACTCCATCTTTGGTGGTATTCCACTATTTTTTGGACTCATCGCAGGGATTCTATTTTTGACCCTTCTGCTACGTTATGGCAAGCCTCGGCTCAGACATAGCTCCCATGGGAATGGAAGAGACAATCCTAGCAATGCGCTACAGGGACAGGATAACTAACGTCCTCGGATTGGCCAGGCTGAGAGATCTAAACATGACCTGGTTCCTTTCATTCAGACCGATATGGCAAAATTGCATTTTACCTGTGCTACGGTGTATGCTTTGCGGCGATGAATGCGTGTTGGACATCTGTCTTTCACTTCCATCAGCAGTACCAATGGACGTCGATACTTTGCTAAGTCCAATAACGGCTCACGCATTGTGTTGTCCCCAGCGGCTACCAATCCTGATGACGGCATTCGTGGAGACTCCTGTACTACAGCCAAGTGGTAACAGTGGAGCGAGTGACAAAAGCAACATCATCCAGGTACAACGTTCTGTGAGCAGGGCTGGTACTGTCTTCGATGACAGCAATCATTCTCACACCTGCCAAATTACAGCGCTATCTAATTTGGTTGAACTATCACCTGATTTTGTAGACCAATTCTTTGCGAGCCTGTCTGATACGATGTTCTCACCCACAGAGAAACAATAACTTTTGAAAAAGCTTTCCGACACACGGCGTTCCCATGAACTCTGAATTCGGCCTTCAGTTTTGATCAACAAAAAACTGCCAGGAGCTTTGGTAAACTGATTTTTCTTTGAATTGGACAATTTTTTAAAAATATTGGCCCTCTCCTTTTGGCACGAACAATTCTTTGCTTAACGTAAAAACTATTCTTAGAGAACAGAAGCTTCACACTTCTATTTCTAAACACATCTAGAGACATAACAACATAACACCAGCCTCTAGCACACATATTATTACAATGCATTTTTATGTGATGATTTATCTCGCATTTCTTCTGTCAGAGATACTTCATGTGTAATTCCTTATGCATAATCGTTCATTGATTTCATATGCAATAATTTTTTGAATGATTACTATGCTTTTAAAACTACGTACAGTACCTAAATTCCATGTATTACAAATACGCCTATTTCGAATGCATTTATGTATTTTGGGGTGGGCTATGTTACACAATGTTACACATGCATCTAATTGCTTAGTTTTAGTAATTTTGATGGACATGAATTCGTGGAGTGGGTGTCATGTGCTTATCTAGGTTCCTGATCGATACTGTGACCTTATGCCCCTATTCGGCTATAAAGCCCCTTTTTCCCTATATTGGCATAACCGTTCAAGTGCGATTTTCTGAAAAGTCATCTCTGGCCTCACACGAGCAGAGCCGCAGAGCCACATTCCAGCATGACTCTCTGCTACTTCCTTTGCGACCAATTAGTGCAATGACAGAGCAGCAGTCACTATCTGATATTCCTAGATAACACTCCGAGTTCTTCAACAAGATAAAAACTTAGCAAACCTGGAAATCCCCGCTTGCTATGTTTTGATTAGTAATGGAACTCTAATGAGCAACTGATAACTATCACTTCCTAGTGACATCTTTAATTGACGTCTTATGTCCAGCAAACTTGCGTCAAACCCGGCACCTGTCAGGTATAAATATTACCAACGTTGCCTTAAGCAATGCGAAGCTAGCTGCTGTTGAGCGAGCGAACATGTTGCTGATGCCAGCTGCCTGCATGACCCCGTGTTGGTAAAAACTAGCACTCTGTCGCTGCAGCCTGCTATCCTGTGGTGGTGAAGCTACTGATTACCATTATCGCCGCTACAGCGCGACCTATGGTGCAGTACGCTTGAGGAGCCGTGCAGCCGTCCTCTGCGAAGACATCCAGCCCAGCTGCCCGCGGACGCTGTCACCCCTCCTTCCTCGACGCGCTGAGAGAAGCCGCTGCCTTTCTCGTGCAGAGAAATCCAGTCCCGGCGCTTCCAGTTTACCCTCGCAGGTGACTGGGATATCGAGAGAGACCCCTGAAGGAGATACCAATCCTCCATCATTCTATTCAGAGGTATGGTGTTGACTAAACCCTTAGACGAGAATTCTTGAAACAAACCTTGGCAAAACCAACTTAACTTAAGCTACTTACTTACTCCCCTTCTCACGTGTTAGGCTTAGGTCAGGCACACTGGGGTAGGCTTAGTTAGAAGCACCAGTTGAGTATGTTAGCCTAATGTATATATGACTGTATATATGTTTTATTACTTTTAAACCATTGTATGGCTAAGAAACCATATCAATGCTTTTACAGTTCTATTTAGCTATTCTTATCTTACTGTACGTACTTTTTATAATAACAGTTATTGCAATTGTGGCAATACATTTCTCTTGTACGAGAAGAAAGACTGTTCAATAAATGTTAACCTTTATTGATACACGCCCGTCTCTCTATTCTCTACATACTGTGAAAGTAAACTGCACTAGACTGACTGAGTGAAATCTATGTCTATTGTTTCACACGACCCTAGAGATCGACTCTTGATCTGAGGAGCAAAGTTGTCATGTTGCACGGTTGTTGGAAAGCTGAATCCCTTCTTGTCTGTGCCAAGGAAGCTGATCACTTCCTATGCAGAGAAGAAAGTTTCCAGTGACCTCTGAGCTAGTTGGTAACACAACCCAATTAAGTTTAGCATAGTCAGTGGAGGCCTGGAATATAAGCAGTTCCACGTCGATACTACTGTTTATGTTATTCCAATGCGCAGAGCCTAGTGGGAAACTAGGAACTACACTACAGTTCAAGCAATATGTATAAGTTATTGGCAGTTATTCAGTCACTAATCGTATAGCACTGGGAAGCCACAGGACAGCCAGTCGCACTATAAATTCCCAATAATACTAATAATACTAATAATAATAATGTCTGAATCTGGCTTTGTTAATCTCTAAGTATGCCCACGCTAGGCACTGCCCTATTTACCTTTCTTGTATGGAGTCAAGTTGTGGGTAATGTTGCTGAATCCAGGAGTGGACATTCCTTCGGTACACACCCTATATTTGCTACACACTTGAGTCAATCCATAGTTTAGGCATAACTAGCAGGATTAGGGAAAATCTGTAGCCTGCAATGTTGCCAATGAGAATAGCAGATGGCCTACTGCCTAAACCTTTTAGTTTCTGTGCACCCTCACTGAATTGTATGGAATCTAGGGTTCCCCGCTAATTTATTATCCAAATCCTGAGATTTACCTCTGAGCAATTTTGATGATTTGCACTATAAAACAATACTCAAAATTACTGAAGCAATCATTAATTGAACAGCTGCATAGATGTCTAAATATATTATTTAATTCATGAACAAATATCAAATATTAAACACTTTTAATTGGGATTGTGAAGCTTTTCTTTATTCAATTTTTTCAATCAATGTCCATACTCTTATCTGTTTGATGTACTTGCACTTATCCCTTCAACCAATCTGAAAGTGCCAACTAACTTTTACACTCCAATTTCAAATTCCTTTACATTTACAAAATGTTTCAAAAGTTTCAGGTTAACAAATAGCTTTTTTATTTACCTGCACATAATTCATCTGTTTAGAATATTACATTTTCTAAACAGTCACAGACTGCATAAGTAGGGATAACAGTCCTGTAGAGGTCCCCAGACCACAGGTGAAGAACCACTGGCCTAAATTATATTGGCAAGTAAGCTCAGGTATATTTTCTATTTATGTATTTTACATATTCATATACTGCATACTGTATGGTTGAGCAGGGCACTCAGAGGGAAGGAAGAGTATAAAGGATATTGAAAGCGAGACAAGGAAGAAGGGAAGGAGAATGAGCTGAGGGAATAGAGTAAGGGAGGAAGGAAAGCAGAGAAAAGTGAAGCTGGGAGGAAAGGAAGGTAAAGTTAGAAAGTATCCCAATTAGCTTTGACATGGAATTGGGTCTCAACTGCTATCCAGTTGTAAAATGTAGAGTTAACAGAGAACAGAAGGAATGAATGATTTTAACAGTTCTGATTTCAGTAAGCAAAGTGTTCCACAACTAATGGGGGGTGAATTTGTGTGCTGATTTAAAACATTTTAGTCTGCACTTGGTACCCACCTGATCGGTCCCCGGTCCGTCACGGCGATTCTGTGCCGCTTGAACGGAAGGACGCGACTCCTCCCCCTTGCTGCGTCACTTCCTGGACTCCCTACATTAGGACATGGTTACTCGGCCGCGCAGCAGGCGAGCACAGCGGGCGCGCCTAGGCGCGCTTAAAAGGCGCGCCAACGGCAAGCCCGACTGCACCCGTCCGCGGTCGGCCGGGAACAGGGGCCACGACCCCTGGACAAAATGGGGCAGTAATACGATGGAGCGCGCAACAACTCTGTGCCCTTTGTCCCAAATTCGCTAAAGCCTGTCTCCATAACCTAAAGGCGGAAGAGGATAACAGCTGCAAAGAGTGTCAGTTTAATTGGCACTCTAGAGTTACGCAGAAGGTTGAGGACATTAGGCTTATATGTGGGTTACTGAATACCAGATGCATGCGGAAGCATAAACTGGACATATATGATCTGCTCCATGATAGGAAATTCAACCTCCTATTCCTCATCAAAACGTGGCTTGATTCCAACTCAGAGCCAGATGTAGTTGCTTCCCTCCCGGCAGGCTATATTTTGGTGAGGTTGGATAGAGCCTTGGGTAGAGGTGGTGGGATATCGATAATATCTAAGTTGCCACTTTGCTGGCAACTCGAACCGCTCACCACTGCTGACAGTGAGACAGGAGCCTTCTCTATTAAGGTTAATGTGGATGAGGTAGCAAAGGCCCAAGGATTTCAAGGCTTTAGACAACACTTGAATAAGTGTGGTTAGTTAGCGGATGGAGACACACTCGAAGCTCTGGACCTCTTGGGCTTCAGGGTTAAGGAAACAGTTTTAAGAACTTCTTAAATCTATTAAGGTTAATGCAGGCAATACGGTGAAGGGCTTCCTGGTCTATCGCTTTCCAGGTCCATACACTCGCTTTACCACCAGCTTGATTGAAGGTATAACGGAAGCAGCCCTACGTAGGGATAAGTTTTTGCTATTAGGTGACCTTAACATCCATTTGGATGACCCGTTGGACAAGGGAGCCACAGACTTCTGCCAGGAACTACATTCTCCCCAACTCCATATTAGATCACAGGCCCCTACCCATCAAAAGGGCCAGCTATTAGACCCTATTTTTTACAAATGGGATGAAACTGCAGTAAAAACCCCCATATCAATTCCCTGGTCCGATCACTTTTTAGTGCCTTTTGTTATAAGTGTCCCTTCAGGCAACATCCAAGAGCGAACTAACCCGAAATACCCGATTCTTAAATGGGCTGCTTTACCTAATGCCAAGTTTGATACCGCACTGATTAAAGGTGGCAGACCCGGAGGTCAGGATGCTGTTTCCGCATCCGATAGACTGGAAGGTCGCATTAATGATGCTCTGGATGACATAGCTCCCCTTTGTCACAAGAAGCCCTGTAGCAGACCCCAGAAATCCGCCCCCTGGTTCAGCGATGAGCTCCGCCGAGCTAAGACGGAGTGTAAACAGCTCGAAAGGCAGTGGAGGGTGGCCTATCTTGATCAAGCTAAACAGAAGTATAGAGCTAAATGGAGAGACTATCATAGCTTAATCAGGCGTTCCAAAGCAACTTATTTTTCAGGCAGAATAGGGGAAGCTAAAAACTCCACGAAGGAGGTATTTAAGATTTATAAAGAAATCTCTCTCTGTGGTTCATCTGTTGACCCGTCTAGTGTCTCAGAGGAATCATGTAACCGCATTGCAGCTTTTTTCTCTGAAAAAGTGGCTACCATTTACTCCACTTTCTCAGGAGGAAACAGAAGGGGATCGGATTTTAGAGAGATTGAACAAGAGGCTGTGGGTGTTAATAGGCTGGAGAACTTTCTCACCCCACCCCCTGATGGCTACGGCAGATATGCTGCTCCATCAAGTCAGGATCCCCTCGCGATCTGGCTTCGCTGAAACTGCTCGCTGTTAGTATTGAGATCCTAGAGCCCTATATTAGGGATGTTTTGGATCTATCGTTCAAAACTCATACAGTACCTGAAAGATGGAAGCAAGCAGTGGTACTCCCGCTCCAAAAAAAGCCTAATCTAAGTTGGGAAAGGTTAGATAATCTTCACCCTCTTTCACTCCTACCAAAGTGGCAGAAATGGTGGCCAATCTTCAGCTGATGGCTTATGTGGAGGAGGCCAATCTGCTCCATCCAACTCAGTTTGGCTTTCGCTCATGGCACTCCATGGAGTCAGCGCTGTTTATGGCCACTGAGACCATCAGGGAGGAGTCCAGGATGAAGCCCAGGTTGCGTGCATGGTCTGTCAGATTGGGTGCGGTGCCCAGGGCGGGGGGCCACCAGGAGTCATCCCAGGCGGAGGGCGAGGAGCCAAGGATGAGGACTTCCGTCTTGTCTGAGTTCAGTTTCAGGCGGCTGGTCGTCATCCACTCGGCTACGTCTTTCATCCCTTCGTGGAGGTTGGTTCTGGCGGCGGCGGGGTCGTTGGTCAGAGAGAGGATCAGCTGGGTGTCGTCGGCATAGGAGATGATGTTGAGGTTGTGCTTGCGTGCGATGGCCGCAAGGTGGCTCATGTAGACGTTGACGAGGGTGGGGCTGAGCAAGGAGCCCTGAGGAACGCCGCAGAGGACTTCCGTGGCTGCAGATCTGAACGGTGGTAGGCGGACTCTCTGTGTCCTTCCAGCGAGGAAGGAGATGATCCACTCCAGTGCCTTCTCCTGGATTCCGATGTTGCTGAGGCGCTGCACTAGGGTGCGGTGGCAAACAGTGTCGAACGCCGCGGAGAGGTCTAGGAGGATGAGGGCCGCTGTTTCACCGTTGTCCAGCAGGGCTCGGATGTCATCGGTGGCAGCGATGAGGGCGGTCTCGGTGCTGTGGTTGGCTCGGAAGCCAGACTGTGAGGGATCGAGGGATCCATTCGTCTCGAGGAAGGCGGCCAGCTGCTTGTTGACGGTCTTCTCGATGACTTTGGCTGGGAACTGGAGGAGCAAGATGGGGCGGTAATTCTTGAGTTCGGTGGGGTCCGCTGTTGGTTTCTTTAGTAGAGCGCTGAGTTCGGCATGCTTCCAGCTCTCAGGGAAGGTGGCGGTGTCAAAGGAGGTGTTGATGATGTCCCGCAGGTGGGGTGCGATGACAGCGTCGGCCTTGTTGAAGACGTGGTGGGGGCAGGGGTCGGTCAGAGATCCGGGTGGATAGAGTTCATCATGCAGATGGTGTCTTCTGTGTTGATCTGGGTCCAGGCGCTGAGGGTGGTGGTGGGGGGCGTTGGTGCAGTCGTTGGGAGCGTTGTTTGTGGGCTGAAGCTGTTGTGTATGTCAGCGATCTTGTTGTGGAAGTAGGAGGCGAGGGAGTTGCAGAGGTCTTGTGACGGGGTGATGTCGTTGTTTCCGGCATTGGGGTTGGAGAGCTCTTTCACGATGTTGAAGAGTTCCTTGCAGTTGTGTGTGTTGTTGTCCAGCCGGTCCTTGAATGCTGTTTTCTTGGTGGCGCGGATCAGTTGATGGTGCTTCCGGGTGGCGAGCTTGAGGGTGGTCATGTTGTCCGGTGTTGGCTCCCTTCTCCAGGCTTTCTCGAGGGCTCGGCAGTTCTTCTTGGAGCTCTTGAGTTCGTCGGTGAACCATGGGGCCTTCTTGCTGCTGGGTCTGCTAGGC
Organism: Lissotriton vulgaris; assembly: GCF_964263255.1. Taxonomy (NCBI): domain Eukaryota; kingdom Metazoa; phylum Chordata; class Amphibia; order Caudata; family Salamandridae; genus Lissotriton; species Lissotriton vulgaris. The sequence continues at coordinate 16,106,042 of NC_141691.1, forward strand.
GGGGTCCTCAGTGGGGCGAGGTCGTCTGCGCAGTTGCTGATCCACTTCGTGAGGTTGTCGGCAGCCTGGCTGGGGTTCGCTGTGCTGACAGGAGGGTGCTGGCTCAGGGAAGCGGCAAGCTGGTCTGCTGTGATCTTGTTCCAGTTTCTTCGAGCAACCTGTTGCTGGTGGTTGTGGATCGTGGATCTTCTGAAGGTGAAGTGCACGCAGCTGTGGTCCGTCCAGTGGAGTCCGGTGGCGTGGCTGAAGATGATGTCCTTGCTGCATGAGAAGACAGCGTCGAGTGTGTGTCCGGAGAGGTGGGTGGGGGTGGTCACTAGCTGCTTGAGTCCGAGATTGGCAAGGTTGTCAAGCAGGGTGGTGGTGTTGCGGTCGTTGTTGTTCTCCAGGTGGAAGTTGATGTCCCCCAAGAGGATGTAGTCAGCGGAGGGGAGGGCGTGCGGGCAGATGAAGTCGGCGATGTCTTCGCTGAATTGTGTGTGTGGTCCCGGGGGTCGGTAGATGAGGGTGCCTCTGAGGGTGGTTTTGGGGTCCGTGTGGATCTGGAAGTGCAGGTGTTCGGCGGTTTTCAGGGTGTCGTCGGTGTTGGTCGTGATGCGGATAATGTCCCTGTAGATGATGGCGATGCCTCCTCCAGTCTGGTTGCCGCTGTCTCTTTGGGTGATCTTGTAGCCCTCTGGGATGGCGATGGCGATGTCGGGCGCTGAGGAGTCGTTCATCCAGGTTTCCGTGAGGAAGGCGACGTCAGGAGCCTTGGTGTCGGGAAGGTTCCAGAGTTCGATGGTGTGTCTGTGGACGGAGCGGGTGTTGAGTAGGATGCACTTGAGGTGGTTGCTGCTGGTGTTCGGCTTGGCGGGTGCTGGTGCAGGGCAGGTCCGGTTGCAGGAGAACTTGCAGGCGTGACAGCTGAAGGGTCTGTGGGTTCGTCTCGGGGTGGCTCGGTAGCATCCCGGGAATCGGCCGGTGTTGAGTGCGTTGAGGGTGGCGGCGTCGTAGGTCCGGCGGGTGGGCTGGGGTCTGCGGGGGCCTGGGCACGGTCCAGGCGCGGACAGGCGCAGACGGGCTTACCTTTGGCGCGCCTTCGGCGCACAATAGGCGCTCCCGCTGCGCGTTACCGCTGCGCGTGCGCACGGTCGCCATTTATGGCGAAGTGCAGGGAGGGAGGGGCAGCTGGGAGGCGGGAGCGGGGAGGAAGGGGGCGTGGCTACACTCCCCAGCGGCGGGAGTCGGCAGCGGGGCACGGGTGCAGGGGTTGGCAGCACAATGGGGGGGAAACCAGAGGCAGCACGGGGACAAAATAAACAAAAGTAACAGGGCACAGTAAAAAACAATACAGCAGGAACAGTTCAGACAGAGGTACAGAACGCAGAGAAAATAGTAGGCGGGGGGCGTGGCCTGAGGGCGGACCCAGGGGCGGGAAGGCTCTACGAGGCAGGCAGAGTCGGCAGGCGGGGGCACACGCAGCAGCTGGTGGCCGTGCGGCGCGGGGGTGTCCTACAAGTAGGTCACACTCACCTGTGCCGCACGGTCACATTTATGGCCAAGTGCTGGGAGGGAGGGGCAGCTGGGAGGCGGGAGCGGGGAGGAAGGGGCCCTGACTCCAAAAGCCCAAGTGTACAGGAGATCCGAAGAGAAGTGCCAGATGCAGGTACCCCATATGGAACTAGCTGAACAAGCAGTAATGCCAGAGGTCGAGAGGATCCTAACTCTGAAGGAGAAACAACTAGCTGTGGCGGAAAACAAACTATTGTGCAGTCATGAAGTGAGTCTCGAGGAGCTTGACCTGAAGGTGAAAAACATTTCAGAATCGAGTAGGAAAGGGTAACTCCTGAGTCTACTAGGTAGTTGTGGATCCACATGCCACTGGACCTGGTGAGGAATTACATGGTGGGAGATGACATACTTAAACGTTTTTCTGCAACTTTGGGAGCCCTGAGGATACACAAGGTCCCATCGAAGTATTGGAGGGGCTTTTGGAAACACATGCCCACAGTGGGGAGGGACACACTTCTCACACTTGAGGAGGGTGATAAGATAATATGGAGAACAGCCATTACAAAGCAGTGTTTACCATGTGTTGCTATTACATCGCTGGGTTACAACGCATGTGATGTTACATCGTGTGGTAAAAACCACCGATACCATTACATCGCATGCGCTTCTACAATACATGCAATGTTATGTAAGGTTGTCACTTACCTTGCAAACTTTAACTACAAGTATAGCTTTACCATGTATGCCTTTGCGTTATAATGGCATGTGTGGTAAAGGCACACTCATGTTAAAAATATGCGATGTAATGGCATGTCGTTGTCATTGACATCACGTAGTAATACCCGCGTTGTAATGGCGAATGCGGTATTACTATGCGATGTAATGACATACATCCAGATAAAGTATTCCCCCGTGAAAGCTATACTTGTTGCTAAGTTTGGACTGACTCCTGAGAAGTACCGTCTGTGTTACAGGGTAATCAACAAACTCCCAAGCTAGTCCTGGGTGGATTTTGTGGTCTTAAATGTAAATGTAAAATGTAAATTGATACTTGTATAGCACACTACTCACCCGCAAGGGTCTCAAGGCGCTTCTATGAATACCGTTGTGGAAACCATCCTGGCTTTCCCTGTGAGGCGTCCACTCCTGGGCACCCCCAAGGTGGAGGCCAGGCATCCTTAGCTTTGTGGGGGCCGTTGTGGAGATTAAGCAAGCTATTGCCCAGAGTTGCAGAGTGGGACTCCATGATTGGAAAAGGCACCGAGGCGAGAATTATCAGGTCAGTGGAATTTTTAGCCCAAGACCCGCCCAGGCGGGGAATTGAACCCTGGTCCCGGGTTAGACCTCTGCATCAGGGTCTGCCGCTCTAACCATTGAGCCACACTTCTTCCTCCGTCTTATTTTCCAAGGCACTGGGTGGTACTGGGTGGTACTGTAAAGGCTAGTGAGGAAAACACTTTTGATTGGCTTTAGAATCTAACTGCAGGAAAGAACATGTTCAGTCATTGTTTTCCAGAGCTAAGCCATCACCTTGTTGACTGCATGTTTACTGCTACCAGGGAGCTTGCAATGGAGACACATTTTTGTGTGAGTATCAGGGTGTTTGGGTAAAATATTGGATTGAAAATATCAAGACACAATAAAAATATTGTTTTTAGTGTTGTTTTCAATATATTGCTGTTTTCAATGCATGTTGTGAAAAATACCGAAGTAGGAAATAATCTTGTAAATAGTAAAGTTTCTTAGGGTTTGTTTATGACTACAGTGGTCCGTGGGACTGCCACAGTCATGGTAATGGTCAGAACACCACCACACTGCAGGACTGCCTGCAGTATAATAGTGTGTGGTCAGACTGCCCCTGAACCGCTTTTTGGAGTACTTTTATACTCTCACACAGAGGAATGGCGTAGTGCCACCAAAATGTAATTCAATCCTAATCTCTATGTATAGACAACATTTCACTTGTATTTTACTACTTAAGAAACGTAGACTACTACATTGAATCTGGCTCAAAACTAAGGGTGGGCGGCCAGCTACGCTCCGTGCCGCCTACTCCACATTTTGCGGAGCGGGCGGAGCCAGGCGGCACTACGCACGCTCCGCAGACGGAGCGTAGCTGGCCGCCACCCGCCTCCCTCCCGCCCTCCCTAAATTTTTTAAATTAAAGGGGACAAATAATTTAAAATGCACTTACCTTGCCCGCCGCTGCCCGCCGCGTCCCCGGGGCTCGCTATCTTCCGTCTTCCGTCTTCTTCATTAATGCGCATGCGCGGGCGGCCGCGCATGCGCATTTTCTCGTGAGAAATGCGCATGCGCGGCCGCCCGCGCGGGCAGCGGCGGGCAAGGTAAGTGCATTTTAAATTATTTTTAAAGTATTTAGGGAGGTCGGGAGGGAGGCGGGTGGCGGGGCTGGCGGCCAGTGGTGTTGCGGAGTGGGGCTACGCGGAGTGCGGAGGTGGGCGTAGTTTCTCGCCCACTTCGCGTAGCTCCGCGAAGCCCCACTCCGCCAACTCCGCCCAGGGCTACTCAAAACGTGCTTTCTGGCTCCTATATTCCCCTTTTCTCCTAGGACACTAGAGGTAAAACACCCCAACCATCACATCTGTTGCCCTGAAACCCCTGATTCCTCTTCAATCTCCAGAACTGGTTCTAATCCCTGTTCCATGTTACGCAACTGTGCAAGCAACAAGTCCATCCCAGCGGTGTATGCTGCAGACGTGTATATTTGAGTTTGTTTTATACCCCCTGAGGTGCATCAACTGCAGAGCCAAGATCCTGCAGGAAAAGCACATGATGCCAGGAAACAGATTGGTGAGCACAAAAGCATGATCTGTCTGTGCAAATAGGTTTATTTATGCAGTTTGATGATGTGTTTAACAGGATTATGATCGGGATCTGCTTTTGGATTTGGGTTTAAATTACACTGTGTGCCTATGAGTGTCTCCACTGTTTTTTTTTCAATAAGCCCTGCCGGAAGCCTTGCACAGAACGGCATCAATGTGTTACATATATTCATCTTTGTGGTGTAAACATGCCACAGGCTTTGCTTAGAGTGGTCAACGTTTGTTAACAACAACAGAAAAGTCCTATGTTAAGTTCTCAGTAGATTTAGACAAAGAACAAATCCCAAGAAAAGGGTGGCGGTGAGGCAAGAAAGGAGACCCTCTATGGCCCCTTTTGCCTCTGTGTCTGGAGGTGCATGCATGGGGGCACATGTAGCGATCCTTCTAAATCTACACCCCCAGTACCTGAATGGTGTGGCATGTATGCCACACTGTAGGAAGGTGGAATCTGACGACATGGTTTCCCCCATTTTTTTCCTGGTGTTTTGATGGTTTTTGACTTAGTGTGGCTGGGATCCTGCTATGCAGGGCCCCAGCCTATCTGCTTTCCTCTCTAAAATGGTTCCAAGTACTTTAGGTACACTCCAGTTTGGTTACTGGGGCACCCTTATAAGTCCCTACTATATGGTCTCCTATTTAAGCAGGACATAGGTTCCCCAGAGGCCTACCACGGGCTGCAGCATGTATTATGCCACCCCTGGGAAGCCTTCCAAAATGACACCACAGGTCTGCTATTGCAGCCTGTGTAAGATGGTGTATGCACCCTTTACTTAGATATATCTTCCCTATAGCTACCTTAAATCACTAGACATATACACCTATCAGTCGCCCCTATGGCAGGCCTTATCAATCCTGATGCAGGGTGCTGGGTTTTGTGTGAGAGGGTGCCCATGCATGAGCAGGGCCCCTTTGCAGCCTTCGGAATCTATTTTCCGGTGTTGTTCTGTGATGCAGCCAGACCATATACTCATAAGTGCATTATAACCTTGACATTAATGGTAACTTTGGAATGGCTGCAAGTAAACATGTTGTGTTTGGTGTCAAACACTTTGGAATGATACCCCCGCCAGACCTGGTGCCGGGGGTAGGATCCCACCCTTCTAAAGGGAGAGATATGTCCACACCAGTACACCCGGTACCAGTTTAAAAAAAAAACTGGCATCACAAACTGGATCTTAATAAGATGTAGACCAATAATTTCAGAGAGTGAATGAATGCCCCAGAAGTACAACTAATGGATAATGATACCCATCAGTCACTATCCGATACTGCCCTGGTCATCCTCTTGGCTTCCTTACAACCTTCTCATCGTGAATCATAAAAGATGTATATTAGGACTAGATGGATATGCCCTGCATCTAATTATGAAGCACGGGATCACTTTGAATATGTTAAGTGAAGGTGTCAAATGATGGGTAAAAAAATGAAAAAATTGCAGTGCGTGAAAATATGTGAAATTATCAGTGAGTTAAAATTGGGTGAATGAGAGAAACATGAGTTTATTATTATCGCTCACTTGCCCATTTTACCTGGATTCCTAGGTGCCGGGTCACTCCTCTTGGAGACGGCTCGATAAACCGTTTGGACTACCGATGGAGAGAGCAGTGCTTCTACTCCCTGAGCCACAGCCAGGTGAGGTGAGGCCGTACCCTCCTGCACACTAGTGGTTGAGTATTCCACAAACAGGAGGAGTGACCAGACACCTAGGAATCCGGGTGAAATGGTTCATTGTTTTTATTATTTTTTCTTCATATTCACTCGTTGCAGTAGCAATCATTGATTGAGGTCCTGACGAAGGCAGAGGACAATAGTGTCCTGATTTTCTGCTGAAACATGTTGACCACATAAACCATATTGGCAGATATTTGTTACAACTGCCATTTCTTTGCACTGTTTTTAATCTTGGGCACACAGTGCAAATTTTTTCATTTTTTTACCCATCATTTGACTTGGAGAGTATAATCGGAGCGCTAGAGTTGGCGCTCGCAAGTACACAGGGCCAGATGGAGGCTTTAAGTCTAGTCTGGTGGACATCCAGTGGAAGCTTGAAGACAAGGAAAACCACCAAGGCCAGAACAATCAGCAATCTTTAGGCATTCCAGAGAACAAGGAGGGCTTTGATATGCGTGTCTTCATGATTGAACTATTGAGTAGGGCATATTTGGAAAGCTGGAACTGTGCTTAAGAGATTCAGCATGGCGATCAGGTCCCTCTTATGCTAAAACAATCTTCAGGACTGGACACAAAAACTGGAGCCATTTTAGTTTACCTTGGAAATTACCTTCTGCGGCATTGCATTTTTGAAAAGGCAAAATGGGCAGCCAAACGCACAGTTGATGATGCCACATTTTTCTCCCGATCTGACTGCTGCCACAAAACAGTTGAGAGACACTGGTGAACACGGACGATGATTATTTTATTGCAAGCAGCGGGCGCTCAGGCTTTTATGATGAATCCAGCAAAGCTGAAAGTGACTTGGATTTTTTACCGAGCATAGGGGCTATGAGAACTGCAACCTGAGCTGGGTGACAGGCTAATAGGCTAAGACGTAAGGATCAGCAGACACTTGGTTATTGGAGATGAGGTAATGGAGGAATTCATACTTACATAGATGTTTTACCCCATCTCTTACCTTTACTCTCCCTCTCTGTTTATCTTCTGTTAAATTAAATGAAAGCCTGAATGAAGGGGGAGATATAGGTTGAACTTGAATTGTGTTGGTGTGATTGAGGTCTCACTGTTCTGGAAGTAGTGCTGCTTCATCTCTTATATAGACCAAGCTGCCTGTTAGCTTTAATTGGTGGGGGGTTGCATGGAGAGATGGGGAAGCCTGCAGGGAGGGATGTTAGATGGGAGATGGTAGGGGGCTGGGGTGTGGTAGGCTGGTTGGGCACAAGGGCAGAGGTTAGGTGTTGGGGGGTAATATGAACATCCTACCCAGAGATGGAATTATGATGGATGCACTGTATCACTACTTAGCAAAGATGTGATTAAGAAAAGCTCGATAAAATAACAATATGTGCTCAAGGGTGGCAGAGTTTCTGAGGACAATTGCCCCTGAGATGGTGTGCATGCAGGAGGCGCACATTCCATTGTATAAAGGGGAGTTGTTGGCAGTAAGAGGGTACAATATGCTGTCCTGTTCCTCCATGAGCTATATTATTTGAGGAGTGGCTATCTCACCCGAACCCCACAAAGGGCTAATTAGGTGTAAGCTTTTGATTATCCAAGGCAAGTAATCACTGATTTGAGCTTGAGGTACAATCACAGTTTGTACTATATATGTATTGAACCAAGAAGACCGGAAGGTGCAGGAGGATCTTTAGGTCGAGCTAGCACCCTAGCCATACCTGCTTGTCATCTGCAGTACCCTACAATATCAGGGGAGAAAACCCTGAGTGAGGAGGTCTGCTAAGAAAATCCGACATCAGGAAGCTTCCAAAGATAATCTCATAGCTCACTGATTTTGGAGGTAGAGGTCATAGGGGCATATGCATCAAGAGGGTGTTTTGCGAGTCCTTTATATCGATTTTTAGCGATTGGCGATTAAGGACTCGCAAAAGACACTGCATGTAGGATTTGCAATATGAATTCGGAGTCCTACGTATTCCTTAATAGCGAATCACAAATTGTGGTTCGCAATTAAGGAATACCTCCCCATTCATTCCTATGGACCCAAAATGGGTCCATAGGAATGAATGGGAAGACATTCACAATTTGCGAGTACCCTTTATGCAATTTCAAGTGTGCAAGGATGTCAAAAGGACACCGTGTTGCACCCCTGAAATAAGCATGCGTGCATATGTGGTACACATAAATGCCCAAAAGGGCACATGTATGTGCACCACATGGCACTTTGAAAAATGCAAAAAAGTGAATTTTTCAAAGAAATCGCAAATTATCACTAACTTGAAGTTGGTGGTAATTTGAGATTTCTAAAGGCAAAATTGAACAACTTGGGTGCTTCAAGAATTACATTGCAATTCCTCAAATGCATTAGCAGTATAGAGAATCGCAAATTTTGCGATTCCCTATTGAGCGAGAGCCTTTTGGGATGATACATCCAAAAGGCTTTTTTCCATCCGCAAACAGGCCGATTCTGAGAATCCCATTTGCGAACGGGAAAATGGCTTCATAAATTTTTCCCCTAAGCTATTATTAAATCCCATTATAAATGGATTTTTGATAGGAAGCTGCTGGCGAATACAACTTGTGTTGAACATATTAGGCACTGGACACAGGATTTCTTTTACACTAACAGGTTTAGTGCATCACAAGGTATAGTTTGTCACACCTTCAAAGCTGGCCTGAGGGCCGACATTATCAGCTTTGTTGCCCATGCTAAAAGACAGTCCCAGGCTAAGGATGAGAGGCTTTTGGGGAACTAGCTGATACTGAGCAAGAACATGTGACAAGGATCACATGGGGGCTAGGAGTGGCGCAAACCCAGCTTAAAATTATAGCATTAAATGCAGAGATAAATAGCTATTTTACTCAGAGACTGGCCGAAGAATTTCAAACACATATGAACAGAACATATGAGTATGGGGAAACAGTTGGGAGAAGGCTTCCACTACGTACATGGCAAAAAACAGTAAGAAGCAGGATGACGTCAATTAGGAAGGATGGTATCATATGCTCCGAGCCCAATGTCATACTCCATGTGTTTCAAGAATGTTATCAGAAATTATATTTATTTATTTATTTATTTTTGGCGATTTTTAGAGCGCGCAAATACCCGAGGGTGTCTCGGCGCTGTGTTACAGAACTCTCCATAGGAAAGGGAACTAGGCATGGAATAGCCATGTTTTCATATTTTTTCTGAACTTAGGCAGGGTTAGTTCACACTTAAGGTGGAGAGGGAGGGTGTTCCACAGTCTAGCTGTGGCAACGGTGAAGTGTTTGTCTCCCCAGTTAGCCCTTCTTGTGCGGGGGACTGTTAGCAGATGGGCAGAAGATGAACGCAGTGTTCTTTGCTGTTCGGGTGGGCGAAAGGCTTGTTTTAGAAAAAGGGGGCCATGGTTATGGATGGCTTTGTACGCTATGCACAAGGCTTTAAATTTGATGCGGCTCCTTACCGGCAGCCAATGCAGTTGTTGGATGTAGGGGGAGACAGATGCAAATTTAGGAATGCGTAGCAGGGTCCTAGCTGCTGCATTCTGTACAGTCTGTAATTTATTGAGGACCTTTTGTTGTGCATTTAGGAGTAAGGCATTACAATAGTCGGTCTTGGAAAAGACGAGCGTGCTGACTAAAGTTTTGCCTCCGGAAGGTGGTAGGTACGGGATGAGTTTTTTGATTTTTTTTAAAGTGTGGAAGGCAGATGAGACCACTGAGTTTGCGTGCTGCTGGAAGGACAGTTTGTTGTCGAAGATGACCCCCAAGTTTCGTACCTTGACCACTGGTACTGGAAGTTGTCCCATTTGTTGGGGCCACCATTGAGGAGACCAGGTTGGTTGTAGTCTCCCGAATGTCATCACTTCTGTTCATATAAGGAAGATAGTAGTTTACTCCCGGATGTCTCTTGAGTAGTGTCAGAGGCAGATCTCAGGGCTACCCTCTATCAATGTGTTAGGAATGAGCCAGAAATGGATCTAACCCTCAAATACTTTTTAACTGCTTTATATCATCTATCCTCTGGGAAAGCTGCCAGCCCCAATAAAATACCCCTTAAATTGTATACAACACTTCAATCTGAGCTAGCTCCTTTTCTATCAGAACTGTTTCTAGTTCTACAGCACAATGGGCTCCCACCGAGTCTTAGAAAGGTACGAACATTATTATATTCCTCAAAAAGCACAAACCCCCCGGACAACCCGGCCTCGTATCGGCCGATATCTCTGACAAACTTGAACACTAACATATATTAAAAAATACTGGTTGGTCCTTTGGGGGTCGCCCTGGCAGCATGGTTTTATACCCAGCAGAGGGATAACTGACCACATAAGGTCGGCCAATACACTTTTTGATATCACAGCCGAGACAGGGAGGCAAATGACTATGGTCCTCCTTGATGCTGAGAAGGCTTTTGATTAGGTGGCTTGGAGTTTTCTAAAGGGAATATTATAATTAAAGGGCTTCGACCCCCGAAATATTACCGCTATTAAAGCCATGTATCTTGACCCATACGCACGGATCCAACTAATGGGTGAAGAGTCTGAAATTATGAAGGTGTCGAGGGGGACCAGGCAGGGGTGCCTTTGCTCTCCCTTTGTGTATGGAAACCCATTGATAGAGAAGATTCTAAAAAATCAGGGGATAAAGCTGATTATATGTGAAGAGCATGAGACCAAGATGCTCACATACATTGCCATTTTAGCCACTGATCCTGAAGGGTCAATCATGGAAATCAAAGCCATTGCCGGAGAGTTTGGGCAAGCTTCTGGCTACGCATTAAACAAGGAGAAAGCACTAATCATTTGCACAGATAATCTCACCTTTCACAGCCTGTGACAAGTGGATACAGCTGTGTATCTCGGCATCTGCATCAGCCCCAAAGTAGATATTATGGGCAAGATTAATGTAACTCTCCTGGTTAAAAAAAAATTCCACAGACTTCATTCACATCAATGGGCTTTATTTATCAATTATCGGTAGGGTTAACGTCCTCAAGGTGACGAGGCTTCTGAAGATTCTAGATCTATTACGCTCACGGCCGGTAGCAATAGATGAATCAATATTGAAGATGCTAGATTCAATCTTCATACATTTTATTTGGCAATATGGGAAGGTGAGGCAATCAAAAAAAATATTTCTCTCCCACAGGGACGAGGTGTGTTGTCCCTTCCTGATATCACACTGTTTTATTGGGCGGTTTGTTGACAACAAATTCACATATTATTTTTTTGCAGATAACAAAGTGACTACTCAGGAAAACCTCAGTGCCCTTCCCACAATCTATGAGCTTGCTCTAGGGAAAAAGGCTGATGGACTGCTGCTGCAGCAGCTAGAGCAAGTTATTTCCAAAATGTCAAATTCAAGGTTATATATTATGCCTTTAAAGAATGGAGCAAAGTTTGGAAATATTCAGGTATGCACCAGTGTGACGTTCTTCCCTTTTTTCACCTGCATTTTATGATTTAATGGGAAGGCAGTGAGAGTAGCACGGCCTTTATGTCCTAGGCCTGATCTGTCCCTTTACACATCGGCTGCAAGGGTTCGCATCTCAGACAGCCTATACTTTAAATACGGGCAAATTTGTGAATTTCCTAACAACTCCAGGATGGCAAAATCCTTAGATAAAATACCTCACCTGGAGGCAATTGCTTGGACCAATTGCAAATTGAGAAATATCTATGTTTTTTTTCTGGACAGCTTGCCGGACAACTTTGGAAAGAGGAAGCAAGGTGACCCTGATGCTGATTTAGTTAAGGCAGTCGCAATAGCCACAAAGATTTCCTGTCCACTAGCCTGAAAGCGCAGCTTTAGAAAACCTTATATAATCTTTATTTTACCCCAACCAAACTGTTTGGGTGAGGTAAGAGAACAGATGTCATGTGCCCAAGCTGTGGGGAAGGCCCAGCCACACTGATGCACTGTGCTGGATTACTCCCTTTGAAGGAAGTGCTGGAACTCTTCTAGCAAGAATTATAAGCCTTAACCCCACCATGATGATGTAGGGCCATGATAACAATAGTGGCTTGGATACTACTCAGACATATTTTCTTTATATCTGTATTGCCAGATTGTTAATTGCTGCTAAATGGAAGGCCCTGGAGCCTCCTTTGTTCCATATCAGACTAGCCCTGCTGCTGGGTATTTTTAATCAAGAGGTAGCTCTTAATGAGTATAGGGGTAGACCGGCCAGGAAGTTGGGGTAAAAAATCTGGTCTCCTATCATGGGTGGGAAAAATTACAGAGGCCTGCAGGCTGTCTATAGTTATCTGCTTTTATTGATCCACTAACATATAATAATTTATAATCAGGATATTTAGTTGGCATCTGAATTGCTCCTCTTAATACACAGGATAAGATCTACATTGATGTAATTTCTGGGGTTGGCCAAGCTTGCTATCCCTAAGAAATTGCAGCTGTCTGATGTAATGTAAATATGGATCAAATGTTTTAATCGAGTTGCTGTTATCATTTCTATTTCTCTAATTTGTTTTTTGTTTTGTGTGTCTTGTATTCCGTCTGGAGTCTTGTTTACCTTATCTGGTTAAACCGGGTCGGGAACTTGCCCAGCATTGTCTTTCATTCGTCTGTACTTATAAAACCTTTGGTACAACCCACATTCACTATATACAATCTGTCAGGAATGGCCTGTTACACTGGGATCATCACTTTGGGCACTGGCCCAGTATTTATGACATCTCATCCACCATTACCACTTGTGTACAAGAGCTGAGGACACCAGTCCTACTACAAAATGTGAGTCAGTGACTTTGACACCTACATAGAGATTATTTGCATGTTTTCTCCATACATATATTCTAGGAACATTCAGAGTTCCTGCATGTCTATGACAAACTTGGTCCATAGGACTTCTCCCTCTAAGATACATTGTATTTATATTTTTCTCTATCAAACTTTATTATCTCACACTAGGGATTACAAATGTTCTGATGCCAGCATTTGTAAGTGGCTTTAAAAGGCATGAAAAGATTATTGCCCATTAGAATAACCAGCCCCGCATGTTGAAAAAATCTGTGTTCTTAATGAACTAGTGATACAGTCGATGTGTAGGAAACGGGGGCCGCCATATTGTGAGATTGCAGACCGCTTGGCCACATCAACTATTGGAATAACCAGCCCCGCAAGTTGTAAAGATATGTGTTCACAATGAGCTAGTGACTAATGGGCAATAATCTTTTGTCTCGAAGGAGGCACCATAATTTTAATAAATTTTGGTAACAGAGTAAAATCGTAGAGTCTGGACAATAGGCATTCTCTTTCCTAGCAATTTACCTGAATGTTATTTCACTTAGAGAAAAAAATGCAGGATCTTGATATGGTGTCCGCTATTTCCACAAATAAATACTCTTAGGTGCCCATAAGCAAGTGGGTTTAAAACATGACATTGATGCTAGATAAAGCTTAGCAATCCTTTTTGTTATATCCTTTTTGTTTTTTGTTTTGTTAATCCTTTTTGTTAACGCCCCGACGGGGGTTGGGCTCAATAATTCCACGGACTCGATAATTCTCACTCCGGTGCCTACTCGACTCACGGGTTCACACTCTGCGACTCTGGGCTATAGCTTGCTTAATCTCCACAACGGCCCCTCGCGGTGGGATGCCTGGCTTTCACCTTGTGGATCCCTGCCGGGGTATCTCACAGGGGAATACCAGGACGGGTTCCCTAAGCAAGCGCATAGATGCCTGCGATGTGGGCGATTTGTGCTATATAAATACATGTACATTTACATTTACATTTACATTTACATTTATAGACTTAATACCAATAGGCTCTAAGCACTTTTACCTCGTTTTTTCAGAATCCTGTCACACTGGGCTATCTGACCCTTCTCTTCTCATCTACTGGAATTGGAATCTCTTTTCACCTAATAAACGGTAGGCATACAAATTTGAGGTGATGACAATGACATCACTAGTCACACAATATGTGAAAGACTAATATGGCTCTAAATCTCTTATTTTAGAACAAATCTAAATATACACTGAAGTTTTTTCCGGATGGAATTACAGTTATTTAATCAATATTAAGAAGAGTTCACCCCAATTGGTAAGCCAACCCTTTAGGCTTTACAATCAACAATTGTGGAAAGGGGCGACCACTCGGTCCCCCCGAACGTATGGTTGGGTGCCCCGATCCTCCCGGGAAACCATTTTGGGTGGGGGGCATGTCTCGGCTGGTATGCCCGAAGCGGCGTAGCCGGGGCGTGCCTTTTTCCCGCCCAAGAGGGGTTGTCCTAGACACCTACACCGAAGACCAGGCCCAGTAGGCGTACTGGAGGAGGGTACACGCCCTCCCGCAGTAGGATAAATGAGCGGGAATCCGAAGAAGCGTCCTCTTGTTCCTGTGCTCTGAAGGCTGCACCCACTCGTTGCTCGTGAGCCCTCGACGGAACAAGCAGCAATTTTGAGAACTTTTAATTCTTGTATTTTTCTTTCAGTTACTCGAAGGCGAAGATCCAGGACCATGTTGATCATCTAGGAGCGGATAATCGAAACCATGGCTGGCAAGAAAGCAGGAAAGGGTTCCGAGACGGATAAGGTGCTACGCATGTTGGTGAACCGGATGGCTGGCATGGATCGGAAACTCGGTCAAGTCCCATTGATCGGTCGAGGTTTGGCGGAGGTCAAACAACAACTGGCTGCGCTGAGCAATCCTGGTAACCCTAAGAAGGTAATAGGCCCGGCCTTGCCAGGAATTGTCCCCGAGGGTAGAGGGAAGCGGGTCAAGAGAAGGGCGGTTTCAGGGGAGGTTCCGATCCCAGAGGTTCCGGTCCCAGAGGTACCCCCGGCCACCCCTGTCACGCCGGCCGACAACCCAGCACCAATCCCAGATGCGGGTCAACCGATCCCGGTAGTGATTACCCCCGCTAACGATGAAGATATGCCTCCTGAGTTGGCACCCAGTTGGCCGCATGGCTCAATAGTAAGGCAGGGGGTGTCAAGGCACCCGAAGACACGGCCGAAGAGGCCAAGCTACTAATCCAGCAATTGCGGCAGTCGCGAGGGGGGCGGGGGGGCGGATAGTCGGTCAACTATCTGGCCTGTGGAGGTAAGGTCATGATCGGTGAGCAATAATTTCAAGGTCCCTAGAGGGGGGGCGCCACCCAGAATGGATGGGAGCGCCCGGGTGGGAGGTGGCCATTGGCCCCTCCCATGGGGAGGCGGCACCCACTAAGGATGGGTCGCCTAAGGGGAGATGGCCATAGGCCCCTCCCAGGGGAGGAGGCGGCTATATGCCCCTCCTACTAATTTCCTGGGGGCCAGATATCCGCGACGGCGGATAGAGAGTGTGGGGATGGGGGGGAGTCCACGCTGTCCTTCCTACAGATACCTCACACGGGAACTCGGACGACCTTTAAGATGGCGTCGAGTGAAAGGGGGCCCCCACGACAAGGGAAGTTACAGTTGGCAATGAGGGTAAAGTCCTCTGCGCATGCGCCACTCACACCGTGAGGGCAAGAGTTTTGGTAGTAGGGATCTGACACCGGTTAAGACCTTGCCGTTGGCCCTTAATGCTAGGATGTACAATTTTAATTTAGAATGTATGCATTTGCAGGATGTTAGACTCGGCTAGGAAACCTTTGTATTAGAGATCTGTTAAGGTTAGCCAAAGAACATGTCTTCATCGAAATGTAATAAATATAAAATTGTACATGATTATGAAACTTTTATTTAATGTTTTAAATTTTGATTCATATTTTATTAAATACGGCCAGGAGGGTGACTCCCTCCCGCCTTCCAAAAGTTCAAGCCTGCGTCCGACTCCCCATCCTTGGGGATTGTGTTGGGAGGGGGTGACGGGCATCCCGGCCATATGGAAAGGGGCGACCACTCGGTCCCCCCGAACGTATGGTTGGGTGCCCCGATCCTCCCGGGAAACCATTTTGGGCGGGGGCGTGTCTCGGCTGGCATGCCCGAAGCGGCGTAGCCGGGGCGCGCCTTTTTCCCGCCCAAGAGGGGTTGTTCTAGACACCTACACCGAAGACCACGCCCAGTAGGCGTACCGGAGGAGGTTACACGCCCTCCCGCGGAAGAATAAATGTGCGGGAATCTGAAGAAGCGTCCTCTTGTTCCTGTGCTCTGAAGGCTGCACCCACTCGTTGCTCGTGAGCCCTCGACGGAACAAGCAGCAATTTTGACCCACCCACCAGCCCCTTATGGCAATGTTTGTTTTAAATAAAGTTTTTCTGAGTAGGCCTTTTTTCCCTTGTCGAAAAGTAAAGGAATGTTTAAGATAAGGATGTGACTTCTGCCTGTAGGATAATGTTTTTTCTTGGTAGGAGTGAGCAGTCGATGACACATCAAGGAAAAGTCAGAATTTTTTCCTTCCTTAGTAGGTAAATAACTGTCGTATTTATTTTGGTCGGGCGGTAAGGTCATGATCGGTGAGCAGTAATTTCAAGGTCCCTAGAGGGGGGCGCCACCCAGAATGGATGGGAGCGCCTGGGGGGGAGGCGGCCATTGGCCCCTCCCACGGGGAGGCGGCACCCACTAAGGCTGGGTCGCCTAAGGGGAGACGGCCATAGGCCCCTCCCAGGGGAGGAGGCGGCTATATGCCCCTCCTACTAATTTCCCGGGGGCCGGATATCCGCGACGGCGGATAGAGAGTGTGGGGATGGGGGGGAGTCCACGCTGTCCTTCCTACAGATACCTCACACGGGAACTCGGACGGCCTTTAAGATGGCGTCCAGTGAAAGGGGGCCCCCACGACAAGGGAAGTTACAGTTGGCAATGAGGGTAAAGTCCTCTGCGCATGCGCCACTCACACCGTAGGGCGAGAGTTTTGGTAGTAGGGCTCTGACACCGGTTAAGACCTTGCCGTTGGCCCTTAATGCTAGGATGTACAATTTTAATTTAGAATGTATGCATTTGCAGGATGTTAGACTCGGCTAGGAAACCTTTGTATTAGAGATCTGTTAAGGTTAGCCAAAGAACATGTCTTCATCGAAATGTAATAAATGTAAAATTGTACATGATTATGAAACTTTTATTTAATGTTTTAAATTTTGTTTCATATTTTAATAAATACAGCCGGGAGGGTGACTCCCTCCCACCTTCCAAAAGTTCAAGCCTGTGTTCGACTTCCCATCCTTGGGGATTGTGTTGGGAGGGGGTGACGGGCATCCCGGCCATATTTCCATGTGTAGTCTTTAACAACTATATAGTTGCCAACCTTTTAGCATGTATAAAATATAATATCCACCCACCTAAAGTCTCACGAATTATGAGGTTGACAGGCCCACCTCTGTTTTGACTATCTAGGTTATACAATGAAGCAAGTAGCAGAGTTTGAGTGCACAACAATGCTTTTTATATGTGTCCCTTGTAAATCTGTAAATATGTATAAAGATTGTGTAAATAGAAGAGATGTAAGAAATTGGAACTCAACAGGGTTTAGCACAATTTTTAAGAAACCACTATTAGAATTAGGTTGTAGTTCCTTTTTAACATGTTGTCAGTAATTGAAATGTGGAAAATAATGTTTTGTACTGTATTCATTGTACATATTTTAATTGTGTGTATATGTATATATATATTGTTTGTAGCCCTGAAGAAGTCCATGGAGGACGAAACGCGTTGGCTACAGGATTGAAGCAATAAATAAAGATTAAACTTCAAAAAACATCTGAAGACTCTGCTACTGAACTCTTTTAGCTTTTTTGACTTGTGTTCAATGACTATTATTGTACAGATGCCTGATACATTGATGTGTGTGCTGGATCATTTGTTGAACAATTGTTTGCTAGAACAAGTTTCTTGTTTTGGGAGATCTAGGGAAAAGAATCTCCGATCCGTGGCACCATACAAAATAACTAGGCAGTATACAGTATAGGTGCAATTGTGCTTAAACCCCTTTTCCCATTTTTTCCTAGAAGTACGTCATTGTTTATATCAGTGATCCTCAAAGTACAGCCCATGGGCCACTGGTGACCTCCTGACCGTTTATGCTGGCCACCTAGTGATGTAGTGTAGTTCCTAGTTTCCCACTAGGCCCTGCGCATTGGAATAACATAAACAGTAGTATCGACGTGGAACTGGCTATATTCCAGGCCTCCACTGACTATGCTAAACTTAATTGGGTTGTGTTACCAACTAGCTCAGAGGTCACTGGAAACTTTCTTCTCTGCATAGGAAGTGATCAGCTTCCTTGGCACAGACAAGAAGGGATTCAGCTTTCCAACAACCGTGCAACATGACAACTTTGCTCCTCAGATCAAGAGTCGATCTCTAGGGTCGTGTGAAACAATAGACATAGATTTCACTCAGTCAGTCTAGTGCAGTTTACTTTCACAGTATGTAGAGAATAGAGAGACGGGCGTGTATCAATAAAGGTTAACATTTATTGAACAGTCTTTCTTCTCGTACAAGAGAAATGTATTGCCACAATTGCAATAACTGTTATTATGAAAAGTACGTACAGTAAGATAAGAATAGCCAAATAGAACTGTAAAAGCATTGATATGGTTTCTTAGCCATACAATGGTTTAAAAGTAATAAAACATTTATACAGTCATATATACATTAGGCTAACATACTCAACTGGTGCTTCTAACTAAGCCTACCCCAGTGTGCCTGACCTAGGCCTAACACGTGAGAAGGGGGAGTAAGTAAGTAGCTTAAGTTAAGTTGGTTTTGCCAAGGTTTGTTTCAAGAATTCTCTTCTAAGGGTTTAGTCAACACCATACCTCTGAATAGAATGATGGAGGATTGGTATCTCCTTCAGGGGTCTCTCTCGATATCCCAGTCACCTGCGAGGGTAAACTGGAAGCGCCGGGACTGGATTTCTCTGCACGAGAAAGGCAGCGGCTTCTCTCAGCGCGTCTGGAGGAAGGAGGGGTGGCAGCGTCCGCGGGCAGCTGGGCTGGATGTCTTCGCAGAGGACGGCTGCACGGTTCCTCAAGCGTACTGCACCATAGGTCGCGCTGTAGCGGCGATAATGGTAATCAGTAGCTTGACCACCACAGGATAGCAGGCTGCAGCGACAGAGTGCTAGTTTTTACCAACACGGGGTCATGCAGGCAGCTGGCATCAGCAACATGTTCGCTCATTGCTTAAGGCAACGTTGGTAATATTTATACCTGACAGGTGCCGGGTTTGACGCAAGTTTGCTGGACATAAGACGTCAATTAAAGATGTCACTAGGAAGTGGCAGCTATCAGTTGCTCATTAGAGTTCTATTACTAATCAAAACATAGCAAGCGGGGATTTCCAGGTTTGCTAAGTTTTTATCTTGTTGAAGAACTCGGAGTGTTATCTAGGAATATCAGATAGTGACTGCTGCTCTGTCATTGCACTAATTGGTCGCAAAGGAAGTAGCAGAGAGTCATGCTGGAATGTGGCTCTGTGGCTCTGCTCGTGTGAGGCCAGAGATGACTTTACAGAAAATCGTACTTGAACGGTTATGCCAATATAGGGAACAAAGGGCTTTATAGCCGAATAGGGGCATAAGGTCACAGTATCGATCAGGAACCTAGATAAGCACATGACACCCACTCCACGAATTCATGTCCATCAAAATTACTAAAACTAAGCAATTAGATGCATGTGTAACATGGTGTAACATAGCCCACCCCAAAATACATAAATGCATTCGAAATAGGCGTACTTGTAATAAATGGAATTTAGGTACTGTACGTTTTTTAAAGCATAGTAATCATTCAAAAAGTATTGCATATGAAATCAATGAACGATTATGCATAAAGAATTACACATGAAGTATCTCTGACAGAAGAAATGCGAGATAAATCATCACATAAAAATGCATTGTAATAATATGTGTGCTAGAGGCTGGTGTTATGTTGTTATGTCTCTAGATGTGTTTAGAAATAGAAGTGTGAAGCTTCTGTTCTCTAAGAATAGTTTTTACGTTAAGCAAAGAATTGTTCGTGCCAAAAGGAAAGGGTCAATATTTGAAAAATTGTCCAATTCAAAGAAAAAATCAGTTTTACCAAAGCTCCTGGCAGTTTTATGTTGATCAAAACTGAAGGCCGAATTCAGAGTTCATGGGAACGCTGTGTGTCGGAAAGCTTCTCAAAAGTTATTGTTTCTCTGTGGGTGAGAACATCGTATCAGACAGGCTCGCAAAGAATTGGTCTACAAAATCAGGTGATAGTTCAACCAAATTAGATAGCGCTGAAACTTGGCAGGTGTGAGAATGATTGCTGTCATCGAAGGCAGGATCAGCAATGCTCACAGAACGTTGTACCTGGATGATGTTGCTTTTGTCACTCGCTCCACTGTTACCACTTGGCTGTAGTACAGGAGTCTCCACGAATGCCGTCATCAGGATTGGTAGCCGCTGGGGACAACACAATGCGTGAGCCGTTATTGGACTTAGCAAAGTATCGACGTCCATTGGTACTGCTGATGGAAGTGAAAGACAGATGTCCAACACGCATTCATCGCCGCAAAGCATACACCGTAGCACAGGTAAAATGCAATTTTGCCATATCGGTCTGAATGAAAGGAACCAGGTCATGTTTAGATCTCTCAGCCTGGCCAATCCGAGGACGTTAGTTATCCTGTCCCTGTAGCGCATTGCTAGGATTGTTTCTTCCATTCCCATGGGAGCTATGTCTGAGCCGAGGTTTGCCATAACGTAGCAGGATGGTCAAAAATAGAATCCCTGCGATGAGTCCAAAAAATAGCGGAATACCACCAAAGATGGAGTGCACAAAATTAGGAAAGATTCCCAAAATTGCCTGGAAGGGTGTTAGCAGTCCCGTAAAGACTGTCTTAAATATGCCTGGGATGCTCGTGGCACTAGACATGTTAAAGAGTTGCTCGAGCATTTGTACGAAATGCACGGGGCAATTTGTTGATAAAAGGTCATGGACCTCAGTAGCCGTCCTTGCGACTAGAAGATCATACGTCTCTTTAGATGACGTTATAGGCACTGTTGTCTGTAAAAGCACAGATTTCATTTTGCTTAATGTATCAATTCGTATAGAATAGAGATTCAGACGAGGCCAGAGGGGAGTCACTGTGTCTGGAGGCCCGCTCGGAAACAATGCTTGCATGCAACATTTGACCATGGACGTAACTTCTACTAGATAACTTAGTCCGGGCGCGAGGCCACAGCACCTGTGATCCGTTCTTAGAATGTAACTCCCGTTTGCGAGTTGCTATCTGAGTTGCAGGTGTGACTAGCTGGTGGCATGAAAGGTTGTTTGAATTGCCATCACATGCTCCGTGTAAATTAATACCCTGACACAAAAGTATACCGCTTAGTGAGTGTTTACAGTTGTCACCACTAAGAAATACATTTTTGTCGCTGTCACTATAGCAAGAATGAGTGTATGGTAATTTCCATTCGGATTTAACATATCCCTTACCCAATTGTTCATATTGGCCAGCAGGTATGTATTCAAGGCACTTTTTAAAGCGGAAAGTTGTTATCGGAATTGTGATAATTCCGTGTATTATCCATTCAATGACAGGGCTCTCTGACATTGTCAATGGTAATCTCTCGAGTTTCTCGATGCTCAAGATTGTATAGTCTGCTCCTTTCTGTGCCAAACTGATCTGTTTATCAGTAAGGTTAAAAATGGAAAATAATGACGTTGTGTTTATTAAACGCCAAGGCACATAGCCTGAACGAAGATTTTGCAGCGTCCAGCCTAATTCTATAATAGAGCGTAGTTGAGACTGGTCATGTTGTAACATTAGCAAATCTCTGTCTATCACATCAAAGGCAGATGATACAATATTGTCCAAAGAATATATTCTGGAAGACAGAGTCATTAACCCATTGTCTACCACAGAAAGTGATTTTTCCAAATTAATACGATCAATTTCTCGTATCTTTTCAGCGGTTTCAATTTGCTTTACTTTCCAAGCCTCGTTGTAAGCAGCATAGATGCTGGTCGCTATGAAACGCTTTTGACGCTGTTTGCGTGGTCCAAGAATGAAATCGCGCAAATCAGCACCATCTTTTAATAAAGACAAGTGTTGCTTAATTTCAGCCAGTGTGGATGTAGTTAGCCATTCTAGGCAGAGTTTGCCTACACTGTATGTGGTTATAATCCCTGGATGTTGTCTCTGGGAATATCTTGAGTCTAATCTGGTCATTTTTAAACCCTGTGTTTTGTTCAGGAACCTATCTTGACAGCTATTTGTGTCTGTAGGCCAGATTAACCACTTTTTCCAATCAGGATGTGTTCTGTTGAAATGTAAAATGTGTGACACGTCTAATTCATTATCTGCAGTTGCATTCTCAGCTATTGGCTTTGGTATAGACGGTGTTTTCATTTCTTTGTTTTTGGCTAGGCCAAGACAAGATGTTTGGTGTACAGTGTCATTTAAAAATAACATTTGTTCTGGTATCATGCAGGTTCTAAATAGTGCTTCAATGCCTTGCACCTGCCAATCTTTTGTACCCCAAATTGATTTCGTTTCAATATTATTTTTCCAATAATCAAAACCAAATGTCATCATTTTATCATAAAATGCTTCTGAATATATCAATTTAGAATTTGTCAGCATTGTTTTCATTCCTGTTTTATCTAACAGTTTATAATAAAACGTTTCTGCATCACTGGTGTTAAACCCTGAAAAATATTTGAATTTCTCAAAAAATGCTTTAGAACTGCTTTTAGGTGGTGTACTACAATGTTCCCATTGATTATACATAAAAACATTTCTAGGCTGTGCAGATTTATGCAAGTAATGATCCCCATAGTGGGTGTAACAGAATAACTGCTCATAACTAGATGAACCTTGTAAATAATCATGATCTGTGAATCTAGCTGACATTACTAAATCAGACATCATGTCATTAATACTGTTAAAGTCCCAATCATCAGAGAATGTACTTGGTGTCACAAAGTCACTTAAGGAAACCTTTAGTTGATGAGGATACTTCAGGATTTCGACCGGACCATAGATCTCATAGTCTGTTTTTCTCCCATACTACCCCACCAGGTATTGGAATTGCTGTGACATTTACTGTTGACAGTTCTCTTTTCTTCACGTGGGATGATCTGTGTGGTTTCAGGACTAGGTTGATGTTCTGACTTGCTGTGTCCATTGTAATATATTTTCCTTCAATGAATTTTCCCAAACACAGTACCATGATGAGCCAAAGCAGGAGGAAAAATACACCTAGACCGAACCAGAACTCTAGCCAAGGGGAAATAAGGTAGATTTCCTTCAGTTGATGAAAGAGTTCCGTTGCTTTTTCTTTAAAAGACTTTTTTGTTTCTGGCATCACTTCGGGATCGTTTTCATCTTCAGAGAAGTTGTCGAAGTTGATGAAATAACCAGAGGCAGTTCTGTCAATTGATGGGATTGTTCTTTCAATCTGTCTCTCGGTAGCACTTTCTGATGCCACATTATTGTAGACTGGTGTTGTTTCTTGACGAACTGTTTCAATCTGTGTTTCAAGAGGCACGAGTTCCATGGCATTATTGCATAGTCCTTCATTGTGCACTGCAGGCTGATCGAATGTGATTAGTCTTTCAGTTTGAACCTCTTGGATTGTTGCAAGTTTGGGTATTCTGTTGTTTCTTGGGAGTCCACTGGGCCTACTGTTGATTATAGGCCACATGCTTGTGGTTTTACCAGATCGATAGACACGACTCTGTTCTCCTTTTTACCAGCAAGGGGCGGTAGCACAACTGATCTTGTTCCGGTGACTGCTAAGACAGGTACTGCTTTTCTGTAAGAAGGCCCAAATTCCTTCTTAACCGCGATCTTTTCTCTGACTAGATCCCCAATCTTTGGAATCCAGACAGGCCTTGCTGGGGCTGTTGCGGGTGGTGCCTCGTCAGTGGTATTTGGCTGTTGCTTTAACTTTATGTTGCTTAATGATTTTCTTGTGTCATTCAGTTCCTGTAAAACAGCCAAACGGTCTTTTACTTCAAACTGCTTTGTTTCTGCTTGTACCACTGACATCTGACTATCGAGGTCCTGAACGCGCATTCTTATTTCGAACAATAGTTCGTATGGGCTGAAACCTTTTAGAGAATTTCTTGGCATGTTGTTAAGACTAGTCTGGACACTTATTAAATGTTTGACCCACCCAGCGCCTGAACCTAATACCTTCGCTGTTATAGATTGCTTTATGTCCCGGTTTTTTCTTTCTATCACACTTGTGCGACGGACAAGAATACCGCAACCCAATTCCCATGCTAGCCATGGCCTCCCCATAAGCTCGAGAGCTGAAAGCAGGACCCTGGTCAGAATGGAACGTGGTAATTGCGTATATGCCGATAAGGACTCGCTAATCTTTTATAACCGTTCTAGCGTCAGCCGAGCGCTGGTGGCCTCATTATTTTAAGTGCATTTCGTCTTAACTATTAATAGGACGCAGGACGGGGTGTAGGCAGCGTTACGCTCTTTCTGATTGGTAGCCGGTAGCAAGGTTCCTTACTGCGATCCCTATTACAGTTTTCACAGTTGTTTGCATATATTTGGTGTTCTACACTCATTCCCGGCCACCAGAATACTGATTGTAATTCAGTCAGTGATTCCTTGATGTTTCTGTGCCTAAGACCCAAACCCATGTGTGCGTCTGCTATTAAAAATATTCTCCTGTTCATGTTTGGAATTACTCTATCCCCCACTCCAGGGATTCGAGCAAAAGGAACGGAGTTTGCATCGATTATGTATGCATAATTGAGTGGATAGTTTACGGGTAGTGCTGCACAGTCGCCTTTTACGGTTGTTTTTACTGCTAGCATGGTTTCCCCGTCTATATACTTATCTGTACGCTTTTCTGTGGCTACGGAAGCCGGGTTAGTTGCTTCCGCGGTGGCTGTATTAGCCAATGAATTCCCTGCAACGTGAACGCCATCACGTTGAAGACTCTGTGCGTGAATCACGTGAGTCTTTTGTAGTTCTTTACTTAAAAGAGCTACCTCGTTCCAGAGCAATTTATGCTTTATTGTGGCACCTGTGTCATCTTTGTAATCGTTTTCGATCCAACTCTGCAGTTTGTTGTTGTAAGAATTGACGCAAAAATGAGAATCGCACACTATAAGTGTGGGGAATTCGCGTTCTGCATTTTCGAGCGCCATCTTTAAAGATCTGATTTCAGTTCTCTGAACCGAACAGTTTCTTACAGATTCAGTTTTTGTTACTTTCGGTCTGAATTTACCGCACAGCCAACGGCCTTTAATGATCGCACATGCTGCATAGTAGGATTTTCTCTCTACGTTGAAATGCTGTACAAAGCTATCTGTATAGATTATACATGCGTATTGTGGGAGAGGCAGGATTTCGATTGGCAGAGGATATTCTTCTTCATATTCTAAATCATTCAGTTCTTCGTATTGCGGGGCGAAATAGTATTCCACGTCTTCCTCTCCTAGAGAATCTATGCACTGTATCCATTTCGGATCCAGTGACACTGTAGGCAGGTTTACTGGGCTGAATAGCGCTTCGAAGGCGGATTCCGCTGTAAGGATATTAATCCGTTTGCCGTGTGCTAGTTCTCTTTCATTTGCTAATGCGATTTGCACTGCGTTCACAGTTTTTTCTGTGCGACTGAATGTTTTTTCTGCTTGTGTGTACAAGTGAGATTTAATTGAAATTGGTACCTTTTCTCCCTCATTAGAGGTTAGGTATGTGAATCCGCATCTTCCTGGGATGACTCGGATTACAAGATCGATCGTGTTGTCACGTGTATCTAATTTTGTTTTTGCTAACATGTCTGTTTGCAGTGATCTCAAAATTTCTGTGTGTTTTTGAGTCCAATTGATTTGTTTTAAATCAGGTTTTATTAGTTCGTAGAGAGGTTTAACCCTCTCTGCGTAATTTAGGATGTAAGTTCTTCCGAAATTCAGAAAACCTAGTATTGATTGTAAATTCTTCAGCGTTTTTGGAGCTTGGAGTACAGCGCACTTCTCTAAGAAGTTGTCCGCTAGGCTTTTCCCTTCACTTGATAATTCGTACCCTAAAAACAGTACTGTCAGATGGGCAATTCGGGACTTTTTAAAGTTGAATTTGTAACCCTCTGCTGCGAACCCAAGTATAATGGTGTTCACTCTTTTCAAGTGAGTATCCAAGTCGTCGTCTGTGAGATAAATATCATCTACGTAAGATAATGCTTCATCATCATAGATTTGTAGTAACTCTGTTACCCTAGCTGAGAATAGTCCTGGGCTGTTCTTGAACCCTTGTGGGAGACGACAGAATTTTTTCTGTGACCCAAATGCGGAGAAAGCGGTCAAGTATCTGCTTTCTGGTGCAATGTTTTGACAAAAGAAACCATTAGAAATGTCTAATGTCGTTTTGTATTTTTTCCTAACTATGTTATTCATTAGGGCTGCACTATGCGAGTTTTGTACTGCAAAAGTTTTGCAACATGTATTAAGGTGTCTGTAGTCCAAAACTAGACGATATGAATTGTCTGGCTTGGAGACAGGAAACAAAGGATTGTTCATTTGAGAGGTGCATGTTTCAATCACCCCCTGGTACTCAAGTTGATCTAAGATCTCCCTGACCTGTTTTTTAGCTTCTTGCTTTATGGGATACTGCCGTTGGGCAGTTGGTTCACTTTTTAGTTGGATTTTGTGAGGCGTAGAATCCTCATCCCATCCTACGTGATTTTTATACAATGCAGGTGCCTGGGCTACAGCCCATTTCCTTGCATATGTGTATTTTTTGTGAATCGGTATGTGATTCGAGAAGGCAGGCATAATTACCTCTTCGCCACGAGGGCACTCCCTGACAAACTCTGGGGGCCAATCTTTTTCAGCTAACAGAATATCATAGCCTTTTGAGAGCTTATCCCAAAATAGACCCTTAATTTTCCTAGTCTTATCACCCTCTATACGCAATGTTATTTCGTATATTTTATGGGGCTTGCTAAGCCTGGCGTCGGCAGTTTCAACCTGAATGTATTCATTCGTGTCCACTGTCTCCAGATGACTCATCAAGATCTTGCGTGCTATACTGATCTCTGCTGCACTGTCCAACATTGTCAATGCCCACTCCCCGTTTTTCAACTGTGTCCTCAGTATTCTCGGCATGGTTGATTACTCTAATACTGGCTACCTTCTTTTTAGGAAATTGAGATTTCTTATTTTGAGCAGGTTCCTTGTCTTTGGACTTGGTGTGCTCTCCTGGGTCTGACCGTCCTCTTCTTTCCGAATTCTGTGGAAAAGATCGAGAGGGACGTGTATCAATACTTTGATATCTATCAGGTCTTTTTATATTATCCCTATTTCTTAGGTTATATCTTTTCTCAGAGGGCTCCCGTTGGGGAGACTGGCGTTCTCGAGTCGGAGTTCTTCCCCTCCGTCGAGGAGACCTTCCTCTGGACTGGAAAACTTTTTCCTTGGGAGTGGATTGTTTATTTCCATCCCAGCTCTTTTTAGGAGTGTTTAAATTATTTTTAATAAATAATTTTTCTGGATTTTCGAGCAGTTGGGGCTTAACTGGTTTTCCACCCAAGCTGTCTCTACCTAATTCTTCATAGCATTTTTCTATGATTTTTGCAAGCTCAACAGGATCTTTTATATCTGTTTCCCTCAACTTCTGGCGAATCGCCACAGATGCTGCTTCTCCCTTTACATTGGCTAATAATATAGCCGTGACCTGCTTGAAATCTTTCAGTAATTTCATACCTAGATTTAAAGCTGGTTCTGGACCGAATTCATTTTGAATCTGTTTTAGCACGTCTGGTATTACCGCCATAGACGGAACACCGTGTGTTTTTGTGTAAATGGAAGCAAAGACTGTACCCCAAGTGTCGCAGTCCTCCACGTGTGGTGCGATTCCCATAGGAAGGCAGATGGTCAAGATTCTGTGTTTCTCAATAGGGGTAGTATCAGGAAATACTGCCTCTATTTGAGTGATTTTCTGGGCTAACCAGAAAGGAATTTGTTCCCGTTTTACGGGTGTTTTACCAAGACATGACTGTATGTTCTGTGGTGTAATTTTATTTGTGTTCCCCTGATGAGGGGTCAGCTGGTGTGAATTAACAGCTGGCTGGACTGTTGCAGTCCGTATTACATATTGGACTAATTGCCTATGTATTTTTATTAATGTGTTTAGCTGTGCTAACAGCTCTTCTCTAGACATTTTTATAATGTCAGGATGTGGTGTGTAGCTGGCTAGAACCGGCCACGTGGCTCCTGGTCTACCTAGTGGACCGAGCCTAGTTATTTGATCATTGTGTTTTAGGGCGCCATTAAACCAGAGCAGGTGCTCTTGAAATTTAAGTGGGATTTCAATCTCCTCGAAAGGAGCGTACTCTTCCGGAGGTTCCTCTATTTTGTAATAGTGAAACTCTTGTGTTATAGCGTTTACCGCTGGAAAGTTTATCCATGAATAGAATACCTCTGTCTGCCGATACTCGTGAGCCTCTATCACGAAAATTACTGTACCACCTTGAGGTGGCAGTCCGTGTTCTATAAGTTTTAAAGTTATAGATCTTCTTAACTGGACCGGGATGATAATAGCATCCGGGTCTGTTTGTAGGAGACTCGAGTCCTCCTCTATTAGCATGGAAGCCAGCCTAGCTGTTTCCCTTTCTTCTTCACTGTCTGTCATTTTAAAAATGCAGGTTTTGCAGAGTAGGTCTCCAAGGAGACAAAGATTAGATGCACAATATTTTGGAACACTGTATCCTTCAACGTTGAATAAACCAGAGCTTTACATAGGAATCTCTTCCTACTAAGGTCGGGCGGATTTTAACCTTTCACCCACTCCAGACGTCTATTGGAGTATTTAAGGGAGAAAGGGGTGTGAAATATGCACGACTGAGTTACTCTACAAGTCTTACGTTAGTTTATCGCCTTACCAAACGTTGGGCGCCATGTAGTGTAGTTCCTAGTTTCCCACTAGGCCCTGCGCATTGGAATAACATAAACAGTAGTATCGACGTGGAACTGGCTATATTCCAGGCCTCCACTGACTATGCTAAACTTAATTGGGTTGTGTTACCAACTAGCTCAGAGGTCACTGGAAACTTTCTTCTCTGCATAGGAAGTGATCAGCTTCCTTGGCACAGACAAGAAGGGATTCAGCTTTCCAACAACCGTGCAACATGACAACTTTGCTCCTCAGATCAAGAGTCGATCTCTAGGGTCGTGTGAAACAATAGACATAGATTTCACTCAGTCAGTCTAGTGCAGTTTACTTTCACAGTATGTAGAGAATAGAGAGACGGGCGTGTATCAATAAAGGTTAACATTTATTGAACAGTCTTTCTTCTCGTACAAGAGAAATGTATTGCCACAATTGCAATAACTGTTATTATGAAAAGTACGTACAGTAAGATAAGAATAGCGAAATAGAACTGTAAAAGCATTGATATGGTTTCTTAGCCATACAATGGTTTAAAAGTAATAAAACATTTATACAGTCATATATACATTAGGCTAACATACTCAACTGGTGCTTCTAACTAAGCCTACCCCAGTGTGCCTGACCTAGGCCTAACACGTGAGAAGGGGGAGTAAGTAAGTAGCTTAAGTTAAGTTGGTTTTGCCAAGGTTTGTTTCAAGAATTCTCTTCTAAGGGTTTAGTCAACACCATACCTCTGAATAGAATGATGGAGGATTGGTATCTCCTTCAGGGGTCTCTCTCGATATCCCAGTCACCTGCGAGGGTAAACTGGAAGCGCCGGGACTGGATTTCTCTGCACGAGAAAGGCAGCGGCTTCTCTCAGCGCGTCTGGAGGAAGGAGGGGTGGCAGCGTCCGCGGGCAGCTGGGCTGGATGTCTTCGCAGAGGACGGCTGCACGGTTCCTCAAGCGTACTGCACCATAGGTCGCGCTGTAGCGGCGATAATGGTAATCAGTAGCTTCACCACCACAGGATAGCAGGCTGCAGCGACAGAGTGCTAGTTTTTACCAACACGGGGTCATGCAGGCAGCTGGCATCAGCAACATGTTCGCTCATTGCTTAAGGCAACGTTGGTAATATTTATACCTGACAGGTGCCGGGTTTGACGCAAGTTTGCTGGACATAAGACGTCAATTAAAGATGTCACTAGGAAGTGGCAGCTATCAGTTGCTCATTAGAGTTCTATTACTAATCAAAACATAGCAAGCGGGGATTTCCAGGTTTGCTAAGTTTTTATCTTGTTGAAGAACTCGGAGTGTTATCTAGGAATATCAGATAGTGACTGCTGCTCTGTCATTGCACTAATTGGTCGCAAAGGAAGTAGCAGAGAGTCATGCTGGAATGTGGCTCTGTGGCTCTGCTCGTGTGAGGCCAGAGATGACTTTACAGAAAATCGTACTTGAACGGTTATGCCAATATAGGGAACAAAGGGCTTTATAGCCGAATAGGGGCATAAGGTCACAGTATCGATCAGGAACCTAGATAAGCACATGACAGTGAACTGTAGCTCTAGAGTGCTGTTTACTTCAGAAAGAACTGACTATCATAAATATGCTAATAAACTGGCAAGTGTTTATTTACAAGATTACTAAAAGTAAGAGAACAAAAGAAATTCAAATTGTATCCTACACCACTTAACTTTTGGAAACACTAATTTTTGAGACACTTTGCAACACAAGTGTATAAAAATGACAAAGTCCCTTCAAAATTAAAAAATACTTTGTCTTAACATGCAGAAGCCTTTCACCACGGTACAGACGATTATATAAGGGAATTTGGAAGTATCTTTTGAAAGTGATAGTTTTTTAAAATGAATGTAATATCATTTATGCATCAATACACCATGGCAACAATGCCCTCTGGGCATTTTGGGTTCTAACTATACATGGTATATCCTGATCCTGGATATTTCAAGGTGCTCTTACATGTAAAACAAATAAAAAGGAGGCAAAGTGAAATAAAACAATTGCATAGGATTACCCAATGCAGTTGAATACAATGCAGTTGAATGGGGAAGCCAGGAATGATCGTAGGTTTTTTAGGTTTTGCATTGCGTAATTATATTAAATTCCAATTCGACAATGAAGTTACTTTTTTTCACTTGACTCTCCAGAGGTAGTGATAGGAAGTAGAGAATGCTAGTTAAGGGATAGCAATTCAGAAATTGGTTAGCACAGTATTTCCAAATCTATGACTCTTCCAGAGCCTAGGGGATTAATTTAGAGGGCAGTATGGACTGAAACTCTTAAAGTAACTCCATGACTCAGTGACCAGACTATTTGCATGATTTGCCTTCCCAGAGTCTACCTTACACCCACCACAGACATCCCCACTCCCATCCCACTGGCATCAATGTGGCCCTCTGAACACCAAAGAGCATATTTTTTTGCTCCTGGGAAAATGTTTGTGTGTACCTATGGTTAATATATTCATATAGTGTACAATTGCAATTGTTATTTTTCATTGCTTATGCATTTGTTACATATATTCTCTTTTGAAACACATTTGGTAAATTATTTTCACATTTTGTATTAGTTTAAATTAAATAATTGTATATTTTGTATACTAATATTTATTTTATACTTTACAATGCCTGGCAAGTTTTACATTTTGAAAAATGTGTTACATTATTTATCCATTCATAACCTTTGTAAATATATTTGTTAACATTATTGTAACATAATTTTTATTAGTATTTAACAAATCATTGTATACATTTTATACTATTATTTAATGTATACTTTGCATAGTTTATAACTTTTAGACAAAATTGCTTGACAAGTTTAACATATTAAAAGTTTTATTACAATTTTGCAACATTCAATAAACATTTTTGCTATAATTCCCATAGAATTTTTCGTTGAGTTTGGCTGCCATTTTTTTTACTGCTAGCTGTAGTTGTGTGCTACTGTTCATTGGAGCAGAAGACATATTGAAAATATTAATGTACTGTTAACATAAACAATATAATATCACAATGCTCACCAACACAAAATAAGTACAAAATAAAGCTTACAGTTTTGTAGCTGCAGATATTTTTCATCTCTGCAAAAAAATATAGCAATCCACAAAAAAGAAAAAAAATCTGAAAGCAAACACCCCCAGAAAATTCAAACATATGATCAATCTAATCAAAATCTCCCAAAGCTATACAAACTCTGTGGCATTTTGAAAAAGAACAATAACAGGACCCCCCCACCCAAAAAAGGAAATCTAAGGACACCTCCATAGAAATCAGTTGGGAACAAAACCCTGTGCAAGTAGTAAATACCCATCAGCATAACAGATTGCAGTTGCAAACATACAAATACACACCACTTAGTCATCTAAATAATCAAAACATCACATATTGTAACATAATATTCATATGTTTATATCACATTTAGAAAATGCCAAATGCCAAAACAGTGCAAAAGACTATAAAAAACACATCTTAATCTACAAAACCTATTCCCATCTTTCAAACATCCATCCTAAATCCCCACTACCCTCAAAACCCTTAAAACAACCTTAAAAAACTGTTCATTTGAAACTTGGTTCACTCAAGAAGATGGGCGTACAACATGCAATTAACGAGCCAATATCTGGTTTGACCTCACTGTCTTTTTTTACCTCACTGTCTTCTATGGAATTCAGCAATGCCATAGAACCCTCCTTTGGAGCATCAAGTACTGCTTGTCAGACTATGGACATCAGTACATCAGCAATAAATGAAGCACTATCACTGGGGGCTCCCCCTGGAGGCAAAATCCACCAGCTCTATAGCATTCAAGAAAACTTTCAGTTTTGAGAGACAGGGAGAATTAACTCTCGGAGAGACGACTCCCAGCATATTCATGGATTCCTCGCTATTGTGCTGGTGGTGGCCCTCACTCAGTTGGCGGAACAACCAGAAGTCTTACACGACTGCCTTGCTAATGTCTATCGCTGGATGTCTCACTCTGCCTTAAAGCTTAATGGAGGAAAAACCGAGCTGATGCTCCTGGGTAACTCCAGCCCCTCCATCATTGATAGTTGTTGGCCCCGGTCTCTGGGCGACCCACCATCTCCCAAGAAGGAGATCAAGACCTTGGGAGTGTGGTTGGAGGAAGTTCTGTCCTTCAGGACCCACGCCAGGAAGACTGCGGGGGTCTGTTTTGGTCTGCTGCGGTCAGCCCGCAATATGCTACCACTGCTTCCTGATTCAGCAAGGAAGCTCTTGTTGTGTGGTTTAATCCTGTCGAGGCTCGACTATGGGGACGCGGTGTTTCTCGGTGCTCCCAAAGCGACCTTAAAAACCCTCCAACAGGTTCAAAATTCAGCTGCGAGAGTGTTAATGGATGTTCCCAGAAGGCAGTCTGCTGCCCCGGCCCTCAAAACGCTTCACTGGCGCCCCGTGAAGGAGCGGGTGAAATTTAAAGCGGTATGCACGGCCCATAAAATCTTGCATGGTAAGGGCCCCCGATCCTTTTTAACATGGCCCGCCCTTATAAGCCCACACGTCTTTTGCGCTCAGATCAAAAACATCTTCTGCAGTCAGCGAGAGTAAGGAGAGCTCGCTCTGGGGGCAGGCGTTTCTCAGTGCAAGTGGCTACTCTGTGGAACTCTTTGCCCCTTAAGATTCGTTCAGAGCCCAAGATCCTACTGCTTAAGAAACTCTTGAAGACCTATTTGTTTCCACAGTAGTTATTGGGATTGAGTCTCTCCTCTTGGTCTGTTCCGCGCCGGGATGCCCCCGGGTAATCTGAGCGCGTTATAAATTTTATATAATAATAATAATAATAATAATATTCACCACTGCTGTGGAAGCTACAATTGGGGCCTCATCAATGGTCAGAGTACCAGTCAGGATGTCTCCACCACTTTAGATCCCACTGTGAATTCAAAATGCAAAAGACATTGATGGATAATCAGACTCTAATGTCCTGTTACAACAGCTCTTGGAGCTAAAAAAATATGGAAATATATCAAGAAGATGCATACAAGAAAACCGTGTCACAGCCATGCACAATCCAATCCTGTATTCAACAGCTCATGTCCCGCATCGTTGACGCAGAGCAGCAGATTTTATATCTTGAAGACCGCTTACCATATCAAATAGTCCAGGTGACTAAATTACAAAGTAAGCTGGCCAAGCTCCAAATTAAAGTTGACGATGAGGAAAATCGGTCCCAAAGATCACATTTCTTCTCTCTCTCTTCTCTTCTCTTCTTATCTCTTCTCTTTTCTTCTCTTCTTTTCTCTTCTCTTCTCTTCTCTTCTCTTCTCTTCTCCTCTCTTCTCTTCTCTCTTCTCTTCTCTTCTCTCTTCTCTTCTCTTCTCTTCTCTTCTCTTCTCTTCTCTTCTCTTCTCTTCTCTTCTCTTCTCTTCTCTTCTCTTCTCTCCTCTCCTCTCCTCTCCTCTCCTCTCCTCTCTTCTCTTCTCTTCTCTTCTCTTCTCTTCTCTTCTCTTCTCTTCTCTTCTCTTCTCTTCTCTTCTCTTCTCTTCTCTTCTCTTCTCTTCTCTTCTCTTCTCTTCTCTTCTTCTCTTCTCTTCTCTTCTCTTCTCTTCTCTTCTCTTCTTTTCCTTTTCTGTTCTCCTATTCTTTTCTTTTTTTGTTTTTTACCATGTGATGTGCAATGCTGAACATGTGAAGGTTGTTCTGTCGGATTTGCCTTTTGGTCGCCCTCTACCCACTTAGCTGCCTTGGGTGCCAAGTCACAGCACCCCTATTCCGGGTCCGGGTTAGAATTGGGGTGGGTTCTGAGTAGGAATAGAAGGGTGGGTACCTCACCAGGAACACCAGGCAGTAAGCATTACCTCCCTGGAGGAAGAGGGAGGGGGTTAGGGTGTTGTGTGGGCATGGGTAGGTGGTGAGTCATGGTGGGGGTATGAAAATGGGGTACTAAGAATCAGGATTTTTTAAATGTAAGCGGGATGATTAAAATCTTGGCAATTGATGGTATTTCCTATTTAGTTAATGTCAAGGAGCGCTGTGGAGCTCAGACCATCCATTTTAATATTTTGTAATGAATGAGATCAGGATAGTCTAAGGCAACACTAATGTCGGCTTAGCGCCAATGTCACTCCTTGTGAGTATCTGCAAGCTTTATAAACAAGTAATTTCATTTAATTCATTTCATCAATAATCACAATAAATTTAGATCTATCATAGCATGGCTGAAGCAATCAAAGGTGCAGGTTAACATACTTCTGAAGGCCAACTTGAAAGCTTCAGCCAAAGCTCTGTGGATGCCACGATGTATATCTCAGGCACTTTTACGTCAGCTAGTGCTGCTTTATGGGGGATTTCAATTCTTTTTACCAATACATTTGTGGGGGAAATTATATAGGTCATGCAATATCCCAAATCGAGATGGATTAGGGTCAGCTTGAAACTTTTTATCAGGTTAATAATTTGATCAGCTTTTATGGACCAATTGAAAACAAGGTAACACCACTAGACAACATTTACAGCATGTTGGCACCAATTACAGGACTTCATCTAATCTAAAGAGATTTCAATTTCATGTAAGAATTGAGATTCAAGTCAAGTCAAGTCAAAGAATTTATATAGCGTGCTACATACCCAGAGGGTCTCAAGGCGCTTGAGGAGGGGTGGGAAATTACTTGTCAAATATCCACGTTTTAAGTTGCTTTCTGAATGCTAGGTGGTTCTGGGTAAGGCGAAGGTAAGTGGGAAGTGAGTTCCAGGTTTTAGCTGCCAGGTAGGAGAAGGATCTACCTCCCATGGTGGTTTTGTTGATGCGGGGTACAGTGGCAAGGGCTTGGTTGGATGATCGTAGCTGGCGGGAGGGGGTGTAGAAGGACAGTCGTGTGTTGAGGCATTCTGGTCCGATTTCGTAGAGTGCTTTGTGTGCGTGGGTTAGGAGCCGGAAAGTGATCCTCTTATTGACGGGAAGCCAGTGGAGGTTTTTCAGGTGATCAGAGATATGTTCTTTTTTACGCGGGATGTCTAATATGAGCCTGGCTGAGGCGTTTTGGATTCGTTGGAGTTTTTTCTGGAGTTTAGCTGTAGTACCGGCGTAGAGGGTGTTTCCATAGTCCAGTCGGCTCGTGACCAGAGCGTGGGTGACCGTTTTCCTAGTTTCGGTGGGGATCCAACGAAATGTTTTTTTGAGCATGCGAAGAATGTTGAAGCAAGATGAAGAGACGGCGTTGACTTGTCTGTTCATCGAAAGTGAGGAATCCAGGATGACGCCCAGGTTCCGTGCATGGTCTGTCGGGATGGGTGCTTTTCCAAGGGCTTGTGGCC
This sequence comes from Lissotriton vulgaris, assembly GCF_964263255.1. Taxonomy (NCBI): domain Eukaryota; kingdom Metazoa; phylum Chordata; class Amphibia; order Caudata; family Salamandridae; genus Lissotriton; species Lissotriton vulgaris. Next base: position 16,142,044 of record NC_141691.1, read on the forward strand.
ACCAAGAGTCGTCCCATGCAGAGGGGGAGGTACCTAAGATAAGGACTTCTGTTTTATCTGAGTTCAGTTTTAGACGGCTGTGTTTCATCCATTCGGCTACTTCTTTCATTCCTTCGTGTAGGTTAGTTTTGGCGGTGCTAGGGTCATTGGTGAGTGATAGGATCAGTTGAGTGTCATCCACGTAGGAGATGATGTTGAGGTTGTGTTGGCGTGCGATGGCCGCGAGGAGGCTCATGTATACGTTGAAAAGGGTGGGGCTGAGTGAAGATCCTTGTGGCACGCCGCAGATGACTTCAGTGGCCTCTGACTTGAATGGAGGAAGGCGGACTCTCTGGGTTCTTCCGGTGAGGAACGAGGTGATCCATTCCAGTGCTTTTCCTTGGATTCCGATGTTTCTGAGGCGTTGTAGAAGGGTGCTATGGCAGACTGTGTCGAAGGCTGCGGAGAGGTCGAGGAGGATGAGGGCGACTGTGTCTCCATTGTCCAGTAGAGTTCGAATGTCGTCTGTTAAAGCGATGAGGGCGGTCTCAGTGCTGTGTTTTGCTCGGAAGCCGGACTGTGAGGAGTCGAGGGATTTGTTGGCTTCGAGGAAGGCGGCGAGCTGGTTGTTGACTGCTTTCTCGATGACTTTGGCCGGGAATGGAAGGAGTGAGATGGGGCGGTAATTTTTGAGTTCGGTGGGGTCCGCTGTGGGTTTTTTCAGAAGGGCGCTGAGTTCTGCGTGTTTCCAGCTTTCTGGGAAGGTGGCGGATTTGAAGGAGCAGTTGATGACGTCTCAGAGGTGCGGTGCTATGATGGAGTCTGCTTTGTTGAAGATGTAGTGAGGACAAGGGTCTGTGGGGGATCCTGAGTGGATGGAATTCATCAGGCGGATGGTGTCCTCAGTGGAGATAGGGTTCCAGTCATTAAGGGTGTTCGAGGGGGGTGCAGGTCCGGTAGATGGTTGGGAGGGTTGGTCTCCGGGTTGGTTGTCGAAGCTGATGAGGATGTCTGCAATTTTGTTGTGGAAGAATGAGGCTAGGGAGTCGCAGAGTGCTTGAGAGGGGGTGATGTCGTTAGAGTTGGCCGAGGGATTGGTAAATTCCTTGACGATGTTGAAAAGTTCCTTGCTGTTGTGGGCGTTGTTATCTAGTCGTTCCTTGAAGGCGGTTTTCTTGGCCTTTCGGATCAGTTGGTGGTGTATGCGGGTGGCGTTTTTGAAGGCGTCCCTGGTGCTGGTGGTTGGGTCTTTTTTCCAGGCCTTCTCAAGGGAGCGGCAGAGTTTCTTGGATTTCTTAAGATCATCGTTGAACCATGAGGCCTTTTTGCTGCCTAGTTTGATTTGACGTTTTTTCAACGGTGCTAGGATGTCGGCGCTGTTGGATAGCCAAAGGGAGAGGTTGGAGGCGGCTTGGTCGGGGTTTGAGGAGTGGGCTGGGGGGTTTAGAAGAAGCGATGAGGAGATCTGGTCGATGGTGATTTTGTTCCAGTTTCTTTGCAGAGTTGGTTGGGGGTGGTTGTTGGGTTTGGGCTTGTTGTAGGTAAAGTGAACGCAGCTGTGGTCAGTCCAGAGGAGAGCCGTAGTGTGGCTGAAGGAGACATGATTGCTAGAGGTGAAGATAGGGTCGAGAGTGTGACCTGCGATGTGGGTGGGGGAAGTGACCAGTTGTCTAAGTCCGAGGTTGGCGAGGTTGTCCAGAAGGGTGGTGGAGTTGCGGTCGTTGTTCTTTTCAAGGTGAAAGTTGAGGTCTCCCAGGAGACCTCAACTTTCACAGAGCTTATTTTGTTTTATTCTGATGTTCTATCAAACATCAGAATAAAACAAAATAAGCTCTGGTCTTGGCTAGCCTTTTGCAAGATGTTACACTAGTTGATCCATGGATAGCAGACTACCCTACCAGTTGGGAATATACCTGTTTTTCCAAATGTTTTTACTTTGCATCACATATTGACTATAGTTTAATATTACATGATTCGCTTAAGGTAGACACTGGTATTATTGCTAGCCCCTTTTCAGACCATTCTGTCCCATTTGTAGATCCCAAATTATGTGAGTCCTCTAAGGGAAGTCCATACTGGTCCTTTAACGAATTATGGCCAATATTAGGTGCCCTTAGTCACAGTTTAATGTACGTATTGCATTAATTAGTCACTTGCCCTGGGGCCAGTATTAGGGGTCTTACTCCCCGATATGTTCCGGTAGTAGAGAACTCTGTTTGGAGGGGTAAGAATAGTCATGCAATGCCATCAAAAAGTGTTACCATCATCTTGTCTATAGTTGTAAATTGATGCATAGTATTGGGTGGTGTGTTTGGAATAAGTGCACTTTCCCTTTTCCAAAACATAAAGCACAGACTGGACAATCATTTATTGAGTGTTAATATTGTATAGCTGTGACTGGTGATTGCTAGCCCACACCACCTCCCTTGAGTAGGCCTTGGACTGCTTATCTTTGCTTCCTTGTGAGAGTGAAGATTACTGACCTCACAGCGTACACACAATAAATCCAGGTTAAAATAGGTGCCCTTATAATAAATTAGACAACATGGACAAATGAGCCTCCATGACTCGGATAAATGTATACTTGGACAGCAAATTACTGGCCTAGAAGACAGAGCTGATGTACTCTTCTTTTAGATACATCTGAACCATATAAGAGTTTCGCACTGGACTAGTTGTTAAAAACATCATGAGAATTTCTGGAACATGAAAAAAGAGAAGTGCAGTGGCATCCCACTGTGGAAGGAGGTGCAAGCGTAAAGCCCAGCTTAGCTTTACTTTGGTGTATGTTGAGTTAGCCCTTTTCCGTCCTTTGACTGCTCCATTTACTCTGGTCTCCTGCTCCCCAATGTCTCCATTTTTGTTAACAGTGGTTAATGGAAAGTGTTTGGTGATTTCATATCTTGACGCAAGGAACTACTTTTAGGAAATAGAGAAGGGGTCACACATTAATATCGCAGTGGGACCGTGAACATCACTGCTTTACTTGGTCACGCTAAGGTGATTGGATTTTTCTGTGTGCACTGTCTGTGTCCTGAAGCAAATAATTTTGTTTGGCAAACAGCATAAGCAGTTCACCTGCTTCCATCAGCTGATAAATGTAAACAAGTGAGGGATTGATTCTTTGTGACTTTAGGGGCACATGAATATTAATGGTGATTCATGTCTGCCCTCCGTTAATCTGCAATTTAAATTATTTAGTATAAATCTAGGTGCACAAGTCATAGAAGTAGTTTGTACCTTTCCATCATTCAGAATGGCGTCTTTTCATGCCCTGAAAGAGCTCCATGATAAATACCTGGATCCGAAGGAACTGATGGAGTGCTTCTTCCGACAGGAGTCAGACTTTCAGGAAGATTCTATTTATAGGATATTTGATCTTTTGAATAAAGCCTTCTCTTCGGGTAAGTGGCTCTTTGATCCATTACACCCTGATCTTTGATTCTCTTTCTCTGTGGTGCTAGTGGTGGGGGATCTAGGGGCTAAATAAAGTTTGACTAATCATAAAATGCATTCAGACGGTTTTTGAGAAACATTTCTGTTGTGAAAACATGTTATTAATTGAATCCTGTCCTAGACTGGGGGAAATCTCTGTGATTCAGATATCCTAATTTATTTCTCAGTTCTGATTGCTAGACGATACGTATAATAAGTATAACACATGTCAGGATTACAGCGCTCTTTCAGAATCAAAGAAAGGACAGTTGATGAGATCTGGGACTAGAATCAGAATCAGGAAGAGGAAGAGAATGGGTGGGTGTGATCAATGTTTCTTCTTTGTTCTGATAATGGAAATATTGAAAGGAGGAATCTGCACCTAAGCGATGTGTTGAATGTGGTATGATGAATCATCTCTTGCCATAGCTTATGTTAAAATAAAACATAACAAACCTTTTGTTGAATAAAAAACACAACTTAGCCTTATGTTAAAATAAAACACAGTACACCTTGTGTTACAATAAATCCGAACACAGCCTTTTGTTAAATGAAACACTGCACAACCTTGTGTTAAAAAACACAACACCTTATATTAAAATAAATCACAACACAACCTTATTTTAAAAGACAACTCAGCACAGCCTTATTTTAAAATAAAACACAACACATTATTTTGTTAAAGTTAAGAACAACACAGCCTTATGTTAACATAAAACAAACTGCAGTCTTATGTTAAAATAAAACACAACACAATCTTATGTGATAATGAAAAACAGCACAGCCTTGTATTAAATAAATGATAACAAAGCTGTATGTTCAAATAAAGCACAGGACAACCTTATGCTAAAATTAAACACAACACAGCCTTATGTTCAAATAAAACAATGCACAACCCTATGTTCAAATAAAACAGTTTATAAACACTAAATAGCTCCTGAAGGAATTTTGCTGGCATAGCACACAATACACTGACGACAAAGTGAGAAAAGTAAATGAGAATAAAATCCATTGCAGGGTACAGTGAAAGACCTGTGGGCAACACATTCACCATCAGCATCAAAAGACAAATAGACTACTGCTTTATTTGTCCTGGTGAAAACCTGTATTTTTTTGTCACTGATTCTAAGGAAATCCCACTAAGACCTCAACTCAAGGTCATGTAATAGTCACTGTGACACGGACAGTTAAACAGTAATGTCTCTCAGAGATGTTCAACAATCACAGATAGATAGTACCTTCTTCAAGTCTCATAGGCTTGTAAGTTTGCAACACTAAACTACTGGCTGATCTTTGATGGGTTTCATATGTGTTTCATCATTCAGTGCATACCATCAGCGTGGCATGCTTTGTCTCTGTCAATAGAGGTCATTTTTGCAGCTGCTGACGAGAAAACCCTAGGCACTGCAATGAAACCAAAGGTTCACTAGTGACACTGTAATATAACCAAAATGTTCACGAGTGACACTGAAATGAAACCAAAAGTTCACCAGAGACACTGACATAAAACCAATGGTTCACTAGTGACACTGAAATGAAACCAAAAGTTCACCAGAGACACTGACATAAAACCAATGGTTCACTAGTGACACTCAAATGAAACCGAAGGTTTACCAGTAATAAAGCCAAGCGTTCACTAGTAACAATGGAAGAAACCAATGTTTTAGCAGTGATATTTAAATAAAAAAAGGTTCACTAGTGGCATTGAAATATAACCAAACATTCACTGGTGACATTGAAATAAAATCAAGGGTTCACCAGAGACACAGACATAAAACCAAGGGTTTACTAGTAATACTGGAATCAAACAGATGAAATGAAAACGTTGGCTGTTCTTAATGTATCATACATGAGTGATTATTTAATGCCCCAAACATCCAACCACAGCTCATGCATGTTCCTTGGGAATTCAAGACGAACAAGAACACACCCTCATCAATTCCAATGCGTAAGCTTGTTTGTAAAGCACAGAAAGTGTGCTATAAAGGCCAAGAAAGAAATATTTACAAAGAAAATGCATGGAGTGCACAACAGGGAAAGGGCAGGTATGCAACATACTTAAAGGAAAATGGTGCCTTCCGGCCTTTTCCCCTGCACCAGTGTTGTCGTGGCTGAGTAGAGCCAAAACGGGCACTATTGCACGTGTGGCATTTTCCTCCTTTGTGTAGGCTACAGAATGCAGCACACACAGAATGAGGAAATACAGGGAGACATGAAGCCTCCCTTGGGAAGGAGTAGCATGTTTGCCCGTACCAAGGTTTACTAGTTCTGGTAACTTGGTAAATCTGGGAGTGCATGAAATCCATGGGATTTGCATGTGAACGCCCATGCTTCTCAGAGCAGAGTAAGGCAAAACAGTGATTTACACTGCATCGATGTATGGGGTCCCTCAGGGCCATGCAAAGTGAACATGATTGGCTTCATAAATCACATTTGAGGTCTGTGTTGCACATGTACCGCATTTCGTGATGCAAATATGAAACAAACAGGCTCATAAATATGACCCCTATTCTCTCTTGTCCCCCTATGTATATGGGCAAACTTTAAAGGGTTCCCCTCAAGGGGTGCTGCTAACAATACAGAAAGTGTCCTGGCACTGGTGGGTCTTTGTATTCCAGGTTCCAGCTGCAGATTATGAGTCCACACATTTTAAATGTTGAATTAGAAATGGTGCAATCTCCCACAAAGATATTGCTCCATCTGATTTAGTGTCAATCACCTCCACTTGTTTGCAACATTAATTAGGATTGCAAACCACAGATACATAGGTGTGAATCTCAAATACAGGAGGCCCATTGTTGCAGAGATTCTGCACATAAACAGAACTATGCGCAGGAAAGAAGGAACTCAGTAAATAGGGGTGTACCAACCTATGACATTAGTACCCAAAATCCCAAAGTGACGAGCTATAGTGTTGTCATGGGGATGAGCCTTGCATTTACACCGTGATATGTTGGCATGAGCTTATTAGAAGTTTAAACGCCATTTTTACTTTTTGCTGCCTTTGCACACGGCACACCTTATTATAAATGTTTAGAGTCTAGCAGAGTGTTTTGCACCACTCAAGAATAATATGTTTTTCTATACTAGCAGCATTGCTTGGTAAGCTTTGTCTGAACAGTGAGTGCCGAGGCCTTCAAGGTTATTTCAACACAGTGGTTGTTGTACTTTATTTATTTTTTATTTATTTATTGAAGTTTTGTATAGCGCTAGCTGGACCCGAGGGTATCAGAGCGCTTCACAGCAAATAGAGAGATGCAACCAGGGCAATAAGCATAGAAAACAAGAATCGGAAACGATAGGAGGGAAATATAGCCTGTACACCAACAGAACAACAACAATAATAACGCAATAAGAGACGGAGTTCGGGGGCGAATCAGTTAGTTCTGAGTTCCGCAAAGGCTATCAGATTTCTGCTGTTGGGAGATGGGCTTCTCGCTAAGCACCGGAGCGTTCAAGGAAGAGGGCTTTGAGTAGTGTTTTGAATTGTGGGAAGGAGGCGGTCGTTCTGATATGGTGGGGGATGGAGTTCCAAATCCTGGGAGCGTTCCCCGCAAAGGATTTGTTTGAGGTCTTGCGTTTCTGTGATTTCAGCGGGATGAGCAGGAGTGTGTTGGAGCTTCTGAGGTTCCTGGATTGTCCAGCCCTTTTGAGTTTAGAGGCCAGGTATTCTGGTTTGCCTGTATGCAAGGCTTTATGTGTGAGGCAAGCTCTGCGGAAGTTGGCTCATTGGTCAATCGGGAGCCATTTCAGTTCTTTGAGTGCCGGTGAGATGTGGTCAAATTTCTTTGTTCCTGTGATCATTCTTGCGGCAGCGTTGAGGGTGGAGTTGAGGGGTCCCAGGTGTGACTTGGCTGTTCCAGTCAGTACAGCAATGCCATAGTCAATTCTTGAGAGCACAAGTGCCTGGGTGGCATGTTTCAGATCTTTGGGGGGAGGAAGGGTTTAATTTTGTAGAGAAGTTTCAAGTTCAAGAACGCGCTTTTGGCGGTTTTGGAGATGCGCTTCTTCATGTCCAGTTTGGGGTCGAGAGTGATTCCTAGTGATTTTGCTGAGTCCGTTGGAGTAAGAGAGACATTGAGGGCATTTAAGGCTTTGATCCATTCCACTATTTCTGGGTTTTCATCTTTGTTCGAAATTAGGAGGACTTCAGTTTTCTGAGAAAAGAGACTGTGTAGCAAACCAATTATTGTTGTACCGCCCTAATAACACAAATAGTGTTATGCGACCTACATAATTATTGGCTAAGACAAAATGATGTATCAAATTTCGGAGACCATTTTATTTTTATTTTTTTCTCCCTTCTATCTATTTTTTTTATATATTATTTATCATTTTTACATATTTTTTATCTTTCAGTTATTTGCACCATTTACATTCAAATACATATATTACATATATTCACATAACCATACAACGAACAGAGAGACAAAGATGAAAAAAAGTGCTATAGGATATTTTCGGTCGATGGAAAAGTTGAAGAAGGCAATGCGGTGGAATAGAACTACGCGCGTTTCGGCCAGTGGCCTTCGTCAGGTGATGTCATTTGCAGGTTAAAGACATGACAATGTGTAACATAGGTAGGTATTGGATCTAATGAATCTTCACTTTAGTGTTTCTCACTAGTTATTGTTCCTGATGAGAACATTTAATTTTTACTTGTAAGAATCTTTTACCAGTAATTCGTAGACATCTGCGTACTGGACAGGATTTTTCCCTTCGAGAAGAGATATTTAAGGTGTTTTCTAATGTAGGTACTGTGTGTCAACCTTTCTAAATGCTTTAATTGATCTGCAGAGGACTCGCTCATTTATGGCAACATTGTTGTTTCGAATTCCTGAGTCAAAGACATCCGTCTATAGTTTCTCATTCTGCTGTGGGTCTGATAATGAAGTGATCTTTATCTATAATCTGCTGGTCGGATTAGCTTTCCTGTTATGTGCTTTTATAGAACGCGGGAGTTCTCGTCTGGCGTCTACTTCTCTTCACAGCCAGTGGTTGTTGTTCAGATTGATCAGAGCACGTTCTAGATATTCTAGACATAACATATATGCAGCTGTGGCCACCTCTGATTTTTGGCGTGTTTAATAATGCACTGCGTAGGCTTGCTGACACACACTTGGAGAACATACGCATGCGGAGAGATGGTACAGAAACTGATGTGATCCATTTCTGCTAGGACCAGAGGTATGGGGATGCCCTTGTAATCCCAAGAGACCTTCTGTAGATATAAAATAACCTATTAGCAAGGTAGGGTGAGATATAGGTGTAATCTAACCTGTTTTCCATTTAGCATTTTAACATGCTTTCTCCCTTTGTATTTTATGGAATAGTAACTATGCTGATAATACTGTTTTTTTTTTTTTTTTTTTTTTTTTTTTGGTGCAAGACGTTTATTTAGTGCCGTTAAGTATACACAGCATACTGCCACAACCCGGAGGCCGGCTGCTATAGCACATGTCATTAATCACAAATAAGCATCAGCAAGAAGGCAATAGTGCGTTGCGGAACTGTAGATATGGAAAATAACATCAGTAACAGCACAGGTGCATAGAGCATATAAATGCGTCTTACTTTTGTCGTTTTTGGTGAAAAAGAGAACAATAAAAACAAACAAAACAACATCGTCAGAAGCGTGCGCACCACAAACAGGCAGAGTTCGGAGGGGAGGGGGGGGGGGGTGGGAACAGCCTCCCGCAGCAACCAGGTGGACCACGAGCAGGTAAAGCATACAGGTGAGTGGAGCAGCAAGGACAGTTCAGGGACATAGCAAGGGGGGTAAAGTGCATAGTGCAGTCACAAGGCATACAACGTTGCAGGGCAGGTCCAAAGAGGTTCAGCACTCCATCCTCATAACACCTAGAGCAGTATTACATTTTACAACTCATCGTCACTCGGCGCTTCCGTTATCAGGTAGCACTGCAGCGGAGCCCAGACATCAGTCGGCCTGGATGAGAGTGGCAGCAACTCCGCATACGTGTGCAGCTGTTCCTGACAATACACCAGGTCCCGTATCCATTCCTTAAACTTGGGCGCCCTGCCTCTGCCCCATCTACAGGCCACCCTCCGCTTGGCTAGCAGCAGAGCTAACGCGACATATTTGCGGTGAGCCGCCTGCAGGGGTACGACCCAACCCAATAGTGCCATCTCAGGAGTTGGCGGCACCGTTGCATTGATCATGGTAGAGAGGGCCTGAAACACTAGATCCCAATACTGACGTACAGTGGCACACTCCCAGGCAAGATGCAAAAAGTCAGCTCCAGGGGCCCGCACCGATCACAATTATCAGTGTCTCGCAGCCCAAATCTGTGTAATCGAGCCGGGGTATAATACAAGCGGTGTACGAATTTGTAGTGGATAATTCTATACCTGCTGCTGGATGAGATACGTTCTGTTTGTAGTAAGCTAAATTCCCATTGTTGAGCGGGGCAGGCAGCTCCTGATCCCACTTCGCTTTGGCAGGAAGTGTGGTGAAGTCAGTGTGTGTTCTAACTAGTCTGTACAACGTGGACACAAGCTTATATGGATTTGCAAGTTGCAGGATGTGTTGCAGGGGTATGAGGATCGGTGGCTCGTGCGGAAAGTCAGGTGTAAGGGCTTGCAGTCCGTGGCGCAAGCGCATATAGTAAAACACATCTAGTGAGGAAGGGTGTATGGTCCCAAATAAATGATCCCTCGTACGGAATTCGCCATTATGATATAGATCCCCCCACGTGCGGACATGGATTTTAGACAGTAAACGCTGGAAGCCAGTTTCCTGCAGCAGCTGCAATTGTGGGTGATAAGCCAGGGGCATACATGGAGCGTAGAGAAACTTCAGCCCCAGGGAAGCACAAATGTGTAGCCATGCCGTGATAGTGCTAGACAAAGTGTTCGGGGTCTTATCCCTCCCCTCGATAACGGCATACAGAGCTCCCTCGATAGGCGTGGGGTGCGCCAGCCAGTGTTCCGCAGCCAGTTGTGGCATGTATCTCGGCTGCCTCACCCAGAAGTAAGCATAGTGCGCCTGGGCCGCCCTGAAGTATAGCTCAAAATCAGGTATACCGAACCCCCCCCGCACATAGGGCCGCGTCAGAATCTCCCATTGGAGCCTAGCCTGCTTCCCTCCCCATACCAATTTAAGCATTTCAGAACGTAGTCTCTTAAAAAAGTATGCACCAGGATGGAAAGGTATGTTAAGAAACAGGTAGAGCAGTTGCGGAAGTACAACCATTTTAATCAAGGAGGCCCTGCCCACCATCGACAGGGGAAGGGACACCCATCTCGTAACCTGGTCTTCAATCCTACTAAAGGCAGTGCCATAGTTCGCTCTCATAAGCGCTTCCCGGTCCCTCTCAATGTGGACCCCCAAGTACTTAAAATCACCTTCAGTCCAAGTGAGCGGATATTCCAATGGGAAGGCCTGAGTGGCCGCCGTGAGGGGAAATATGCACGATTTGGTCCAATTTATTTGCACTCCCGAGAGAGTCCCGAATCTAATGAACTCCCTAAGTATGGGATGTAGGTTGTCCCGAGGGTGCCGGACATACAGCGTGATATCGTCAGCGTACATGGATATAAGTATTTGTCGCTGGAAGCAACGCAGTGCGCTGTCCTTATAATGTTGCCGCAGTTTGGCTGCAAGGGGTTCCGTGGCGATTGCAAAGAGCAGAGGGGATAGGGGGCACCCCTGCCTCGTACCCCTAGAGATCTCAAAGTCAGGGGAGAGCTGCCCATTAATAAGGACTTTGGCCGTGGGCCGCGTGTAGAGCAGTTTTATCCAGGAAACGAAGATGGCCGGGAATCCCATGCGGTTTAGTACCCCAAAGACGTAATCCCACTCCAGGGAATCAAATGCCTTGGTGGCATCCAAAAAAATGGCCGCCATGGGCAGGTCCTCATGCACAGAATCGTACACAGAAAAAAAGGTGCGTAGGTTGTGGGATGTAGCCCTCCCTGGGACAAAGCCCGCCTGATCCGGGAAGATCAGGTTAGGCAGCAGTAAGCTAATTCGGGTGGCAATAAGCTTTGCAAGTATTTTCACATCACACGTCAATAAGGAGAGGGGCCTATATGAGTCGCAGTGTGACGCAGATTTCCCGGGCTTGAGTAAAGAGATAATCAGCGCAGTTCTCATTGATGCGGGGAGATGCCCCACCTCCAGAGCGTCCTCATAGACCTCCCGCAGTACCGGGGCCATGAATTCAATGTATGTTTTGTAGAATTCAATAGGGATGCCATCAAGGCCTGTGGCCTTGCCCGATTGCATACTCATAATCGCCTCTTTCACCTCGTCAAGCTCAAACGGGGCACTCAAAAACGCCCGTTGAGCGTCACTCAGCCAACCAAGCGCGACATCCGCGAGGTAGTCGTCCAAAGGAGGGCCCCCTAGTCCCTTAGAGGTGTACAGCTTATCGTAATGGCCCACGAACTCGTTAAGGATTTGTGTGGAGTCGCGGAGCAACAGCCCCTCGGCCGTCTCCAGCTCCAGTATAGTTGTAGGCGCCCTCGCAAGCCGGACCGTAGCCGCCAACACCTTCCCAGGCCTATCTCCTTCTCCGTATTTCCGCGCCACCCAGTATTTATGTCTAAATTTCCCCTCACGTGCAGCTTCCTCGGAATATTCAGTAACCAAATGTCGAATCTCTGCCAGAGTGTCGCTAGTGGGGCGCACACGGAGGGTCTCTTCCGCCTGGCTCAGTTTTACTTCTAGTGCCTTTAAGCGGTTCAGGATAGCTTTAAGCACACCCGAGCCCTTCGCAATGCAGAAACCTCGCAGTGTGACTTTGAAGGCATCCCAGACTGTCTCCACTGCACCCACAGACCCCTTATTCCTTGCAAAAAAGTCTAAGCATTCCTCGCGCAGCGTCTCCCTAAATTCCTCATCTAACAGCATTGCGGCTTGCATGCGCCACGCGGTAACAGGAGGGCCTAGCTCAGCTCCGCGCATGGCGACCAGAACCGGGGCATGGTCCGAATAGGTCCTAGGGAGGTGTCGTGCACCAGTGATAGTGGCATACATGTGTGTGGTCAGAAAAAAATAATCAAGCCTGGCCCATGACCTAGCCTGCGCCGTGAAATGCGTACCCTCCCCCCTCGGCCCGCAGTGTGCTCGCCAAGCATCCACTAGGTGATTCTCCTCCAAGATGGCGCGCAGCACCTCCCGCCCTTTCGTGTAGTGGTGTGGGGCCGGGTGTGAGCGGTCCAGGGTCGGGTCTATAGTAACATTAAAATCCCCCCCCATATTATGTGTTGCGACCCTGCTTCCAGTATAGCAGCCCAGAGTGTCTCGAAGTATTGCGGGTCGTCCACATTGGGGCCATAACAACACGCAAGGGTGACCGTCACACGGCCCAATCTGCCCCATAGCAGGCAATATCTCCCTTGTGCATCTGATTTCATGCCAGCCATGTGAAAGGGTGTCGACTTTTTAACCAGGATTGCAGTACCACGGGCATAGGAGGAATACGAGGAGAACGCAGTACTCGAGGCCCATCTACTACCAAAGGCTGGCAACTTGTGGGGTGCAAAGTGCGTCTCCTGCAGAAATGCTATGTGAACATTATGTCTGTCCAGATATCCCAGAACATGGCGTCTCTTCCGATGATCCCCCAAGCCCCGCACATTCCACGTAAGAACATTCAGACAAGTGTCCCCCATCTCAACATTCTTTCATATAACAGAACAATCCAACTGCACCAACAGTCCCACAGTTAAAATCACCAGCGGCCCACAGTAACCCCGGCCACCACAAGTAGCAGTCCCTGAGTCCCCCCCCCGTATCAAAGACAGTCGACCAGCCCATCCCAGGACGGGTGGAGGGTGGATGAGGTAAAGGTGCGCACGCTCGACTACAAAATGAAAACTGAAACCCAGTGCAAACCCAGGCATCCAACACTAGAAATCGTAACCGTTGCCATTCAGCAAACAGGCCTCCGTATGTGGCTAACCATGAGGCATCCCAGTTGTCCCCTCTCGAGCAGCGACACATAGAGAGAGGAGCCGGCAAGCACAGAGTTAGCACTCGGGGCCACAGGCCCAATTCAAGGGCAGTGAAAAACAAGGACCAGATCATCACGAACTGCCCCCTTGAAGAACTTCCCCCCACCCCCACCCACTGAAGCGCCCCCAACTCGCCAGTACCCTGTGCCCACCCCCCTCCCCGAGCAAACCCGCAACAACTCAACAGTAAAAGTGCAGTGAGCACGTCCAGTGGGGTACACCCATTCGGGGTTCTAGAGGTGCACCGTCGTCCACCCCCGCCTCTCCTCACCGCAGTTACCGCCATGCTTACCGTCCTTGTCCGGGCGAGTGAGTCAGCATGGGGGGGGTGGGGGCCTGGCATGCTACAGGGCCTGCAGCACCACCCAGCCCTACACTCCTGGGGGCAGTGTCAGGAGCAGTAATCCATAGTAAAGAAATAAAAAAGGCATATATCAATGAGTCATCAGAGACGAAAGCGAAGATCCCAGTTCAATCCGCATCAGAATCGTGTCCGCCATCCGCCTGTGCAGCTCTCCTGTCCCTTTTCGGCAGGGTCTTGATGTACTCCTCAACCTGTTGCGGGTTCAAGAAAAAGTGCTGCGTGCCTTGGTGGGTTACGCGGAGCTTGGCAGGATAAAGTAATGCATAGTCAATGTTCAAGCCTCTGAGCTTTCGTTTCACGGCGAGAAACTTCCTTCTCTGTTCCTGAACAAGCGGAGTAAAGTCCGGATAAATGGAGAAGGACACTCCTTCAAAATTTAGGTTCTGATTCGCCCTCGCTGCTTTCAGTGCCGCATCCCGATCACGGTAGTTTAGCAGGCGTGCTATGATGGGCCTCGGCGGGGTGCCTGGTTGAGGTTGAGGTCCAAGGGAACGATGGGCCCGCTCCACTATAAACTGTTTGGAGAGAGCCTCCTCTCCCACTGTGGCCATGAGCAAGCGTTCGACATATAACTCCATACGTCCCGTGTTCGTGGATTCCGGAATTCCCGTAATCCGGACGTTGTTCCGCCTGCCCCTCGCCTCCAATTCTTCGTTCTTGGCGGCGATCACCCGCAAAATGTTGTCTATGCGGGATAGTCGCGTGGCTTGCGATGTTGTGGCATCCTCCGTTTCGGATATGCGGCGTTCGGCTTCCGTTAGCCGTTCGTCGTGTACATCCATTCGTTGAACTATGCCGTCCATCCGGGCGGAGAGCCGGTCCACTTTGTCCACCACCGTGGCGAACCCCTGCCGCATCTCCTGAAGCATTGTTGCCATCTCCGGGACCAGGGGGGTCGCCTCTGCCGCCGGGCTCCTCGGCGGCGCACTGTCCCCCGTCTGCCTCGTCCCCTTTTTCTGCGTCGCTGGTTCAAATTGCAGCTTGGGCTGCCGAGTATCTGGTTTCCCCATGCCAGGCAAGCAACAATCTCACCTCCGTGTCAAGCCGCTCTATTAGGAAGTGCACGCGTGGGAAACCACGGCGGTGGATCGGTTTCGACGTCCAGTGTCCAATATAGTCCGGGCCGAAGCAGACGTTCAACAGAATGTCTCCGGCTCAGAAAGCGAGCCGCCGAGGCAGGGTCCCACTGCTAGGTTGATGGGCCAGGTCCGCCAGGCGGAGGTGCGCGAGGCGTAGCGCGGCCTACACGCCACGTGTCAGTCCTGGGCGTTGCGTGCGGCACCACGCCGTCAACAGCGAGGTCGTAGCTCTCGATCACTCCCGCTCCAGACTGATCTCGATCTAGCTCCGTCCCCAAAGGTCGTAGAATCTCCAAACTCGGACAGAGTGTGCAGTAGCTATATCTCAATCCCCCAGACCGTTTTCGGGCGGGTGGTCGCAGTTTTGAAGGATAAAAGGAAGGATAAGAATGCCAGGCAGCCGGAGCCACACTAGAGTGCGGCCATTCAGCTCGTGCGCCCTCTAGCGCCCCCCATGCTGATAATATTGTTGCTTATAATATATCTGCTTGTATTAGCTAAGATACTGCACCTCTGAACATGGCATTAAAAATAAATATTTCAAACTTGCACGTGTCTCTATTTACTCCCCGTTAAGGATTGTATAACAGAAGAGTGTTCCACATTTTTCGAGGTAATCTAAGTTACATGTTCTGGGTTGTCTAATCATTGGTGTTATGGAAGGAACCAATGAGACACTGATTGCTCGTCTGGTGGGGGATGTTGGGTACTAAGGTGAGTTTTGGCACACCCTTATTCACTGAGGTTCCAAGTCTCTATGCACAGTTCTGAGTAGGAGCAGAATCCCTGCTAGAGTGTCTCATTCGACTAATAGCAAAGCTACCAATGATTAGACAACACTGAACACAACACTTCTAACTCTCTCAGGAATCGAGGGAGCTAGACAGCTCTTTCACTCTCTCACTCATGCTTGTTCACAATAAGAGTATTCAGAGTCACTGTTTAGTTTAAGATGTTTATTTTAACTAATACACTCTATGGTACAGTACACGTCCCATTACTATCAGCAAAAGGCATAAACACAATAGAGTCAGCATTGTCACCATTCAATAGAATACAAACAGGGATATCACTTTATAAATGCAATGAAATAAGGCTACAATGCGTACCCACCCTCCCTGTGATTAGAAGTAGTTTATTATAAAAAAGAAGACATCTGGGTTTGGTCAGCAGACCCCATACGTCAAGGACTACATAACAGGTTTAGCTCTCAGGAACATCACCGCTCTACTCACTGTAAAGGTCTCTCTCCAAGTGCCTGAACAGTTTGCTTAGCTTGCAATATTAAAGCATGTGATTTTCAGTAATGCAGCTGTGTGTCATGTTTTGTCTAGGTCCGAGCGACTGACCAGAACAGAGTAACAAGGGGCATTATTTATCGAACTTGTACATTATGTGCTGACTAAACCTCAGAGCACAGCAGAGAACATGAAAATCAGACAGTTCACATGTGAAAAGGGCACAAACAATGTCTTGCAAAATAAGCGCATGTCGTGTTATGTGCAAAAGCAGCCTAAGGGCAGCAAAGCTCATTTTAACCTAGCAATGTCGACAATGAACCCACTATCCATAATACACCATGATTGAGCCACAACTGACATTTGGCAAATTAGAAAGGCTTTTCAGACTCACAAAATGGCATGTGTATATTGCAACCAGCGATTTTCATTCCAGCGAAGCCTCCCGTTTGTGGATCCCAAGTGTTGCAACCTCTAAACCACTGTGGACCTGATTTAGAGAATGATGACGGGGTAACCCCATCCCAAACTCTAACGCAGGCCCTCAATATTTAGGAGAACAGGCTCATAACCTAATTCTGCCTTGAATTACACCTGTGCATAGAGAAGAGGAAAACGAGAATTAAATATATATATATTACCACCAGATTTCAGCAGATATTCAGTAACTTGTTACCCATTGATTGGATTTGACCTCCGGTCTCCTACCGGCAGAGATTGTTTTAATTTCCTTATATTTTGCACTTGCTATGCAACCGGGAGGTGCCTGGCTCCTGAATATGGGTGTCATATTATTTCAGCATTTGCTTTCTCATTTTAGACTTATTTTTATTTCCGTGTAATTGTAATCTTTTGTCGCTACTTTTTCCGCAATAACCTTGCCAAGGTGTGAAGCCCTATCACTTACTGTTCAACTAAATACCCAACACAATTTTAAGGACCCGAGAGGTCCTTTTATAGATAATCTCCAAAACCTATAAGAAGATAAGCTAGCTGCCTCTAGCATCACAGTGTTAGGTGATTTAAATGTTCACTTTGAAGCAATTTTGGAGGTGGACTCAGCTAACCTCCTGGAAATAATGGAGATTTTTGGGCTCCCACAGTGGGAGAAGGGTACGCCCCATCGGGCAGAAGATACACTTCATGGGATTTTTTCAAACAATCTGTTTATTATAGTTAAATGCATCCTGTCACTTCTCTGGTTAGACCATTCAGCCATTACATTTAATGTTGGACCACTAGACTCCGAATCTCAAATTGGCCATATAGCCAGAAGCATAGTGGGGAGAGCTTGAGACAGTTGTTCAACAGGAATTTCAAGTGAAACTAGCCACTTCCCAACAAGAGTATGGGAGAATGCAGAGGTAATTGCCCGCCTTTACAACCTCTGGATGGAAAAAATAGCACACCATTAGCCCCCTTGATCTCTATTCATTCAGAACGTAACCACCCTTCAGCCCTTTGGTATTCTGATAAGTTGAATTAAGTTGTAAAAAAACCAAGGATGTATTTGGAGAGTAGCTTATGATTTTGCGGAAGGGATAAAATACAAAAAGAGTTTGAGTAAATATAAGGAAATGATTAGGACTGAAAAAACTGTATATTTTTTCACAAAAAATTATTGGTGTATTCTTCCAAATAACTATTTAGCACCGTGTTAATGCTTACCTTGCCTCCTATTCCTTCTGTGACAAGATTGCTAGGCACTTTGTCAATAAAGTCAAAAGTTTTTTTAATGAAGTAGGTAGCTGTAGAAGTAGGGCAGCCTCCATCAACTGATGGACCTTATTGTTAACTCAAAATCAGGTTTACCTATTGATCCTTGCACCATGATAGTGGTAAGGCGGACAATCTGGTAAAAGTGTTTAATGTAAATTTTTAGGACAAGCGTGTTTCTAAATCTATGGAAAAGGCCATCAATTTTGGACATCCTGAAAAACATAATTTAGATGCTTCAGATATTAACAACTATTGCCCTATATCAAATTTGCCATTTCCTGCTAAACTCCTAGAGAAGGCCATGAATACGCAACTGAGGGATTATATTAACCTACATGGCTGCTTAGATGAAACACAACATGGCTTTCGGACTGGGCACAGCACTGAGTTGGCTCTAATTAAACCCATAGAGGAAATTAAGAAGGCTCAAGACAATTGTGGAAGGGCCGCCCTTGTCTTATAAGACCTATTGGCGGCTTTCGGAACTGTGCACCACTCTATTCTGGTTGATAGGTTAGCAGGTATCCGTGTGCAGGGATCTGCACTTCATCTCCTGAAATATTTTTTAGAACATTGATCGCAATTTATGACTCCTGTGTGGAGTGCAACAGTGTTATTCTATAAGTCACATTCTTTTTAATTTCTATATTGTAGCCCTGGCCAAAATCATAGAATATTTTGGCTTTGCCGTAGCCTCCTCTGCCGATGATACTCAAATCGATGTAGCAGGCATGAAACAACCGTCTGCCATTAGCAAACAGTTTAGGGAATGCAGGTCAGTTGTAAGCTTATAGATGAGTTTTAATAGTTTAAAATTGGATTCCAATAATATGGAAGTGGTTCTCTTTGGCAATGACCCTTCTTTCTGGTCCCTGGAGTGGCAGCCAATGCATTTAGGTAATCTACCGAAATCTGTTAAAAAAGCCAAAAACCTTGGGGTCCTTGTTGATAATAGGCTTACCTTTGCTAAACAGATTAACACTCTTACCCCATACATGTTTTTAATTTTAGGAAAAATGAAAAGGTTTTGGCTTTTATTCGAGGAAATTATGAAAAACTTATCATATCAGCTTTAATATTGGCCAGATTAGACAATTGTAATTGCCTATATTTTATTTTGCAGGCAAAACATCCCAGTAAACTTCAGGTTTTGCAAAATACAGCTGCAAGAGTTCTTACTCATACACCAAAAAATGTCTTGTTCAGGAATACTATAAAACAGGGTAAGGATTCAATTCAAAGCCTTGCGTACAAGGTTTTGCATAAAATAGGCCCTCAGGGCCTAGCTCAGTCCTTTAGATGGTACTTGCCTAGTACGACACTTAGATCCTCTAATTCTGGAACATTGAGGGTACCTAGATTTAAAAAATCAAGTTGGGGTGGCCGAGGTTTCTAAGAAGGTACCATCACCATTTGGAACTCCAGTTGTCTATTCGGTCAGTCTCGTCTCTCCTGGAATTTAGACGAGAGTTGAAAAGTGGGTGTTTTAGCACATCAGCCTACTGGTAAGACACTCGGGATTGATGGTTAGCTCCAGGACACCTTTTGGTAACAGTGTGCTCTACAAGTCCCATTAACATTCACATTAATCAATAACATTAACCATGCACCTATCTCTCATAATTAAATGGATTTAGAGACATATTATAGGAACCCTAACTCTGAAAAATCACCTACACATTAAATAGAATTAATGAATGTATTATCATGTGGTAGGTCAGGAGACATGGCTTACCACTAGATGTTTTAACACGGTGTCAGCCGACTTCTGTGAAGCTTGGCAGAAAACCAATATCCTATATCATACTATTGTTCTACTACTGCTCAACATATTCCAACTGTTCATAATCAGTGGCGGAGACAATGAAGGACATAAGAGTACACCACTAACGTTTGATCCTGAATTCAAGGCTAGTGATCTCAGAAACCTATTGTGATACTCTTTACCTGACCAGAACATATTCATATTCCTTGCAACAACAGATAATTGTTTTGTCTGCTTTCAGCCGGAGCTATCCTTAGCTCCCTGAGTGGCAGTGGGGAAATACTTTACATTACCGAACATGGGCTTGTGCTGAGCATCAAACTCTCTTTATACCCAGTCCTGCTATATCTCCCCAGATAAATGGGAGGTGAGCAGTTAATTTTTTGTTGCACCCAATCTCCTGGGAGACATGAGGTGCGACTATGCTGCTGCCAAGATCTGCAGATACATATTGACACAATCATGAATACATCCTTTTTGTGGACTCTTTTTTAAATTAAATTGTTACCAGGCCATACATATATTATTTTTACAAACCAATGCATGAAGTAGGTAGCTTAGCAACTACACATACCACAAACAAAGATGCACGTTAAAGTATACAAACCAAACCAATGACGCATGAAATACTTGAACATTTTTCACCTGGTTAGGGTTGCTAAGAGCAAGATATCAATCCTGAAGTGTGTACTGTGCACTCCAGATAGGAACATGTAATCACTATATTCACGAAACAATAAGCTCCATAAAACTACGCTGGACTGGTCCATCATTATGTAGTGAAGTGACTTATAGACTTGTCCCAGCTTCAGTTCTAGAGCACCTGACCGACCAAGCAAGGGGTCTAACACCATGCTATGTTGTCTTAGGCTACGTCATATCATGTCATGCTATGTTATGTTATATTATGTTAGGTTAGGTTATATTGTCATGTTATGTCATGTCATGTTATGTCATGTCATGCTATGGTATGTCATGTTATGCCATGTTTTATCATGTCATGTTTGCTTATGCTATATTGTGTCATGTCAGGCCATGTTATCTTAAGTTGTCTGTTGCTGTGTTCAATCAATCAATCAATCAAAGGCATTTGTAGAGCGCACTACTTACCCGGAGGGTCTCAAGGCGCTTGGGGGGGGGGGGGAGTGCTGCTACTGCTGGAATAGCCAGGTCTTGAGCTTCTTCCTGAAGGAGAGGTGGTCTTGGGTCAGGCGCAGGTCGGGAGGGAGGGAGTTCCAGGTCTTGGCGGCCAGGTAGGAGAAGGACCTTCCTCCTGTTGTCGCTCTTCGGATGCGGGGGACAGCGGCGAGGGCGTGGTTGGTCGATCGGAGGTGGTGTTTGGGAGAGTAGAAGTTGAGGCGGTTGTTGAGGTAGCTCGGGCCTTGGTCGTGTATGGGCTTTGTGTGCGTGGGTGAGGAGACGGAAGGTGATTCTCTTGTTGACGGGGAGCCAGTGCAGGTCTCTCAGATGTCCGGAGATGTGGCTGCTTCGGGGGACGTCGAGGATGAGTCTGGCTGAGGCGTTCTGGATCTGCTGGAGTCTCTTCTGGAGCTTGGCGGTGGTTCCGGCGTAGAGGGTGTTGCCGTAGTCCAGTCGGCTGGTGACAAGGGCCTGGGTGACCGTCTTCCTGGTCTTGGTGGGGATCCACCGGAAGATCTTCCGTAGCATGCGCAGGATGTTAAAACAGGACGCGGAGACGGCGTTGACTTGTCTGGTCATGGAGAGGGAGGAGTCCAGGATGAAGCCCAGGTTGCGTGCGCGGTCTGTCGGTTAGGGTGCGGTGCCCAGGGCGGGGGGCCACCAGGACTCGTCCCAGGCGGAGGGCGAGGAGCCCAGGATGAGGACTCCCATCTTGTCTGAGTTCAGTTTCAGGCGGCTGGTTGTCATCCACTCGGCTACGTCTTTCATCCCTTCGTGAAGGTTGGCTCTGGCGGCGGCGGGGTCGTTGGTCAGGGAGAGGATCAGCTGGGTGTCGTCAGTGTAGGACATGATGTTGAGGTTGTGTTGGCGTGCGAAGGCCGCGAGGGGGCTCATGTAGACATTGAAGAGGGTGGGGCTCAGCGAGGATCCTTGAGGGACACCACAGATGACTTTGGTGGCCTCTGACTTGTACGGTGGTAGACGGACTCTCTGTGTTCTTCCGTCGAGGAAGGAGATGATGTTATACCATATCATGTCATGTTATGTGATGCTATGTTTGTTTTGTTAAACCATGTTTGTTTTGTTATGCTATGCTATTAATGTTATTTTATGGTATGCTATGTGTGCTATGCAATGGTATGTTATGTTATGTTAATTCAAGTCAAGTCAAAATAAACTGTATTCGCTCAAAGGCCAGAAATAAAATAATTAAACAGAAATTAATATCTCATCCTATACAAAAGTCATATAGAATATGTTATGTCATGGTATGCGTATTTGTAAAGCTCACTATCACCCAAGAGAGTTCCATATTCCAATCAATCTCAATTGGAACCTGTGTTTTTCCAAAAGAGGCAAGGAGTATGTAAACAGAGACTACAGTAATTCTGTGTTCTTCTCTGAAATATTTCTTCCACACTCATTTTTGCATGTGAGCACTACATGTACGGATAATAATGTACATATCGGGGCTACTTCCCCGTTTACAGTGTTTGAATGAATTTATCTGCACCTAGTGGTGGCCACCACAAACAAAGGGCAAAGGGTTGTTGGAGGTGCAGGTAGGGGGAGCGTGAGAGGGCAAGCACAGGGGGTGACTAGGGGGTCACACTGGGGTGTTATAATAATAATTAAAAAATAACTTAACTTAAGCCAGCTACTGCATCTCGTTGTGCCTCCTGTCCTCTTCCTGGTCCCAGAAGCCCCTGGGACAGATTCCCATCCAATCCCTGTGCTGCTCTCATGGCATGAGGGCAGTACAGGGATTGGCTTGAGCAGGCTGAAAAGACTCTCAGCTCAGATCAGGGAGTCTGTGGTGTTTGTCCAGCCCGGCAGTTCAATGCAGCCAGGCTGGAGAAACCTAAGTTTGCAGGTGTTTGGCAGACCAAACACATATCCATACTTAGGGAGTGAACTCCTCCTCCCCCACCCATGACTCGGCCCCACTCCTCTTTATAGTGCTGGCTCAGAGCTAGCAAATGAAAAATACATTGATGCTAGAACATAGGAGCTGTCGCAGACTGCACCTGCAGAGAGAGTAGTATCTTTACTTATCATGTCACATCTCAATCTTTCACTTTCTACTGGAGGTACGTATTGTTTCTTTTAACAGGGCTAGATCTGTGTGCTCTGAATTTAGAAACAACTCTGATTTTTCCACTTTTCAAAATGGCCTCTAGCCACAGTGGAGCCACTGTGGCTACAGACCTTGCAGATTGTTTTTGTATATCTGCATAAGCTGTGTGATTCAACTTACTATGTACGGCTGTGAGGATATTTCAAAGTGCAAGGGCAATTAAATCTGAATTCTGGTGCAGCTCTATAAAAGTAAAGATAATTATGGGATTGTATTGGGGTTTTTATGTTATTTTGAGTTGTAAAGTTCTGGCGCTGAACATATCATCCTCAAGTGTAAATATCTGTTCACCTTGAGTGTATTGGTGTTTTCTATTATCAATTCTCATATGTGAAGGGCCCTAGAGTGTGGACATTGGAACCACTTCTAATAAACAAAGAAGAAAACATGCAACATATGTCATGTAACTACGTAAAGTGTTGCATCCCATAACTTACATACATCTATCAACTTCTTATCCTGCCCTTTCCTTCCATGAGTTTTGGTGAGGTAGTCTGTCAGTCTTTCCCCATTTAATTAGGGTCCTTCATATAGTAGGACATTTCCTGAGTAGGGGCTCATCCCCTTCTCTATCTGTAAGATGGCTGTCTGATATATAAAAAGGACTTGTAATCTCACTTTGACAATTGACTCAGGACCCTGCAAACACAAGACGATGATGGGTGGAGAGCTGAATCTTTTCCGACACTCACCCCCAGTCATAGATCTGGGTTTAATCCATCATCATTCTTTAGCTCACTTTGCCACCTCAGTTCAGACTCAGCTATGTGCAAATCAGTCTTGACCCTGTGCCTCATGGGAACAGTTTAGCCTGAACTGCCGAGCCCTGTCTTCCCTGAACTGGAAACAAGCATCCTGGGATTGGATGCTCGGTAACATCCTTCATCAGCCAGGTTAGCTTGAATCCAGTGGCATAGTGAGCAACGGACACATGCCTGGGCATACCGTGCCAACTTAGGGCGAACAAAGCAAACTCAAGTAGAGGATGGACAGAGCGCTGAATCTATTAAGACACTAACCCCCAGTCACAGATCTGGGTTGAATCCATCATCATTCTTTATCTCACTTCGCCACCTCAGTTCAGACCCAACCATATGCAAATCAGTCTTGACCCTGAGCCTCATGGAAATAGTCCAGCTCGAACTGTCAAGCCAGGTCTCCCCTGAACTGGAAACAAGCATCCTGGGACTGGTTACAGTACCCTGCCCATTTAGTGGCTCTCAACTTCTTCCCACTACAAGTCAAGCGCCTTGAGACCCCCTGGGTGAGTAGTGCGCTATACAGATTTTAAACTTAAACTTGAAACTTGGGTTGCATATTAGACCTTCAATGGAGAACAGGCTTGTCCATGATGATGATGATGATGATGATGAAGAAAATTTATAATGCGCAGAAACAACCCGCAGGTATCAAGGCGCCTAACAATATGATCAAAAGTTGAAACAGACGTCCTTACATATAGGCTTGCCGAAAGAGGAGAGTTTTTAGGGCAGTGCGGAAGTTCTGTAAAGACGGAAGGGATCTCAGGTCCAGGGGAAGATCATTCCACCATTTAGGGGCTAGAGTGGAGAAGGCCCTGCCACCCCATCTAGCTATTCGTACGCGGGGGGCTGTCAGAAGCAATTTCCCGGAGGAACGCAAGTTCCTTCCAGGGATGTAGTGGGAAATGATGGACCCAATTCCTGTGTCGCTATTTTTGGCGATGGCTCTGTAGGTCATGCATAAGACTTTGAACCGGATTCGATGTTCTACCGGTAGCCAATGCAGCGTTTCCCTGGCCGCAGTGGCCGAGGAGCGTCTGGGAATATCCAGGACAAATCTGGCTATAGCGTTTTGGACTACCTGTAAGCGCTGCAGGTGGCTCCTGTTTAGCCCAGCATACAGTGCATTACAGTAGTCCAAACGAGAACCAATGAGTGCGACGGCTATTTGTTTTCTAGCCTGCAAGGAAAGATATTTCCTAATCCTTCGTAGGGTGTGAATCAAACCCCAGCAGGTGGAAACGGTTCTACTCACCTGCTGCCCAAGTCAAGGGCAGGGTCTATCAACACCCCGAGATTCTTGGCAGATGTTGTAGGGGAAGGGTATATTCCTAGTGAGTCAGGCCACCAGGTGGCTGACCAGATGTTTTCTTTCCCCCCAAACACCATCACCTCAGACTTCTCCCCATTCAGTTTAAGAGAGTTCTGAATCATCCAATGACCAACCGCCTCCATACAAGATCTAAACTTGGAGGCGATTAGTACATCTGAATGGGGGAGAGAGACGAGTATTTGGGTGTCATCTGCGTAAGAGACTACCTCCATCCCGAAAGATCTTATTAGTCTGGCTAGTGGGGTCACATAGATGTTGAAAAGGGTCGGGCTAAGTGCCGACCCTTGAGGGACCCCACACAGCACTGATCGGGATGGAGATAGGAACTCCCCCAGCTTGACTCTTTGTTCCCTCCCCGTAAGGAAAGAGGTCAAAAGATCCAAGGCTGTGTCCTTCACCCCCACCTCCCTCAGTCAAGATGAAAGTACTGAGGGGGAGAGGGTATCGAAAGCCGCAGTTAGATCTAGCAGGACCAGGAGGGTGGTCTGGCCCCCATCCACTGTCATGCGGATCTTATCGAGCACGATGGTGAGGGCTGACTCGGTGCTAAATTCCCTCCTAAATCCATGCTGGGAGGAGTCCAGGCATCCCGAGCTTTCCACAAAAGCAGCGAGATGCTTGTTAAGATGTGCCTCAAGCATCTTCGCTGGAGCAGGAAGCAGTGAGATAGGCCGGAAGTTTTTTAGGACCTCCGGATCCAGTGAGGCCTTTTTTAACAGGTGTTTTACTACTGCCTTCTTCCATTCCATAGGGAAAATACCGTCTCTAATGGCTAGATTCATTACCTCTAGCAGCGGTGGTAGGAGGGTCTCCCTACACTGCTTGATGACTTTCAGTGGGCAGGTATCCAGGGGAGAACAAGACTTGGTCTTGTTTAGCAGTAGCTCCAGATCTTGCAAGGCCAGCGGAGGAAAAGAGTCCAGGGTGCACAGTGAGGAGATGTCTGTAGTAGTCATGCTCATCTCAACCCCTGCAGTGGGCGCACTGATACAAGCTCTTTGTTCCTCGAGGGCCAGGTGAATTTCCTGAATTTTGGTGTGGAAGAAGGAGGCAATCTTATCACATAGGTCCTGTGAAGGAATGACAGGATCAGGGGCTTGCAGTTTGACTAAAGAGTCAACAGTTTTAAAAAGCTCCTTCGGCGAGGAACGCGAGGTAGTCATGGTAACAAATTAGTCTTGTTTAGCCTGCACAATCTCAGCTTTATATATTCTAACAAGGAGTTTATGGGCTTCCTTGTTCTTAAGGTCCCAACTAGCATGCCAGAGCCTCTCCTTTCTCCTCACTTCTTGCCTAAGAAGTCTGAGGGAATCAGAGAACCAGGGGGCAGATGGTCTCTTTCTGGTTCGGCGGCGGGACTGTACTGGGGCCAATTTATTCAAGGCCTCAGTGGTAACCTGTTCAAAATGGCCGACTGCGGTCTGTACGCTGTCTAAGCCAGTGATAGAAAGGCTTGCAGCCCAGGGCACGAAGGAATCGCTGTTGATATTCCTAAAATTTCTGGCAGTTTCCATTATGTGATTCCCTTTTTTGCGGAAGTCCACCCTATGGCGTTCCAAAAGAAAAGGAACCGCCAAATGGTCAAACCAAGATAGATAGATCGGATCCTTAATAGTCAGACGAGGGTCATTGGAAAAAATACCATCCAGTGTATGTCCTGCACGATGGGTGGCTCCGGTAACACGTTGCGTGAGCCCACATGATTCCAGAGCCTCAGTGAGACAGGAAGTATCAGAAAGGTCGTGCCGTTCTAAATGATAGTTAAAATCACTCAGAATAGAAAAATTTTCTCGGCCGAAATAGGGTTCAAGGGACTGGAGGAGGTTGTGCGTAAAATGAGTTCTCGAACCTGGAGGTCGATATACTAAGATTCCATTAAAAAAGGGACATTGCGCTTCCTTTATTGTAAAATAAAGTGCTTGAAAGCTGTCCGGGAAATCGGGTATAGGTACGATATGGCATTGCAGGTGATCTTTATGAAGAATCGCTATCCCCCCTCCCACTCGACCCTGTCTATCAAGTCTGACCAGACAGTACCCAACAGGGACCGCCTCGATTAGATCAGGGTCAGACGAATCCTTTGCCCATGTTTCCGTAACAAACACTATAGTGGGCGTTCTATCCAATACCATCTCTTTAAACATTATCTTGTTCTTGACAAGGGAGCGGGCATTAATCAGAATGCCCTCTACTCCTACTATCTTAGGACTAGATATGGCGGAATGGCCAGAGAAAAGGTGGTTAGGGGCGGAATTAGGAGGCCTACGCGTGGAATGACAGCCACATCGTAAGGGGAAAAGAAGGTCATCCGGCTCGTAGGAATGTGAGCAGCGTTGTTTGCGAGGTTTCAAGGCCAACATTTGATGATGGGAATAACTGTGGGGGGAGGACGGAATTTCACCAGAGTCCAGAGGCCAGCCGATGCTGAGTGTCACCTAGGTCTGTTTCTACCATTGCCCGTCCATTTTTGGGATGTATCTTCCAGTATCTTTCTTTTCTCCTTATCATGCTCGTCCATTGTTGTTATTGAGTACGCACTTGCTGAAGTATGGAATCAAAAGCTACTCTCTGTGCCTCATTTGCAAGGCCCCACCAGCACTTTAGTGCTCCGGCGGCACAATGTGCTGAAGTATACTTACAAGGAAAAGGAAAGGAATATGCTGTATGTCTTAGATACACATAGTGGAGTGGCGTGGCTCACTGGTTAGAGGCGGCAGACCCGGAAGCAGAGAATGGCTCGGGACCAGGGTTTAATTCCCGACGCGGCATGGTCGTGGACCAGGGTCAGCGGACTTGATAATTCTCGCCTCGGTGCCTACTCTAACCAGGGATCACACTCGGCAACTCTGGGCATTAGCTTGCCTCATCTCTACTATTTGCCGGGGAAGCCTGGTTTCACCTTGGAGATCAAGCCCTGATCTCTTGACTGGGTAGGAGTATTCTGCATCATTCAGAAACTCTGTCCATCACCTTTTCCAAAATTGATTTTATCCACACTAAGTGTGGGAGGGTATACTCAGACGTGAGTCCCTAGCTCATTGCACCATCAGGATTCAAGCAAGCCGGGCCGATGACGGCTGAAATGCCAGAAACCGGTCCCCGGTAGCTTGTCTCCTTTCTGGTGAAGAATTGGCTTGGTAGTTTGGTCTGCCCTGTTCCCATCATGCACTGGGACAGGAACAGACTAATTTGCATGTAGCCAGGTTCTGAGCTGGGATGGTGCAGTGAGCTAAAAAACGGTGATGGATCAAGCCCTGATCTCTTGACTGGGTAGGAGTATTCTGCATCATTCAGAAACTCTGTCCATCACCTTTTCCAAAATTGATTTTATCCACACTAAGTGTGGGAGGGTATACTCAGACGTGAGTCCCTAGCTCATTGCACCATCAGGATTCAAGCAAGCCGGGCCGATGGCGGCTGAAATTCCAGAAACCGGTCCCCGGTAGCTTGTCTCCTTTCTGGTGAAGAATTCGCTTGGTAGTTTGGTCTGCCCTGTTCCCATCATGCACTGGGACAGGAACAGACTAATTTGCATGTAGCCAGGTTCTGAGCTGGGATGGTGCAGTGAGCTAAAAAATGGTGATGGATCAAGCCCTGATCTCTTGACTGGGTAGGAGTATTAAAGTGTTTTTGACTCTGACTCTGACTCTGCATCATTCAGAAACTCTGTCCATCACCTTTTCCAAAATTCACCTTGGAGATACCCAGTAGGGACCATCTCACAGGGATAGCCAGGACGGGTTCCCCAGCGGTCTACAGTGCCACGACGCCTCAGGGCAGCAGTGCACTTTACAAGACCACATACATTACAAGACCACATACATTACATTCCTGCTCTTTTCTTTTGATGCTGGATTCCTCAAGATTCCTTGCGGCACTGCCCTGCACTAAAACCACATAAATTAGTCCATCTGTGTCCATTTTACTTGGGTTGAGGGTGATTAGTAAGTGTTCTGGATCATTGGGTTTTTCACATTCTCTAGTTCATCCCTCCACAGTTATCAGCATTTTGGACAGCTCTATCAGCTGATATCTGATGTCTCTTTTGTGCAATTGAGGTCTTATTCCCCAAAATCTGATTGAGATTTGTTTATTCAGAGAAATGTGCAGTCAGACATATTTAGTGATTTATGTATGAGCGGGATCTGTGTTTTAATGGCCTCTGAGATAACTTGACAGGCTTGTTGGTTCTGTGTTAAACACATAAAATTTGGTGAGGTGCATTTAGGTTTTTAGGGATCTGACAACTGCATTCCCTGTGTGTTTTTTGAACTCCAGTGTTGGTTCAAACGTGGTATTCATCCATGTGGAAAGAACGTTTTTCAAGAAAGTCAGCTTGACACCCTTTTCTTATTGCCCCATGATCATTGAAATCTTCATGTTGTCCAGTCTGAGACAGTTTTCCTAATCCACTACTCAATTCTGCAATTGCCACATTAATAGACCTCTTTTTGCTTGTAGAGTCCATAGATGCTATCTCCATTGTTAGAGGTCGCTATGTCTGCACATAGTAATTGTTCTGCGATTTCCATCTGTATGACTGCAGCGTCAACTGATTTAAAAGAGACTGCTACATCAGCCAGTTTCTTTATTAAAGTATCCAGCATGGACTGTGTGCCCCTGTTATTGTTAAAATCCATCATGGTTTTATTGCTATTTCCTCTGAGAGTAGGCATTGTTGAATAGACTTCTGTTTTGACATGAGGGTCCATATTGAACAGGGGGTGGGGGTATGGTTGTGATGAAAACTGGTTATAAAGAGCATGTTTTATCTTCCTGCTGCACCATTCTGTCTTCTGATCATGAGTTTTACCCATATTAGAGTTGGTTTTAGGTTCCCTCAACCAGTCATGATGGTGCACAAGATATTGTCAGCCTTTTTTTCAAACCCAACTGCTGTACTGATCTACCCATCAAGAGGAGCTGTTTCTCTGCAGATGTGTGTGCGTGCTGCAGGGATTCTGCTCTGGAACAGAACTATGCTTGGCGCCATGGACCATTACCATGTAGGGACTGAGCCATAATACCACTTCAGTATCCATGAGCCGAGTCTGACTAGCTATAGTGCCTCACTTGCCCTCCTAACCATACCAGTGAAACAAGTAAATTGGCACCACAGAACACAACACTCTCTATCTTCTTAGGGATAGCAGTAACAGGATACACCATTTCGCCCTCCCACTCAAACGTGTCCAGAATAATATAACCAAGAGGCACAAAGGAAGTTTCATATATTTATTTCAACTATTGTGCTTTGAACTGCAGTATACTTGCCACAATTAGACAGCAAATGCAAAACAAAAATACTGTGAGCATAGTTAATAATCCATATACTCTGAAAAGGGCTGTCTTTTTCTAAGGAAGAGTAACCTAACCACGCTCCCCTGTGAGTAGAGCTAAGTGATTATATGAAAGATCTCTGGGTTCATCAGTAGACCTGTTTTTTTAGCATACACTGATGAATGTTCTTCATCTCACCCAAAACAATCTTCTTGTCTCAGAACTCATGTTCCATGTGTGTGTATGTGACTCACGGACTCATCTATATTGTGTGACATTTGATCACATACACCACAGCTGCATTGTTGTGTTATGTCTACGTGCTAGGGCCTAGCAAGTAAGAATAACAATGGAAATAGTTTTTTGACCTTGTCAGTGGTTCTCAGACTAAATCACAGGAAAAGAACAGAAAACCAAATCATATGCAGGTTCCATGTGAAAGTACAATGTGGCACACAAGCAAGCATGTTTATATTGTAACTTGTGCAAAGGAAAACAAGGCCTACAACATACACAATTAGGTGAACATGGGAAAACTACAAGCAGTCATGCAGAAAGCATATGGCAGTACTTCAGTGTGATGTCACTCAAGCTTAGGTACCCGCCCCAGTCATGCTATGCCCCCTTTGTCTCTGCTGTAAACAAAGGTGGGCGTCCTGAGATTAGCGTTCTTCTAGAAAGTTACAACCTTCTCAGCAGAGTGAATAGAATTGAGGGACGCGTCATCATATGATGATCACTGATCGTTGTAGAATTGCAGCCGTATTTGATTGAAACATTCAGGGAGATGCCCACAATAAAGAATGCCATCATCAGCATTCAATCAGAGATCTCTTTCTAGGGCTGGACCAATCATTTATGTTGCTCCAAATTCCTATCATCAATACCATGGTTAGCTTGAAGGTATTACAAACCTTCTCTGTTCCTTGCCCCCGCATTTTGCAATACCCTTTTTCTGCCTCCTATTTCGAAGTGGTAGCAATGACTTTGTGCATCACAGTAGTTTTACTCTTCCCAGTGGTTGGCCACTGAGCCTGCTTACACTCATGGGTGAGTTAGGGGGGGGTGGAAAGCTGATTCTCAGCTGCAGCCCAGTTTCAATCAGTGGTTGCCACCTGAGGCAGGCGTTGCTGCATTCTAGTCTCTGGGGGAGGGCGATGAGGGGTCTCTTCTCTAGATCAGTGATTCCCCCAGGTATTCTGGCAAATCTCGCTAATATTGGCATTGAGATGATTTCACTTGGGAGCTTCAGCATCCTGCAGAGTTGCTTCAAGCTCTACCTCCCCTACACATTGGTTTGCTTTTTGAATGATTTAGGTGTTTCATGTTCAATTTTCCTTCTGTAACTTCTATGTTACTACTAATATGAAAAGCGCGGAGCTGTTTCATAGGGTGTTTAAATTGTCTGTTTTCCTAAGATTGATACTAATTCTAATTTTCATCATGTTTTTAACCAGGTGCTGTGAAAGGAAAGACTCTGATCCAGATGTCCATTGCTCCTCTATTCCAGTACCTCTTTCTAGCCAGTGCGTATTTCGAAGAGATCATTATTGGTTGCTCGACTGACAAATGCAACTTAGAGGTAGAAAAATGGAGGACAAATGACCCTGGGGCTATAGACTGTAGTCATGCTGCCAAGTTGACTTGTGAGCTTCAAGGCAACAGGTATGTATTCAATAGTGATCGGTGCATAATATAAAAAGTGTGCACATTGTATGTGTGAAAGTGTAAAAGTCTGGGCTGCTTTCTACACTTCCAACTGAAATTATCTATGCACTTTTCTGCAATTCAAAAGTTTGTTGTTGGATGCTTGGAAATCCATGCAAGGGGCAGATTTTCAGGCATTCCATTGCACCAGCAATACAGCGTTTTTAAACTTTCCATCTCTGCATATACAGAAATGAACATAAGGGCCTATTTATCAAATATTCATGCAACTCCTCAAGCCACCTTGCTGTACTGCATGAAAGGGAGCGCCATGTGTCTTATTTGGGGCCATGTAGAAGTGCTGCCATCTTTCACCATGTACACTTTTCTTTGGTTGCCTTCTCTTTCACACACTAATCTCTTATACACATTTGCGTGTGTGAGAATGCTTTATTAGTTTCTCGGAGTGTCCAGCTTGTGAATATGACATGGGCTTACAGCCTTTCCTTTCAGGTAACAGGGGTTGGATCATCCTGCATAGAGAAACAGAACACACACACTCTCCCTGCACACTTTGATTAGTGGTTGCATAGTAGGGGTACACCACAATTCAAGATTTCTTTATATGCTTGAATATATTCCATGTTTAGGCATGATGGTGGAATGTGTTATTTTGTTTGCTGTCCTGGTACTGCTAACAAATATAACTTGCTTTTATCTATTAATCATTACAGCACATACATTTTATACAAGAATCATGGTGGTTAAATAAACATTGAAAATGTCCCACTCTGCATTACTTGTACATTTCTCTGAGAGAAGTAGAGCACAAATGACTGAGCATAAGGGCTTTTACATCTGTTTAAAAGGATACTGAGTGATCGGGGTTGTCCTGTTTAGTGTTAAGCTCATGAGTACTTATGGAGGAATTGTGAGCTAGCTGGACTATAGCACAACATATCCTGAAGTCTAGCACCATCCCAACAGTTATGCTGTCCACAAACATGTACCGGCAGATTTGCAAGAAACTGAAACATCTCTGAGTTATAGCAGAGATGCGTCAGTTTCCTTGTGCTACCATGGGTTACCATAAGGTTTTGACACAGTGGCATTGTAGAAGTGGCGCATGAAACATTGTAGATTTCACTGCATCACTTTTCAGAGGCTTTCTTGCATTGGAAAGCCTACCCTGCATACATTATATCTGATGGAGGTATAATGTGATGCAGGGCATTACAATGTGACGCATCTCCCTAGCTGTTTTTCTTTACTCTGCCACTGCATCAAAATAGTGACGCAACTGTGGTGCAAAAGTGTTGCATAGGGCTTGTAAATCGGCCCTGCAGTTCTTAACGTTGGGTGGAAACTACACAACATGGTGCCACATGTTAATATGATGCCCCAAGCTGTATTTTTCCTTATGGGCCTTCTGGAGAAAAAGTGATTTTTTTTGTTTTGGTTTAAATCTTTTATTGAAAGTTTAACACAGTAGACATATGATACATCAACATCTCGGGCGAGCATGCGGTCGCCTTGCCATGAAACGCTACCCCTCTCCTCCCACCGGCAGGGTCCCCGGTGGCTACATGGTGCATGCCCTGCAGCGCCGAATAGGCCCTGCATACGGGAGCGAGTGATAATCCAGTCTTTCAAACATCCAACTCCCAACCCCCCCCCTTTTCCCTCCCCAGTCCCACCCGCAATTCCCCCTTTCCGGCGTGGTAAGTGCGATGGCATCAGTTCGTCGTGTTTGGCACGACCGCAGCGCCTAGGTAGGTGAGCAAGGTTCCCCCTGGAAATCCCTCGGAAGTCTAAGTACCCTAAGATATTTTGGGCAAGTGATTTCGTGGAACTCCGCCGACAGGAGGGAGACGAAGGGCTGCCAGATGTCCAGAAATGTGTCCCGTGTTTGGGTGAGGGAGGCCTGTATTTTCTCCATTCCCATAACATACCATAAGCGATGAAGCCATCCCGTGTGTGTAGGTTTCCTGGAGGTGCCCCAGAGTGACAGGATATGTTGGGTGGCCGCTCCCATCGCCAGCCCCATCTGCTTGCCTCAGACCGATTTCAGAGGGAACGTAATGGCGTTGGGGAGGCCGAGGAGTGTGTAGGCCGGGAATCGGGGAATTTCTGTGTCAAAGTGTTTGTCAAAGCTGTGGAGCACTTCCTCCCAGTACCCTTGAACCTCTGGACAATCCCATAAGATGTGAGTGAGTGTCCCTCTTTGCCCACAGCC
Source organism: Lissotriton vulgaris (assembly GCF_964263255.1). Lineage (NCBI taxonomy): Eukaryota > Metazoa > Chordata > Amphibia > Caudata > Salamandridae > Lissotriton > Lissotriton vulgaris. Next base: position 16,176,138 of record NC_141691.1, read on the forward strand.
CCTCCAGCACCCGGGGTCTCTGCATGGGTTACCCTGATGCAGCCGGGCCGGCAGGAGGTGCCAGTAGTACGCTATTTTCACCGCTGCTTCCTTACTGGCTACATTGCAAGCGGTGTGTTGGGCCCTGAAATAGATGTCCTGCCACTCTCTGTCTGTGAAGGTGCGCCCTAGTTCGTGTTCCCATCTGTTCTGTCCCGCCGACCGAGCAGCAGGGGGAGGTGGACCGAGCATCGCGTATAAATCTGTGATTGCATGTCTGTCGTTTCGTTTCGTGTGAAGCCAGCGTTCATAGACTCTCATGGGTCTGCCTACACGAGGTTGCACGTCTTTCTCTAAAAGCCAATGTCTAATCTGGAAGTATTGGAAGCGTTGTATCTGTGGGAGCGTATAATAGTCCTCCAGAGTGAAGATTGTCATCAAGCCCTTGGGGTTGAAGAGGTCGCCAGCCGCTTTGCATTCCGAGTCGCGCCACTGCGGGAATGACCGTGGGGCCATACCCGGAGGGAACGCTGGATTTTCAAAAAGGGGGGACATCGGGGACGGGAATGTGGTGAGGCCTTTTGGTACCGCTACTTTGTCCCAAACCTGCATCACCGTTCTCGTGATGGGGGACTTCTTGAGATATGAGGGCCTGTCCTTGCAGCTCACGAACGGGATCTTCCATAGGGACATCTGGCCCATGGTGTGATCCTGAAACAGCCACCGTTTTTCAGATTCGGGTCTGTTCCATTCTAAGAGGTAGCCAAGCTGCGTCGCCTGAAAATAGCGAAGGAGGTCAGGCACCCCGAGACCGCCTTCCGCCGTGGTTCGTGTATTGAGGTCTCTGCGGACGCGAGGACATTTACCCGCCCACACAAAGTGTGTAATGGAGTGCTGCAGTTGTTTAAGCACTCCGATAGGGGGCGTAACTGGGATGGTCTGAAAGAGGTATAGGATCTTGGGGAGCAGGGTCATTTTTACCGCTGCTACTCGTCCCAGCCAGGAGAGCGGCTGACGCCGCCATCTTGCAAGGTCTCCGTTGAGGGCTTGGATTAACGTCGTATAGTTCTCCTCAACCGGTAGTGCTCGGGGTAAGAGAGATGCCCAAGTAGGGTATTGACATCTGCACAGATAAGTCCCCGTATGTGCGGAATTCATGTTGCGCCGCTGTCGGGTTCCGACCTAAGGGGAGGACTAGGGATTTCTCTAAGTTCATCTTGAACCCCGACACCTCCCCAAAGCGCTCCACCTCCGAAAGCAAAGCCGGTACCAACGTCGAGGGGTTCTCAAGGGCCGCCAAGATGTCATCTTCATACAGGCTCACCGCCAAAATGAACGCCATTTATGGACCCATTGTCTCAGATCCGTTGGGCCAAGGGCTCGATGTACAGAGCGAAAAGCAGGGGTGAGAGAGGGCACCCCTGTCTGGTGCCCCTTCTGATGTCTAGGAGTTCCGAGCGTACTCCATTAACCAAGATCCTGGCCTGTGGGGTGGCATAACAGCTAGCAACCCATGTGCGGAACCTGTCTCCGAATCCATAGCGCATCAGGACCGCGTCTAAATAACCCCAGTCCACCCTGTCAAACGCCTTCTCGGCATCCACGGACAGGAGGACCGCGTCGGAGCCGTTGTAATGAGTTTTATCAATGACATGGAGCAGTCATTTAGGGTTGTCCACGCATTGCCTGTTGGGAACAAATCCCGCCTGATCTAGCTCAATAATCCCCGGTAGACATGGGCCCAATCTAGCAGCCAGCACGCTCGTGAACAATTTTAGATTGATGTTGAGAAGGGAGATGGGCCTGTATGCTTTGCATTGGGATGGGTCCTTACCCGGTTTAGGGATAACCACAATGTCCGCGTCCAGCATGTCCTGGGGGATGGAACCTCTACCCTGGAAGGAGTTGAACAACCTGGTTAACAGCGGAGTGATTTGGGGGCAGAAAGCTTTATAAAAGGTGGCCGAGAAGCCGTCCGGGCCTGGGGCTTTTAGAGGCTTGAGGTGCGCGATCGCGGAGATGACCTCTTCAGTTCTGATTGGAGCGTCAAGGGAGACCTTGGCGTGTTCGTTCAGGGGCGTTATGTATGCGTCACAGAGGTAAGTGTCGGTGAATGTCTGTTCGGGTGGCGGTTCCGCTGTGTACAATGAGGTATAGAACCCGCGAAAAGCTTCTGCGATTTGGACATCGTCTTGGGCGATCGTCCCGTCCTGAGCATGGACAGGGGGTACCCTTGCCTTCAGGGTCTTAGCCTCGAGGCAACTCGCCAGTAGGCGTCCCATTTTTTTCCCCCCCACGTAATACGTGTGGCGCAGCCATAGGGCCGCGTACTCTGCTCTGTCCAGGTCCAAGCTGGCCAGTTGAGCCCTAGCCGCCTTAAGCTGTCTCCATATCCTGGGTGCTCCGGTCCGGCTATGGGCTTGTTCGAGATCAAGCACCCGTGCCGACAGGGAGAGCCTCTTTTCCTTCCGAATCTTTGCCTCTGCCACGGCCACTGAGATCAGCTCGCCCCTCACCACCGCCTTAAGCGCCCCCCACACCGCAGTCAGGGAAACCTCCGGGGTGTCATTAGTTTGTAGATAGTCTATGATGCGGTCTTGGAGTTTCTGTGTCACCCCCTTGTGTTGCAGGAGGGCGTAATTGAGACGCCATCTGCCTCTGCGTGTGCTAAGCGCCGGGGTCTGCAAGTGCAGTAGGAGTGCGTCGTGATCCGAAAGCGCCGCTGGGAGCACCTCTACATCCTCCATCATGGAGGACACTTCTGCGCTGCCAAAAAAGTGATCAATGCGTGCGTAAGTGCGGTGTACGTGGGAATAAAAGGTGTACCCTGGGGAGGTGGGATGGTGCGCGCGCCACAGATCCGTGAACCCCTCCTCTGACAGCCAACGGCTCCCCTCTCGTGTGATCGCCCCAGCAAACCCATGTCGGTGGCCTGACCTGTCTATGTCGGGATTCATCACTAGGTTTGCATCTCCTCCCACCAGTACCACCTTAACATTGGGTTGCAGTGCCTCTGCTAATGCCCCTTTTAGAAATGGTTCCTGTTTGGAGTTTGGAGCGTATAAAGACCCAACTACCATGTCCAGCCCCCATAAGTGAAGTGTCTAAGACAGGAATCTCCCTTTAATGTCAGCTACTTTATCTCCTATGGTCCCCTTGAAGTGACGTGCTACCAGAAGAGCCACCCCTGCCTTCTTCTCAAGGGTCGAGAAATAGTGTTGAGTCGGGAATGCCCTGGAGCGAATCCTGTGCCAGTCTTTGGAGAGTAAGTGAGTTTCTTGGAGCAGACAGATGTCGGCTCCTGAGTTTTCTAGAAAGGACAGGACGGCTCTGCGCTTTATGGGATTGTTGAGCCCTATCACATTTAAGGTGAGGATTTTCAGCGGAGGATTAGCCATTTACAGGGGAAATGTGGACCTGGCAGTGCATGCGATGTGCCCTATGTGCGCCCGGCCTCCGTGCCAGTGTGTGTCGACTTAGATGAGCCATGCCGGGAGGGATCCAGAACCTTCCATCCCACCCCTCCCAGACCCTGACCTCCCCCTCCCCCAATTCCCCCTCGTCCCCCAGCCCAACTCCCTGTCCCCCCCCTGCCCGCTCTAACCATAACATGTAACTCCCGTCCCCAAGTCATAGTCCCAGGCCTATCCAAAGTCAAATCAGGCCTGTAGGTAAAGTAAGTGAAGAGGAATGTGGCAGCGCCAGCCATTGCGGCCCCCCTCCCCCCCATTACGGAGTAGCAATGCAAGTGTGGCCCCCATCAGTGCACAGTTCAGGGTTTAACAGTGGTGTCTTTAACGACCTCCTCGATGGCCACGGCTTTGTTCTTCGCAATCGTTCCTGGGTCCGGGCGGTGGGTGTGTCTGGGGCCTCGGCATCTCCTCACTTGCTGCCAGGTGCCCTTGGTCGAGCGGGGTGGGGTTGCTTGCGAGGCCCCGTCTGAGTTGTCGTCGGGGAGTTCAATACCCAGCAGGGCGCAGGTGTCCTGGAGCGAACGGAGTTGGAGCAGGGTACCTTCCCATTTGAAGATCAGACGGAATGGGTGACCCCATGAGTAGGGAACCCCCTTGTCTCTCAGGAACGTGGTGACCACTCTGAAATCCTTGCGCTTCTGCAGAGTAATCGCCGAGAGATCCTGATATAGTTCAATGGGATGGTCACGGAATCGAATGGGTTGTGCCTTATGCGCGTCTCGTAGGATCCTCTCTTTCATGGGGAAGTCCGGGACGAACGCCAGAATGTCCGGAGGGGGGGCAGGAGCTCGGAGAGGCAACCCCACCCGATGAGCGCAGTCAATGCGGATGGGGAAGTCGGCTGCTTCGTTGAGAACCTCTCAGAAGAGGTCTTGGAGATATTCCGTGACGCTGTTCACCTCCGCTTTCAATGGCACACCCCGGACCCGTATATTGTTCCTCTGAGAGCGGTTTTCAAGGCCCTCCGCGTGGGCCTGGAGGCCCACCTGCTGTTCCTGAAGAAGGATGACTTCCTGCTGGAGGAGCACCAGATCGTCCCCCCGGGTCTGATTCGATTCTTCTACCGCCATAACTCTTTCCCCCAGGCCCTCCAAGTCCCGGCGCAGTTCCCTCTGCTCACTCATCATGTCCTGCTTCAGAGTCTGGAAGTCCTCACGCAGCGTGTTGAAGAGGGACTCTAGGAACGATTTCGTGATGGGGCCTCCGCAGGCTCCTTGGTCGGGGTGACAGTCTGAGTTGCCGGCATTGTAGGTGATTGGGTTTTCCCCGATTTAGAGGAGGATTTCAGGAAGAGTTCGTTGATCGGACGGCCCCCTCTGCGCGTGGTGCTCGACATAGGTGGGTTAGGAACTGGACTGTTCACGTCCCAGAGCAGTGAAGGTGTCGTATCAGGGGGGCCCACCAGCTCCGGCACCCGTGCAGCATGGAACACCGGGGAGTAAGGAGTGCGGCCTACCGGTCTTGGTCCCCACCACGTGGGCCGGAATTGGCCGTGTAGAGAGAGGATAGCCGGTTCACCTGGCTCCTATTGGAAAATCAGGGTGCAGTGCAAGCCTCGGGTGCAGTCCAGGCACAAATCACAGCCCCCGCGCTTCCCCAGCAAGTGTCTCAAGGTCTCTCACAGGGTGGACCCCGGGCTCCCAACACCTGTCCCTCCACCGGGGGCGTGACCACTGGCCCCCCGAGTTCCCAGCTCCTCACCTCAGATAACGTCGGGCCGCCCGTGGCTCTCTCAGCTGCCTGCGGGGCCCGGTGGTTCAGCTCGGGTGGGCCTCAGCCGGCGCGCAGAGTCGGGGGGGGCCGGGCAGAACACCGGGTCTTGTGTGTGCACTGTTCCTCACCGCCTCAAGGCCCAAGCCGGGGCCCAGTGTGAAGCGTCCTTTAGGCCCAGCCCGCATCAGCTGTCGGTCGCTTCGCCGATCGTGATTCAGTATCGGCCCAGGGGCCCCTGGGGCGGCGTGCCGATGCCCCCCCCCCGGTCCGCTGTCAGCCTCTTTGTCGGGAAAGCCTGGGGCGCACACACCGCCGCCGGCAGGCCCGGGGTCCGCGCAGGCCCAAGCCGGGGACCAGAGTAGTGGCGCTCCCGGGCAGCGCCGCGGGACAGTCCCGGGGCCGCCCGAGCACCTCAGTGGCAGCAGTCGGGGCCTTTTCTTTCCAGAGGTGGTCGCGTCTCCAGGCAGCAGTCCTCGACCCCCCCACGTCGCTCTGCAGCAATGCCAAGCACCTCGGGATCGAGGGAGAGCCGCCAAGTGCGGGGCCCGGATCTCGGCGTCTTTCCGCCCTGTAGAGCGGCGGCGGCAAAGGTCTGCAGCGGTCGCCCTCCGCGGTGATCTCTGGGGTCTCAGGGTGCACCCCACAGCGTGTTGCGCAGGCAGCGACGTGTGGGGGGCCAGATGCACTAAGTATTAGGGCTTCAGCAGGGTTTTCAGGGGATCAGGGTGAGGAGCTCCGCGGCTACACGTCCGCTCCGGCCGCCATCTTAGCCACGCCCCCCAATGTTTGGACTATATTGAGTTTCAGGACTCATGTATGGACACTTCTGATGAGGAGGTTCCTGATAAGTTAATCTTAGACGTTCTTCTAAATTATGAAAATTCTGAGGAATACATTTATATTAAGAAATTATAAATTGTTTGAGATATTTTTTTTATTCTATTTGTAATTTATGAGATAGTAGCAACATGATTGTGGTATAAAGTGAGACTCATAGTATAGAGTGCAACATTTCTGTGTTACATAGTAAGTTTACTCACAGTTACTTCCCTTCTCCCACTATATTTTCTCCAATGCTGGTTCACATCTCTTCTTCATCTCATGCCTTCTTTCTCTCACTGTCTCTCTCTAATGTATACTATTGCCGCCATGTTGTGTACTTTCAGAAGACAGTTAAATATAATGCTCCAAAGGTGGAGTGCAAGATCTGCCATACTGTACTTTCCAGAGGAGACCCCACAAAGGGAATGAGGATAAGTGAAGACAATGTAGTAAAGGAACGGGGGTGGAGGAGTAAAAAAAGACCACTGATGTTTAGAATGCAGAATATTAAAATTGTCACCCAGACAAGAATATAAAATGCTGTGAGAGATGTTTAAAGCTTTTTTAAAATGGCTTAAATTGAGATAGAATATACAAAAAAGAGAGGCATATTTACAAGCCGCGTGTACAATCTTTGACATAGCTGTGTGTTTATAAGGTAGACTCCCACAATGTTAACATCCCTCACATTACATAAGGTAAGATCATGGGCTTGCCCATTTGAAAGGATGCATTGCTGGCAATTATTATTTTACTACATTTGTTTCACTGTTTTGCCCTGTGGTGTGTTTGAGGGCCTCATTTATGAGGCCATGCGTCACTTTTACGCCGCTGGTGCGTCACTTGTGGTGTAAAAATGTAAAAATTCCACCTTGTAGAGTCATTTTAACAAAGTGACGCATGTTGGTAGATGCTCACTTTGTAAACCCCTGTGTCACATTATACCTGCACCTAGAGGACAGAGGGAGTAAGAGAAGGAGGTAATGAAGTGTAGTAAGGAGAGTAAAGGAAGGGAAAAAAATAAAACAAAGAAGTACGAGAAGAGAGAGGAAAGAAAGTAAAAGAGAAGGCCTGAATGAAGGTGAGTGTAAGAGAACAGTGTGAAAAAAGAGAGTAAATGTGGGTTTTCTAAATAAGTGAGGCAAGCGCAATAAAGGAACAGAGGTGTGGGAGTATCAAAGAAGAGTAGTGAGTTTATGGAAAACAGTATAGAGAAAATATTTATTGTACATCAAACTTACCTTATAAGTAATGTAAATTTAATATTATATTTCCATTAAATTTAATATCTGTGAAAGACAAAAAAACTAGAATATTTATAGTATATTTTTTAAAATACAAGCAAATGACCTTGAGACAAAGGAAGTGAAAGAGTGAGAACATAGAGGTAGTGAAGGAAACACTGGCAGAAAGAAACTGAGTAAGACATTAAAGAAAGATAAGTAAGGGAGTGTGGGTGAGTGTTAGGGAGTAAGGATGATGAAAGAGGAGTGAGAGAATAACAGGATCGAAAGACTGAAACTAAGAGACAGGAAGTGAGAGAAAAGAAGTGAGGATGTGAGATGACAGAGGAAGTGAGAGAAGGAGTGAAGGAAGTGAAATAAGGTGAGTGAGAGAAAGGGAATTATTAAGGAAACAAAGAAAGAAAACAAGGGGAAGGGGAGTGAAGTAGACTGACTGACAGCTCGAAAATAATGAATGGGAGAGAGGGAAAAGGCAGTGAAGGAGTGGTTAATGAGAATAAGTGAAGAAAGTGGAATATGGGAAGAGAGGTGAAGGAGAGTGAAAAAAGGCCAGTGAGGGTGAGTTAAGAGGAGTGATAGAGGGTGGAAATAAGTGAGTGAGCATAAGAGAATGGGAAAATAATATATATTTAATAATAATTGATATTACAACATTATTTCAACATCATGTTAAATGGTTTATTTTTGCTGTTCTCAGAATATATTGAATTTCACCTAAAACAGTGACTTCAATAGTACTCATCATATAACAGCCGGCAAAAAAAACACAATCAAAATTATTGTGTTTAAAAAACCCATTGAATGAATAATTTCTTAAATAATGTATAATTTTTAAAGAGATATCTAAACTCACTTTTGATCCATCCGCCTTTCCACGAGGCCTAATAGCATATGGAAAGTCCTTTTCTATGTAAATTAGTCCACTGTTTTCTTAATGTCTCATTTACCCGACTTTCTGAAAGAAAAGCTCCAACACCTTTTACATTATGAAACAAGAATTTTACTTCCACCTCTACCTTACTTTTTATAAATAATTTGTCTAATACTCACAGCACACACTATATGATAAAAATATACTATCTGTATGAAAAATACATGTTTTTTATTATCTTCATCACTCTCATTCAGAAAGTAATTTTGAAGAGCAAATTAAGTTATATTAACTGCTGTAATCTTCATAGGCCTATTACCTTCCCTAAAACTTTGGTTGTAAGAACACTAGGTAAGAATTTAGTAAGTCTGAAGGCAAACGTTGTTTGAAAGTCAATTGAGTATCATTACATAGCTTTCACCCTGTTTGACATTTTAAGCAGCATGTATAATGTTCTGATGTTCTTGAAGGACCATCATGGTAAATAATTGCTGCAGTTGTAAAGGTTCTTCCTGAAATTGATAATTGAGAAGCCACAACATTTGTAATTAATGTTGTCAATTTAATTCCATCAGGTCTACATTGTTGGAACATTAAAATAACATACTGTCCATATCTTCTTAAAAATAAAGTTGATTTTGATTTGCTGCTCTAACTACATTATTAAAAGAGACTGATTTGTGGTCTGGTAAAGTTAAACATATAAATCTTTCAGTGTCTCCTGTAGTACTACTTGAAAAGAAGCAATTGTCACAGTCATTTTGCCATTTATAAGAAAGGTCAAAAAGATTTTCTACATCTACACCTTCATCTTGCAAAACAACAAGCATATATATTAGAAATTCCTGACAATCTTGCTGAATATTCTGTGTAAATTGATTTAGACCAGAACATATGTCTAAAACCTTTCGAATTTCAGAAACACTTTGTATTTTTGTTCCATCACTGCTACATTTCTCTAATATAGAATTTAATAAACAACAACGTGTTTGATCACGATTTTCAGCAATCTGTTCTTTTACAGTTTGGAGAAAAAAAAACAACATTAACCACTACATTAGCATAGCAGTTGACACCAGAACTATTTTCAAACGGAAATCCAACATCATCTTTAACTGAATCCATTTCGTTTCTGCTTACAATTACTGTTTCATCTACTTTTTCTTTTTGCTACAACTTCACTACAATTTCTCTCATTTATTCTTTTTTGGCCTACCACACGCTTTTCAAACAGAGGATATTGAGGTAAATTTGGAGCATACTCTCTTCTTAACCTATTATATTCTTTTACACAATTTAGATCTGCAGTAATCTTTGTCTCATCAAAATCAATCAAGAACAATCCAGATAAAGTTCTGACTCGAGATAAAGCAACATATGCCATGCCCTCCTTGAACACAGAATTTCCAATATTCACCAAAGCACTATCAACACTTAAACATTAAGATTTATGAATAGTTACAGCATATTCCAAACGAACAGGAAACTGTTTTCTGCGTACATATACATCTTTCACTAGCAAAAAACGAGCAGAAAAACATCAGATTTGGTACCCTTCTTCAATACCATCAAATTTAATTTTTAAATTTTTCATTCCATCTCTATTTTGGTAATTCACAAAATCAACAACATGACCCATTGCTCCATTTACTAAACCTCTTTCCACATGTCTCAAATTACATCACTGATGACATCATCCAGTGAATGTTGTTTGCTTTGTTATTTAAATATGTATTATATATATAGCAATTTGCATTGAAGAATGAGTAGATATATAAATATAAATATCTGGAAGATTTAGTAGCAGTGTGATTGGCTGTTTACTTGACTAATTTAAAGTGTCTCTCTAAATATATTGGATAGTGACTAAACTGTGTGAACATCTGTATCGCTTTGTCAGTTGTTGTAAAAACTACTTATCCAGTTGGTTACTAGCTATTTGAAAGTGTATATTAGTTATTGATTAGTTAACTAAGTATTTGTATGGGAGAGTGAATATGTGTGTGGTTCAGTGGGAGGTGTGGTACTGCCCAAAGATGTGTGAATTGTTGATTTAGTAGGTATATGACGTTAAGACTACATGTTATAACAGTGGTTTGGGTGAGTGAATATATTTATGGGTGTGGTGATGAGCAAATATCTCTCTTAATGGTACATGTCCAGCAAAGTAGAAAATTAAAGGGCAATGTATGTGTCAGTTGTTGTTTATAAATGAGTATACGTAAGACTCAGTGATTGTATGAATGAGTGTATAGATAACTGTATACTTGTAATAGTGATTTTATAGCACACTAAGTATAATTTACTATCTATATCAATAGATAAAGTGGTGTTTGTATAAGTGTATAGCTAAGTAAATGTAAGTATGATCCATTGTTTGAATAAGTGAATAGGATGACTTTATAAGTGAATAGGATGTGTGCTGGTGTGTAATGTCGATATAGGTGTATAAGTATATTGGATAGTCTTCTAATGATCATTCACTGCATGTATGAGTGAATCTGTAGGTAAGTGATTAGATGTGTGTATAGATTTAGGAATCACCTAGTGGGTTTTTTGAAACTTGTATCGGTGTGTCAATGGATTCAAATATGGTACTTTGACAGTGAGTGACGAAAGGTTATACTAGTGTATGATGAGATGTATAGTCACGTGGATTATGTGATCAGTGATGTCATTGGAGATGTCATCAGTGATGTCACTGACCATGGCATGAATGATGTAATATGTGACATCATCAGCATTGGATTGCGGGCGCACGAGATATAGTTAGTACAACTAACTATACCGGAGGAATTTCAATGGTTTTGTATGAGTGAAATGTCCAGCTAACTATAACACCCCTAAAGTCTACATTTTTTTCAGTGAATTTCTAAGGTTTTTTTAAATGCTATTTCCTAACTATATCAGGCCTGAAACCTATGGTTTCTTCGTTGAATTTCAAAGGTTTTTTAAATGCTAATTCCTAACTCTATCAGGCCTGAAACCTATGGTTTCTTCAGTGAATTTGTAAGGTTTTTTTCAATGCTAATTCCTAACTATAACGTGTGTGAAAACTATGTTTTTTTAAGTGAATTTCAAAGGTTTTTAAAATACTAATCAATTTTTATATTTTTTATATATTTATTTTTCAACAAACTGCCTTTGTATATTGTAATACATTGACTGTATCCTATATTATACAAAGGCACAGCTAGTTTTTATGATTTGTATATAGTTGAATAGTATTGTCTACTTGTTCAATCAAAATATAAACAGTCACATTTTTCAAAGATTATTATTTTTTTTAATTTCCTACGTGCGCGCACAAATTATTTTTTTGCCCTTGGGGGTCGTTTAGAGAACCCCTGAGAAGGCCTAGGGGTCAAGGAGTCTCTACCCTGACCCCTTTTCACGTTTTCCACTATTGTTTTTGACTGACTTCTGCCTCGAGGGTGCTTGGATCTTGCGCTTTTTTTATTAAAAAAAAGGTTTTTTGCTCTTCCGGGTCCTTTAGGGACCCCCAGAGAAGGCCTAGGGGGTCTGGAAGTCTTTACCCTGCTCCCTTTTCACGTTATCCACTTTTGTTTTTGAGTCACTTCTGCCTCTTCAGGCATGAGAAGGCCTAGGGGGTCAGAGAGTCTCTTCCCTGCCTCCTTTTCACGTTTTTAAAAGAATTTACGTAAATCAGGTAAAACGTCATATGCGACGGTCGCGCAATGTGCGCGCACGGGTGCGCGCACGGGTGCGCGCACGTAAAGTCATGTGACTTGAAAACAACACTTTTGATTGGTTTATAGTAGTTTCTTTTCCAGAATCTTCAAAAACCCCACCAACTTCCCTCACTATCTCTTTGACTTTCTTGGGAGAAGGTCCTTTGCTGTTTTGTTCCAGCTTTGGAGTTTACCTCCAGGATTTGGAGTGGAAATATGGCAGAACGACAGCAGCCACAGGATTCCTCCACTTCTGAATCAATGTGGACCCACGTGCCAAGAAGACGAAGACATCCTTCATATGGAAGTTCTTCACTTTTCCTGATGGGCAGAAACAAGTGAATGCTCCAAAGGTAACATGTACTATTTGTGGGATTGTGCTGTCAAAGGGAAACCCTCAGAAGAAATACTCCTTCAGCATTAACACCATGTTGCGGCATGTCAAAAATGTGCACCCTCACCATTATGCACAGGCACCTCGTCAGGAGCACCATCTGCATCTCCATCGACATCAGCTTTACTTATCCGCCCACTTTTGGGCAGTGTACATATTAAATGTAACTTTTGCGCTGAAATGCTATGATATGGAGAGCAGAGTGTCAACCTAATAGAAAATAAAATTAGGGAGCACCAATGCTCACGAAAATAATTGTATTTTTATTTTATTAAGTTTGTTCCTGTTGAACAGTTTTTCGTTTCCTGTTTATTTTTTTCATACAAAAAACACACAAAAATATAAAACTGTTTAAAAAAGAAAAAATATATAAAACAAAAAGACAAAAAAAAGTTCTTTTCAGAACTAACTTCACTTCTCCAAGAAGAACTGTATTTCTTATATACTGTGTCATTTTTATTTTGAATGAATGTGTAGTGGAGTGAAGAGGAGGAAGGGACGGAGAGAATGAGTGAGGAAAGGGGAGTATGATGACTGGGGAAAGGAGAGTCAAAGAGTGACTGAAACAAGGAGACTAAGGGTAGGGGAGTGAGGTAAGGGGAATTAAAAAGTAAGTGAATGGCAGTAAGGGAAGAAGAGTGAGGGAGAGTGAGGGAAACAGCATAAAAGAGAAGGGGGTGAGGTACAGACAGGAGGAAGTGTAATAGGGGAGTTAGTGAAGGGGTATGAGGGTGAGGGAAGGAGAATTAAGGAGAAGAAATACAATTAAGAGAGAAGTAAAGTGAGTGAGGGAGAGTGGGGGATGGTAGAAAGACAGAATAAAGAAGATTAAGGGTAAGGGAGAGAGAGGGAAAGAGCGACAGAGAGGGAGACCAAGCGACTGAGAGGGAGTGAGGCAGTTAGAGTGAATGAGACGGAGGGAGAATGGAAGTGAAACATAGAGGGAAAAAAAGAGAGGGAGGGAGTGAATGGACCTGTGTAAGTGAGATGGAGTGAGATGGAGTGAGATGGAGTGAGGGAGTGACGAAAGAGGAGTGAAGGAAAGGGAATGAGGGAAAAATACTGAGGAAGAGTGAAAGGCAGTAACAATGAGAAAAAGGATTTGAGGGTGACAAACGCAGAATGACAGAAAAGGAAGGAGATTGAAAGAGTGCAAAAGGGACTGAGAGATACAGTAGGAGTGAAGGAAACAGGAAGGGAAAGAGAGGAAGGGTGAGTAAGAGAGAGAGAGAAGAAGAGAGTCAGAGAGAAAGAGAGGGAGAATGAGTGACTGACAGGGAGTGAAGCGGTTAGACTGAGTGAGACAGAGGGACAGAGGGAGAGAGAAATGGAGTGAAGGCAAGTGAAGGACTAAAAAATGAGAGTTAGCAAAAGTGAATGAGGAAAGGGGAGTAAGGGAAGGGGACTGACGGATGGAGTGCGAGAAAGGGAGTGAGGAAGTGAGAGAAGTAGAGTGAGTGAAGGTAAGTGAGGGTTGGAAAGAGAGTAAGGGGGAGTGAGAAGAGACTGAGGGATACATCAAGACAAAGATAGTGATGGAGTAAGATAGGAAAGAAAAGTGAGGAACAGAGAGGGGAAAGAGGTAGTTGGATAACGTGAGTGAGGGTGAAGAAAGAGTATTGATAGTGAGAGAAGGACTGTAAAGATGAATGAAGTGGAGTAATGAAAATGAGGAAAGGTGAGTAAGATGAGTAAAGGAAGGGTAGTAAGACAAAGATTAAAGAATGAGAAAGAGAGAAAGAGAAGTAAGAGAGTGATAAAAAAGTATTTTTTGTTTGTTATTCTTACCTTATAAATAATAACAAGTTAATAGTATTTGTTTTTTAAATATGGTATCTGTGGAAGACAAGAACAAATTGAGTTATAATGTATATTTCATAATACAAAAGATAGTAGGAGTGAAGGAAACAGAAAGGGAAAGAAAGGAAGGGTCAGGAAGAGAGAGAGAGGGAGAACAAGTAACTGACAGGGAGTGAAGTGGTTAGACTGAGTGAGACAGAGGGAGACAAGGAAAGAGAAATGGAGTGAAGGGTAGTGAGAGACTAAAGGATTGGGAGTTAGCAAAAGGGAATGAGGAAAGGAGAATAAGGGAAAGGTATTGACGGATGGAGTGAGTGAAAGAGAGTGAGGGGGAGTGAGGGAATGGGAGCAGGAGAAAGGGAATGGGACTGATGTACAGAGAGGAGAACATGAAGTTGGGGAAGAGGAGTCAGATTGAGTGAAGGGCAGTGACAGTGAGAGAAGGGATACAAGGGTGAGGGAAGGGGAGTGATGGAAAAAGAAGCATAGTAAGAGAAACGAATAAGAAGTAAGTGAGAGAGAAAGATTAATGGAAAGAGAGAGGAAAGAAAAGGAAGAGTGGTGGAGAGAGAGGGAGACAGTGAGAGAGACAAACAGAGGGTGAGTGAGGAAGTGTGAAGGAGACTTAGAGACGGATGGAGGAAAGGGGAGTGAGGGAGAGAATAAATGAAGGAGAGTGAGTGAAAGGGACTGAGGGAGTTATAATATATATTTCACAATGCAAAATATTATGTACAATACGTTTTCTATTTTATTTTGCTATTCTCAGAATGAATTGATTTTCACTGAAAACAGTGAGATCAATAGTACGCATCATATAACAGCGGGCAAAAAAAAAGATTGTCTTTAAATAACTCATTCAACATTTTCATTAAGAATGTAACAATTAGAAAAAAAACATATCTTAAATGTCTTTTTCAAACAGCAATTTTTACGTAAGTAAGTAATGTCATCAACAATCACAAAGTAACAAAACATCATTACTTCTTTCTTATACACTCTAAATAAAGTAATGTACAAAACATATGCTAACAGCATTTTGTCGTTTTTTGTTTCACACATCATTCCTCATGGCCAAATAGTATGTGTGAAATCCTTAGTTTGGAAGTTACTTAATAGTAGTCTTAAGCGTCCGTTTCCCAACCTTATGAACCAAAAGCACCAACATCTTTTGCACCATCTAACAATAGTTATACCTCCACCCGATGCAATTTATCATGTACATAGAACGTTAAAGAACTAGCATGCTATCAGAACCTCAACATCATCTGGTATGCCGATGACAATCTGCTCATCCTTTACCTTACCAAGGAGCTGTATATCATTAAAAGAAACCTCTACAAAGGAATGAGAAATGGCACCCGCATCTCCAATAACTACAACAAATCTAAAACACCTCTGCCTCACTGATGATCAACATCTCCTGTGATAGCCACATCACACACTATCTGATACACTTACACTATCTCTACATCAACTACAAGAATTTTTTGAACCTCATCACCCTAACTCCCAATGTACTTTTAAACACCAGACTACCCTTTCTTAACAGCAGTAATTTTCTCCTTGCCAAATATTTTCCTAACATTTTGGTTGTAAAAACACTGGGTATGAATTTGCTAAGTCATAAGGCAAACGTTGTTTAAAAATCAATTGAGTATCATTACAATGAGTCCAGCCTTTCATACATTTTAAATAAGCTGTGTAATGTCCTGATGTTGTAGAAGGACCATCATGGAAAATAATTGCTACAGTTACGAAAGTTTTTCCTGATATTCATATTTGAGAAGCCACAACAATTTTTTATTAAAGTTGTGAGTTTTCTTCCATCAGGTCTGCATCGTTGCAGCATTAAAATTACATACTGTCCATATCTTTGTATAAATAATGTCATTTTCTGTAGAACCTATCCTTAGATTTGTACTTTCGACGACAGTATTTTCCACAACGATGGGTTTGAAACCGTAAGACTTGATGTCTTAAATTCTTTTCTACTGTACTTTTGGGTACAGCACATGTAGAATATTGTTCAATAAAACTCATCACTGTGTCATCTGAATCTGTTCCAAATTTAGGGGCATCTTTGATCCATAGCAGCATATGTATGTGAGGAGCACCTCTTGCTTGATACTCCTTTCTCCAAAAGAAAAACAGAACCTCATTTTTTTTGTGATAAAAGACATCATAGCTTCAAATCTATGATTGAAATACCTGCATACATTAACTGGATCCAAAGAGCACAGTTCTCCAGTTTTTTGTATTCTGTATTTTCTATGTTAGCAATTGCCTCTTGAAGAAATTGAAGTAAATCTTCCCAAGCATACTCTGCACAGCTTAGTGTAGGGAACCATGTAGGAGTTCCTAAGTTTCTTAGCATACATTTCAATTCCCCATGACGATGGTACCAATACTTATTAGTACCACGCTGACATGCCATGAGATTAATTACCTGAGATTTCAAAACAGTATCTTTCTGTTGGACTTTATCCATAAAGTCCTTTGCCGAAACATTTTGCAAATGTTCTTCACTTTTTAGTATATGGTTCACTGCATAAGAAAGTCCAGACAAGTCACTCTCAAACAGAAGATGAAACAAATATGGAATACATCGACAAAACCTTGGATCTTCTGCATTTAACCTTGATGCCCGGTATTCAGATGCAGGAATCTGCACAGGTCGTTCACCTTTTTTCTTTTGGGACTAACTGAGGGAAGCAAAGAGCTTCGAAGCTTTCTTCCCATACAATAATGGGACTTCCTTTCGCTTCTTTCATAACTCAATAGTAGTTCCTATCACTTATTTAGAGTGAAGTGGATGCACACTATAATGTTCATAAATTTCTTCAGTTCTGGACGCATCCACTTTTTCAATTTGTGCAGTTGGCAAATCACTCTCCTCTTCTACAGTTGTTTCCTCTTCTCCTACATACACATTTTTATAGTATTGATTATTTTTTACCAAATACAATGTTGCCTTTTTCACTTTCCTAACATCCACTAATTCTTGCCATATTTTCTTACTCTTCGTAAGAACACCATTAACTAGAATAACTAGAGGTTCCTCTTCCACATTTTCTACACCAATTGTTTCAATATTTTTCTTTAAACCTAGAGGCAAATAAACAACTCTTCCCTTTAATCCTCTCTGTAAATCAGAAGGAGGCAATTTCCCTGTGTTAGACTCCATGCAAACAATAGCCTGAAATGGATGCACACATTGAATGAGAATAGACTCACAAGTAGGAAGGAATATTTACCAACTCAAGATTATTATGAACAGCTCTAGCAGGCATCTTATTCTCATCTAATTTATTATAGCAATATTTACAAATACGTTAATCAGAACCCAATTCAAAACAATTCTCAACCAACAAATAAGTTGCAAATTCCTTCCACTCACTATTATTCTCCTTTTCACTGTTTAAATGTAGATCAACCTACCTGGTCTGATTTTTATAATGAATTTGTCTACAACAAATACAAGAAAAGTTTGGCCGTTTACCTGAAATGACCGTAAACCTTGTAATTTCTTGCTCAAAATTTTCTGTAATAAAATTCTGTACATTTTCTTCCACATTTCCTTCTATTATTGTATCTGTTTCTGCACTTTCTTCTTCAGGACCAAAGTAACTAACTTCAATTTCTTCACAAATGTTGATTACATCTAATACAGATCCATGCAAAATAGCACTGTTTAACTGTTTTAGCTTAAGTGCTGGACTTTTTGCATAATACAACCTTCTCACTAATTTCCTCACTTCAGTATGATGCACTGCTAACATCCTAAAATGGTGAAAAACACTCTGACATACTTTTTTAGAAAGACAAGCCTAAGAATGACCTTGCAAACCCATTTTTTCACTCACTCTGCAAGGGTCTAATTCTTGCAACATCTTAATCTTCTGTTTAACACTTTTCTTAGTATACTTATGTAAACAATTGCGAAAGAAATCAATTGAATCCTGTCATACACTACAAACACTACTACAATTCCAAGTGTACACTGGAGCATTTGGACGTCTTCCTAAAACTTCATCAGCTAACACCTCTTCTGCATTTATAGGGACAATTTTCTCTTTTTCAATCGGGCTACCATTCTTAACCTCATAAGCTCGACCACCGGTGTCAACTGCATGCAACTACTCATTACTCTGAAAGTAACTCTTTTCATTAAAAAAAGGCTCACAACTTGAACTATGTTTCCATTCTCCAGAAAAAGCATTACAAAAATTAGTTCTATTAATTAGTCCTTTCAACTCACTTTTGACCTTCATAACATTGATTGGCTTATCTAGTGTTTGAATCCTACTGAATACTAAAACAAACAGTTTTTTTTACTACAAAAGCTCTTTCCACAATTGACTGGATATGTGTTTTCTTCTTATAAAAAGCTGTTTTTCTTTTACAATTCTTTAAATTTATTCATAAATTTCCAACAACTCTGTTATGAAACATTCGCTTCCGAATCTCAACAAATTGATTTTTTCGTCTATTACTATAAAGAGTATCTTTCCCACATATTTTTCTATCATTTTTTTTCTGTTTTTTTTTGTAGTTACAGACATTTTTTTCTTTTTTTCCTGATTGTCCACAGTTTTTCTAAATTTAGGTATTTTCCTCATAAAATCCTTTGTTGACTTACCAGGAGCTTTCTCTGTTTTTTCCTGACATTACTCTTAAGATAAATCTTGTACTTCTTTTTTCTGGGAAATGTAAGCCTGTTTATATCTTTTTCTTCTCTCAATTTTAGATGGCATCTTTTTTTTTCTTTCTGTAGATAAATAAACTCTGTTCTGAAGAAAAACAACATATTTAATTATTTTGTTACAATTGTAGACCACTACTAGCATACTACATAGTAATTAAAAGCACTATATGTTGTTAAGTCTGGTTCACTCCATAAGTAATTTTAAGGCACAACAGCAGAGTTCGGGCACTGTAGGAGATCAAGCAGTGAGTGCTGTTTCAGGGTTTAGGACAGTGCAGTAGTGTTGAAAGACTTTTGCAGGTTTTGCTAGGGATGGTATTTCAGGATTTAGGACAGTGCAGTGGTGTTCAGGCACTGTAGAGGTTCAAGATGAGACTGATAATTCTGAGTTTAGAACAATACAGTTGTGCTTGGGCAATGCATGGTATCATGTAAGGGCTAGGAGAATAAAGCACTGTATGTCCTAAAGCCTGACTCACTCCATGAGTACATGTATTCTCATATCTGCAAACACATGCATTGAGCAAGTGATTCTATCACAATATTCCCAAAAACACACTAACTCACATTCTGATTCTAGAGAAATCAAAATATCCCTAGCAATTCACTGAAATGATTACTGCATGCTACAGAGAGAGTTGCAATGGCATTTCTACAGCACATACAGGATCTTTATTACACAGCATGGAGAATATTTGATAATTAAGAAACCTGACAAACATACTACATATGACTTTGTAGCAATACATGTTAAACATCCTGAGTGTATTGTAGAAATGCCATAGAAACTTTCTCTTTAGCATGTACTAATAATTTCAGTACATTTTCATTTCTACATTCTCAGTCCCACCTTGACCCCCTCCACTGCCTGAACTGCACTGCACTGTCTTAAACCCTGATACACCATCCCTAGCAAAACCTGCTAAACTCTTTCAGCACTACAGCACTGCTTTAAATCCAGAATCACCATCCTTAGCAAATGCCTCTATAATGTTTAAACACCACTGCACTGCCCTAAACCCTGAAACTGCACTACCTCCAAGAACCCCTTTCACTGTAGTAATAATTTTACTGAATTTTAAGGGATACTGTCATGTGTCTAAGGTCACACTGTGAGTTAGTGTTCATTTCATATAATTGCGGCAGAAAAATGTTCTCACTTGATGTGTTTAAAAATATGGAAATACATGTACTTATGCAGTGAGTCAGACTTTAGGACATGTGGAACTATAAAAATCTATGCAGCATGTGTATCAGGCCTCTTAATTCCCAAATAGTCTCCATGTTGTGTAATAGAGATACTGTGTGTGCTGTTGAAATGCCTCAGCAACTCTTCGGTAGCATGTAGTAATCGTTTCAGTGTATTTTCATTTCTATAGTCTTAGTCCCACCTTGACCCCTTATACTACCAGGACAGCACTGCACTGTCCTACACCCTGAAACACCATCCCTATCAAAAGCTGCTAAACTCTTTCAACACTAATGCACTGTCCTAAAATCTGAAACAGCACACCCAGCAAAACTCCTTTTCACTGTAGTAATCATTCTACTGAATTGCAAGGGATACTATCATGTGTCTAAGATCACAGTGTGAGTCAACAATCATTTAAAAAAAATGTGGCAGAATAATCTTACTTAGTTCATGTTTTTAAACATATGGGAATACATGTACTCATGGAGTGAGTCAGGCCTTAGGACAATTAGTGCTAGAAAGTCAAAAGCAGCATGTGTGCCAGGCCTCTGAATTCCAAAATAGTCTCCACGCTGTGTAATAAAAATCATGGATGTGATGTTGAAATTGCATAGCAACTGTCTCTGTTGCATGTAGTAATCATTTCAGTGAATTCTCATTGGTACATTCTCAGTCTCACCTTGATCCTCTACACTCCCTGAACACCACTGCACTGTCATAAACTCTGAAACAGCACTCCCAGCAAGACTCTCTTTCACTGTAGTACTCATTTTACTAAATTGCAAGGCATACTGTCATATGTCTAAGATCACAAATAGTCTCATTTTTAGCACAGTGCATACAAACACCCATTCTCTTGAATAGCTTTGTATAATAGGAAATCAACAATCACAGAGACTTTGCTAAAAGTCAAACAATATACACCTGGAAATAAAAACTATGCTGTAAGACTCAGTTTATACCACAATAAATTGGCTACTAGCTCAAAGCTTACAATTGTACAAGAAAACTCTCTGAAATTACTTTTAATGTTTAATCATAAATTTATTTTTGTGACATTTCATATTGCAAGAGAACATCTAGCATGATGTCATCAGAAATTTCTGTAATATCGTCATCTACTTCCGAACTTAACACATTAAACTCAATATCATCTAATGCATCTATAAATTCAATGTCCAAACTTTCATCCCAAAAATCACAGGTTATATCTCCTGCACCAATAAGTTGTTCTTCATTGCTGCTGTCCACAAAAGGTACATTTAAGTCCTCTATCAGAGTGTTTGAAATTTCAAAAGTGACTTCAAAGTTCTCCTGATTTTGATCCATAATACATTTTATAATCGTGCTGTACCCAGCATAAAAATATAAACACTTCAGTTTATTATTTTTACTAATTGATAATACAAAAATAGTTTTATCAATTTCATGAGTGCATGTATTCCCATACTTTTTAAAAACATCAACTAAGCAAATTATTCTGCCACATTTTTCAGAAATGAATGCTGACTCACACTGTGATCTTAGACACATGACAGTATGCCTTGCAATTCAGTAAAATTATTACTACAGTGCAAGAGAGTCTTGCTGAAAGTGATGTTTCACATTTTAGGACAGTGCAGTGGTGTACAGGCAATGCAAGGGCTCAAGGTGGGTCTAAGAATGTAGAAATGAGAATTAACTGAAATAATTTGTACATGCTACTGAAAAAGTTGGTATGCAATTTCTACAGCACACCCGGGATCTTTATCACACAGCATGGAGACTATTTGGGAATTCAGAGGCTTGAGACATATGCTGCTTTCAAATTTATAGCACTAACTGGCATAAGGAATGACTTACTCCATGACTACATCTTTTGCCATATTTTAAAAAACATTAACAAAGAAAATTATTCTGCCAAATGTTTCTGAAATGAACTCTGACTCACATAGTGATCCTAGACACATGACAGTATGCCTTGCAATTCAGCAAAATGATTACTACAGTGAAAAAGCAGTCTAGTTAGGAGTGGTGTTTCAAATTTTTGGACAGTGCAGTGGTGTACAGGCAATGCAAGGGCTCAAGGTGGGTCTAAGAATGTAGAAGTCAGTATTCACTAAAATATTTTGTACTTGCTACTGAAAAAGTTGGTATGCAATTTCTACAGCACATTCAGGATCTTTATTTTTATTATTTTATAATATATATTTTTATTTTCCAAGTTATACACACTTTTACTTTTTTTACAATTCAACATGAATATTTCAGTTATTATTTTCACAGTTCAAAACTTTTACCTGTATACAGTACATGCTCAAAGTATATTTAACCTTTTATCAGTTTTAACAAAAAAAAAAAAAGAAACCCAAATACTTTACCCCAGATGTTTAGTGATTACCCAATCTTTCTTTCCACTTGTTTACTGGGTCCCATATTTTTAAGGCCAAGGTCCTCTTCCTCTTACCCTTCCTAGATATTCTTTTCCAAATAATATACAGACAATAAGTTAGCCAGCCAGGTTTGCATTCCCGGAGGATATTTATCAAGCCATGCCCTGGCTATGGTTAACCTGTACACTGCCATAGCTGCAAACAAAAAATCCCTTGGTATTTCTTCCTCATCTGCACCAACCCCTAAAAGTATCCAAGATGGGGTGAGCACAATTTGTATTCCTAGTGACCTGTGAAAAAACATCTCTATATCCCTCACTAGTGTGTGCATTTGAGGGTAGGTGGCAAAAATATGAACACTGTCTGCCTCTAAGGAATTACATCTGGGACAACAAACCCCCGTATTACCACCTTACTTTTCAATCCTCGCTGGCATGAAGTATAAAGAGAAAAGGGTTTTATAGTGTTGTGATTGCAAAGGGGATGAACACAGAACTGTTCAACCTAATTCCAGGGATTCCTGAAACCAACCCTGGTCACCACCCAATTTCTCGGCCCACTTATTACTGTGTTTTTCCAAATCATCATTTTTTCCCTTTACCAGAATTGCGTAAACGGATCGTATTGTACAGTCCCCGTACATCTTTATTTTCTCAAGGATATCATTTCTACTAAACCCAGAAGCTCCACCCTGCTTGCTACCCAGAAAACTCCTAATTTGAAGATACTTAAAAAAACATCTATTGCCCAGACCGTACCTGTACCTCATATCGCTAAACTGCATCATTCCATCAGGATTAACAATGTCACCAATCTGTGTGATGCCCCTTGCAACCCAGCATGCCATTACCATATCTGAAAATACATCTGGGGGAAACGACTTGTTTTTATACATCATCACATATCTGTTGTATCTACCTAATTTAGACTTTTTCAAAAAAGCCCTCCAAATATTCACTGCAGCAGCTATTGTTTTATACCATGTCCTTTTAAAGTTTCTAAAATCGACGCTATTTAACAAGTAGTTTCCCGCTTCTGCCCCAAGTATTGTTGCATATACCTCCGTGGAGAAGCTGGATACTCTTCTATCAAGATTTGCCCCTCCGATTAATCCCGGCATATATTGTAAGGATGCGGCCATATATTACAATCTAAAATCTGGTGCTCCCTACCCACCTTTCTCTCTCAGGAGGGAGATGAACCTATAAACCCTCCGTGTCTTCCCCTGCGCCCATATACATCTATTCATAATCACCTCTAGTGTATTAAACCAGCTTATTCCAAATAATAATGGGATAGATCTAAAAAGAAAGAGAAACTTAGGGAAAATCAACATCTTAATTATATTCGTACATCCGACTAGTGACAAATGTAAATTGTTTAATCTATCCAGGTCAGCTTTTACTTGAGTCATTAAGGGATTCTTATTATTCTTTACTATGCTTTCTAAATTTGCAGAAATCACGATTCCCAAGTATACTGCAGATTCAACCACCATTTCATCGTTACAATCTACATACCTATTCCCTACAATTTGTGTTTTTGAGGAGTTTAAACTATAACCCGATACCCGGCCGAACTTGTTGGCTTCCAGTTCCACCTCACTAATAGCCCCTGCCGGGTTGGGTGTCATAATGGCCACGTCGTCTGTATACGCCAAAGATTTTATCGAGCAGCCATTCATCAGCATTGCCGATAACTTCGTATTTTTTTCTAGTCGATGGAGAAAAGGATTTCAATAAAGAGCAAATAATAAGGGAGAGGAAGGACAACCCTGCTGGGTCCCCCTACTAAATTTACCCGCAGGCAGAGTGCCCTCTGTTGACCCTGATCTTAGCTTTTGGGTCTTTATAAAGAGTTTGTATAGCCTTTATAAATCCATCCCCTATACTGCTCCATCTCATGACAGCCCATAGATAACTCCAGGAGACCCTATCAAATGCTTTTTCAGCATCTAAAAAGAGTGCTGCCATAGGGTCTCCTAGAGTACCTGCTGCATCGAACATAGTAATTACTTGCCTGACATGTTGCGTTGTACCCTTACCTGGGATGAACCCATGCTGAGAGGGGCTAACCAATCTCTCAATAACTTTTAGCCAGTATTTTAGAGAACACCTTCACTTCGGCGCTCATTAAAGTGATAGGTCTATACGAGCCTGGGGCCGTCGCTGGTGTACCCTTTTTGGCTATCACTATGATGTCCGCCGCCCCCCAGGAGTCCGGTATTGATTCCCCCTTCTGGGCAAGTACCATAACATTAAACATATCAGCTACTAATACCGTCTGAAAGACTTTAAAGAATTCCAATGGGATCTGGTCTGGACCCGCTGCCTTCCCAGAGGCTACCAAGGGCCATGAGAAATTCTTCAAGTTGGAGTGTGGCTTCTAACTCCTCCTTGTCCTCTGCCTCAATTTCAGGACACATTAAGAAAGCAAATTATTCTGCCACATGTTTCTGCAATGAAGTCTGATTCACACTGTGATCTTAGACACATGACAGTATTCCTTGCAATTCAGCAAAATGGTTACTACAGTGAAAAACAGTCTAGCTAGGAGTGCTGTTTCACATTTTTAGACAGTGCAGTGGTGTACAGGCAATGCAAGGGCTCAAGGTGTGTCTAAGAATGTAGAAATCAGAATTCACTGAAACAATTTGTACATGCTACTGAAAAAGTTGGTATACAATTTCTACAGCACACCCAGGATCTTTATTACACAGCATGGAGACTATTTGGGAATTCAGACACACATGCTGCTTTCAACTTTATCGCACTAACTGTCATAAGGAATGACTTACTCCATGATTACATATTTTGCCATATTTTAAAACACATTAAAAAAGCAAATTATTCTGCCACATGTTTCTGAAATGAACTCTGACTCACACTGTGATCTTAGACACATGACAGTATGCTTTGCAATTCAGCAAAATGATTACTACAGTGAAAAAACAGTCTAGCTAGGAGTGGTATTTCACATTTTTGGACAGAGCAGTGGTGTACAGGCAATGCAAGGGCTCAAGGTGGTTCTAAGAATGTAGATATGCCATATTTTAAAACACATCAACTAAGCAAATTATTATATAGTTTTTAACAACAGCACTGTACTGCAAAAAAAATATCTCCTCAAACACATCAACATACCAAATGCTCCTTTCACAATATTTTTTCCTAAGCAGACACATTCAAAATTCAAATAAACTCCTGCTTCCACATTAGAATACATTTTTCAATTTAACTTAAACTGCTCAACATAGATCCCCTTACAAATTAACAACTCACCTTTAGATATGCTTTTGTAGTTTTAGAACAGTGTCAATCACACAGCAGATTTTCTTAAGCAGAATCTCTGAACAGTGCACCAGTGACAGCAAGCACAAAATGGCATTGCTTCCCTCTCATTTTACACTCTAATCTTGAAGATAACCAATCAAATATCTTCCCACAGAAATTCAAAACCAAACTAATATTTTAATTGTTTCAACATTGAAACACTTTGAATCTCATAAAATCCAACCTTCCCCCACTCCTCGCTCCGACAATTGACAATTTATTTATTTATGATCTTGGAACTCCGAAGAGATCCACATAAAATTTAAAATTTACATTTTCAAAACATTCAACTATAATATACAAATGTTATAAATATAAAAACATCAGAGTAAAATCAATTTTAACTAAAATACCCAGCATATAAATGTTTCAATATAGATCTAAAAAACACTTAAAAAAGTAAAAAATTCTATGATAAAATATTGTATTTGGTGGTACATAAATGGAATCTGTCAGAGCCCGTGCAGAGATAATAGATAAAGATAAACAGATAGGCCTTATCCATTTACGACGACATACTAATAGAGCAGGACAAATAAACAGTACATGCATAATGTCCTGTACAGGATTATTGCACAAATTATTCATAAGACAAGGGTGGACGCCTTGTGACACGAGTTGCGCCAACAAAAAAGTTTAAAACATTCGGATAATCTTGTAAAAAATAGAGTGCACGGGGATAACACTTTTGTTGTTGTTCTATCTTCAGTCCCGCCCATCCCCGCCTGCACCACATCAGAACCATGCAACTAGATGACATTGCACTATTAACGACCAACAAAGCTGATACTTTAGCCTTCACTCCAGAAGCAGCACTTGAAATATATGATTTGATCCAGGAGACCAGCCAATTCACTCCACAAAAAACCACAACTGCACAATTAATAATTTGAATACATGAGCAAAAAAGAGATTAACCAGAGGATGCACGCCACCACGTTAATCCACTACCACAAGAACAAAAGAATACCCAGGGGCCTTAGGATAGCTCTTAAGCCAATGCTGTGCAAAAATAGCAAAAAATTCGTAGAACTTTTGTACCAAATCTTGAACAAATGTTCCTTAGACCTGATTCTGTTCATTATAGAGGAACTTTCCAATGTGCTGATGGAATTGGAAGAAGAAATCTAGATTTTACACACTGAAATTAATAAAGTTCCAGATCTACAAAAAGTGTTAGAAGACGTAAACAGTAAACTTGAAAAATATGGCAAGGAAGTTAATGATCGAAAAGTACGTAAGTATCGCAGAGATACTTTGGATTATAAACTTGAAGAAGTTTATACTTGGCTGACATTTACAACCAAAGGAAATGGCAACCACAACAACAACAACAATCAAAAAAGACCACAACAACTTCATCCCAAGAGAGCATTGTGTCAGATTCAGACATAGCCCCTTCGAGAGGACCTATAACCAAACTAAATATACCAGCAGAAAAATCCGACACACCAATAGATAAACCATCAACCAGCAGTTTGATCCCTCAAGTGGGTTTTTTAGACATCAGCCTGGCTGCAAACGCTCCACCGATAACAACAGAATCACAAGAAGGGGACGCAGAAACAGAGAAAAGCATCGCAGAAAGGAAGAGGAGCCAGAAGTTGAAAGTCAACTGATCGTGAAACATTTCATCTAAAAATCTTACCACAGCAGAAATAAAGCTTCTGAACAAAGGGATCACATTTGTACCCACATATCACTCCAATCCAGCAGAAACTGATATTGCTCTATTCAAATTTTTCAGATCTTTAAAATTGAAATATTTCTTTAAAGATAGCAAAGATATTCAGCCAGCCAGATAATGATTGGGAAAGAGATTTCAAACCAAAAAGTTCTTTTTGTGCACCTTTCACACATAAGACCCTTGAAGCCTTTGAACGGTCGGTCCTCACAGACATTCAACAAATAACGCTTGCCAAACCGAAAAAGAGTAACTTATCCCCCAGAGAATGGAACACTTTGAAAAATCTAAGCAATGACAAACAGTTAACATTTCAGAAGGCAGATAAAGGTGGTGCCTTAGTAGTCATGGACACTGATTTTTATATCAAGAATGTGAACAACCATGTCAACAATTTGGACACATATCTTCCTCTAGGATCAGATCCCACAAGCGAACACCAACTCATTCTTCAGAAAATCATCGATCACGCATACGACATGAATTGGATTAATGAAAAAAAAAAAAAAAATTTTTGACATGAAATATCCCAGACGGCCAAAACTATATATGATGCCAAAAATACATAAAGATCCCATTAATCCTCCATTCAGACCCATCGTCTTGGTGTGTGGGTCGATCTCTGAACCCATTGGGAAATTCATAGATAAGTTTCTACAACCCATTGTACAAATGAGCACAACATACATAAAGGACACCACTTCGTTTTTGAATCTATTGAAAACCATTGAACTTGAGAGAAATGAGTCATATTTATTATGTACCATTGACGTCACGGCCCTTTATACCTCCTTTCCACACAATTAAGGGATTGAAGCACTGGAATGAAGACTAGTCAACAGTGACTTAGAGGAGTCACAAAAATTGTTAATCATGGAATTGATGCAATTCGCATTGTATTGCAGTTATTTTGAGTGGGAAGGAAAATTCTATAACCAAAGCAGTGGAACTTCTATGGGGTTCGGGGGGGGGCTCCCTCGTACGCCAATATCTTCATGAGAAAATTTGAAACCGATTTCATTTTGGAAAATCCAGCATGGACGGAACATTTGATTATATACAAAAGGTACATAGATGACCTATTCATAATATGGAGAGGATGTTGTCAAAAGCTTGAAAACAACATTATGATGTTGAATGCACACAATGACCGTATCAAATTTACCCATACCATTGATGAACAGTCCATTGCATTTCTTGATGTGGAAGTGAGAATTCAACAGAATACCATCATCACCAATGTACACATCGGAAAGGCAGACAAAAATTCTTCATTACTATTTCAGAGTTTCCATCCTGAATCACTCAAAAAACACTTACCAACATCGCAATATATCAGAATGAAACGTATCACCTCCAATGAGGCAGACTTGACAACCACTTTACAAGAACAAACGATCAAATATCACCTAAGAGGCTATCCAGATGATGTCCTGGAAACGTCGTTAAAAAAAGTGGCTACACAATCTCGAGATATCTTGTTGAAAGAGAAGACAAAATCTCAAGAAACTAAAACGGTATGTGTAATCAAATATTCTACTGACTCATCCAAGATCAAAAAGATCATTAACAAACATTGGAGATTAATTCAGTTAGAACCTGATTTAAAAGATTTATATAATGACAAGATCACATTTGCCTTTCAACGATCGAAAAACATAAAAGAACTACTGAACATTCCAAAGAAAATCAGCACAACTCATCGAGGCATGCAAAAATTCCAAAACTGCATCCATTGCGGGAATGTTATTGTTGGAAACCAATTCACACATCCCACTAAAGGACACCAAATTGAACTCAATCATAAAAGTACTTGCGACACCATGAATTGTGTTTATGTCATCAAATGCTCGTGTGGCAAAGTATACGTGGAACAGACAGAAAGGAAGGTTAAAACACGTATAACTGAACATACAAGCAATATAAGATTAATGAACACTAAATCCACTATAGCATGTCATTGGATGGAAGCCAAATTGCTCAACTACGTTTCATGGTATTAGAGAAGATCACACAACGCCGAGACCAGGATCCAATTAAACAAAGACTGAGATCAGAATACTTTTGGATCAAAAGGTTGAACTCTGCCCTTCCTATTGGACCTAATGACCGCATAGGTTATTCATGTTTTTTCTAGAATGCAAGTTTTTCCAGCATTGACTTTAAACACATGCTGGGCCTGATTAAGTAGTGGTTATAATGTCATGTATTCTTATTAGATATTTTTCGTTTCTGTTACTTTTTTAAACGTATTACAGCGCATCCATGTTTCTTTCGTTATACTTAGGATTTTATTTATGTGCACTTTCATTCCAGTTTTTGCAACATGTAACATCTGTTGTCATTCAATACTGAACAGAGCGTTTTTACTTCCGTGAAGCCTTCACATACCTCACCACGTGATGTGTGTTACTTGCCAGGTCGCTGTTGATTGGCTCCTTTGCCGATCAGGTGACCGGACATTTGGTTCTTGTAAATCTGTAGCATTAGGCGCGTAACCTAACTATTGGAAACAGAGAGTTTGTATATCCGCAGTCTTGGACCCTCCGGTCTCTCGTAAGTAGACCCGTTAGTGCTGATGTGTGCCAGATAGCAATTTTGCGCGTAATGCATGTATTTAGTAGGACATCATGAATGCGAGTTACTGCAATTTGTTTATATCGTTGCGTCACAGGAAAAAGATGGTGTAATTGAATAAGTTGGGCATCACCTAAAACGTATATTAATGTCACTCATGTTATGTTAACTCTTCATTGTAATAGTCATCACTTTGAAGCTTTATTTTCACCGGTTCATTTTCCTTTCTTTTTCATTGTATATTACCAGCACTGTGATATTGAATAGTAGGACAATGAATTAATTGGTCCTGTTTCATTTTTTATAGACCCCTGACGAAGGGTCAGTTTCATTTGACCCGAAATGCATTGGGTGGATGTTATTTGTTGACCATTGGAGATTAATTGAGACAAAGAAGAAAATTTTGTTCACAAGAATCATGGAAGTTGAAAATATAGGAAGTTTCGATTTGTCTACATGATGAAATAAATTTGGAGAAAATGAATGGAAACTAGTGAAGAAACTAGCGTGTTCTAAGTTAGAGCATCCCTTTCATTCCTGAGGTTCCCTGGGGCCAACTATCCTACCAGGTACTTCCAGTACGCGCCAAACACCTGGATTGCTGAAAGTGGTCAGAAGCCACACCCCCTTTTTATACCACTCTGCAAATGCCGCACCTGGTGCAGTGCTGCTCAGAGGATGAAGTCTACTTGTGTCCTGAGATCCAAAGGACACGAGAGGATGAGCAGTTTGCCTTTTCTCCAAAGCGGTCCTTAGGGACATCAAGGGCTCCAGGAGGAGTCCTAACTTTACTACTACTAAATGCCTTTTGTGAATACCAAAAGTAGTACATTTAGGATTTTATCTCAGTTTAGAAGTTGTAAAGTTAAGAGTCCTAAATTTGCTACTACTAAATGCCTTCTGTAAATATCAAAAGTAGTAAGTTAGGGATTTTATCTCAGATTAGTTCTGTGAAATAGTTCCAGTGTTGGCCACTTTGACAGCTCAATATGTTAATTATCCAGCATATTGGCCTCTTCAATATTTGCCCCGTAAATTGAAAAAAGCATAAAGTGTCCTACTCCAATCTTACAATCTAATATTACCCACCTCCCCTTTCTATCTGATAATTTTTGGAGAACAGTACAGTGAGAACGCTCCCCTCGTATGGCTACCCCCGTAGAGGTAAGCCTTCCTGAGTACACCCTAAAGGATCGTAGCCAAGCTATGACAGCAGCTTTCTTTTACACCAGGGAATGTGGGTCTCCTGGAGGCAAATGAAATCATTCTTCCAAAAGTTCAGCACTGGTGACACTCTCTGCCTTTTGGCTCCGTCATTTAGCCCACAAACATTAAGTGTAACTATAGATACCCTATCATCCACCATTTGGTTATGCTATACTCCTGCTGAAATTAGTTTTACTTACCTCCTCCTTAGCCTCTGACCCACTCCCATCTGGGCTTGCCCTCAACCTTTCTCTTTTTGCCTGAACTCTTCCCCTTTTGGAGCTGATCACTGATAGCAGATTTGTAATCTGTGTAGTTCCCTGCCTCTTGTATTTTGGATGTCCACCCCCTTGTCTTCCCCCTTCCCCATGTCCACCCCACCCCTCCACCCTCACCCCACCACCTAAAAATGGTGTGGGCCTACCCCATTCCTCCACCCAATCTCCCAACACCCCCGTGAACAGTAATATCAGTGCCCACCCTTTAATTCCTAAAACACAAAAGAAAAACATTCAAGTGATATAATTCATGCAAACTATACCCCTGTAGTTTCCCAGGGAATTTTGCTTCCTAATATATTTTTTCCCCTTTTAGTATTGCATTCTTTTGTTTCGATTCTTCCTTTTTCAAGCTCCAATTGTGCCTCTACCCCTACTCTTGTTTTTCCCCCTTCCTTCCAAGGAGTCTACATATTCTTTGGCCAATATCTCTGACGTGAAAAAATAAGTTTTGTCTTCTATTGTCCCCTTCAGTATAGCCGTGCTCAGTAAGATGAATTGAGCCCCCTCTTTAGCAAGTGTTGAATAATCTGCCTCAGTCAATTTCAATTTAAAGATTCTTTATTTCGGCTTTGATGCCATAAAAGAAACAATTCATATGCATACAATAAAAGCAAGGTAAAACTGTACAGCATGGAACATAAAAAAACCATTGATTAAAAACAATTCATTTGTGTTAGAGACAATTATGCACAACAACAATAGAGTTCTGCAGTGGGCTCCCCAATAATTACTTAAATTTTTTTTTGACAATTCTATCTCTGGAGTTGATCCCATTTACAATTGATATCCCAGTTTTTTCCTTTGGAAAAAAATACAATGCAAAAATCTACTAACACTAAATATTATAGGTTGAGTTGTGTTAGTGGAGAGAATTCTCAGAGCCTGTGTACATGATCTCACACCTAGCGCTAGGCATATTGGTTTTATCCATCTTTTCCTGGCCTGTGCATATACTGGGCAGAAAAAGAGGATGTGTTGCTCATTTTCTTTTTGGTGGCTTCCACACATAGGGCAAAGTTGCCTCAGTCACCATCTTCATTCTACCATAGCTTGACAATAATCCTGAAGTACAAAGAATGTGCAATTATTAAATATTCGCTTCTGGTCAGGTCTTGCCTTCTCTAATATCAGTTGGCAGAGCAGAAATTTTCAAAACAAAACAAGCATCGCTCTGCATAATTATTATGGGCTCTTTGTGTTTCAGTTTCCCAAGACCATGCAGATAGTTCCGGAAAGGCCGCCTTGAATAGCTCAATGATGAATCTCTGTGGATCGCCACCCTCCGATCCCTCGGGTATACCCATTGCTCTGAGATTGTTCCTTTTAAGCCTGTTCTCTAAATCGTCCATCTTCAACTTCAACTTGGTATCCGTCACCTGAGCTTCCAATTTGGGCTGGGCTGTTTTTGCATTTGTCACCCCGAGTGGGACTGGTATACTCAGACGTGAGTCCCGTGCTCTCCATGCCACTGGAATCAAACTATACTGGATGATGTGGGCTGAAAACCCAAAACAGGTCCTAGGATGCTTGTTTCCAGTCTAGAGAGGACCTGGCTTGGCAGTTCGGCTGGACTGTTCACATGAGGCACAGGGTCAAGACTGATTTGCATATGGCTGGGTTCAAACTGGAATGGCATGGTGAGCAAAAAAACCAATGGATTTATGCACATATCTCTGTGCTGGGGTGAATGTATGATATTGTTCTGCATTCTGTTCATCAACTGCTGTTTTTGCATTTGTCACCCTGCATGGGACGGGTATGCTCAGACGTGAGTCCTGTGCTCTCTATGCCCCTGGAATCAAGATATCCTGGTTGATGAGGGCTGAAAGCCCAAACCTGGTCCTAGGATGCTTGCTTCCAGTCCAGGGAGGACCTGGTTTGGCAGTTCGGGCTGGACTGTTCCCATGGGGCACAGGGTCAAGACTGATTTGCATATGACTGAGTTCAAACTGGAATGGCATTGTGAGTAAAAAAACTATGGATTTATGCCCAGATGTCTGTACTGGGGTGAATGTATGACGTTGTTCTGTATTCTGTCCATCAACTGTTTTTTTATGCATTTGTCACCCCGAGTGGGACGGGTATACTCCGACGTGAGTCCCATGCTTTCCATGCCACTGGAATGAAGCTATCCTGGCTGATGAGGGCTGAACGCCCGAAACTAGTCCTAGGATGCTTGTCTCCAGTCCAGGGAAGACCTGGCTTGGCAGTTCGGGCTGGACTGTTCCCATGGGGCACAGGGTCAAGACTGGTTTGCATATGGCTGGGTTCAAACTGGAATGGCATGGTGAGCAAAAAAATGATGGATTTAGGGCCGGATCTTTGTATTGAGGTAATGGTATGATATTGTTCTGCATTCTGTTCATCGAACTATTGTTTTTGCATTTTTCACCCTGGGTGTGACAAGTATGCTCAGACGTGATTACCGTGCACTCCATGCCACAGGAATCAAGCTATCATTGCTGATGAGGGCTGAAAGCCCGAAACCAGTCCTAGGATGCTTGTTTCCAGTCCAGGGAGGACCTGGATTGGCAGTTCAGGTTGGACTGTTCCTATGAGGCACTGGGTTAGACTGATTTGCATATCAAATGGGTTCAAACTGGAATGGCGAGCAAAAAAACAATGGATTTAGGCCCAGATCTCTGTCCCACCTTTTTGTTGTCACTTAAAGGCCTATACAATCAAATATATATCTACTCTTGCACCCTGATTTGTATCTTATATAAGCACATCCAAAAAAGAGACCAACTAGTAAACCCCCTGAGACACAAGCACAGAACCAACTCTTATGTATGTAGCATTAACAGAGGCAGTGGTATACTCATTCAACTAACCAAATAGTAAGTAACACACCTAACAATAATTCCATGCTACTCCTTTACATATACAATTACACAGTCATGCAGTCACAAAAGGAGAAACGTACTTACATATAGAAACTCCCTAACCCCCACTTACTTACTGACACACATGTCTAAGAGCGTGCTACACTTGAGGCTGTGCATACAGTGCTACTGCTCATCCATCTTGATATTTAAAACATATTGACAAGCATGACTTTGTTATTTTACCACATGTTTCATAGCACAAAGGTAGCCTGTAGCTAAGCAATAGCATATGTTGTATTTATATAAAGGCTAGCACACGTTCTTAGAAGTCTGAGTGAGCTATATACGCACTTACAATCCCATTGGCTCAGTTATACATCTAATGTTTTATCTGATTGGAATGCGTTATAAGCACATATAAAAGAAGAAAGCCACAAATACACCTGCCAAGACAGTGTCCGAATCATCTAAACATTCATTCACATGCAACAGCAAATTTCTTATGTGTGTGGCACTAATGAAGAGAGTGGCACACTCAGTTAAATAACCTAATAGTAACTAAAACACCCAAGAGTCAATTTGCACCATCCCTGACATATAGATCAAGTGAACTAGACAGTCACAAACAAAGTCAGTAATATAGCAATAAACTTGCTTATATATGGAAACAAACCCTCACGTATGGGAATAAGACACTCATTCAGATGTCTAGTAAAAAACTTACAAAACCAAGTCAGTCAGGCAGGGAAGTCGGCCTTTAGATATAGCTTAGACACTAGAGGCTGTGCATACTGTTCTACTGCTAGGCTGATTTGGCATGTACACCCCGTTCAGATGATTTATCTACAATTAAAACTGACCTCTAAGGTACACTGTAGATATGCCAACATAGTAACATAATCATATATCTATGATTATTTATTAATGGTAAAATAAAGGGATGTAGAAGAAAAGAACAAAAAATAAAACATTACTGCTTTCAGAGAACTCAGAAAAAAAGAGGAAAATGGATAGAATATTATAGAAACAACATCCTACTGGTAAGAGAATAAAGTTATTTATTTAAAAAAGTAGTTAGAAAAAAAGGAAAATATCAAAGATTATGTCAAGTAAAGTTTAGTAAAGAACTTACAAAACTAAGTCAGCCATCCAGGGAAGTAGGCCTTTAGACATAGCTTAGACATGGCACACTTAAGGTTGTGCATCCTGTTCTACTGCTTGGCTGATTTGGCATTTAAACCCCCTTCAAATGATTTAACTACGCTGGAGAAAGTGAACTCTTTGATGGCCACCCAATACGGATACCAGCATCTGATTAACGGCCAACAAGATTATACTCAGATCCAAGTTTTTGGCAGCGTATTCCCAACATATTTCGTCTTCTGTTTGAAAGTGAGTTATTTGGACTTTCATAGGCTGTTAACTATATATTGAAGACATGACTTCATCTACATAATCTCTTTGCAAGGGAATTCATTGAGAGTTCATGAAATGGATGAAAACTAGGAATATAACTTAATTAATTTGATGACATGTTAACGTGGTACCAACGAGTATTGGTATTGTTGTTATGGTGAACTTAAATGCAAGTGAGAAACCTAGGAGCATTTACTTGGTGTCTTACACTCAGTTGAACTGAGTATATGTGGAATGACCTAGAAATCCTGAGTGAAGTAAATTCAAACAGGAAGAATAACTATTTGAAGACAGCTGGCAGAGTTTATTCCTTGGATCCCTTCAGGTATTTTAACAACAGGTTTGGAGCTATGATGTCTATCATCAGCAACAAAATAAATTCTCCTTCTTGAGAAGTAACCGAGTATCACTTCAGATGTGATTCTCATATACACATGCAATTACACAACGACATGTTTCTACTATATATCAATAAACTACTTCCCTCACAGTGATGACGTCAGTGTTTGCAAAAATGCTGGTATGCATGAAGATTATAGGACCTGGAAATGAAGAGATCTGATTGGAGGAATCACTTTTGATTAATGTTGAAAGGAAGTTCCCACCTGTTCTTCTTGAATGCTTCTCTGTGGTCTTGGAACACTTGTGGAGCTATATTGGGGATATTTAAAAGAAGGGAGAATTTGGGAATCTTTTTTGTCTCCTATCTTGCTCTTGCCAGGCCTCGGCAAAGTTGCTGAACGGTTGGTCAACAGGCAGCTGTCAGCCTTTTTGGAGTCGAATGGACTCCTTCGACCATCACAAATTGGATTCCGCCCAGGTCAGGGCACAGACACGGCCCTCTTGGTAGTTGTTGAGGAGGCAAGATGCATCCTGGACTCAGGAGGGTCAGTGGCGGTGATCCTCCTGGACCTCAGCGCGGCGTTTGACACTGTGAACCATCAGGTGTTGATCCGACGGCTGGCTGAGGTAGGGGTCTCCGGGGCGGCCCTGCAGTGGCTGAGATCTTTTCTCTCGGATCGTTCCTACCAGGTGTGGGAGGGCCCTGAGAGATCCAAATCCATTCCCCTCCAGTGTGGAGTGCCACAGGGCTCGTCATTGAGCCCCACATTATTTAATGTATATATGGCCCCCCTGGAGGACGTAGTATCCCCATATGACATCAAAATCGTCAGCTACACTGACGATACGCAGCTAGTGGTTTCCTTATCACATCTGGCCGACAATCCTGACATCTTGAACTCCTGCCTGGCAGATGTTCACACTTGGATGGGAGATTCCTCCCTTAAGTTAAACGGCTCTAAGACGGAAATACTGCTGCTGGGGAGTAAAACCACCCTTCTCCTGCCGCTTAGTTGGCCGGGATGTATGGGCGATCCCCCGGCCCCCAAAGATGTGATCAAAAGCCTTGTAGTCTGGCTAGAACCAGACTTGTCTTTCCGCACCCAAGCCAAGAAAACAGCAGGAGTATGTTATGCCCTGCTCAGGTCGGCTCGGAAAATCTTCCCTCTACTACCGGTAACATCGAGGAAGCTGCTGATTCAGGGTCTCATAACATCTAGACTCGATTATTGTAACACCATCTTTTTGGGCGCCCCTGAATCAACCTTTAAGACTCTTCAACAGGTCCAAAATGCAGCGGCAAGGCTGCTCATGGACATTC
The DNA here is from genome assembly GCF_964263255.1 of Lissotriton vulgaris. NCBI lineage: Eukaryota > Metazoa > Chordata > Amphibia > Caudata > Salamandridae > Lissotriton > Lissotriton vulgaris. The sequence continues at coordinate 16,213,385 of NC_141691.1, forward strand.
CGAGGACGCAATCTGCGAAACCGGCATTGAAGGCACTGCATTGGCTCCCCGTGCGGGAGAGAGTGACCTTTAAGGCACTTTGTACCGCTCATAAAATTCTCGCAGGCAAAGGTCCCCTTATTTTAAAAAATCTAGTGACTCCCTATAAAGCTGGCAGAACGCTGCGTCAGACACGAAACATCTCTTGATGGTGCCTAGAGTCAAAAAGGCCCGCACTGGTGGGAGAAGATTCTCATTTAACACAGCAAAGCTCTGGAACTTGCTCCCCCTAAAACTTCGAGCTGAGCCCTGCATACTGCGTTTCCGCAAAGGTCTTAAAACCTTCCTGTTTCCGGCATAACGCCTCAATGCTGTCCCCTTTAACATCCAATGTTGTCTGGAAGCGCCGGGATGCCCAAGGGTAGCTGCGCGCTATATAAGATTTTAAATAAATAAATTTTAAATAAATGTTGTGTTTTCTACAACAATTAAATGGCACCAGGGTCAACTGAAGAGCAAGAACATCTGCAAAGTCAAGCAGGAGGGAAAAGGCCACCACACAAGCAGCAAAGTGTGGCTTAGGATTTTTTTGCTATCTCTTCGGTAAAATGAGTAGAATATTCTTTGTGCAACAAAACACTTTTGTGTGGTATGGCAAAAAACTATGTTTGTGGTACTAGGCCAATGTTCCTCCACTTAAATACACAGGGCCCGATTATGATGGCAGACGGACCTGCGCCCGTCTGCCACCCCCGAGGTGGAGGGACCGTCCGCAGGGGTTCCGCCGTCCCCCCATGCAAATTAGGATGTGACCGCCACCCTGGCGGTCACATCCCGTATCTTTAACCTTGCGGCGGGTGCTGCTTGAAGCAGCGCCCACCGTAAGGTTAAAATTGCATGCTTTGCATATGCCTGCAAAAGCGGCAGGCACCGCGCGGTGCCTGCCGCTTTGTGCATGCATATGCAGGGGGATACCATAGGTACTCCCCATGTGCACCCCCCACCCCCCAAAACCCTGAGGGCCCGCAACAGGCCACCATAAGCAAAGGTACACATGCTTTTCCACGGCGGAAAATCTGCAGCGGAAAAGCATGTTTCCTCACCCTTCGTAATTTGGCTGGCAGTGTCTTGCAGACACGGCCACTAAATTGCAGACAACATCCCGCGGATCAGCGGCGGACGGACTTGCCATCCTTCGCTGATAACACCGCCATCCTAATGTGGCTGGTGGTGTTTTCGAGGTCCGCAGCGGTGAATCGGCATCCTCCGGGCCGGCGGTGGCTTCCGCCGAACTGGAGAATGCGTATTTCACCGCAATCCTAATAGGCCCCATATTACAGAAGACAATTGAAAATGGCACAAAATTAAAGAGAGAAAAACCAGCCAAGAGCATTTACAGCAGCAGCACCTACAACACTAACTACTGTGCCCTCAGAGGTGAAGAGGTGACAGCCAAATATCTCTCCTCAATTACATCTTGGGGTTTGGATTGCAATGCCACCCTAAATGTTGGAAAGCAGTCTGTTGGCATTATGTAGGACATTGATGAGGTGCACAGTGTTCATTTTTGGATATTACTTTGCTATTCTGTATGAACTTATATTTATTTTGATGCCATTTTATTTTTGAAAAAGTACAGAAAAATTACTAAATGTTTTCAAATTATAAACAGAGTTGAATAATAAGTAAGATTATTTTCAGAACCGTTTTTCAAAAAAAGATTCTGCACAGAAACAATCCTAAAATGCCATTCTGTCACTCTCATGTGTGCTGCTTCATGCAGCACACATGAAAGTTACAAAATGGCATATTTTTAAAAGGTTTGTTTATGTACAGGAATGAACACCTTCCTGTGCATAAACAAACTATGGAATTTTGCTTTTTCCATGTGTGCTGCAGAAGGCAGCACACAAGGAAAAAGCAAAAATGAGGAGAAATAATGCACTCTCCTTGTTTTTTGCCATTTTAATACCAGGAATTTCCTGGTCTTAAATTTGGCACTACCTCCTATGTACACTACCTTTGAACATAGGGAGCAGCATCAAATACAATGCGTTTTGCGGTGGAATGCCCACCACAACACCCACTCCACCCCACTTTCATGCTAAACATAGTGTGAAAGGGTGCCTTATGTACAAGGCTGCATTGTACATAAGGCAAGGCCCCTATCGCCATGGGAACATCACAAAAAGTGACGTTCCAATGGTAATAGCGACTGTGGCGATAGGAACTTGTACATATCCCCCTCTATTTTTACTGTAGTTTGGCTATTATGTTTTCTGAAGTTAATACGCTTTTTTTATTGTGTCTTACTAAACAACCATCCCATCCAATGACTACATATATGTGCAGTAGTGTGGCTCACTGGTTAGAGGCGGCAGACCCGAGAGCAGAGGACGGCCCGGGACCAGGGTTTGATTCCCGACGCGGCAGGTTTCTGGACCAGGGTCAGCGGACTCGATAATTCTCTCGCCTCGGTGCCCACTCTGATCAGCGATCACACTCGGCAACTCTGGGCATAAGCTTGCCTCATCTGCACTAACGGCCCCACCAGACCGCCGGGGATGCCTGGTCTCACCCTGGAGATACCCATTAAGGGACCATCTCTCAGGGAAGCCAGGAAGGGTTTCGCAGCGGTCGAAGCACGGAGATACTCCTCCGGGAGTCTATCCTAGCGCTATATAAACCCACAATTAATTAATTAATTATCTGTATAATGCTAAATAACTTTTTATAGACACCTGTTTTCAAGATGAGGACTCCTACTTGGGTGGTATGTATCCAGGATTTTAGTCTTCAGAATATCTCTACTCTTTGGTTCAAATTCTGCCAGGTATTGTATTTCTAAAAAATACTTTTATTCTCTATTATGACTACTTTCAAAGCCTAGGCTTACCTATAGAATGCCTCTTGACTTGGAGAATGAATTAGATAAGCTTGCCCTGTCTGAGCATTCACACAAACCTATTTCTCTGTGGGAAATCATTTTAATGCTGAAAATGTTTTTTTTTTTTTTGTAAGATTCTTTTGGGCAGAAATTTCCCCCACATGTCTTTCATTTGTCTTCTCTTATTTTGTGATTTATTAAGTCATGTGGTGAGCAACAGCAATGGAGTTGTCTGCAATGAATTGTAGATCCATATTTGCACTCCACACCTTCAGAATAACAGGATTGTAGTCATTGATATATTTTGAAACCTCTGTTCCTCCCAGGGTGTATGCATTTTTGGGTGATTTGCACAGTGTATCTGACTGCAGGCAAAAAAACTGTTCATTCTTACTTCTGTGATCGTAGGTCGTGGATATCCAAAGTGACATAGTGTTAAAAACGTTCCTTTGCATTCGTATTGATGATGATACCCTTGTCAATAGTATCTTTTGTGATGGCACATGTCACAAACTGCTTTATAATATATAATACAGACTTAACAATGTTTTTTCCAAACTCCAGGACATCTTTTACCCAGAGAGCAGTATGCGAACTTGTGAACCACCTCTAGCATATTTCTCTTTGCACTCAAATAAATCAATGACTTCACAGAGAGGAGGTTTAGTTTTGTTGCAGATTAAAGACATTGTTGCTTAAAGCCGATGCTAAAAAATATCTTCAAATGTTTGCAGGATCCAGCGAACAAAGTTATCCTGGTGTCTTTAGATAGAGGTCCTTTATGTTTGGGTTTTCTTCTTGCAATAATTCCTGTAGGTCATCCCATTCATACTCAGCACAAGTGAGAGATAGAAACTAAGTTGGTGCTATTAGTTTTCTCAACATTCATTTCAGCTCCCCATGATGACACCAAAATGAGTTAGTGCCATCAAATTATTCAAGTTGTATTCCAGGTTTTCAACTTTTCCGGGAAAATATTTAACGTATTCCCTTGCAGTTATATTTTGGAGATTCACTCCTGTCTTCAGAATATGGTTTACTGAATACGAAAAGCCTGACAATTAACTCTCAAATAAAAGAAGAAATATATAGGGGAATTCACTGTAGAAATATAGGATCCTCTCGGTATAATCTAGTTGATCTGTACTCGGCAGCTGGTATCGGTATAGACTTGTCATCTACCACCTAGTCCAGCAGGAAACAGATGTGAGAAACACTGAGCTGCTGAACTCTCCCACACACTCAAGTGAGCTCCTCTAGATTTCATTTGAAAAAGAGCAATAGCGTCACCAATGATTTCTTTGGATTGAAGAGGGTGAATACTGTAGTGTTCGTAAATTTCTTCAGATGGGGATCGATCCACTTTTTCAACCTGACCTGTTGAGGATTATTCATTACCCCCATATGTGCTATATTCTAAAGATCATCTATATTCTTATAATAAATATTATTCTATACCAGATCTAATATTTATTTATTTATTCAATGTTTTATAGAGTGCAAACGTGATCCCTTATGATGTTAGAACACTTTCAAGAGATAACAAGCTATTTACAATATTAGGAATAGGCAATCATGAGTACACTTGAGGGAGGTAATACAAACATTAGCAGGAGTAGTGGAAGACTGCACAACACCAGCCTCTGCCCATTAAAGAGACAGTGAAGTACAAATAATGCAAATAGTACACATTGTCAATGATATGACACAAGAGTTGCATAGGTTACATCTATGAGACATAGACAGGCTTACATGGGTAGACTTCAAGTAAAGAGCAAAATAATACTGCTAGGCCGCTGACCTGTATATGCACTGAGAGAGTTTTTGGAAGGAATTTGCCGATTGGGAAAGTCTTAGCTTCCTTTTTGAATCTTAACAAATATGTTATTCTTCTAGTGTTTGGCAGCAGTGCATTCCAGATTCTAGGTGCAGCCCCAGAGAAAGCGTTGTTGAATGTTTTCTTTTTCCTGAAGAGGGGCAGTTTAAACAACAACTCCCTGGAACATCGGGAGTGCCTGCCTGTATACATTGGATAAGCATAAATTAATACAATTCCAAATGTTGAATTACTTCTGGAACAGATATGACTTCAATTTTATCATGAACTGCTGTAGCAGGCATTTTGTTTTCCTCTGACTTCTTGTAGCAGTTTTTACAATATATCTTGCTGTGTTGACAAGTCACTCCACTTATCATTGTTACATTTTCAGTTTTTAAAAACAATTAAACAGTTACAATTTGACTTTTGTGTGGACAACAAATGCAAACACAGTTTGGAACATCTGAAGAAACATTATTAACCTTCCTAAACTCTTGTACAAAATTATCAACACTCATTCCGGTGTGCTGTTGCGGTCGACCTGCAGCTACTGAAATCTTCATTTTCCCTACACTCTTCTTTAAAACAAAAGAAACAAAACTGTACATCATCAAAACCCTTCTCTACCACAATACCATGCATAAGAATTTCATTATTTTATCTTAAACATAGAGCAGAAATGTTGTCATAGTGAAGTCTACTAATTCAAGTTTGAATTTTTAAGCGAGTTATACCTAACATTCGGAAATGAAGAAAAGTGCTTTGGGACACTTTCTTTGATAGAGAAGCTAGTAAGTATTCCTGCAAATAAGCATGCTTTATTACTTTGCATGGATCTAGTTTCCTTTTTTAAACTTCTGCAAGGAAACATATATAGGAAAGTTCTCCATACCTCAATTGAATGCTGCTAAATACTACAAATAATACTACAATTTAATTTGTATACAGTGGTATGTGCAGGGATTACGCCCAAGTAGCAACACTGCACATTTTCTTACATTGTCCACTCTTCAGCACAATAATGTTTTTACTATTACATTTCACATGAATTTGCATATGTAACATTGTTGAAATAATTTCTCTGAAACTACTTTTGTTTACTGGTTTTGCATAACATTGTCACAATGCCTTGAACACGGAGGACAAGGCCTTTTACACACAATGTAATGTAATGTAATGTAATGATGTCTTGTAAAGCGCACAAATCACCCCACATGGGGTATCTCCGCGCTGTAGACCGCTGGGGAACCCGTCCTGGCTTTCCCTGTGAGATGGTCCCTACTGGGTATCTCCAAGGTGAAACCAGGCATCCCCAGCGTATGTGGGGGGCCGTTGTGTAGATGAGGAAAGCTAATTCCCAGAGTTGCCGAGTGTGATCCCTGGTAAGAGTAGGCACTGAGGCGAGAATTATCGAGTCCGCTGACCCTGGTCCATAACCCTGCCATGTCGGGAATTGAACCCTGGTCCCGGGCCGTCCTCTGCTTCCGGGTCTGCCACCTCTAACCAGTGAGCCACGCCACTCCACAATGGTCATCCAAACTTCATCCATGGGGCGACAATGTTATCTACATATCCATAACATTAATAATCTATACATACATTGCATTCATCCTATATAAATATTAAGCATCTCAGAGGATGGGCAGAGGAGGTACTTCAGCTGAAACTGAGGGTCCCTGCATGCTGCAAAGTCCACTTCTCTGCATGGAACATTCAAGAGTGTCAGTTCTTCACAGATATCTGAATGAGCCAATAGAAGTAACATCAAAGAAATGCAGCCGTCTACAAACAAATTCACATACACATGTAATGACAGGGTTATCTTCTCATTTAAACCTTGTAGACTAGGCATAAACTGCTGTTCTACAACATATAACTCACAACTACGGTATGGTGTTGCTATGCCATATAAATAGAAGCAGTTGCCTACAATGTAAAAAAAAACACAGCAACGCACCCAGGATGCAATACATGCAGCCGTTTATAGACACATTTAGAGATATGTATATGTCACAAAGAGAGTCAGTCATTTACAAAGAAACCTACATACACGTGCAATGACAGTCCTAAATAGAAGCTGAAACACTCATTGTGATATCTACTAATACAATTGCCACTTTGAAGTGTAAAAAGGAGAGACATAACTCTTGCATCATGCCATGGCCTTCTACAGTTTTATGTGTATTTCATCCATCACATTTACAACTCCAACACAAGACATTAACTATTTTTGTACCATGTATAACTCATCGATAAAAAAGTACATGTAGGCCATAGGGCAACTTGGTATACGCTTAAAAGATTAAAGATGTACTCCAAAGATTCAGTGTGCTTTTTGCACTCATAGAAACACATATGCTCAATTATAGATGTACCATCCCACCCAGACTGTAACCTGACACACCTAATCAGAAATGCAGACAGAGTCTAAAACACCCACTTCAATAATGTCAGACGACATGTATATTCAGGTACTACTAATATGTATCCCCTGACCTCATGATTGTGCACTGTGGTGGCAATGATCTAGACACATTGACTGGGGTAGAACTGTAAATCCTAATGAATGACATATTTGCACATTAAATTACTATTTCCCTCACACTGTCTTGGTGTAGTCCAACATAAGCCAAAGACAGAAATGGAAGTGGTGTCATCTATTCTGTCCATAGATTGACAATGCCATGAAACATGTTATTAACACTGTTTCTGCTTTCCCCAGAGACTTTAACATGGGCTCTCTCTTCAATAACACACTTTGTTTTGACATGCATGGAATCTACAGCATTGATTCAGTTCACTTTACAATTGAAGGCAATAGGGTGTTTCTAAGCAACCTTAAACATTGCATACAGTTTTATGTGTAGCTGTCATATTGGCACAATAAACACAAATGCTCTTGAGAAAACCTTTGGAAAGATGATTACATTTCAACACCAGTAGTCATATTTTGTTTAGATAAAGTGCTTGATTAAGAAAGCTTCTAGTATAAGGTAAATGATTATTGAATTTTAAAAGGAATTTAGGCATGACAGTTGTTGTAACCAGGTAGCTAGGTACACATGGGTCACAGCTACAAACGCTAAACAACTGACCGAGTTGCAATAGAGTTCCCTTGGGTAGGGTTTACATATTGAACTGGCATATGATACTTTTCTTCTCTATGATAAATGTTCATGACAGTGATGGGGAAGGGCAAACATTTTACACTTTTGTAAACAGCCTTATGATATTATTAGATTGCATTGTACACAATTCTGTTCTGTTAATAATAATTGTAATAGTATGTATAGAGTTTGTGTTTACAGAATATGATGCACATATTTAATGAAATATTCATTGATTGGTATTTGTGTATGTTGCAACAACCCTGAAGAAGCACAGTGTGCATGAAATATGTGTTGTCCGTCGGCTGTGTAAAGAGTCTCACCAAACAATCAAATAGATAGATAGATAGATAAAAAGATAGAAAGATAGATCGATAGATAGATAGATAGATAGATAGATAGATAGATAGATAGATAGATAGATAGATAGATAGATAGATAGATAGATAGATAGATAGATAGATAGATAGATAGATAGATAGATAGATAGATAGATAGATAGATAGATAGATAGATAGATAGATAGATAGATAGATAGATAGATAGATAGATAGATAGATAGATAGATAAATAGATAGATTTAAAACTCATGAATACCCAACAACATTTTGTATACCTTCATCATTTTCTAGGCGACTAGGATCATGAGCCAATTTAGGGAGCTAGATCTTTTGCAATTTCTTTATTTAATATGTATTTCTTCATTTATTTTTGCACCAACAATGCAAATGATATGTCACAACATCTGGAAGTATGGTTTTCATTCATTGAAGCTAGAAAAACAATGTTTGGGTGGAACGTACACATTTGGCAAAACCAGCAAATCCATAATTATTTGACAAATGTGACTGCCTCTGAAATTGATCAATCCTCATTGTTCTTGCCACATTCCCATGTATTCTTGAATGCTAGCTTAACCTATACATTCTAATTGAAATTAAACTTCTCAAAATTGACAGGTGATATAAAAAATACGTAGTGGGTAATGTGTAATATGGCACATGATCTCTCTCTGTCTCTCTGTATATGTAAATGCATATATATATATGTATTTTTATCTACATTATATATTTATTAATTTTAGGTTTATATACTGTCATCAGAACCAATATGGCTATCCAATGGACAAGTGGGATACAACATTGTATTGAAAAGTATTGTTTTAGGGTAATAAAATAAATCTAAGGTGGTGGTGAGATCAACCAATGAACAAAAGTTGGTATTAATTGTACACATATTTACATTTTTAGGGACGCATGGGCTGAGAATCAAAATATGCTGCGAGGAAAAATTACACGAGTCGTCAAATATGATGTCAACGAATGCAACCCATTTTCTCCCTCTTCTGTGCCCCCAGCTGACTGCCTCTTTTTGAAGCATTGCTTGGAATGTCATACGACTAATAAGGATGAGTTCTGCAGTGCCCTAAAAAATGTTTCAATGCAGTTAAAAAAAGGAGGGCTTCTCATAATTATAGCATGCCTTGAGCAAACATATTGCATGGTTGGGAGTTTCAAGTTTCCACATCTATGCATCGATGAAGCTTTTGTGAGAAAAGCCATTGAGGAGTGTGGATATGTCATTCAGGAGTCAGAGATGCTGCCTAGGAAAGTGATTCGGTTATATGATGTGGTAGATTACAAAGGTGTTCTTTATGTTAAGGCACAAAAGAAATAGCTCCTCAGCCTACTAGCAAATCTAAATTGAAAAACATATATGATATTTAGTCATTTTCCATTTCCATTCTTTTAAAACTAATTATTGCTGATACCATCTGTACTTTACCTCTCCCTATTTTCTCACTGCTTAACTATTTACATTTTATTTGTGAATAAATTACCTTCTTGCTACCAGGTTCAATTTCATTTCACCTATTCTCCACCCGAAGGTCATATATAATGTCGCTTTGCTTACTTTAAATTCAATAAATTGTAAAGTTCTGTCTATTTACCGTTTCTTTTCCAGATTGAATATGTTGTATTTCTTTCTACAATGTCATTTTTAAAGCGTTAATTTTCAGGATGTACTCCTATGCTCATTTTTATAATTTTTTGTTCACCTAGCACTTGAGCCCTCTGTCAATAATTCTTACTTTACAGTGCAGGCTAAGGCAGATTTCTGCTCCTTCATAGCACAGGTGGTAGTAGGGGTGGCCACTTTTCCTCAAGATTACATATCATTTCAGAACAAGTGTAATTCGTCTTTTACTTCTATTTCTTAGAGCAAAAATGCTCCCCCCATCTTTAATGGTGAGAGTGGTTTTTGTGCCAAGAAATAGCTCTAAATACAACAGAACACAAATATTGATCACCCAGCCACTCATGCTCGGTAAATGTAGACTCTCTGTAGGAATTCCTCCACAAATTACTCCTGGTAATAAGAGCAGGAGTAATCACATAATTATCACTGATTCTCTGTCAAAGAGTAATGGGGAATTACCTGAATTCTTGGATGACTCTAGGATACCTGAAATTCTGCTTGCGCCTAGGTAGTACCCAAATACAGGTTAGATAGAGGGGTATCCCCGAGTAACGTATTGCTCCATCTAAAAGTAAGAGGCCTTGTGATCCTATTAAATTCAGGTCAGCACAATTACTCCCAGTTACTTACACCTTCTTTCTCTCTCACAACTCCTCAGGTTCGCCCTGCCAAAAATCAGACACAGAGTGTTTGCAAGTTGAGTTGGAAGTCAAAAAATCATTTGGATAATGTGCCCAAGTCAGTCCTACAGCAGAAATCCAACTTTGGCCCTAAACATCTAAAGTTATGCAACACCAGACTAATGCAGTCCCCTGATATATTAGGGACTGACTACCAATCAGCACCAAGAGAAACATACTCAGTGACTGATTATACCAATAAAAATCACTTGTGTTTCATGTTTTTTTTTTACTGTGACTGATGTTAATATACTACTCACTTTACTGATCAACAAAGCTCAAACGTCAAAGCACTCATTTATCTTCAAATGTATAAAAAAGTATAGAAAATAGAAAAAAATCAATGAATTAATCCAATGGCTTTGATGATTAAATATCTACATTGCTGAGTGTTCAATGAATCCAGACAGAAAGAAACTGTATGTGGGGCCAAAAGACAAACATCCATTTTGTGTGCTACCAATTTCAACTTGTTATGAAATCCAGAATTGTTAGCCTTTGAAAGCCTGACTTATAGGTCATGCTTCTGTCAGGATGATTGCAGGAGTGGACACAGCCTCACAGTGTGATTCCAGACAAGCATGACAATTCTCTGGCCTTTTGCAGTACTGTCGCAGTAGTCTGCAAGGGGTTAGGGGACTGCATACATTGTGCACATTTGATTGTACCACTGCTTATCTAAATGCCTGACTCATTCTCCATGTGTATAGACAGTGACTGCATTCTCAGACTGCTAGTAGTTGACAGCAGGATAACTGTATAAACGCTTATGTTTCAGCAGGGTGATTAAATAAGGGGGGTGTGGGAAATTGGGTTGCTGGCTGAGGTATTTAATTAGCCTATGCTTCACACTTTCATAGCTTGGAACAAAACTAGTCAGTGAATGTGTAAGCTATTTATGAAGCACAAATAAGTAATAAAGTAAAACACAAGAAAAATTCCACAATAATTTTGAAAAATATTGGTATGTTTAATCAATTATTTTGGTGCTTAAAATGCACAAGTAAAAAAATAGGGCTGGCCTCAATGGAGTGCGGGTCAGATTCCAAAAGTTGATTTGATCTGTTGGTGTTTACCTTTGACTTAAATAGAATTTTATGGAAGGTAAAGTTCACTAGAACAAGGCTCAGACAGCATCCCGGTAGGAAGGATTGTCATCAGGGAGCCTTTGGATACAATTGTCATGAAGATTTTCAAATTCTGACTTAGGGACTGATTACTTGTTTGGCAGACAAGGTTAATATGTCACAAACATGTCAGCAATCTAGTCGACCAAACTACAATTTCATTATATCCAATGGAACTTGTAATATAGCAGATGTGAAATCCATCATGTTTCTGAAAGAGTATTCCTTTCTGTCAAGATCGTAATTGGGCCCTTTTTCTCCATTTTGGGAGTCAAAAATCTCCAGTGTGACACAGTTGAAAGATGTGACCAGCGACAGCTCCACAAGTCCGGATATCCCATCAGGGAGGACTGTTAAACAAGAATTGTTGCTATTGAAAAGCACATAGAGGGAGCTACAGCGTAATCAGATGGACTGGTGATGAGCAGGTAGGTAACATTCTCCTCTCGGTTCCGGATAAAATTTTAGCCAAAAAAGGTCCACATTTTCGATTCCGGTTATCTAGACAAATGTGGCACCACTCCCAAGGGTCCAGGACAGAAGAGGTTCCACTTGGAGGGTTAGGATAGTTGGAGCCTTTTCTGTGCCTAAGGGTTTGATCGGGAGGCCAGTCAGCTAGCCATTGGAGTCACTCTGGTAGTCCTCGGTTCAAGGAGTGCAACATGGCTCAAGCAGCAGGGAAGGTTTCAGGCAAGAAAGCAGTCCTTCCAGTTGCAGTAAAGCAATCTTCAGAAGTACACATCAACCCACACCAGCAGGTGACCCTCTGGGAGTCCTTACTTAGGTCCAGAAAGTGAACTAAAGAGTGGGTTTGAGGGTTTTATCTTTATAGCTGGCGTCGTTTTTGAAGTAAGAAAAGTTTGCAGAGTTTTTCTTTGAAGTGGTTAACGTTTCCTGCCTCCCCTGTTCTGGCTCCAGCCTGACTGCATGAACAATGAAGTGGTGTGAAGTCCTTTGTGTCAAGACAGAGTACAATCTATTTGTTTGCAAGTGGGGCTGTGCCACATTCACCACCCCATTTTGCTAGTGATAGCCCACCCATATAAAACTATTTCCCTGTAAGTACAGCTGCCAACTACACTGAGTCTTTTGACCCAGAAACAGGCTACAGACACAAAACCGGGCAAGAAAATGTCAATGTTCTAAAAGTGAGAGTATTTTAAATCACAATTTTTCAGACACAAAATGCGAAAGTTCCAATTGCTATCAATCAAACGTTAGCACTTATTAAATGTAATAAGGCAAAAGAAGGCCTCAAAGTAGTGAAAAATTACTCTAAGAGTTTTTCACTGCCAGGACTAGGACCATGTAAAACCTTCTAATTACATTGCACCCATCCCTATAGGTGCCTATGTGTGACTTTAGGGGTGACATTTATAACAATAAAATGGTAGTTCAGGTCTTGGGAAGGAGGTTATTTTCCAAAGTCCAATTAACAGTAATCTAACTGTAAGCCCTGAATCTAACCTGACCCTTGCCTCAAACGTACTTAAACTTACTTAAAACTTACTGGATGATATCATTTTTGATGATAATTTTACTCCAGGTATCGTTTACATGACAGTATAATACACTTAATATAGTTATATTCGAAATATTTAGCCCTCAATACATTTGCTCAATTATATACACACATATACATTGGGAGTGTTCCATTTGAAAGGTGATTGGTATACATTAAATTGCTAAGCACTTTATAGAAGAACATGATCACTGAGCAAAATTATGAGGACAAAGTTTAAACCTTTTGGATTTCCTCTCAATGATCGAGGCAAATTCTCATATTTTTATTTGGGATTAAAAACCTCTAGTGAAGGACAATTGTAGGAAGGTGGACATCTGACTATGGTTACCCCCAAACCTTTTGCCTGGTGTTTAGCTGGTTTTTGACATAGTTGGCCTGGGATCCTGCTATTCAGGGCCCCAGGCTGATTGCTCTCTCCTTAAAATGGACTCCATGTACCTTAGGTGCATACACAATTGGAACTGGTTCACCTTGTTGGCCCCTGTAACAGTGTACCCTAGGTACCCAGGGCATATGTGTTTCCAAGGCCTGCCAGGGGCTGCAGCATGTATTGTGCCACCCATGGCCTGGCCTCCATATTTGACACAACTGGCTGATCACTCAGCTGGGGTAAGTTGATGTAATCACCTCTTACTTAGATATAGTATCCCTATATCTAACCTTAAACTGGACACATATGCTCCTATCAGCCACTCCTATGGAAGGCCTCTTCAATCCTGGAGGCAGAGTGCTTGGAAATATGTGAGATGGTGCTCTAGCATGAGCTGAGCCTGCCTGCAGCTGTCGGGAACCACTCCCCTAGCTTTTCCGGGATATTGCCATACCATATACTCTTAAGTGCATTATAATACTCGCGGTTATATGCTAACTTTGGTTTGGCTTTATCAAAACATGTCGAGTAAGGTGTCATACAATTTGGAATACTATCCCCTCGACACATCTGTCGACGGGGATAGCATTCCACCCTTCCAGAGGGACACGACATGTGTGTAGCCTTAACCCTGGTTAAAGTTAACCAGAGCCTCAGCATCACAAAATGGATGCTGCCACCACAGACACAAGTCTGACCTCCTGTTGCTGGGAGTCCTTCCAGCGAGGGAGGATTGGACAAAGGGATTCCTGCCTTGGGAGGTGCGAGCACCACCCCAGACAGGATTTTGTGTATTGGGTAGGACAGGGCTGAATAGATTGAGACATGCCCGGGGCATGCAAGGTGTCCCCGTGCATAAGCCAGTTCAAACCGGTCCTGGGACTTTCCAGACCCAGGCCTGGCGAGGAGCTGGACAAAGTAAAGGGGGTGTAACCACCCCCCTTCCTGGTCCCACCCAGAGGAGGGACCTAGCAGGTGATCCAACCCTCAGATCGGGAATAAGAGTGGGAGCAGTGCCAGAGCACCTCAGATCATCCTGAATCAACTTGACACTAAGAAGACGACTGGACTTCGACATTCTGCTGCACAGAAGACTGAAGAGCATCTCCCTTGTGGCCTAGGAGTTGCCACCCTGTGAACACAGGTACCAACCAGCGAATCGACATCTGCTTTGCCGCCACCTCCCGCTGGAGCCCGAGCCCAGAGCCTGACAAGACCCAGACTCCCAGACTTTTCACAGCCCGATCCACAGTCCCTGCAAAGAAGGGACCCATGGAGGCACCGAGAGACATGGGACCGGACATCTTGGAAGACACCCGAAGAGCTGACTGCGCATCATCAGAGGCATCCTCGATGTTGTGCTTTGGGGACTGAGAACCCCCACCACCACCATCAGTCCCCCAGAATCTCCACGATCTGCATGGGGCCCTTTTGCATTGTGCCACTCGATGCGCCATCCTGGCCACTAGCCACGTGGTCATTGGCCATCTTGGCAATGAAACAGAAGAACTACACTGTGGGTCTGGTTGCTACAGACTTGCCCTAGCTTCTGTAAAAAGGAGCACCCGCACTGACCTTGCAGGCCTGAGTAACAAGCCTTTTTTGACTCCTGCGTGGCTTGCATTAGCCAAGGCCTGTTTGCTTCAATCAAGTTGCCGACACCGCCAACAGCGAGAAGCCTGCGTGGGACAGCTCGTGACTGACTTCTGGAAGTCCTTGCCCCTCGGTGTCCACGTGGCTGCAGAGAGAAGCTAAACCTCAACGCCTGTTTGCACCCGACATCGCCTGATTCCAATCTGGTTCCACGGTAGTCACTGACTAGTGACTTTGAACATTGTCCCCTCTGCTTTCAGGTCTTCACATCTTCAGATCCACCCTTGGATCCACCGGAACTCTTCACATCGAGCCACCTGCAGCATCTTCAGCTCCAAGCACCATCGACCAGCGTGACGAAACCCGACACTACTTCGACCCTATGCACCCGCTTCCTGTGGGTGAGGTAAATCAGCAACGCCTGGTGTTCCTACACTGGTACATACCTCTAGGGCCTGTGTCTCAAGTTTCAGCTTTCTAGGTCACTCGGAAGGTTCCGAACTAACTAACTTTCTAACTTTTACGCACCATAGACTTTGTATTGGTGAGTGCGTGCACTTTAAACACTGCACCCGAGTACCGCTGGCCTTTCCCGACTTAGTCACTGCTAGTCCCGAACAGCTCCAGCGATTCCAAAGGCCCTAGGCCTGTTTCCTTTTAGATTGGTAGCTCTTATACCACTTTCTTAGTATATGGTTTAGGTGGCCCCTAGGGCTCATTCATATTGTGCAACTTTTGTGTATTTTAAACTGTGTTTTGTTTAACGCTTGTGCTTCTGTGCTCATAAAGAGTTCAGAGGATATTTGTAGTTAATAAATATATATATATATATTTTCAATATATATCTGTGTGGTGTCCTTTCATTTAGTATTCAAGGGGGTTGTGTATGGTAATACAGCTGGCTTCACATGCCTTTCAGAGTTTAGCCTAAGACTGCTTTGTCCACGTTACCACTAGGATAACTGGTCTATAAGGTTGACTTACAACCGATCATCATAAGGGTTGTTTGGACTGATACAAGGTGGTACCAGAGTTGGAAACATCATATATCAGGCCAACTTCTCACAACAATCATTTGTCACATGCACATCCTTTCATCTTTTTGTAATTCAGTTAAGGCTAAAGCAGTGTATATATGTATATATATATACCTATCTTGCTTCTTTCTGCACCCCTCTTGCCTCTTTTCCCACCCCTCTTCCCCCTTTCTGCATGTCTGTTGCTTCTCACTGCACTTCTATTGCCTCTTTCTATACCTCTCTTGCTTCTTTCAGTACCCCACTTGCCTCTCTCTGCAACCTTTCTTTCCTCTTTGTGCACCTTACTTGCCTCATTGTGCACCTCTCTTGTTTCTTTCTGCATCTCTGTTGCTTGTTTATGCACTTCTTTTGCCTGTTTCTGTACCCCTCATGCCTTCTTCTGTACCTTTGTTGTTTCTTACTGCACTGCTCTTGCTTCTTTCTGTACCTCTCTTGCAAATTTCTACACACCTTTTGCCTCTTTTGCCACCCCTCCTGCCTCCTGCACCTCTGTTGGTTCTTTCTGCACAGCTCTTTCTGCACCTCTTTTGCATGTTTCTGCAACTCTCTTGCCTATTTCTATACTCCCATTGCCTCCTTCTGCACCTATTTTGCTTCTTTTTTGCACTACTCTTCCTATTTCTGCATGCCTGTTGCCTCCTTCTGCACCTCTTTTGCTTCTTTCTGCACTTTTCTTGCTTCTTTCTGCACCCATCTTGACTCTTTCTGCACCCCTCTTTCCTCTTTGTATAACTCT
Organism: Lissotriton vulgaris; assembly: GCF_964263255.1. Lineage (NCBI taxonomy): Eukaryota > Metazoa > Chordata > Amphibia > Caudata > Salamandridae > Lissotriton > Lissotriton vulgaris. The sequence goes on from NC_141691.1 coordinate 16,230,228, forward strand.
CTTGCCTCTTTCTACACCTCTCTTCCCCTTTCTGCACCACTCTTGCTTCTTTCTGCACTTCTCTTGTCTCTTTCTCCACACGTCGTGCATCTTTCAGCACCGTAGTTGCTTCTTTCTGTACTTCTCTTCCTTCTTTCTGTACCCCTTGTACCTCCTTTTGCACCTCTGTTGCTTCTTTCTGCACTTTTCCTGGTTCTATCTGCATTTCTCTTGCCTCTTTCTGCATCTTTGAACACCTCGATTGCTTCTTTCTTTACTTTTCTCTCCTGTTTCTGTACCCCTCTTGCCTCTTTCAGCACCTCTGTTGCTTTTTTCTGCAGATACCTTGCCTCTTTCTACACTTCACTTGCCTCTTTCAGCACTCTGTTGTTTTTTTCTGCATATATCTTGCCTCTTTCTGCACCCCTCTCTTCTCTTTCTGGACCTCTCTTTCCCTCATTCTATACCCCTGTTCCCTTTTGTGCACATTTGCTGCCTGTTTCTGCACCTCAGTTGCCTCTTTCTGTAGATCTGTTGCTTCTTTCTGACCTTCTCTTGCATCTTTATGCACCCCTCCTGCCTCTTTCTGCACCTCTATTGCTCCTTTCTGCATTTCTATTGCCTCCTTTAGCACCTTTTGCTTTTTTTGTCTCCTGATCTCTAGCCCCTTTCGGTACCTTGCTTGCGTCTTTCAGTTGCTTTTTTCTGCACCTCTCTTGCCTCTTTCTGCACCCCTGTTCCCTCTTTTTGCACCATTCTGGCTTGTTTCTGTATCTCTCTTGCATCTTTCTGTACCTCAGTTGCCTCTTTCTGGACTACTCCTGCTTTTTCCATTCATGTAGCGCCTCTTTCAGTACCTCTGTTACTTCTTTCTGCACTTCTCTTCCTTCTTTCTTCAACCCTCCTTCCTCTTTCTATACCTCTCTTGCCTCTTTGTGCACCCCTACTACATTTGTCTTCACCCGTCTTGCCTCTTTTTACACCTCTGTTGGTTCTTTCTGCACTGTTCTTTCTATATTCTGCACCTCACTTGCCTCTTTCTGTACTTTTCTTGATTCTTTCTACACCTCTGTTGCTTCTTTCAGGAATTCTCTTGCCTCTTTCTACTATTCTCTTGCTTGTGTCTGCACTTCTTTCACTTATTCCTGCACCTCTGTTGCCTCTTTCTGCACTTCACTTGCTTATTTCTGTACCTCTCTTGACTCTTTTGGCACCTCAGTTACTTCTTACTGTATCCCTCCTACCTCTCTTTGCTTGTTTGTATAAGCTTTATTCGAGACAATTCTCATAAAAGCACATAAAATCAAAACAATTATACAATAATACATAATTACAGAGTAAAAATTCATTAAACATGAAAATACAGCTCATACAACGTTTGCGTATAAAAACCATATGTAGCAGATAATATTACGTGAATCATTATTAAAAGGAATACCAGATTACCTGATTCCCCCCAGGGACCGTCGTCTAATTGCCCAAGCCCAACCCAGGTATTTGGCTACCCCTATGACTATCGAATCCTGAGTTGTTGTACATAAGATTCTTAGAGCCACTGCGCTGTCGCGTGTCCCCAGGTTTTTACAAACCGGCGAGAGCCATTTTCTCCTAGGATTTGTGTAAGAGGGGGTTTGGTCACTTTCAACCCGGGGCCTAACAGTCATATCAACAACCCCATTCCACAGCTGGAGACTACACAATATGTAGTCAATTCGGCTCCTGTTGATACCATTGTCAAAAGTGTAGCTGCCCTCCTTGTCCCCAGGTGTCCTCCCATTCAGTGCTCTTAAACCATGTTCCATACAAATTCCATTCAGTAATACAATCTCTTTTGTCCATCTCTTTACAGGTTTTAGGCATAGAGATGGTACTCCCCAGAGATTATCCTCTTCACTCTCCAGGAGGTCATTTGTGCAGTCCAAAGGTTCAAAAGTCCTGTTGAGGTCCCCTACGATTATCATCACACTTTCCTGGGACTTGGCCTCTATGGCAGCAGACAACAGCTCAATAGTGGGTAAATTGGTTACATTGTTACCTCTCACATAGACATTATACAAATCTATTGGTGGGCCCTTGGCTACGGAGACTCTTAATACTTACAAGTCACTATTTCCCAGGTCCAGCATTTTGATGTTAATGTGCAGGTCCTGTCTAACCCAAACAGTTAGACCTCCCTTGGGCCGCCCTCTCCCCCCTTTTAACGCTGGTATACAATAATTCAAATAACAAAAACAAAAGAGGGGATCACAAGCCCAGGTTTCTTGAAAGCAGCAGATATCATACCCACTTATAAAGTTCACCCAGGATTGGGAATCCAGCTTACTGGCCAACCCAGCAACATTCCAAGATAAAAGCGTACCTATGCTAGCATCTGGCCCATCTCGATTGTTGGTGATTGGAAATACTTGGGCTAGCATTGGGCTTTCAGTAGAATTAGTCAGCCTTTCTAGGTCACCTATTGGATCTACAGTCGCTGGGTGTGGTGTTATAACATTAGTATTTAGGATTCCCAGTCTAAAACCACCTTCTTCAGCCAAACCCCCCGTCTCGGTATTATTGGCCGTTAGGTTAGTAACAATAGTATTACCAAAAACATCACATAACCCTTTTGGCTCGTTATTATTCCCACCTGTACTATCTATGCTGGTTTGTCAATATCCCCATCCCGGGTCCTGCCAACCTACTTGAGAGTTGTAATATGTATATGTGGTATGATTATGACCAACAGGAGGAGGTGGTAAGGGATTGACTGGCCATGATACAGTAGGGGGAATTAGGGGTTCATTGAACAAACTAGTCGTTACACTGGTGGGTCGGGGGTAAAAAAACGTAAGGTCTACAATTCCGATACCTCCCTTGTTTGTTCCCCATCCCTGCCTAGTTATCCATCCCAGATACAACAAGGAGGGGTGCCGGACTGTTCCTAGGCGTGATTAGGGAAAAAGTTAATTGGCGTGACCGAAGGTGTAAGTGTAACACCCAAGGGCATCCATTTTGTTGGATGGATTTGCCTCACACACCCCGAAGGATGTCATGCTTCATCATCGGCGGTTGCTCCTCGTCGGGGAGGCGGTGCAATCCCCGACGGGCTCACCTCAAAGAGGGGCTCTTTGGCGGAGATCTTTTTCCAACAGCCTTATGGTGAGGTGTGGGTGTGTGGGCAGGGAGGTATGTGACGGTGAAAAGGGATATTTAAAATGTAGCTCAGGGTACCGGAATCAACTTTATTCAGGGGGTCCCTAGCTGCAATTAAAACCAGGGGGCTAGCTCACTAGGACTCAACGAGTAAGGTCAGGTGAACCTAGATGGGGCTAGTGGTGAAGACGGTCGACATGTTTCTCGCTGTGGGCAAAAGTTGCCCGCGATTCATCAGGACCTTTAACAAGGTGATCTAAAACATGCTGGTGTCATGTGTGAGTTTTGTGTGTGTTTACCTCTGTGGGAGTTGTCCTATGCCAAACTGTCAAGAACTATCAGCCACATGAGGGGTCGGCGGGATCTAGCATCAAGGATGAGTCCTTAGGTTGAAACTCTAATCTCTCGTGCCTTCGCTGCGTGACCTACCCTTCTCCGCCGAGCTCGAGTAGTTATCCATCCCACCACCCTTGGATCTTGAAAATTGACCACTATACAATCCCCACCCAAGGTTTTCGGTGTGTATCCCATCCAATCTATTCTCCTTACCCCTATGATTAGCCCGTCGATATCGCCAGGCAGAGGACGCTTTTCCTTTAACCAGTGCATGATCTTGTTTTTGAGCATCTGGAAAGTTTCTCTCTGTCCTGGGGGTAGTGGTGGTACATTTATAAGAACTGCTACATAGGGGAAGGAATCTGGGGTGAGATTAATCGGGGGTTTTCTGTGAGGTGGCTTTGCCAAGGGCGGTGGGATAGATTTGGGAGCTTGGGGGATGTGTTGGGGGGCAGGCTTCAACGCCTGTTGTTTATTATTTAGTTGGGTCGGTACTGGAGTTTTATCTACCAGCGGGCATACGTTAGCCCTGTTCCCTCCCACCGGAATGTTTGAGGCTATCTGCATATTATTAATTACGTTTGCAGTTGTTGGCACTTTGCCCGCTTGGTGACGCGCTGTAGCCTCGGCACTCATAACGGTTGGTGGATTTTGTGTCAGGGGAATTGTGGACTGTGCAGGGTGCATTGTGGTCGACTGAGATAGATCAGAACCAACATTCGCTCTCACAGTTCTATCTGCGGATTTTACAATTGCTTTAGTTGTAGGTTTGCTTTGTTTGGGAGGTAAAGGAGAGCTATTTCGTTTTTTTTTTCCCTTATCCTGGGTAACAGGGTTATTAAGGACCTGAGAGTTTGTGCTTGCATCTGCCCTATTCGCTTTAATCAGTGATTTTGTAGAATAGAAATTGTCTAATGTTGTCTGTTCAAAATGGTTCAGCCTATCTGCAAGCTTGGCAATTCTATCCTCAATAGGGGTGAGCAATAATCTAAACAATTTTTCCAATTCAGGGAGCACATTTACAATTGATAGCACCTTTTCTATACATGGTACAGTGGAGTCGGTACAAGGATTGTCTACTTTGTCTTGGCTATCCAAGGAGACAAGATTAATGGGTGAGACACTTTCTGTACTTTGGGTTTCTTCGGTAACAACCTCTCCAATGTTCACGGGTTTGTGTAACTTCCTGAGTTTTTGTGGGGGTTTGACCACCTTTTTAAATTTTCTTACTGACGCTGGTCTTTTCCTTTTGGACCCGAGCTTGGATTGGGCCAATGTAACCTGAGCACCAGAGTCAGGGAGCGGTGTTGGTTGGATTTTACTACCACAGGGATTGTTTGATTCTGTCACAACGTCCTTATTTGATTTTTGGGCCTGAACCTCAAAATGTTCATTTGCAACTGGGAGGTTCACTGATGACAAAGGAGTTACCAGGGTGGGGTAAGCTAGATTTGGAAACTTATCCGTTGAATTCTTGAGTATTTCGATTGATAATCTACGCTCTGCGCGCTTTTCTGCCAAGGTTAACTCTTTATCTATTGCCAGTGAACGGTTAAAAAAGAATTTGTCTAGGGGTCCAATTGCCAGTGGACCAGACTCAACAGGAGGAGTTATCAGGTGGCTATTTACAGAACTTGTTGATGTGGACATTGCCATATTAATCACTAATCAAATCCTACGTGTCGATGCCACTTACTGGAGAAGATGCAATGGGTCACTGGTAAGGGGGGTGGCCCAGCCCGGCCTCTTCCGGCCCCTGACGGCCACAGACGGTCCCGCCCTTGTCCCGGGCTTCTCCCGGCGCCCTCCCGCGTGCTCCCGCGCAGCGGGTATGTCCACTCCTCTTTGTAGGTGGGCTTGAGTCACCAAGGGGGCGGGGCCGGCAGGGAGAGGAGCCCAGCTGGGAACGGGCGCGCGGGGACTCCTGGTCCGTGGAGTCCACCCGCTGTTCCCTCGCAGCCCTGCCGGTCACCAGGTGATTCCCCTTCCAAACAATCAGCTACCGCTGTAACCGCGAAGCGGGACCCGCGCAGCGGGTCCGGCGAGCAGCAGCGGCACAGCAGGCAGGATCACGATCTGTCAGAGAGTAAGTGGCGTGGCGTGGCTTCCAGCAAACAGGCAAATCCGCCGATGAAGGGGCAGGGAGCCTCTTAATGCTTGCAGTGATGGGGGCGGGCCGGCAGGGAGAGGAGCCCAGCTGGGAACGGGCGCGCGGGGACTCCTGGTCCGTGGAGTCCACCCGCTGTTCCCTCGCAGCCCTGCCGGTCACCAGGTGATTCCCCTTCCAAACAATCAGCTACCGCTGTAACCGTGAAGCGGGACCCGCGCAGCGGGTCCGGCGAGCAGCAGCGGCACAGCAGGCAGGATCACGAACTGTCAGAGAGTAAGTGGCGTGGCGTGGCTTCCAGCAAACAGGCAAATCCGCCGATGAAGGGGCAGGGAGCCTCTTAATGCTTGCAGTGATGGGGGCAGGGCCGGCAGGAAGAGGAGCCCAGCTGGGAACGGGCGCGCGGGGACTCCTGGTCCGTGGAGTCCACCCGCTGTTCCCTCGCAGCCCTGCCGGTCACCAGGTGATTCCCCTTCCAAACAATCAGCTACCGCTGTAACCGCGCAGCGGGTCCGGCGAGCAGCAGCGGCACAGCAGGCAGGATCACGAACTGTCAGAGAGTAAGTGGCGTGGCGTGGCTTCCAGCAAACAGGCAAATCCGCCGATGAAGGGGCAGGGAGCCTCTTAATGCTTGCAGTGATGGGGGCGGGGCCGGCAGGGAGAGGAGCCCAGCTGGGAACGGGCGCGCGGGGACTCCTGGTCCGTGGAGTCCACCCGCTGTTCCCTCGCAACCCTGCCGGTCACCAGGTGATTCCCCTTCCAAACAATCAGCTACCGCTGTAACCGCGAAGCGGGACCCGCGCAGCGGGTCCGGCGAGCAGCAGCGGCACAGCAGGCAGGATCACGAACTGTCAGAGAGTAAGTGGCGTGGCGTGGCTTCCAGCAAACAGGAAAATCCGCCGATGAAGGGGCAGGGAGCCTCTTAATGCTTGCAGTGATGGGGGCAGGGCCGGCAGGGAGAGGAGCCCAGCTGGGAACGGGCGCGGGGACTCCTGGTCCGTGGAGTCCACCCGCTGTTCCCTCGCAGCCCTGCCGGTCACCAGGTGATTCCCCTTCCAAACAATCAGCTACCGCTGTAACCGCGAAGCGGGACCCGCGCAGCGGGTCCGGCGAGCAACAGCGGCACAGCAGGCAGGATCACGAACTGTCAGAGAGTAAGTGGCGTGGCTTCCAGCAAACAGGCAAATCCTCTCTTTGCACCCTTCTTCCCTCTTTGCGCAACTCTCTTGCCCCTTGCTACACAACTCTTCCCTCTTTTTTTTCCCTCTCTGGCCCCGTCCTAAAAAAGGAAAGCTGTTGCCCTGGTTACTCGCAAAGAACGGCATTGGCCCCTGGGGGTACATGTTAGGGAAACCGAAGTAGGGGTTTTGCATGTGGCCTAGGTTAGGCCTAACCCCGGGGCCGCAGAAGAACAACCCAGCACAACAACGCACAGGTACACTGGGAAGACGAAAACCCGGTGAGTTCCAACACACGCCAGAAGGCGAGAGAGGCAACTCCGGGGACAAGCAAGTAGACAACCCTACTCGCCAGCCATCACTGGTATTCAACCTGTCCAGCACCCCACTATCCTACAAAGAGATTTCAGTCCTGGAGAAAGGCCTTTCCTTTGTACCGACCACACGACTGGACAAGTTTAAATTGCAAGCGGAACTAGCGCAATTCTTCAGAAAATTGAAACTGAAGTCCTTTTTTGAAAAAACAAACCAAGATGCCCCCCAAACTGATGAGAACCCCAACATCACAGGACTCAGAGTGAAATCCACCTTTGTCCCTCCACCATCCACCGTGCCAGCAGAAATTACAACCTTCGAGCAAGCGGTGTACAATGACATTGAGAAACTCAACCCCACCAATCACTACAACAACATGTCATGGGAAGATAGACAGACGATACAACGCCTGCAAAATAACCCCACCCTAGTAATTAAACCAGCAGACAAAGGGGGTGGCATCGTGCTACTGGACAAAACAGACTATGATGCGGAGTGTCGGAGACTACTCAGCGACAACCGGAATTACCGCAGACTGGAGCAGGACCCCACAGAACAACTACGCACTACAGTGCACAACCTTGTCAAAAGGGCAGCAAATGATGAACACATCTCTAAACAGGAGGCCGAATATCTCTGCCCGGAGAATACCAGAACCCCATACTTCTACAAAGTACCCAAGGTACACAAAGGGGTAATTCCACCACCGGGCAGACCAATTGTATCGGGCATTAACTCCATTCTAGAACCACTCTCAAGATACTGTGACTTCTACTTAAACCCCCTGGTACAAAAGACCCCCACCTACATCAGGGACACCAAACACCTATTACAGGTCATCGACAACATCACCTTTGACCCTGAGACACAGCTACTGGTAGGACTGGATGTGGAAAGCTTATACACCAGCCTCCCACAAGACGCCACCTTACAGGTCCTACATGATATCCTGGAAGAATCTCCCTGGCCATACCAGACACCCAGGAGCTTCGTTATGAATTGTGCAGCCCTTGCCCTCAAAGAAAACTACTTTGAATATGAGGGCACCTTTTATTTACAAACCAACGGAACCTCAATGGGCAGTGTTTTCGCGCCGAGTGTAGCTGGACTTTACGTCCACCACTTTGAGAGCACACACATCAATACGGAAGCCAACCCGTTCAGGAACAACATACAAAAATGGCATCGATACATCGATGACATATTAGTCATCTGGGACGGCCCACAACCTGAACTAGACAACTTCCTGCAATGGCTCAACAACAGAGACCCATACCTTAAGTTTACCTGCACAGCCAGCAACCGGCAACTCTCTTTCTTGGATTTGCAAATAACAGCAAAAGGCGGAAATTTGACAACAACAACCTATTACAAACCGACGGCTAGAAACTCACTGCTGCATTTCAACAGCTTCCACCCCCGGCCTCTAAAAGAAAACTTACCCTTTGGCCAGTTTCTCCGCATTAGAAGGAACTGCTCGGATGTAAACGACTACAAAACGCAATCAGCGGACCTAGCCCAAAAACTAGAAAACCGCGGTTACCCAAAGGCGATCATCAAGAAAACCCAGAAGAGGGCAAGGAACCAGAACCGTGACGCACTACTTGAAGACGTCACCAGAGAAATCGACACACAACCAACAACATGTGTGACCACTTTCAACACTGCCTCCAATGAAGTGGCAAAAATCATAAAAAAGCACTGGAGAATCATCAATTCAGGGCAAAGGAAATGGGAACCCCCCAGGTTCGCCTACAAAAGGTGTCACAATCTCCGTGACCAACTAGTCAGTACCAGACCCAGACCACCACCTAAACCAGACAACACCATCCTTAATGCGTGGGGAAAGCCCAAAGTAACCAGACACTACCCATGCAATGACTGTAGTGTCTGTCACCTGACATCCCACACCAAAACTCTCAACCTGGAACCTAATAAAGTATGGTCCCAGAGAAGCCACACAAACTGCAACTCACAGAATGTGATTTACTTACTAACCTGCAGATGTGGACTCAGATATGTGGGCATGACCACCCGCAAAGTGAGGACTAGGATCACGGAGCACCGCAGCACAATGAGATGCAAGAAAAACATAAGCAAATGGACAAACCACTTTATCACCCACGGCCACACCCCCAATGACTTCACCTGGACAGTCATTGAGCAAATACCAGTCAGCCCGATTAACAACGACAAAAAACTTTTAAACAAAGAACAAAGATGGATATACCGTCTGTCTACAGCCACGGATGGGCTGAATGATGCCATCCCCTGGAACTCCCTGACCCTATGATGTCTATCACATCACCTGGCGAGCCACCCACCAGAACTCTATTGAGTAACCCAGTCTGACCAACAGTGCCTCCCTTTATAAACTATGCCTCCTGGTCTCTATCACCTTCCAGTTTGGCTATTCTGTGCAGATTCATCCATTCCAACCCTTGAGATCTATCAGGGGTCTCAAGAGCCATCCATCCTGCCATGTAAACCCCCTGGTTACCTATCAGGGCCTTAGGTAACATATTCAGTGCTACCTCACCCACACTAGCACTTGAGAACAACCATGTGTCTCAAGCGCTATTCATTTAGCTTTGCAAACTGCCCCGTCACCTATTAGTAGCCAGGGCATCAGGCGAATGAACACTAGCGCAGGCTGTGACACCAGCCGATTCGCGCAACAAAACACTCACTACGGCGCATGCGCGGACCACATCTCGGCCGCGCATGCGCTCATCACTGTAACGCTGACTCCGGCGCATGCACGGACCACTTCCCGGTCGCGCATGCGCGATTCATGACCGCTCCAGCACCCGGCAGCATCACACGCCCACGCAGGCTCTTTAGATCAGCCTCTGCACACACCTGAGCGCTATCTAGACCCGCTTTGCGAGTCTCTCTACCATTGCTTTCCCCCAGGTGCCCTCAATTATGCAATCAATGACAGTATAAAAACCGGCAACTACAGCCATTCATTACCGGTTCTGCGAAGGAGGCACAACAGGTCCCACGCTGCTGCTGGCCAGAAATCCTGTGAGTATGCTGTACATCTCTACAATAGGTAAGCGCTTCCCAAATTTTCTCCCACAGGTCTCCTAACCCTAGTGGTCCTACCTCTCTCTCCCAACTAGGGCCACACCTTGCCACTTCAATAACCTTGGAGTAAAAAACAAGCCTTGAAAGCGTAAGACATGGTCCTTGCGCCAAAATTCTTCACCATTCACTGCAGTATTTTTACCGCTGTTTTAAATCACTACACCCTCGAAGTTCTAGTGCGATTACACAATAATGATACCACCAGTATCATTACACTTGAGCCGCTCATAGCCTGCACCAATTCGCTATTAAGTCGGCTGTCACATTTTTTGATCAATACTTTCTAGTGACTCTTTCTCCCCCATGTTTGTCTTGTACCTGTCCTCAATGTTAAATGTACAGGTGATCTTGAGAAGGGAATCCCCCCTCTCACAGTTAGATACACTTTAGGGCGTGTAGACACATAGACTACACTACACAACCCCTATTTTAACCCACACATATTTTACAGTCCTGATGAAAGCCAGATTAGTAATAAGGCACTGGCTGAAACATGTTGACACTCTAAGGACGTAGGAGGTCGTAACCCGCCTCTAACGTCCCACAGCCTTATTTTTAACCGCTGACGGAGGCCCTTTTAATAAAGTATCCTCACCTCAGGGACCATCCGCCAAGCCTTTTTAACTTCACTTACCTGAACACCCCACACCGCACACACAGTGACATACCTGCTCCGCTGTAATCAGGCGTCAAAGCACACCCGGGACACGCTAGGTGTCACTGGGTGGGCCCGATGATGAAGCATGCCACCAACTAGGTTGGTGGGTGAGGGCTTTCCAAAGACACCCAACTAAGCATGAGCGAATTTTGGGGATCTCGCGTTCGCGAATTTTGCGGATTTGCGGATTCGCAATCCGCAAAATCCGCGAATTCCCGCAAATTTGCGGATTTTTTTTTTTTTGTGTTCGCCCGTGTTTCTGCCAGTTCGCGAGGGTTTTGTACACTTTCGCAAATTGCGAACTTACCTGTCGGGTCGCAAGTTTTGCGAACTTGTTGTTTCTACGTGTCCAGCCTGTTTGGGACACTCTTCTTCATCACTGCCACTCTCTGTCACCACTGCCACTCTCTGACTACTCCTGCCACCCTCTGGCCCACCCATGCCACCCTCTGTTTCATCACCACACCCTCTGGTTGTCCAGTGTACATTATTTTCGGCAAAGCAAAGCACACCTTCCCTGCCTCAAGTGACCTGAATTAATTTGGGGCTGATTAATGTGTCACAGAATATTTTTTTAGCTGGCACCTGCTTCCTTAGTGCGCCCTGATTAGTGATCTTTTGCACTTGCTAAGTGCTTTCATTGTTGCAAAATTAGTTACAACACCTGCCCTGCCCAAACTGACAATAATGAATTAGGGGCTGATTAATGGATTTTAACTTCCAGCCTGGCTCCTGCTTGTCTCCCTTAGCTGTAATTCAGGACCTTTGTGGCATATGTGTAACTATTCTGAGGTTCAGAGCAGGGTCACATAATAGTTTCAACTGGCAACTGAACTCTGGAGGGGCCCCTCAGGAAGCACTACAGGAAATGGCTACTAATGATGAGCCTGAACTTTTGAACCTGGTAAGTAGTTACTTTCAGTTTTGCTAAGATCGTATTTCTGCAATTTTGCACTTATTCGCGGGGCGCGAACTCACGCGAACTCACGCGAACAGTGCGAGCAGTGCGAGCAAAATCCGCTGCTCGCGGATTTGCGGATTTTGCGGGAGATTCGCAAATCTCGCGGATTGCGGATTTCCCGAAAATCCGCAAAATCCGCGAGCGGAACCGATTTTCCGCCCATGCCTACACCCAACAGGTGCCACTGCCAATTGGCAAAACCATACTGAGTCGCTACGAAAACAATAATAATAATGTCAGATTAACCCCTGCTCTTGAGCTAGTCTCCTTTTGATAAACTAAGAGGAGGAGGGATAGCCATCATCTTTAAATACCCGCTCCGATGCTCACTTGAACCTTTCACTATAGCCAACAGTGAGGTGGGCTCATTCATGATCAGGGTCAGTCCTAACCTTACGGTGAAGGGGCTCCTGGTCTATAGACCACCTGGCTCACAAACACGGTTTGTGCCCAGTTTGCTGGAGGGGATTATGTACCCAGCCTTACGAAATAACAAACTCTTACTGCTGGGTGACCTCAATTTCCATCTGGAGGATCCCATCAATAGGGGGGCTGCGGACCTTTGCCAGGAACTTCAGACGCTATAGCTAAGTGTGAAATCTCATGTGCACACCCACTTATTGGATCCTGTGTTTGCCAACTTGGAGGGTGTAGAAGTTACCACCCCCTTCCTATTTCTGGTCCCCTTTATGGTGAAGGGCCTTGACCCTAGAGTCCATGATCAACCATCGTTGAATCAGCCGTGTCGTAAATTAGCGGGTTTCGCATGAAACAAGTTTGACAAAGCCCTGGCCCCAGTTGGGTCCCCGGGGGGCACTGACATTGAAAATGCTTACCTCAATTTAGAGAGGCGTATAATAGAGCATTAGATAATGTGGCCCGCTATTAACTAACAAAGACCCGGGCAGGGCACAGGAATCAGCACCTTGGTTTAACTCTGACTTGCGTCTGGCTAAAACAAAGTGCATGCGCCTTGAGAGGCAATAGAGAAAGGGTTTTTCAAATTGAGACAAATTGGAATATCTTGATAAATGTAAAAAGTATCATGGGCTTATTAGACAGGCCAAGGCTGCGCACTATGTGGACAGAATAGGAGCAGCAGGAAACTCCACCAAAGAATTATTTAAGATCTATAAGGAGATCTCTTTCTTGGCAGCGTCTGTCGCTCCAAAGGAGGGTTCGGTGGAATCATGTAACCGCATTGCAACCTTTTTCTCAGAAAAGGTAGAGAAAATGTATTCCTCCTTTCCTGGGACTGTAAAGACAGGTACAGAATTTGTGGAGAAGATTGGCGGAGCCGGGGAATGTAGGAGGCTGGACAGTTTAACTATCCCTTCACCCGAGCTACTTAGTAACATCTGCCTAAGCATTAAGTCTGGCTCGCCCAGAGACTCTGCCCTGAGTCCCATGCTATTTAATCTTTACATATCCCCCTTGGTGGAAATAGTGGAGGGCTTTGGAATAAGAGTCGGCGAATTGGTAGCCCGCATCATTGGGAGCATGCCCGGTACTTGCTGCCTTAGCTAAAAATCTGGGAGTCTTGATCGACCCTACCCTCAGTATGCGTCAGCAGGTGAATAGAACAGTCTCCACATGCTGGGGCTTAATCTACATCTTGAGGAAGATTAAGCACTATCTATCTCAGCAGGCGAGAAAGCAAGTCATGGTTGTACTTATAGGCTCCCGACTTGATTACTGTAACACGCTGTATGCAGGACTCAACAAGGGGCTGCTTCAGCGCTTACAAATGGTCCAGAATGCGGTGGCCAGGTTTGTGTTAGACCTACCCAAACGTGCGTCAGCCACCTCTGCAAGGAAATCTTTACACTGGCTCGCGATTGAGGATAGGATTTCCTTTAAAATAATATGTCTGACCTATGGGGCCTTAGCAAGAAATAGGTCAGGTAGGATAAGAGACCTTCTGGTTCCTTATACCCCCTCCAGAAATCTGCGTTCCACTAATAAGTCTCTGCTATCTGTACCCCGCGTCCGCAGACCCAAATGGGGTGGCAGAGCTTTCTCTAGCCTAGCCCCGAAAATGTGGAACGCTCTACCTGTGGAAATTAAGTCCCTTCCCACTTTGCAGTCCTTCAGAAAGGCCCTGAAGACTCGGCTATTTGCTAAAGCCTACCTGTAGTTTTGTTTTGCCTCTTTGGAACTTTTTTGATAGGCGCCTTGATGCCTTCGGGTTTTAGTTGCGCAAAATAAGTTACTTTTTCATTTCATTTCATTTCATTAAGAGTCGTGTCATACGCCGACGATACCCAGCTGGTGATCTCCCTATCGCTGGCACCGGATTCAGTAGCTTCCAATTTCAGGGTATGCATGCAGGAGCATGCCTCCTGGATGGCAAATAACACTTAATGGAGCTAAAACTGAGGTGCTTGTGGTAGGAGGTCGTCTGTCAGTGTGGTCGTCGGCGTGGTGGCCTTCAAGCCTGGGCTCTACTCCTATACCATGTGTAGGAAGGTGGATATCTGACTATGGTTACCCCCAAACTTTTTGCCTGGTGTTTAGCTGGTTTTTGACTTAGTTGGCCTGGGATCCTGCTAGTCAGGGCCCCAGGTTGATTGCTCTCTCCTTAAAATGGACTCCATGTACCTTAGGTGCATAACACAATTGGAATTGGTTCACCTTATAGGCCCCTGTAACAGTGTACCATAGGTACCCAGGGCATAGGTGTAGCCAAGGCCTACCAGGGGCTGCAGCATGTATTGTGCCACCCCTGGCCTCCATATTTGACACAACTGGCTAATCACTCAGCTGGGGTAAGTTGGTGTAATCACCTCTTACTGAGGTACAGTATGCCTGTGCCTAACCCTAAACTGGACACATATGTTCCTATCAGCCACTCCTATGGAAGGCCTCATCAATCCTGGAGGCAGAGTGCTTGGAAATATGTGAGATGGTGCTCTAGCATGAGCTGAGCCTGTCTGCAGCTGTCGGGAACCACTCCCTAAGCTGTTCCGGGATATTGCCATACCATATACTCTTAAGTGCATTATAATCCTCGCGGTTAAATGCTATCTTTGGTTTGGCTTTATCAAAACATGTCGAGTAAGGTGTCATACGAATTGGAATACTATCCCCTCGCCAGTTCTGGCGACGGGGATAGCATTCCACCCTTCTGGAGGGACACGACATGTGTGTAGCCTTAACCCCGGTTAAAGTTAAACAGAGCCTCAGCATCACAAAATGGATGCTGCCACCACAGACACGAGTCTGGCCTCCTGCTGCTGACCAAAACTCGGCAGATGGTGGCCTGGACAAAGGGTTTCCTGCCTTGGCAGGTGCGAGCACCACCCCAGACAGGGTTTTGTGTATTGGGTAGGACAGGGCTGAATACAATCAGACATGCCCGGGGCACACAAGGTGTCCCCGTGCATAGGCCAGTCCAAACCGGTCCTGGGACTTTCCAGACCCAGGCTTGGCGCGGAACTGGACAAAGGAAAGGGGGTGTAACCGCCCCCCTTCCTGGTTCCTCCCAGAGGAGGGACCTAGTAGGTGATCCACCCCTCAGATTGGGAATAAGAGTGGGAGCAGTGCCATTGCACGGCAGATCATCCTGAAATCAACTTTAAACAAAGAAGAAGACTGGACTTCGACATTCTGCTGCTCAGAAGACTGAAGAGAATCTCCCTTGTGGCCTAGGAGGGGCCACCCTGTGAACACAGGCATCACCCAGCACCTCGACGTCTGCTTTGCCACCGCCTCCCGCCAGAGCCCGAGCCCAGAGCCCGACAAGACCCAGACTCCCAGACCTCTCAGAGCCCGATCCACAGTCCCTGCAAAGAAGGGACCCGTGGAGGCACCGAGTGACGTGGGACCGGACCTCTTGGAAGACACTCGAAAAGCTGACTGCGCAGCTTCTGAGGCATCCTCGACGTTGTGCTTTGGGGACTAAGAACCCCCACCACGGAGCAGCCATTGCACCGAAGATCAGCCCTCCAGCATCACCACGATCTGCGTGGGGCCCTTTTGCATTGTGCCACTCGACGCGCCATCCCGGCCACTAGCCACGTGGTCAGCGGCCATCTTGGCAACGAAACCGACAATTTACACAGCAGGTCTGGTTGCTCCAGACCTACCCAAGCTCCTGTAAAAAGGAGCACCCGCTCTGACCTTGCTGGTCCGAGTGTTAAGCATCTTTCAACTTCTGCCTGGCTTGCCTTTGCCAAGGCCTGTTTGCTCTGATCAAGTTGCCGACACCGCCAACAGCGAGAAGCCTGCGTGGGACAGCTCGTGACCGACTCCTGGACGTCCTCAACCCTGGGTATCCACGTGGCTGCAGAAAGAAGCTATCTGACAACGCCTGTTTGCACCCGACATCGCCTGGTTCCCATCTGGTTCCACGGTAGTCACTGGCTAGTGACTTTGAACACTGTCCCCTCTGCTTTCAGGTCTTCACCTCTTCAGATCCACCCTTGGATCCACCGGAACTCTTCACATCGAGCCGCCTGCAGCATCTTCAGCTCCAAGCACCATCGACCAGCGTGACGAAACCCGACACTACTTCGACCCTGTGCACCCGCTTCCTGTGGGTGAGGTAACTCAGCTCCTCCGGTGCTCCTGCACTGGTACACATCCCAAGGGCCTGTGTCTTAAGTTTCAGCTCCGTAGGTCACTCGGAAGGTTCCTAACTTCCTAACTTTGTACTTTTTATGCACCATAGACTTTGCATTGGAAAGTGCGTGCACTTTGAACACTGCACCCGAGTCCCGTGGGCCTCTCCCGACTTAGTCACTGCTAGTCTCGAATAGCTCCAGCGATTCCCAAGGCCCTAGGCCTCTTCACTTTCCCATTGGTATCTCTTATACCACTTTCTTAGTATATGGTTTAGGTGGCCCCTAGGGCTCATCCATATTGTGCAACTTTTGTGTATTTTAAACTGTCTTGTGATTTAACGCTTGTGCTTCTGTGCTCATAAAGAGTCCAGGGGATTTTATAGTTAATAAATCAATATATATTTTCAATATATATCTGTGTGGTGTCCCTTTCATTTGGTATTCAAGGGGGTTGTGTATGGTATAACAGCTGGCTTCATATGCCTTTCAGAGTTTAGCCTAAGACTGCTTTGTCCACGTTACCACTAGGATAACTGGTCTACAAGGTTGAATTACAACCATCATCATAAGGGTTGCTTGGCATGGTACAAAGTGATCACTAAGAATTAGTGAGCATTATATACCAGGCCAACTTCTCACATTGGTGAGCAGCGGATTGGGATCTGAGCTTGCTGTTGTTTTACCATTACAATCTTTGAGATTATCATTTGAAAGATCATACAGGTACCTGCTAGGTACATATAAAACAAGACTAGTATACTTAAGTTCTACTGAACTTAGTTGTTGTAGAGCAAAGGGAGTAGCACACCCTAGCTACAACTACTAGATAGGTTTAGTAGGTAAACACCAGTGTAGGTAGATTGCAACACATCCACCCACACTAGAGCAATGTCTGGAGCAGAAGGGTCCAGTGGACTTACTCCTGTTGAGATTGACCCTTCAAGGGCACCATCCAAATTTGCTATTTTTTCCTTTAAGGAATTAAGACAGCTTTGTGTCTTAAGGGGTCTGAAGACAGGGCCTTCCCCTACTACAGACCACCTAAGAGAGCTCTTAGACCAGTCTGAGACTCTAAAGCCCTCTAAAGCAAACCCCACAGGGAATGCTGAAGGAGGCCATCCTTCAGAGGATGACACTGTAGACACCCCTGCCCCTATCATCCTGGTAGATGAGGAAGCCTCCACCACTGGAGCTCCTCAGGTAGATGAGGAAGAGGAAGAGGAAGAGGAGGAGGTGGAAAGCAGTGAGTCAGATGATGACAGAAATAGTCAGGTGCTGGTCAGTAGACTGAACCAGGCTAACTTAAGCTTACTTGGGAATGAATCAGGTAACAACCCATTCAGACCCCCAGGTGGACTTAACCAGAAGCCTAGGAGGAGAAGGACTCACTCAGGTGACTCTGACAACTGCCATGCTTCTAGAGGTTCTCATGGTCACTCCAGAAAGGTGATGACTAGCCCTCAGAGAAGGGAACATGAGACCAAAGTGAGAGAAACTCAAATTAGAGAGGCTGAATTGAGAGTCCAGAGACAAGAGTTAGAAATTGCCCTGGCCCAAGAGAAACTTGCTAGAGCAAGACAGCCTAGAGAGAGTGGATTAGGATCCACTGGTGGCAGCAATATCGAGAAGGATAAAGACAGGTCCTTTGATACAAGAAACCTGAGTAAGATTGTGCCCCCCTACAAAGCTGGGGATGATATCCACAAATGGATGACTGCACTTGAGAGAGCCTGCATGGTACAGTAGATCCCTCAGAGCAGTGGGCAGCAATCTTGTGACTCTCCTTTGAAGGCAGAGGCAGAGACAGACTCCTCACAGTTAGTGATGAGGATTCTAGAAACTACATGGTCCTGAAGAGTGCTCTGATTGATGGGTTGGGCTTAACCACTGAACAGTACAGGTTAATGTTCTGAGATACCCAGAAGACACAGACTCAGGACTGGTCTGAATTTGTTGAATGTGCCACTAAGGCTCTGGAGGGCTGGTTGCTTGGAAGTAAGGTTACTGACTATACAGGATTGTATAATTTAATTATGAGAGAGCAAATCTTAAGTAATTGTCAAAATCAGCTTCTACATCAGCACCTGGTTGACTCTGATCTGACCTCCCCACAAGAATTGGGTAGGAGGGCAGACAAATGGGTCAGAACCAGGATCAGGCCTAAGAACCAGGGTGGTGACCAAAAGAAAGAGACTACCAAGCCTCAAGAGAAGGGTGGGGATAAAAGTAAGGAAAAGACTTCCCCAGGGCCCCAAAACTCCAAGAATGGGGGTGGGTCTCAAGACACTTCTACAACCCAGAAAAAGCCTTATTGTCATACCTGTAAACAGGTGGGGCATTACAAAACAGATAACTGTTGTCCCAAGAATGGCAATAAGGAGAATATACCTCCAGGTAAGGCTCCAACACCTCCTGTCACTGTTAGCAGTGGTCCCCCAGGTGGTGGGAGCACCCCCAAGAATTTGGGTGGGTTTACTTTTGGAGGACAGGTTGACTCTGGCCTATCCAGGTCCCCTAACTCAGATACTCTTGTCTATGAGACTGGCATGGGGTTTGCCAATTTCACTGCTTGCCCAAACACTTTGAGCAAGTATAGAAAGGAGCCCCTCATCAATGGCTTGAAAGTTGAGGCCTTCAGAGACACAGGGGCTAGCATCACAATGGTGGCTGAATGTCTAGTCCCCTCAAGGCAACTTTTACCTGATGCCAAATATCAGGTGACAAACATTGATGGCATAGAATCCAATCATCCCATGGCAGTAGTCAATCTTAGCTGGGGAGGTGTCACTGGCCCAAATAGAGTGGCAGTGTCAGCAAACTTGCCTGTAGATTGCCTACTGGGTAATGATTTGGAAATCTCAGCCTGGGCTGAGGTTGAACAGCAAACCCATTCTAGAATGGTAAATCTCCATGGAAAGGTTAGTGGGGCTGTGATGGCCACAGCCCCAATCCAAGATGTCCTTCCTGAAAAGGTTGGGAGGGCTGAGCAAACCTCAGCCCCATCTTTAGATAACTTCCCTCCTGAAAAGAGTAGCAGGGCTGTACTGGTAACAGCCCATACCCAAACTGAGTCTCCTCCTGAAAAGGTTGGAGGGGCTGTGATGGCCACAGCCCAAACTCAAACAGATACATGGGTAGTGAAGCCTGAAATGATGGATCACTCCACCCAAACAGAGAGCATGGAGGAGGAAGAGAAATCTCCCCCTCACCAGACTTTAGGAAAGGATTTATTTATTTATTTATTTTTTGCACTTATAATGCGCGCAGATACCCACAAAGGGTTTCCCGGCGCAATGATCAGCCTCCTCAGGGAACTGATCTTACCCCTGATGAAGGAACTGTCCCAGAGGTTGTTAGGCCTGGCCTGACAGAGCCTCTGATGGCAGTGGACCCTTCTCAGGAGAGACCCAGTCTGGAGCAGGTAACCTGCCCCTCTCTACCTTACCTTACTCAGCCCAGGGCTGCAGAGGACAAGAAGGACAGTGAGACCCAAAGGGCCCCCTGTCAAATAAAGCACCCCCATCAACAGATTAGGGGCACCGAAACTAGTAGCCCTAGTGAGGTGAAAACTTTAAAAACTCCTGAGGGATCCCCCTTAAAAGTAGTTAGGGACCTCCCCCAGATGGATATTGTTGGGCACAACCAAACCTGGGACCAAAAGGCCCCAAACCTGACCTGTCCCTCCAGTAAGCCAAACAGAGGGACCCAGCCTCCAGCTTTAGGTAGCCAGAGGTTGACCCTGAGAGCACAGTGCAACTCAGTCAAAGAAAGAAAGGCACACATGGTGGAGAGTGATTGGAGGAAGCTGAGCCCTACAGAGGAGTCTCACTTCAGTACTCCACCTCAACACCAGCCTTTGACTTTGCAAAGACACACCACAGGTAGAGATTCCCTATGGTGGAGACCCTCAGATACCCTTAGGGCGAGGGATTGCTTAGTGGACCATGAGACAGGGGGTTACCAAGCCAGAGCTGGTACTTCCTTATATGGCCATTTAGGCAATATAGGCTTACCTGGTCAAGGATAGCCTTATCTCCTTTCGTTTGGGGGGGGGTTATGTAGGAAGGTGGATATCTGACTATGGTTACCCCCAAACTTTTTGCCTGGTGTTTAGCTGGTTTTTGACTTAGTTGGCCTGGGATCCTGCTATTCAGGGCCCCAGGCTGATTGCTCTCTCCTTAAAATGGACTCCATGTACCTTAGGTGCATAACACAATTGGAATTGGTTCACCTTATAGGCCCCTGTAACAGTGTACCATAGGTACCCAGGGCATAGGTGTAGCCAAGGCCTACCAGGGGCTGCAGCATGTATTGTGCCACCCCTGGCCTGGCCTCCATATTTGACACAACTGGCTGATCACTCAGCTGGGGTAAGTTGGTGTAATCAACTCTTACTGAGGTACAGTATGCCTGTGCCTAACCCTAAACTGGACACATATGTTCCTATCAGCCACTCCTATGGAAGGCCTCATCAATCCTGGAGGCAGAGTGCTTGGAAATATGTGAGATGGTGCTCTAGCATGAGCTGAGCCTGTCTGCAGCTGTCGGGAACCACTCCCTAAGCTGTTCCGGGATATTGCCATACCATATACTCTTAAGTGCATTATAATCCTCGCGGTTAAATGCTATCTTTGGTTTGGCTTTATCAAAACATGTTGAGTAAGGTGTCATACGAATTGGAATACTATCCCCTCGCCAGTTCTGGCGACGGGGATAGCATTCCACCCTTCTAGAGGGACACGACATGTGTGTAGCCTTAAACCCGGTTAAAGTTAAACAGAGCCTCAGCATCACAAAATGGATGCTGCCACCACAGACACGAGTCTGGCCTCCTGCTGCTGACCGAAACTCGGCAGAAGGTGGCCTGGACAAAGGGTTTCCTGCCTTGGCAGGTGCGAGCACCACCCCAGACAGGGTTTTGTGTAGTGGGTAGGACAGGGCTGAATAGAATCAGACATGCCCGGGGCACACAAGGTGTCCCCGTGCATAGGCCAGTCCAAACCGGTCCTGGGACTTTCCAGACCCAGGCTTGGCGCGGAACTGGACAAAGGAAAGCGGGTGTAACCGCCCCCCTTCCTGGTTCCTCCCAGAGGAGGGACCTAGTAGGTGATCCACCCCTCAGATTGGGAATAAGAGTGGGAGCAGTGCCATTGCACGGCAGATCATCCTGAAATCAACTTTAAACAAAGAAGAAGACTGGACTTCGACATTCTGCTGCTCAGAAGACTGAAGAGAATGTCCCTTGTGGCCTAGGAGGGGCCACCCTGTGAACACAGGCATCACCCAGCACCTCGACGTCTGCTTTGCCGCCGCCTCCCGCCGGAGCCCGAGCCCAGAGCACGACAAGAACCAGACTCCCAGACCTCTCAGAGCCCGATCCACAGTCCCTGCAAAGAAGGGACCCGTGGAGGCACCGAGTGACGTGGAATCAGACCTCTTGGAAGACACTCGAAAAGCTGACTGCGCAGCTTCTGAGGCATCCTCGACGTTGTGCTTTGGAGACTAAGAACCCCCACCACCGGGCAGCCCTTGCACCGAAGATCAGCCCTCCAGCATCTCCACGATTTGCGTGGGGCCCTTTTGCATTGTGCCACTCGACACGCCATCCCGGCCACTAGCCACGTGGTCAGCGGCCATCTTGGCGACGAAACCGACAATTTACACAGCAGGTCTGGTTGCTCCAGATCTACCCAAGCTCCTATAAAAAGGAGCACCCGCTCTGACCTTGCTGGTCCGAGTGTTGAGCGTCTTTCAACTTCTGCCTGGTTTGCCTTTGCCAAGGCCTGTTTGTTCCGATCAAGTTGCCGACACCGCTAACAGGGAGAAGCCTGCGTGGGACAGCTCGTGACTGACTCCTGGACGTCCTCGACCCCGGGTATCCACGTGGCTGCAGAAAGAAGCTACCCAACAACGCCGGTTTGCACCCGACATCGCCTGGTTCCAATCCGGTTCCACGGTAGTCACTGGCTAGTGACTTTGAACACTGTCCCCTCTGCTTTCAGGTCTTCACCTCTTCAGATCCACCCTTGGATCCACCGGAACTCTTCGCATCGAGCCGCCTGCAGCATCTTCAGCTCCAAGCACCATCGACCAGCGTGACGAAACCCGACACTACTTCGACCCTGTGCACCCGCTTTCTGTGGGTGAGGTAACTCAGCTCCGCTGGTGCTCCTGCACTGGTACACATCCCAAGGGCCTGTGTCTTAAGTTTCAGCTCCGTAGGTCACTCGGAAGGTTCCTAACTTCCTAACTTTGTACTTTTTACGCACAATAGACTTTGCATTGGAAAGTGCGTGCACTTTGAACACTGCACCCGAGTCCCGTGGGCCTCTCCCGACTTAGTCACTGCTAGTCTCGAATAGCTCCAGCGATTCCCAAGGCCCTAGGCCTCTTCACTTTCCCATTGGTATCTCTTATACCACTTTCTTAGTATATGGTTTAGGTGGCCCCTAGGGCTCATCCATATTGTGCAACTTTTGTGTATTTTAAACTGTCTTGTGATTTAACGCTTGTGCTTCTGTGCTCATAAAGAGTCCAGGGGATTTTATAGTTAATAAATCAATATATATTTTCAATATATATCTGTGTGGTGTCCCTTTCATTTGGTATTCAAGGGGGTTGTGTATGGTATAACAGCTGGCTTCACATGCCTTTCAGAGTTTAGCCTAAGACTGCTTTGTCCACGTTACCACTAGGATAACTGCTCTACAAGGTTGAATTACAACCATCATCATAAGGGTTGCTTGGCATGGTACAAAGTGATCACTAAGAATTAGTGAGCATTATATACCAGGCCAACTTCTCACACCATGCACCCAGGTGAAGAACCTGGGTGTATGGTTGGATTCTAACCTTATATTTGAACCGCATACTAGACGTGTAGTGGGGACGTGTTTTGGAGTCCTTAAGGGAATATGGAAAACCATGGATCTCCTCCCCACAGAGGCCAGGAAGACGCTGGTGCATGCACTTGTTATGTCTTGTTTGGATTATGGCAACATACTTTATCTTGGTGCCACTTCTAAATGTTTAAACAGACTTCAGGTGCTGCAGAATGCTGCAGCACAGCTGGTCCTCATGCAACCCAGGAGGGCTGCTTCCAAAAGTGCCTTAAACGTGCTCCACTGGCTTCCTGTTAGAAAGAGATTGCTGTTTAAGGCTCACTGCATTATCCAGGGCACTGGCCCTGTGTATCTGCGGAGTCTCCTCACCTCATATATGCCTGCACGGCCTCTTAGGTCTAGTGGCACTGGCCTGCTGTTAGTCCCGAAGGTTACGAATGCCCGGATGGGTTGTAAGTCCTTTCGGCTTCTGGAGTTGGAATAGACTCCATCTTAACCTCCGGCTGGAATCATCTGAGATGAAGTTTAGGAAGGATCTCAAAACGTACCTGTTTTCACATTAATATTTATGCTCTGACGTCGTCCTAGGTACTGTGGCTCTGCCTCTCCCACTTTCGTAGCGCGGGGACACGCCAACATGGCGTAAACAGGCGCTTTATAAAATTCCTTATTATTATTATGATTATTATTAATATTATCTTTCCGCACCTCTGCTGCCTCTTTATGCACTTCACTTGCTTATTTCTGCACCTCTGTTGCCTCTTTTGGCACCTCAGTAGCTTCTTTCTTCATCCCGCTTACCTGTTTTTGCACCCCTCTTCCCTCTTTGTGCAACTATATTGCCTCTTTCTACACATATCTTCTCTCTTTTTGCACTACTCTTGTCTCTTTCTGCACCTCAGTTGCTTCTTTCTGCACTTCTCTTCCTTCTTTCTACACCCCTTGTGCCTCCTTCTTCACCTCTTGTGCTTCCTTCGGCACTTCTCTTGGTTCTTTCTGCACTGCTGTCGCCTCTTTCTGTATCCCTAGTGGCTCTTTGAGCACTTTTTGTGCATGTTTCCATACTTCTCTTTCTTCTTACTGCACCTCTCTTGCCTCTTTCTGTACCTCTGTCTCCTCTATCACTCTCTTTCCTGCCTATTTATACACCTCTCTTGCCTCTTTCTGTAACTTTGTTGCCTCTTTCTGCACTTCCCTGCTCTTTCTGCACCCTTTTTGACTCTTTCAGCACCTCTGGTACTTCTTTCTGCACTTCTCTTCCTTCTTTCTCCACTTATCTTGCATCTTTCTGCACCTCACTTCCCTCTTTCAGCATCTCTGTTGCTTTTAATTGCAGATCTTGTGCCACTTTCTGCACCTCTTTTCTCTTTCTGCACCTCTATTCCTTCTTTCTATGTGAGTAAAGTAATGTAAAGGACACCTATATAGCGCTCCTATCACTCCAAGGAGTATCTTGGCACTCACCCAACCCAGATGGAGGGGTTGAAGGGAAAAAAGATGACTTACACTTTCCACTACACATTACATCAGCGTCCTACAGGCAACGTCAGTTAAAGAAAAGACCCAGGTTTTTAATGCTTTTCTAAATTGAGTTTCTTGGGACAATGATCGTAAAGAGGGCAGGAGCTTATTCCAGGCCTTGGCGCCCAGTACAAAAAGAGATTTGCCACCTTTGTTGCAAGCTTGAATCGAGGGATTGTGAGCAGATTCTGACTGGCAGACCTCAAACAGCGTGTTGGGTGATATCTTTTAAACCCATTACACAGGTATTTTGGTCCTTGCTGTTGAAATGCCCTGAAGGTGATTATAAGAATCTTAAAAAGAATCCTTTTACCAATTAGTAGCCAATGGAGCGCATTGAGTGCTGCTGAGGCTGGGGACCTACGGGGCCAACGTAATACAAGGCGGGCTGCTGCATGTTGGACCATTTGTAACCTGTGGAGTACGGCTTTATTAGCTCCAGCATATAAGCCATTCCAATAATCCAACCTGGAATTTATTAGGGCCACTGCGACCGTTTTTCTGGCCGCCAGCGGGAGAAGATTAAAGAACTTCCTCAAAGCCTTTATAATCTGGAAGCACGTCCCAGCTACGGCTACCGCTTGATGTTTGAAAGACAGTTGATCGTCGAACTTGATACCCAAGTTACGAGCAGATGTAATTGTGTTGGGGGGGGGGGGTTTCTGCATCAGCAGGCCAACACATTTTTGGGGAAAACAGATTATGATTCCCAAAAGGCAAGATTTCTGTCTTTCCAGCATTACATTTTAAATGATTGTCAGTCATCCATTTAAACGTTGCTGCTAGACACTCCTTAAGATCTTCCTCGGCACCAGGCCGTTCCCTGTCCAACACCAGGATGATCTGGGTGTCGTCAGCATATGATATTGTGCTGATCTGAAATGATGCAATCAGTTTCACTAGGGGAACCATTTACAGGTTAAAAAGTACAAGACTTAGACTCGAGCCCTGAGGGACCCTGGAGCTGACGACCTTTGCTTCAGACTGGTATTGACCGAACACTGTGACTTGGCGTCTATTGCTGAGGAAATTCCTGAGCCATGCCAAGACCTGCCCTCCTACTCCTGCGGCAGCCAACCAGTCCACTAAGATGTTATGTGAGACCGTGTCAAAGGCTGCCGACAGGTCAAGTAGGATTAGGACAGCCTTCTTTCCCTGGTCCATGGTCGTTCGTAGGGTCTCTGCTGTAAACAGCAGGGCCAACTCGGTAGAGTGTTTTGACCGAAACCCTGGCTGGTTGGGGTGGAGAATGTTGTTCTTCTCCAAAAAGCTCGTCAGTTGACTATTGATAAACTTTTCCATCAGTTTGAACAGCACTGGAAGCAGGGAGATAGGACGCAGGTTGGAAAGGGTGGTAGGGTCAGCTAGTGCCTTTTTCTGGAGAGGCTTGACAGCTGCAAGCTTCCAGTCATTAGGAATGTCTGCCGTAGCTAATGATAAATTAATAATCCTATTGATAATAGGATTAACCACCTCTACTAAGGTCTGTAGGACTAAAGGGGGACAAGTATCAACAGGGGATCCAGATTTACTGGCCAGAATAGCCTTGGAGGTCTCTACAAGGGAGACCGGGCAAATTCCTCCAAGCGGGCAGGGGTCCTCACCTCCTCTGTCTGTTCAGGAACTACTGACATAGCGGGTCCTGGAGGGAAAGTCTTCATGATGTCAAGGATTTTATTGTCAAAATAATCAGATATCGCATTGTAGAGATTTTGAGACGGAGGAATCTCCTGCGAAAGGGCTGATGGGTTAATAAAATTCTTTACTGTCTTGAAGATTTCTTTTTGTCCCTGGCCCGCCCTGGGGATGGCCTGTAGGTAATGGGCTTTCTTGGCTAACTTTATTTCAGCATGATACTTCCGTCTCGCTGATCTATAGGCGTTACGGGCGGTAGCATCGTTGTTCCTACGCCACCTCCGTTCCAAGACTCTTACTTCTCCCAGTTCCAATTTCAAGGCCAATGAGAACCATGGGGCACTCTTTTTAGTCTTAATGGCCCTTGAATTATTATTGCTGGTTGATCTCAGTGAGGCACCCGCTCTGGCAATCCAGTTGCAAAAGTTCTGATTGTCAACAGAGGTATGACCTGATAGAACCGGTATACTGACTTTTAACTTTTCTACAACATCAGGTCTGCTGGGTAGTTCTTTCCAGTTAGGAGTGTATTTTTCCTCAGGACTTTTAGTACTTTTTATAGAGGTGACTATAGGTTTAGGATTTAGTGCAATATGAAAAGGGTCAAAGAAGTGATCGGTCCAAGTCTGAGGGCTGGGGGGCTTAACTCTCAGGCTAGTGGAGTTAGAGCAGATGCAATCCAATAAATGTCCTGCTAGATGAGTGGGTTCGCGGTTCAGAAGAGTAAGTCCAAGCACGTCAATGATATCCATAAAGCAACTAACTCCTGGTTCCTTAAGGGAGTCTAAGTGCAGGTTTAAGTCGCCCAGTACTGTAAAATGGGAGAATCTAAGCGCTAGCTCGCTCAGTACATCGCCCACAGTTTCCAGGAACTTTGTTGGAGGTCCCGGAGGGCGATAGATGACGGCACCAGAAAAGGTAAAAAAGTCATGGATACCCAAAGAGAAGGCTAGCGCCTCTGCCCCTTTAATATCTGCCAATTCTTAAGTAGAACATTTGAGGGAGTTACGGTAGATAATATCCAGACCCCCTCCCCGTAGTTCAGGTCTATCTAAGCGTTGGATGAGAAAATTCTGTGGGAGGGCTATGGCTAAGTTGGGATTACACCAGGGTTTTAGCCACGTTTCTGTAACCAGGAGCCAGTCGAGGTTGGTCTCCACAATAAGATCATGAATGTTCTGGGCATTCTTGGAGAGTGACCGAGCGTTAATTAATCCTCCCCGTAGGACAGAGGAATGCAAGGATGTTTTCAGAATAGGCTCAGGGGTCAGCGTAAGCTTACAAAGACCACAGCAAACAGGGCCAAACCATTTGCCAGGATTTACAACGTCCTGACAATGTACATAGGGCACATTGCGGGAAAGCAAGAACTACCTAGACATACCTGAATGTGAGTTGCGAAAGACCAGAGTCCGCACAGAGTCTCCCGCCTCAAGCGCCTCCTTGACGCTGACGGGCGCAGACGGGCAGGACTCTGGCTCGACTCCGGCGCGAGTTGGGCGCGCCCGCTGCACGTCACCGCGGCGCAAGCTCGTGGGAGGTTTAAGTAGAGGCTCACCTCGCCGTCCGCCTGAGCACTGAAGCGCTCAGCCCGATGGCACCACGAGACCCCCCCGGCTATCCCCAAGATGGCCAAGATACACAGCAAGCACTGTAGACCACAAATCTGACTGCTAAAACAGCAGTGGGGGCACGATTATAGTGCAAGTGTGTGGGCAGAGGGTTAAATTAAAAACAGGGGCAAATAAACAATTTTTTGAAATAAAATACAAAAAACGGGAATTATTTAAAATGCGCTAATGGTTCCTACTGCAAGCTCGCTTAAGCGCTGGTGAAGTGTAGAAGCGCCGCGAGTCACTAAATACAGCCTTTCCCTAGGACAGACTCACCAAAGTGGTCGTCTTAAGTAGAGGCTCACCTCACCGTCCGCCTGAGCACTGGAGCGCTCAGCCCGATGGCACCACAAGACCTCCCCGGCTACCCCCAAGATGGCGGCGATACACAGCAAGCACTGTAGACCACAAATCTGACAGCTAAAACACGATTATAGTGCAAGTGTGTCTGCACTTTTACTCCCTGTGTCTGCACTTCTCTTCCTTCTTTCTGTACCTCTCTTTTCTCTTTCTGCACCTCTCTTGCCTCTTTCTGCACACCTAGTTAGCAGCTCCCCTTGCCCAAACGCAATGCCGGTTCCAGTAGGAGGTGGGGAGCTTGTGAGACTCTGGGGGCTTTGGGGCTCCCCCCTTGGTCCGCAGTGAAGAGGCCAGGCCCAGGGGGATGGGGTCCCTGGGGCCAGAAATGGACAAGGGAAGGGGACCACGCGGACCTCCTTCCTAATGATTAATACAAATATTCAAGAATTGGGCATGTTCCGGGGGATGGGTCCTCATAGCAAATATAAATTAATAGAAGTAGACAATTAATTTAGAAAACTTTGGAGTGGTGATCCTAATGTGGCGCTCAGCACAGCCCCCTAGTGTGAATGGGCTGGGTGCGTGGCTCTCAGGGTGACCCTCTAGTATGAACGCACTGAATGAACTACTATCAGCGCGGCCCCCTAGTGTGAACACATGGGGTGTGCGGTTCTCAGCGCAGCACCCGAGTTTTTACAGGTCTTTTAAAGACCATTTACCTGCTAATGAGGCTTCATTGTGTTTTCACCCCTTCTTAGAGCCCCTGCATCTCCACTCTGCCTATGACTGCAAGAATTATACCCCCCTGAAATTTATATCAGCCTCCCCCAAAATTTGGCTCTAGTTGCGCCCCTGACTGGCTTGCGCCGGCTCTGCCGACTCCACTTACACTTATAGAATTCCGAAGATTCTAACCGCCGTATGTCAATGATTCAGCTGTGGGGCTGGGAATATCTTGCAGACAGGATTCTTGGCCTTTTATTACCAGTCAGAATTTCTTGATCCAGAGATCAACAACCTGGGAGGGTATCCACTGAATGAGAATGGAGTATAACTCAATGAGAAATCCAAGCTCCTGGACTTGGTTTTCCAGGCATCTGTGTGGTATTCCCACTAGACAGTGGACCAGATTTTAGTGGGTGCGAACCCAGGGACCTAGAGAAAAGACTGTAGGGGTCCCGTAGCAAAGAAGGCGGGTGCATCAGGAACCGGCGCGGTGCCTACTCACGCTCTGTGAGTATATTCAGCTCTCCTGAGGCTTGGTTTGCAAACATGATGCTCTGCTGGGGTTGCTACTAGTTCGCAGCCAATTGGGGACAGGATTGTGCTCGGCGGTTAGGCTCAGCCAACATATGTATTTATCCAATCACTCTGCCAATCCCCAAGCACATTATAAATTCACTGTACACTCTCCTTGCAGTAGACTAATCATCAACGCTCTACCCATGTATACATAGAAAGGCCCAGACAAAGTTACATAACCAAGGTCTTCCCCACTGCCTGAGGTAACATGGTTGTTTGCGCCATCAACAACACAATGTAATGTGGTAGGGCCCTGGGCCATCATGCATACATAATGAACACACGGACACAGTTAGATAGATAGTAGAACTGGCAACAGGCTTAGCCACTTTTTATTACCAGGGTCACATGTCCAGTGACGTCTGTGCTGGATGTGTATGGGGTGAGTGTAAGCCAGCCCTCAGGGAATGGTTGGTGCTGGCAACAACTGCAACAGTGACCCTTGGACCACACACAGAGATTCAATCATAAAGGGTCCACGACTTGCGGTGCACTAAGGTAGGGGCACCAGATCTTAAATCACACACAAAATATTGTTTCGTAAGGGGTCCATGACTTGTGGTGCACTGAGGTAGCGGCACCAGAGATGTGAAGACATTGTTAATGTCCCTTGTGGATGTTCCTGCTGCCTGAGGTGACATTGTTGCGTCTGGTGTCTACAGCATGAAAGTCAATCATAAAAGGTCCATGACTTGTGATGCACAGAGTTGGTGGCACCTGAATAGCTCAGCGTGTGCGCAGCCAGTGATGATGGCATGTCCTTGACAGGACAGGATTGGATTGGATATTTGTGAGACCTGCTGACCACAGTATAGGCCAGAGGCAGCAGTCATCAAGGCCCCTACATGTGGTGTTGACATGTGGTGCACTGAGTTAGTGGCAACAGTGGCGCTCAGCCACTTGAAAAAATCTGAGGACATAGAGTGCTATTCTCTCTGCAGTTAATAAATCCAGACTGAATTCAAATGGTGAGCCCTGCTGACCGCAGTGTAGGTGTATGGAACAAAAGATAATATGTAGGTTTCATGGACGTTATAGTTAGTTGCTTACTGGACAGTGAAATTAATTAATCAATACTGAATTTGAATTTTGAGCCCTGCTGAGCATAGTGTAGGCCGGAGGCAGCGGTCAGTAAGGGCCCACAGGCATGTGGCATTGAGTTGGCCTTCTCAGAAGTGAACTACTCCCAGAGCCCCAGCCTATCTATTCACACTCCTACGCTGGAGTGGAATATGATATACCAGCCAACTCCACTTCTGCTTCCACTTACGGGGGGGGACGACACAGCTACTCGACCAACATCTTCCCCACTGCCTGAAGCAACATGGGCGGCAGGAGAACATAATTTTCGATGTGGCGCCGGACTACCCGATAATGAAGCCATTGGACACACTTTCAATATGACCTAGGGGATAAGAATTGCAGTATGGCAGTGAATTACTGTGGCTATCATACCACACAAGTCACAATCTTGGCTACAAAATTAATAAGTGATTTCAAGAAAACAGAAGAATATCTATCCTTTTAGTACTTGTCACTTTGATTCGACTACACACTGGCTCAGACGGATGAGCGGAACGCAAAGGTCGGAATTCCACCCCAGTCGCAATACAACATTTTACTAGGGTTATTACGCCAACATAACATAATTCCTACATTACCATGAAGAAGTCCTGTGTTTTTTTTAGGACAAAACACGTTGGCTGTATGTCTTTTAAAGAGAGAACTAAATAAAGGAAGAGAAAAAACCTTGACCAGTATACAACAACTTTATGGATCCTTAGAGAATTATTTTTCATAGGACTATTTTGAATATTGCTATAAAGTGGTGCAAATTTTGTTTTCATTTTGGTTTCATCCACTGTCTACAACACTACAAGCACCAGCAGTATATGTACACATGGAGAGGTCTGTGCTCTGCATAGTGAGGTCTGTCCAGCACATCACCACAACACTTGGCATTGTGTGTATTGTTATTGATGGCTGACTTGCCTCCTTCACACATACTTTGTTGCCACATCTCCAAACATTCAGCTATTGTGTGGCTGAGGGGTCATGCCATTTTGGGAAAGTCCACTGTCCTGTTCTGCGCTGCCTCAGTGGTAGTAGTGGGGTGTTCTGAAGGGAGGTCCTGGGGGTGGTGGCAGTAGGTGTTGTGGCCTTCTTGGGTGTAGGAGCTGAATGATCAGTAGCTCTATGACATGTGTGGGCTTCAGATGTGGCTCTGGGCTGGGCTTCATTTCATAATGTAGGTAGTCGTACTTCTTTACACCAGTAAAAGACAGATGTTAAACTCTTACTGCTGATGCGGCTTATCGCCTGTTTTTGGATTGCATCACAGATTTGGCTGGTCGTTGAAAATATCAGGAAGTGGTGTTTTTGAGGTTTTTTCGACTAGGAACACCTATTCTCCATATCATTAGCGTTAGTTGTCACTCTCATTCATGGCAATGTGTTTTACAGAAACTATCGCTGGAAAACTGGCAATAGTGTTAGTTTTCAACAGGTTGAGAATGGGAGGATAATTCCTTTGATGAGCTAAAGTGCTGATAACTCTGCGATAAGTCCTTGAGAATACCTCCCATTGTTTTTAAAAAAAAGAAAAATTCTGCATTTGTGCGGATTAGTAATCATTGTTTTTTCATCTTTTTTCTTGTGATTCGCATGTAGCTACAACAAAGTCCTAATAAACACACAGGCTCCTTTTAGGGTTACCCTTTCACCAACAGTGGGGACTTATCACCGAGTTATCGACACTTTAGTGCAGCAAAAGTGGTGACAGAATTATCGCCCCATTCTCAAGTTGGTGCATACTGCCACATCGCCCACAGACTGACGGTACCAAAACAGTAGACAATCAACATCCTTACGCAGACAAAGCTACTGGTTGTGCTGCATCTGTTGGCCTCTGGTACCTTCCAACTAACATCTGCAAGAGTTGGAGGAGTCTCACAGCCAGCCCTATTAAACTTCCTCACACGTCTTGGATGCATGTCTACAAAAGCAACATCGGGCTCCAGTATCCGCACCAACCGCTCATCCCAATTCATAGTATTCCTGCACAACTAACCCCAGCTGTTGCTTGATGCCTCTGTGCTCCAGATCCTAGATTGTAGTCATTGAAATGGGGGTACGCCATGTCATGAAGTCTTGTAGTCAACAGTAGTGGAAAAACTGTACTTTATTAGAAAAACCTAAATTAACAACATAAAAACATCAAACAACGAGTGACATTGCCAATGGGGAACAATAACTTGTGGATCAAAATAACTGTAGATTGTCCTGGAAATCCGCAAACTCTGTATTCATAAATGGGTTGGATAAATGAAGACAATGGTCAAGCGTCAGTATGGTTACAAACGTAATATGGTATAATGTATTGCACTTGGACAAACTGGAATGCTTACAGTTATGATCAATGCTGCACAAAATGACCATAAGAGAAGTTTGTGTGGTCGTAACCTTTGTAGGAAAGAAAAGGATGGTTATAACCACACAAACTTCTGTTAGGGTCTCATTATGCAGGATTTATCACACCTGTAAGCATAACGGTTTGTTTCAGCTTCATACACCTGCATGTTCACTTCACCCACACTGAGCAGGAAGAGCTAGAGACCAAGCAAAGAAACCACGCCATAGCAGCCTTCCTGCAAGTGTTGGGGGCAGCTGACTGCACACATGTACTACTTGTACTCCCTACCGACACTTCACACAATCACCGCAAAAGAAACCACACTCATTCCAACAATGTGAAGGCAAAACTGGATCATCAGGCAGTGTGCATGATTCCTATCTTTTTTGCAAGCATCCCAGCCCTGGTCCCCAGACCATTACGCCACCCAGCGATGACTGCCTGACCCTGCACACCCAGACCTCAATGCTCACCTGCTGCCACCAGCGTGTCTCCGAGAGGGCCCACCATGTGCCGAAGCAACCTCCTCAACCGTCACTTGGCAGTTCGGGCTGGACTGTTCCCATGAGGCACAGGGTAGGACTGATCGCTTTGTTCACCCTGAGTTGGCAGGGTATGCCCAGACGTGGGTTCCTTGCTGACTCTACCTCTGGATTCAAGATAGCCTGGCTCATGAGGATTATGAATCCGAAACCGGTCCCGGGATGCTTGTTTACGGTCCAGGGAAGACATGGCTTAGCTGTTCGGGGTGGACTGTTCCCATAAGGCACAGGGTCAGACTGATTTCCATATGGCTATATCTGAGCTGGGGTGGTGGAGTGAGATAAAGAATGGTGATGGATTAAACCCAGATCAGTTGACTGGGGGTAAGTGTTTGATTTGCTCAAACGCTCCATGCATCCTCTCCTTTGGTATCGGTTTGTTCGCCCTGAGTTGGCAGGATGTGCCGAGAAGTGGGTCCCTAGCTCACTCTACAACTGGATTCTAGATAGCCTGACTGATGAGGATTATGAATCCGAAACCGGTCCCAGGATGCTTGTTTCCGGTCCAGGAAAGACATGGCTTTGCAGTATGTTTGGGAGAAATTTGCGTTCCGCTAATTCGTGCGAAAGCGCAATCCGCTGTCCGCATAATTCGCGAATTCGTGCAAATTTGCGGCTTTTTTTGGTTGTGTTCACGGGGCGCTTTGTGTGTTCGTGGACCTCTTGCAGGGCACTGACTGTGAAGTTACCCATGCAGTCGTACATGGGCGCGGCCATCTTGTCCAGATTGCGTATTTCCATTTCCGGGAGCAGTTGCTTGCTCGTGTTGTGCGCGGGGCGCGATTGCGTAGTTGCGTGCGTTTTTGCATGCTCGCGAAAGGAAATATCGCACAAACTTACCCATGCGGTCCTCTATGGGTGCGGCAATCTAGTTTTTCATTCATTGCTATGGTTCTGGGCATGGTGTTTGAATCCTCCCTAATCTTTGTAATCCTTAGTTTCTTTAACTTTTTTTAATCTTTTCTGCTTATTATCTATCTCTCTATTTTTCTACCTCTATATTTTGAGGGTTTTTCTACTTTTGCTTACTTTAAAGCTACTTTTTTAACTCTTTTCTTTTCTTTATTTTTTCCCTATTCTTTCCTATTTTTTTTTCAGCTGTCCAGGACCATGGCAAAGGGAGCCGGGAAGAGGAAGGGGAAGGGTCATGCACCCCGTACCCGGCTCCCATGAAGGCGATTGAGGGGGGAGGATGTAGTGGCCAGTGAGATTTTCACCACGGTGGAGGTGGCCACTCTTATAGTTTTTGTTCTGCGCCAACTCCCTAAGACCGTGAAAGCAGGGGGCAGGCCCGGTCAAGGGTATGGCCTCTGGGAGCGTCACCAGTGGTGGGATTTGGTGTGCCAGGCCATGCGTAGCGAGTCGGGGGTCTGCGCACCTATGACCAATCGACGCACCGGTGGGCCGACATCCTTGACCGGGATCAGGACCTGCACCACCTCCTAGGCATGGAGATCCCTGGCCTTGGTGAGCAGCTATTTAATAACTACTTTGTTTTCTTCTGCTCTGTGTTATATTGCAATTATATGTTTTTCCTGAAGATCAAGAATGCTGCCGATTTGATTACTTTGCAGGTAAATTAATGTTTAAATAGCTTCTGTGGGTGCTCGCCTGCTCAGTGGCATTGCTACTATGATTACTTGTTTGCAACTTTGTGCTCATTTGGCCTAAATATGTATGAGTGTAGTACTTTACAGAACTGCGTAATGCTAGAAAAACTAGAGACTCAAGTCTAGTGCTTCCTTTGTACTCCTGCTGCCACTAAGAAGAAGAGATAGTGGTGGATTGATAGGTTGAGTATAGTATGACTTGTTATTAGTAGTAGGATATTTTTTAGTGGCCTGCAATCATGATGATGGACTGTGTCTGTCACGTAGCGTGCTGCTGAGTGCTGGCAGTCGTAGTATAACCTTTTTGTTGTTGGTTTAGTTAGTGATTTATATAACTTTCCAAGTAGACGGTCTGCGAATTCAGCAATACTGTACTAGTATCCTCCTAGTTGACCAGATCAGATAGGTCAATACATGTAGTGCAATTGTTGCTAATTGGTTTCCCCTAGATAATTTTAGATTGTGGTCAAAGAAATCAAACATTTAAAAAAACAATCATCCATGTTTGTGTTTATTTCATGATCATCAGCACCTCCCAGGGGCAAGAAGACAGCAACACCCCAGACTCCGCCGGAACAGAGCGGGCAGGAACAGTCCTCTGCAGGCTCTTCTGCTGGCCCCAGTAAGTTGTTCTGTTCTTAATATAATTATACTTCCCTAACTTTTACAGCTCCAATTCATTCTAAACTGTTTCCTAATTCTATTGTTTACAAAATAGTCTTTGATCTTCTTGTAGACTGTTTCTACATTCTTATCCTGCCTCTCTACCATCACTCTCTGTGCTACTACTATTTACTATTATTTATGAGTCGGTCTGTGTAGGTAGCTAAGCTTGCCCAGTCGGCAAACGGTGTTAAACAAAACTCCGATTCAGCAGAAGCTCTAGAGGCACTCAGTGCAGTCCTCTGGGTTGCCCTTGCTTTCTATTCCAGTCTTCTTAATGTTAGTGCTTTGACAATTTCCAACAACAAAATGTCAATGTCCACCAAGAATAAGCTAGTAGTTGTCTTTTTGATTTGATAGTTGCACATACCACGCTAGTGTTTCAGGGACTATTCTGCACATACAGAAGTATGGACAAGAGAAATACCACTTTGTTGATGATAGGTGCAGTTCGACTTTCCACATACCTCAGTCAGAAGTAACTGTGCGGGACTCGGGAGCCCTCACCTTGTTGGAACTTCAAGTCCTCCTGGTGGTGATGAGGAGTAGTTGGTTCTGTCTATAACTATAAAAATGTTGCACGTTAAAGAGCAAGCATTCATCAGTTGTGCCAAAAGGAGTTGCATGTTATGGCTAAGCATATAGGTTAACACCCTTCCCAAAACCGTGACTTCTTTTCACGCCCAATAATTGCAAATTGTTTCACATTTTCTTTTCCATTACGAGACGAAATAGGGGGTGGTGTATGGTATCTAAAAATATGACTTGTATTTTCTAGGCGTCACAA
This sequence comes from Lissotriton vulgaris, assembly GCF_964263255.1. Lineage (NCBI taxonomy): Eukaryota > Metazoa > Chordata > Amphibia > Caudata > Salamandridae > Lissotriton > Lissotriton vulgaris. The sequence continues at coordinate 16,266,782 of NC_141691.1, forward strand.
CATCGGATGCGGCACTTCCCACCACCAGTGCCGGGGCTAGCAGCGTGCAGGGGTCCACTCCAGAAGCAGATGCGGCAGCGCCACAAGTGCCACCAGGAGGAGCTGAGGGGGATGGCTCAGCAGCGGCGGACGGTGGTAAGTTATTATTATACTCCTTACTTATTGACATTTTAGAGTAGGCTCGCAAAGGAGTACTACATTTTAGCCAATCATGGAGAAGACAGTCACCCTTGACTTAGCAATAGCATAATCGGCTGTAGTTCTCGAGTAAGCAATGGCCCCCTCTATTTGACTTTAAATCAGCTGGTAAACTTTTATTGTGAAGCCAAGTCATATCAGATGAACTTGAGGGATGTGAAGAACGAAAAGGGAAAGAACTTAGGGTCAATGGAAGGACAAGCGAGTCGTAACAGGGGGCAGTACGAAATATAAATTACATTGAGCAGTAGCCCTTGATGTAACCGAGTATGGCCAGTGCCACCCCTATACAAAAGTAAGAGCTTCCCTATCTCCACCTGCATGTACTGCTTAAAGTAATGCATGCAAGTATGCCTCATCATGGCCTGTGTCTCTTTTTCTTGGGTGCAAGCTGACTGAGTTGGCATTATGCCGGCTACCACAAGTTCACGTACAAGTAATTTCTTTCGCAAAACTAGAGAATAAAAGAAGAATACTGGTGTACTCTCTGACTCTCTGACTATCTATTGAGTCCATAGCGCTGCCTGGTAGTAGAATTCCTGAAACTCCCACTGTTACCGGCCTACAAAGACAGCGGAAAGATACATGCCAAAATGTTATACTGTGCTTGCAAATTGCTAGTGTTACTGTGAGACAACTTTCTGTTGAATTATTTTGTGTTATTGTTAAAGAGTATTGGTTACATTATTTTCTTTCTTTCTTCATATAGATGCTCCCAAAAAGCTCACCAGAAGGGAGATGGCTGTCCGGGCCAGGGCCCGGAAGCTGGAGGCCAATCGGGTAGAATATTGCCGGCTGTGGGCTCGGGAACAGGAAGTGGGGGCGTCAACAACCTCCTCCAGTGCCCCCGTGTCCACCAGCCAGCAGCCTTCAGCACGGCGCCGTGCTCAGACAGCCTCCCTCTGCCGCTCAGCTGCAACAACACCAGCAGCTGCCCCCCCCCCCCCGGAGCCTGGATGGCACGCCTGTGCCACCTACGCCTTGGAGTGGACTACCTGGAGCGCAAGGTGGACAATCTTGAGCAACATCTCCGGGACCTCCCCAATGAGCGGCAGGACCGCCTGTCCACACACTGCCGGAAGTGACTGTGTCCCTTGCCCCTTTTTTAAAGACTGTTGGGGGGGTGGGAATCAGGAGTTGGGGATTATTTGGGACTTTTCAGAGGACTATTTGAAATGGACAATTGTTTGGGTTAGGGAGGGGTGGGACTAGTTTATTTTTCTTAGGGTAAATATATAACTATTTATTTTACATACTTCAACATAGTGTATGTGTTGATGTTATTTTGTGGGGTGGTGGGCGGGGGTTACGGCACGTTTGGTTTCCTCAAACTTACCAGCATGAATTATCTAAAACATCCACAAATGTTCAAAAGTGCCACTAACACAGTTAGTGAATTCAATTGGCCTACTATTACTTTACTAGTACTACTGTCAGTCTCTCCTCCGAGTCCTAGCCCATTATTCTACCTCCCCAAAATGCTTATCTTACCTGTGATTCGTGTTTGAGAATAGAGCTAGGCACAGCGCTGGCTGCATGGCAAATGGTGATCACGCCATCCAGAATCGAAATTCCGTTGTTGTGGTGTTAGTAGGAGTGGTACCACACTAGCAGTAGCAGGATATGAAAAACAAAGTAAATACATGAGACATTGAGTGGCCTGAGAGGAGTATTAGAAGGAACAGTAGCCTAAGCAATGCTGAAGATAAGTATGGGGAAAAAAGAATTGCATGGATGATTATGGCTACAACAAGAACAGTGACACAGCAGCGTAACTAGTCTTCTTGACATGTAGGAGGATGATGTTGACGATGGATCCAATCAATGGTAGGCCTGAAATTCAGAATTTATTTTAAAATACTCATTGTTGTTTTTTAACCAGAAATACAATATACAAGGATTCATCTAGCTGCCTTAAATTGATTGGAGGAGGTTGCTTGCACCTTATCCTCCCCAGCAAGTGTGTGGAATTATTGTTGTCATTTATTCACACCTCAATGAAAACCACACAGCCCGGGGGAAGAGGGTTAGGGTTTGAAACTTGTGGAGAAAGTTTTGTGGAGAGAGGAAAAAAAAACACAGCATGGACAAACAACAAATGAAGATAAACAAATCTTTGTACACAAAGCTATCCATAAATCTTTTAAGGGACATAAAGGAAGTGCAGGCACTACTGCATGTATGACGTTGTTTGCTAAATGGATAGGTTACTGAAAAGTAAGTATTATTTTCTACAATGTACTAACTATGAAGAAACAATGTGACAGTACAGGGCTGCAGTAATTACGTAATTTCACTTGCCTAGCTGCCCTACGAGAGAAGAGAACCACTTAATACATTAAATTAGTTTAAAAAATATCAAAGAAAAAAGTATACAATGGCTGTAGGGATGAATTGAAGCAGAGAGCAAACAAATGCAGAGTCACACTCATAGAAGTTCACAGAAATAACATAGATAAGTAGAAATAAAGATGGATACTGTAACTGTATGTTGTTGTAGTTGTCCTGTTGAATTTGGGAAGTTGCATGCATCCAGCCATTCTTCTTTTTCGCGGTACTCCTCCATTCCATCCGATGCTCTGTCCCTCAATGTTGGGGCCCAGAAGACACCTTGTCCACTGCCTGCCTGGCGGATGAGGAATTTACGGCTCACTAATGGTAAGCCTGAGTTCATCCTTTTTCCCATTGCACAGGGGAAAAGCTGGCCTGTAATTGTTGATGGAAAAACACCACAGAGAAAAATATATAAGGTACGCTGTGTAGTGCAAAAATAACACTTTCAGTTTCAGAGTTGACAGTATTACAATCATACAAGCATCATTTCGAACTACTCCGAGTTTCCTTTTTTAAAGGATGAATAAGTGTGGGCGAATTTTGCGGATCTTTCCCCTCAAGCTAGGTGTAAACTGCAATTTTAGAACAAAATTAGACCTTCCCAGCAGTGCTCCCAGACCTCTCAACCCACCCCCAAAAATCTAGAACACCTCCAAGTAGCCCCCTAAAAACATGCGGTACTGCGGCCTGGTTGAGGCCTACTTGAAAATCGTGCTAAAACGTACTCTGAAAGTAGGCCCAAAACACCCCTTTTCCACCATGGATTTTCTTCAAACCACTTGCAATCAATATTTGACATTCCCAGGAGTGCTGCCAGACCCCTCAACCCACCCCCACAAATATAGAACACCCCCAAACAGCCCCTCAAAAACATGCAATAATGCGGAAAAATATAACTTTTCCACCATGGATTTTTTCCAAACCACTAGCAATCAAAATTAGACCTTCCCAGCAGTGCTCCCAGACCCTTAAACCCAGTTGCAAAACTCTAGAACTCCCCCAAGTAGCCCCCCAAAAACATGCAAAACTGCTACTTGGCACAAGCCCTAACTTAAAATTGTGCCCAAATGCTCTCTGCAACTAGGCCCAAACCCCCCTTTTCCACCATGGATTTTCTCCAAACCACTTGCAATCAAAATTAGACCTTCCCAGCAGTACTCCCAGACCCATCAACCCACCCCCAAGAATCTAGAACACCTCCAAGTAGCCCCCCAAAAACATGCAGTACTGCGACCTGGCAGAGGCCTACTTGAAAATCGTGCTAAAACGCACTCTGAAAGTATGCCCAAAACACCCCTTTTCCACCATGAATTTTATTCAAACCACTTGCAATCAAATATAGACATTCCCAGGAGTGCTGCAAGACCCCTCAACCCACCCCCAAAAATATAGAACATCCCCAAAAAGCCCCCCAAAAACATGCAATGATGCAGAAAAAAAACTTTTCCACCATGGATTTTCTCCAAACCACTTCAAAATTAGAACATCCCAGCAGTACTCCCGGACCCTTAAACCCAGTCACAAAACTCTAGAACACCCCCAAAAACATGCAATACTGCTAAGCCTAAGTTTAAACATGCCAAAACGCTCTCTGCAACAAGGCCCAAACCCCCCTTTTCCACCATGGATTTTCTCCAAACCACTTGCAATAAAAATTAGACCTTCCCACCAGTGCTCCCAGACCCTTAAACCCAGTCGCAGAACTCTAGAACACCCCCAAGTAGCCCCCAAAAACAGACCCCTCAACCCACCCCCAAAAATCTAGAACACCTCCAAGTAGCCCCCCAAAAACATGGGGTACTGCGACCTGGCTGAGGCCTACTTGAAAATCGTGCTAAAACACACTCTGAAAGTAAGCCCAAAACACCCTTTTTCCACCATGGATTTTCTTCAAACCACTTGCAATCCAATCCAATCTAATCCAATCCAAAAATTCTTTATTTCGGTCTATAAGACCATAAAAGATACATGTTATATACAAGCTGACAACATTTTAAAAAAAAAAGAAAAAAAAGGGTTACATTTATAAAAACACATTTACATTAAAAAGGAATAACGCGTCATTCTAGGAACGATGAGGGAAAAAGTCTTTCATAATCAGGAATAAAATAGACATAAATTGATAAAAGCACAGTCCATGAATATAACGACAAGTTCACACTTGGGGGTTTTGTGCAATTAACAGTTTTTTCCTGATGAGCCACATAGCCATAATAAATTTCGCCACAGCAAAAATTACATGAGGCAGAGTACTGGTTTTTAAAACTCTATAGGCATCTATGTAGCTCCTGAAACCCAAATTCCTGCAAAGAGGGACCAACCAGTACTTCCTGGATCTATAATATGCAGGACAGAAGTAAAAAAGATGGGTTTCTTCCTCATCGTGAGAATTACAGCCAGGACAGGATTTATCATCCCTCTGAAGCCATTTGGAGGTAAAAGTTTTGATCGGTAGAGTACCAACCCTCCACTGTATAAACAGCTTCCTAGCAAGGATTGGGAAAATAATGTCCATAAAATCCTCAAACTCATAAGAATTTTTGGATTGCAGGAAACGTTCAGTTAGGTTGCCGTTGTTGGTCGATGTCATAAGTAAATCAAGGCTTTTTTGCTTGTATATTTGGACAAGTCGTTTCCGGGATAACCTTTGGCAGCCTGCTTCAGGGGCTTCCCAGAGTTCAGACAGGTTTAGCCGATACAATTCCTTCTTAACAAAGGCCAGCCAGGGAATTCTATCTCGTTGATTCAGGGCCAATACATGGGTGAGGTCACTCCTGTAATGTTCAAGCTCGCTGGTGGACCAGAGCCTGTGCCAGAATCTTACTGGTTTAGACTCCAGCTCAGCAGCGATAGAGGGTAGACCCACTTCCAGTCTCAAGGGAATCAGGGGTGTGCCACGGGGGAGAGCCAGTAGGCGTCTGAGAAAGATATTTTCTACTCTTGCGAGATCCCGACCTGCTCTGTACCCCCAAAGCTCACTGCCGTACATTGCAGCCGCCTTGGCTTGCGTTTTATACAGTTCTAGAGCCGAACTTATGGGTTTATAGGTTGATGAATTTACAACCTTCAGGATTGCACCAGATAATTGGGTCAGCTTTAGCCGAGATTTCACTATCTGGGGTTCCCAGGACAAATTCTCGTGCAGAGTCACCCCCAGATACTGAAACGTTGTGACCCTTTCTAAGCTGGCCGTGCCCAGAGTGGGATTTGGTCTGCTCTTAGGTGAGGGATTAAAAATCATGAATTTGGTGTTCTCTGTATTGATCTCTAGACCATGTTGTCTACAGAAAAGACCAAATCCATCCAAAATCCTCTGGATCCCCATTGGACTTTTGGAAAGCAGGATGGTGTCGTCAGCAAACATGATAGCTGGCACCCTCCTGCCTGCCAGGGAAGGGGCGTTGTTGTCTTTTACTCCATCTAGGTGGGATATAACACTGTTCACAAAGAGGCAGAACAGGGTCGGCGCCAAGACGCAACCCTGCCTAACCCCCCTGAGAACAGGAAACCTTGCGGAGAGCGCTCCATCCCTCCCACACCTAACCTGCGCATAATTACCATCGTGCAGCCTGATTATGGCATGCAGCAGCTCGGTTGGTACGCCCAGCACCTGAAGGACCTCCCATAGTTTTTTTCGTGGTACCAGGTCAAAGGCTGACCTCAGATCTATGAACACCATGTATAGTCTTCCGCCCTCAATCCTCACCTTTTTCCAGTACAGGAGGATGAGGCGGAAGATCTGGTCCATGGTGGACGTATTTTTTCTGAAGCCATCCTGCAGGGGACTAAGAATCTCATTTGCCTCTATCCAATCCAGGAGCTGGTCCAAAAGGAGACGAGAGAAGAGTTTTTGGGGAACATCTATGAGGCTAATCGGCCTGTAGTTGGCTGGGAGGAGAGGAGAGCCCTTTTTATAAATTGGCACTATCTCTGCTCCCAGCCAAGTACAGGGGATTTCCATACCTCCCAAGATGGCATTGAATAGGATGAGGAGGTAGGGGCCCCAAAATCCAGGATATTGTCTGAAGAAATTAGACATTCCCAGGAGTACTTCCAGACCCCTCAACCCATCCGCAAAAATATAGAACAACCCCAAATAGCCCCCCAAAAACATACATTAATGTGGAAGAAAAAAAAACTTTTCCACCATGGATTTTCTCCAAACCACTTGCAATCAAAATTATACCTTTCCAGCAGTGCTCCCAGACCCTTAAACCCAGTCGCAAAACTCTAAAACACCCCGAAGTAGCCCCCTAAAAAAATGCAATACTACAAGGCCTACGTTTAACAATACCAAAAGGCTCTCTGCAACTAGGCCCAAACCCCCCTTTTTCACCATGGATTTTCTCCAAACCACTTGCGATCAAAATTAGACCTTCCCAGCAGTGCTCCCAGACCCTTAAACCCAGTCGCTAAACTCTAGAACACCCCCAAGTAGCCCCCAAAAACATGCAATACTGCTACCTGGCACGAGCCCAAACTTAAAATCATGCCCAATCGCTCTCTGCAACTACGCCTTAACCCCCCTTTTCCACCATGGATTTTCTCCAAACCACTTGCATCAAAATTATACCTTCCCAGCAGTGCTCCCAGACACCTCAACCCACCCCCAAAAATCTAGAACACCCCCAAGTAGCCTCCCAAAAACATGCAGTGCTGCAGCCTGGCTGAGGCTCACTTGAAAATCATGCTAAAACACACTCTGAAAGTAGGCCCAAAACACCGCTTTTTCATCATGGATTTTCTTCAAACCACTTGCAATCAAAATTAGACATTCCCAGCAGTGCTTCCAGACCCCTCAAACCACCCCCAAAAATATAGAACACCCCCAAAAATATGCAATACTGCCATTCCCAAAACATGGGAAATCGCACCTGACAAAAAAGTGCTGATTTCAGCACTTCCACTACTTCGATCCTCTTTAAACGTACCAGAACACTTGTTCCAGTGATTCCCAAGAATCTCAGCAAGGCAGAACAAAATCGTCCCACTGGAAGGTGTACAAATAGTTTACCCAAACACACGTGCCTGGAAAACACCAAGAAAGGCGAAAATTCAGCCAATTCTGAAAAAACGCCAAACCCCCCTTAAACCTTGACAACATCATTATGAACGAGCCTGCATCGTGCCCTGAGCCCTAGACTCCGGGAACCCTACCAAATTATTAATTAAACCCAAAAACCCTAGTAAACCGCACTGAAACCGAAACCATGAATATGCTGTGTCTGTCTGTGTCAAAGAGCCTAGGTATGCTACAGGTTGCTTCACTCAGTGGTACCTGCCTTGACCATCTGCATAGCCCTGCTGCAAACTTGGGCCAAAAATCTGTTCTGCTCGCAAAATTTGCTGTTTTTGGGCGGCAAATTCACAATCCGCGAATTTCTCAAAATTGCCGAAAATTTGCAAACTCTTGAGCGTAACAGATTTTTGGCCCATGCTTGCGGCAGCGCCATGCAGAAGGTCAAGGCAGGCACCTCTGAGTGAAGCAACCTGATGTAGCATACCTAGGATCTTTGACATAGACAGACAAAGCATATCTAATTGTATGCAGCAAGCCACATATCCCCAATTGTACATGAACTGCTGTACACTGTACTCTGCCTGGAATAACAACACTACACTGCCTCGACCACTCCATACCATGACTTGACAGACATGTAGTTCTGCTTTAGTAGTTGTTGTAGACTGGTTTACCTGTTTGCCACTCACGAATTGGCCATTTTTATTCCCTAAACCGACGCTGATGATCCATCCATTGCAGTGAGTGACTGTAAAGAAAAAAGATATAATATTTATTCAATCATCATGGTATAATGCAACGTAGTGGCCCCTGCAGTTGAAGTACAATTTGAATTAAACAAGGTAAAAAAAAAGCAGAGCAGACTAGAGTTACATTTAGTGTGTAAAACATTAAATAATAACAGAAGACATATGATGCATTTCATGTACAACAAACAAACAGCAATTGCTTTCATCAGAGCCAGACAGCCATTCCTGTCTACTGCATGCCATTTTCTAATCATTACCTGTTCCACTTTTTGTCCGCATCTTTTTCTGAAAGTGCGGGACCACAGAGCAGCCTCTCCTGTCAATTTCAGAAGTAACTGTCAGCGATCAGCAAGTATGTAGTCAGTGTTTCCAGTCCCACGTTTCTTTATTCTGCGTAATCCAGCCATCTGCCTTGAGGGAAATGGATAGGGGGAGTCTGGAGGAGGAGGATAGAAGAGCATAATTGAGTTGTGAACTTGATAACCTCAGGAATGCAGACTGCGGCACCTTCAATTCAATAGGGAAAGAAGATGAAGACAGTGCTGCTGATAGACTTGTTGTGATTATTTGATTAGAGTTTTGTTGTGGTAAAAGTTGCAAAACAAAGAAAGACACACAGGAATAAAAGTGAATAAGGACAAAAAAAGGAAGTCATTTTCAGGCCTCGGTGTCTGGGAAGTATAGGTCGTCCTCAAACTCTATGAATTGAGACAGGAGTATGTCAGGTAACATAGAAGAACTTCCGTCACCTAAGTCGGTGTCCTCTTCTTCCTGCGTGCATTCACGTATTTTGTAATCTGGTGGTATGAAGTGCTGATTCATCTTGATCAATGATAACTTCCCCACATTTTTGGGCGAGAGGCGGGTCTTTTTTGAAGTTACAATGGCACCAACAGCACTGAAAACACGTTCAGAAGACGCACTTGCGAGTGGGCAAGACAAATAATTTAGAGTCAGGTTGGTGACCAGTGGCCATAAAACCCTTTTCCTATACCAATACAGCAATGGGTTCTGATTAACGAAGACCTCTGTCGTGTCATCCAGATAGGCCTGCACCATCGACTGAAGGTTCTCCAGGGTTGCTCCACTTTGCATACCATCTGTGGCCTTTGCATCACTAGAACGAGCAAACCCTTGATGAGTTAGCCAATCCGCTTCCGACAATATTATGGCTGGGCCTGCTGCAGGTGGGGATGATGATACGGTTGCTGGTGTCGTTAACGGCTGTGAGAGAAAGTGACTACCTTCGGCCACAGATTCAGAAGTGGAACTTGTCGCCGGATGGCCTGCTGATTCAGTTGTACTTCTGCCGACTCCTTCAATTTTCTGCCGCTCTTTTTCGAACCGAGTGGGTGACACAGCTAGCCAATGTTCGTACTTTGAAACATCTGCTTCATCAAAAGGTATGAATGCTTTGCTGACCAGTGCCTTTTTCTACCGTGGATCCAGAATAGTGGCACAAATAAAATGTTGTTCTGTATGTATTTTTTTATGCCTTTCATTGTTAACTAGGAGGCTTAAAAACCCTCCGACAACTGATATGTGTCTTGCATTTCAGCATCATCTCGGAACGTTGAAGACACCACCTTCAGTTGGTGCTCTAGCATGCGCAACAATGGGATAGCTTTGCCCACAGAACAGTCCTCCATGCTGACTTCACGCATGAAGACCTCAAAAGGACAAAGCATGTTTGTCAGGCTTGCAACTAGCTTCCATTCCTCCAACTCTAGCCTCATGTATTTCATAGTAGAAACCAGTTTATAGACATACTCATTGATTACCCCCCACTGCTCAGACAGACGCTCATTCATGTAAAAGGTTGAGTTCCAACATGTTGCCACCTCCTGGATGAGTCCTTTTACTGGCAGTCTACGTTCATGTTGAATGCTCCTCAGCTCCTTCCGGGCCTTAAAAGAATGGCTGAACTGAGTGCAGATTCTTCAGCAGGTGGTCAGTAACTTGTTGACTGTGGATTCTTTTTTCAAGAGATCTTACACAACAATGTTGATACTGTGCGACAAACGCGGCACTCTGAAATAGTCACCTACATGCATGGACTTAACTATATTACTGCCATTATCCGTGGAAACATAATCAATCATGCGATTTATTGGATGCAGCTATTCATAGATCTTCCTATCAAACTCCTCCAAAAATTTAGTGGCAGTATGAGATTTATCAATGACAAACATGGCTACGGTTGCATGTTTCCGAGTAGCTTGAAAAACTGTGTCCGTATCAACACCTGCTTTTAACTTGTCTTTAACCCCCGCAAAAGAGACCCAGTGTGCAGTGATGCACATGTAATCAAGGGCTTGGCAACTGGTCCACATGTCTGTTGTCAGGTGGATAGTGTGAACATCACTCTTATGAATAGCTGCGCCAATCACCTCCTGCACATCTTGATGTAGTGCTGGAACAGCAACTTTGGCAAAATAGGACCGGCTAGGAACCTTCCATTTAGGGCAGACTGTTGCCACAAATTCTAGAAAACCCACCCCTTCCATGAAAGAAAAAGGGAGAAGGTCCAGCGCTAGCATTTTAGCCAGATTTGCATTATACAGACGTGCCGTTGGGTGGTTGCGCTCAAATGGCGCATCCAACCAAAACATTCTGCTAATGGTGGTCTGGACCGTTTTACGTGATCAGGATGATGCAGACTTCTTCAACCCAGTTAGGCTCATTGATGTACTTTTTCGTATTGGTGTCTCTCCCAGACTCTTAGTGTGCCTCATACATGTTGCAGGGGTAGAGGGTGTGGGCGATACCACTGCAGTGCTGCTGCCAGGGGTACTGGGTGTACCAGAAAAAAATGTCTGTCACTTTTTCACTTCCCCCCCCGCACAATAAGTACCTCATCATCATCATTAGATGGATACATTTGGATTCGTTGTACTTTTGGCTCCCTGGATCTTCCTTTGGTGTGCATCCCAAACGATAGTGTGTAGTTTTTTCAGATGACCTCTCTGGTCTCCGGTGCCATAGTTGGCACCAAGCTTACCCTGACTAACTACTTGTCTACAAATCGAACAAATGACCATGTTTTCCACCTTTTGGCTAAAAGTATAGATGTCACAAAGTGGGAACTGGTGATGTCTGCTGGTGGTGGAGGTGCTACTTTCAGTTTCAATGCCGGATGAAGTGGAGGATGGGCGTGGCTGAATTCGACTCTGTCGTTCACTTACAGCACCACTACTTAAGGTAATAGAGGTCAAGCTGGATGGAGGTCCCTGCCAGCCCTTCTGACAAGAAAATATGGAAGCTGTAGGTCGTGTTGGTGTTGTAGTTAACTGCGTTGGTGGTGGTACCAGTGCCACACCGCCCACATCCCGCTCAGCAACCATTCGGGATAGGGTCAAAATGGCTGTCTTCTGCATGCCCGCTGGGGCTGGAGTGACGACTGTGATGACTGGATCGTCGTAAGAATAATCATCAGCAGCAGAAGACACCACTTCTCATTCGTCGTCATCACCCACAAGTGGAAGCCTTGCGGGAACCTTCCTGTTAGGCTTAGCTACCTTTGTCGGCTCATGGCGTGCCTCCCCCTCAGACTGCATTTGTGGGTTCCAATCAAGATCAAGATCATCAGAAGGAAGGGTACTTGAAGAAGAGTTTATAGTAGCCCTCCTTGACCATTTTTTGTGCTGGGGATCTGGAAGACAATGGATCATCCTCAGGAGGAGTGGTTTCCTCGGATGATACCTCCGCTTTAATCTCGATTTCCTGATGTGCCCCTACTTCTGGAGGAACAAGCATTGTGGGCAGTTGTGCCGCTCCATGCGCCTCTAGTTGCGCATATCCATGCGCCTCTCCTTGCGCCTCTCCTTTCGCCTCTCCTTGTGCCTCTCCTTGGCCTTTCCTTCTGCCTCTCCTTGCGCATGTATTTGCGCCTCTCATTGCACATGTACTTGCGCCTCTCCTTGCCCATGTACTTGTGCTTGTACTAGTTGCACCTGTGGTTGTCGTTGCAGCTGTGGTTGTTGAACACTAGTCAGCTGAGTTATACCCTGCGTTGATTGTATGCTACTTTCTTGCGATGAGCCAACATCACTGGTCGATGGTGATTGAACAACCAAAGTGGCTGCCTCTGCAGCACTCATGGACTTGGACCTAACTTAGGGGTCGATAAGGATGGTGGAAGGAAACGTCTTCCGTCCGCCATGGTCGACGGATAACATGAAAGACCGCCACAGGCGGATGGTACTACATAAATTGCCACCGCCGCGGACGCAAACAACGCGGAAACAGGCCAACCGCCTCACGACCTGCAGAGGGTCCGGCCGCATGATTAGGATAACCCTGCAACCCCAATGGAACTCACTAGCTCCCACGACCGCCGCGGAATGATCGGAAACGGCGCATGACTGCGGAAGGACCGAATGAACATCACCCCTGCCGTCAAACCAATTCCAAAATGGTGGATGGAATTAAATACAATACACACAAAACAGGACACCCACCCACCTGAAACACCCACCACCAACAACTACATGCCTCAAGCCCCCCCAACACAAACAAGAGCACCCAAGTCACCACACCCACAGAACACTGCCAAAAACCATTGGGACACAACAACCACACAGAGTATAAAAGGAACCCCTCCCACCACCACAATCCATCGCATCATAGCACACCTGTAAGAAAGACGCAAGATCCAGAGGTGGTGGCACGACCTCAAGGCAAGGGTGAAAGGCATCAGGGCCAATAACCACCGGCGGGCACACCACACTGGCGGTGACACTCCCCCAGAGCCCATACCATTTACAGAATGGGAGGAGAAGGTGCTGGGCATACTGCACCTAGAGAGCCTTGATGGAATAGAAGAGGGACAGGAGGCTGGTAAGTACAAACCAATGACCACTACCACACAGCACTACAACTCCCAACAGCCCCCCCATGTTCACAGGGTGTGGGTCCAGCACTACAACTCCCAACAGGCCCTCATGTTCACAGGGAGTGTGGGGCAGGGTGGGGGTCCAGCACTACAACTCCCAACAGGCCCCCATGTTCAGAGGGAGGGTGGTGGAGTGTGGGGGAGGGTGGGGGGGGTTGGTCCAGCACTACGACTCCCAACAGGCCACAATGTTCACAGGGAGGGTGGGGCAGGGTGTGGGTCCAGCACTACAACTCCCAACAGGCCCCCATGTTCACAGGAAGGGTGGTGGAGTGTGGGGGAGGGTGGGGGAGTTGGTCCAGCACTACGACTCCCAACAGGCCCCCATGTTCACAGGGAGGGTGGGGCAGGGTGTGGGTCCAGCACTACAACTCCCAACAGGCCCCCATGTTCACAGGAAGGGTGGTGGAGTGTGGGGGAGGGTGGAGGAGTTGGTCCAGCACTACGACTCCCAACAGGCCCCCATGTTCACAGGGAGGGTGGGGCAGGGTGTTTATCCAGCAGGACAACTCCCAACAGGCCCCCATGTTCACAGGGAGGGTGGTGAGGTGTGGGGGAGGGTGGGGGGCTTGGTCCAGCACTATGACTCCCAACAGGCCCCCATGTTCACAGGGAGGGTGGGGCAGGGTGTGGGTCCAGCACTAGGACTCCCAACAGGCCCACATGTTCACAGGGAGGGTGGGGCAGGGTGGGGGTCCAGCACTGCGACCCCCAAAAGGCCACCATGTCCCGGCCCACAGCAAGATGTAGTCCGCCTACCATGTGCAGACCACTGCATCTCCCTCTGGAAACTCATATGTTAGTAGCCTTCTTCACAGGGGCACCATCCAATAGTAGGAAAGGCCCACACATATCCAAGTATTGTCTCCCCACCTCCCCACCACCATAATCCCCAGTAGTGTGGAACACACCAATTTGATGACATCAACAACCATGTCCTCATGCCCTACAAAGTAGAAATGTCACAACAACAAACCTGTCATGTCCACAGCATGGATTTCCATAATCTTGCCCCTCAGGTGACCGTGAACTGACAGGAGAAACCAGCAGCCGCCAGCACCAGTCTCCCACCTCACAGCATGGACTCTCAGGTGATGATCCGGTGGACACCTCGGGTGCGGAGGACGATACCGGCCCAACTACACTCTAAGGGCCATCAGGATCACAGGACAACCCTGCCTCCACCGCCATCAACACTGGACCAACAGCACCTACTGCCTCTGTGACCTGTGCAGCTACCACCAACACCACCACCACCACTCCTGCAACGGATATCCTACCTGAGCCATCAGACGATGATGGACCATCTACATCACAGGCCAGCAGGCAGAGTGGACGGGTGAGGACACAGGTGACCGCCCACGTCACTAACAGAAGTGCAGCTGCAAGGCGAGGCCTTGAACAACACCCAGCCCATCCTGGGACAGAGACACTGGAAGCCATTTCCAGAGTGGAAGCCTCCTACGTGCGGTCGCAGGCACAGTCCGATCGTGCCCACCAAGACTCCATAGACACGTGCCAGCTGTTGCGGTCAGTGGACACCCGTTTGGGACAAATAGTTGAGATCATGGGGCAGCAAACAGATCTTTGGAGGGAGTGGTTATCCCGCACCACACCACCTCCTCCTCCCCCAAGTGGCCAGCGGGATAGGGCACCAAGCCCACCTCCCCCTCCCCCAAGTGGCCAGCGGGATAGGGCACCAACACCACCCCCCTCTCTCCTAAGAGGACAGCAGGACAGACCACCAACACCACCACCACCATCACCTGAGGCCACTGACAGGGAGGTCGGCCCACAAAAACCTGCCCCCACAGCTGGCACCGCTCTAGCTCCAAGACGGAGGGGTCGTCCGAGGCTGCATACAGCTCACAGCAGTGGCAATGCACCAACCACCCGCTCAAAGAGGGGCCGCCACTGACTTCACCCTTCCTTGAGCTTGGCATTGACTCTGCAAACTATCCTGGACCACAATGCCAAGCATTGGCACACGTCTGTTGGACTAGGTATACATCACACAATGTGGTGTTCCCATGGTGTTTTCATCCGACCAGACCTTCAACTCTCACTTCCCCACCAACACCTATGTGTAAATATGCATTAACAGTAATCCACACCCTCTAAATAAACACCTCGTAAACACTCAATGATGTGTGACCTCCTTGTTTCATTCAAAGGTTTGTCTTAGTAATTGTCATTACCAGGTGCAGGTATCAATGTACTTGACAATCATGTCTCTGTGGGAGTGACCTAGGGAAAATGAGACAACAACAAGCACAGATCAGGAAACTGATTCACAACCATCACACCACAACATACAGCAAACCACAAACCACACTCATCTCAAATTAAGCGGATCACAGGACACACATCAGGGTGCATTTGACGTACACCATGTCCCACACCCATTTGCAAACAGAACATACCAGAACAGCAACCATCCACACACCTCATCCACACATCACCAGCTAACATACATCACGCTTCGAACACCAGCAAAAGAGGTAGTTACTCACATTTAACTAAAGTAGCGAGCAATGAGCTGATGCCTCTGGTCCACACCTTCTTGCTCCCCACTATCCTCATCACTGGACATGGGTGGTATTGGAGGCGGAGCAACCTGTTGGTCTGTAGGGTCCATGATCAGTTCAATGTTGTTGCGTAAGGCCAGGTTGTGTAGCATGCAGCAGGCAACCACAATTTTGCATACTTTTCGGGGGTGAGTATGGCAGGGCCCCTCCGGTTTTATCAAGGCAGCGAAACCTAGACTTCAGCAGTCCAAACATACGTTTCACCACCCTACGTGTCCTCCCATGGGCAACATTGTAGTTCATTTCTCCTGGGGTGGTTGGATTCCGTAGGGGGCTCAGCAGCCATGGTCGGTTTGGGTACGCAGAGTCGCCTAGGTGGGGGGATGACAGACACATTCATAATTACCAGGATTGGTGTTAATAGCATGTCACACATACAACGCAGTAGTCATCACAGCACACTCACCTACAAGCCACGCACGTTCTTGATGCAAATTAGCCATCAGTTGGGGGACAATGCTGCTCCACAGGATGTGGGAGTCATGTGCGGACCCTGGAAACCTTGCGCACATATGTGAGATGATATTGTCAGCCAGGCACACCACTTGCACATTAGTAGAGCGGTAGTGCTTCCTATTACGATTGACGGCTTCACGTGCCTGGGGAGGAATCAGACCAGTATGTGTCCCATCAATGGCACCCACTACGTGTGGGATCTGGGCCAGGGCATAGAAGTCACCCTTTACTGCAGGCAGCTCTGCCGGACGTGGGAAATGGATGTAATCATCTTTGTAAGACATCATGGCATCTAGCACATCCCACAGTACCATGATGAACATGGATTGGGACAACCCCCGGCATGTCCAACTGTGTACTGGAAAGTGCTAGTTGCAAACAAGTGAAGTGCCGCCATCACCTTTGCTGTGGGTGTAATTGATCCTGGATATGTCCTGCGTGGCTGAAGATGAGGTGAAAATTGGCCGACAAGGTCCTGCAACCTCCGTCTGTCCAGCCAGAATTTGCGAATCACCTCCTCGTCAACCATGGCCTCCAGCACAGTGTATGGTTAATGCACATTTGGAGCCCTCCTGTGTGGGAGTAGATGGGAGCAGATGTCAATTCACCAACAACGCACATCTGGGCCACACCATCAAATCTTGACCAACACAATACAAATTATACATGTACCAAACACTGATTCTATGTGTAACGTGACCAAAATATAAGGCACTACAGCTGACTACACACACATTGTACATCCTGAAACAACATCCGTTGTAATAAAATGTCAAAGGTCATGTGCAGACATGTTGAAAGGACTGCCAACATAACATGACAGACCCAAGTATGGAGAAGCGTTGACACAGACACACCATGACGTGTACACACAACACGAACATGGACCACACCCTCATTGTCATCATGCACCCATTACACCACCTAAAATGCTCTGCATCCCCACATGACAGGCATGGGCATACAACAAGCAACACACATAAGCATACCCAGTAAGCATGTTTACCACCATCAAT
This sequence comes from Lissotriton vulgaris, assembly GCF_964263255.1. Classification (NCBI taxonomy): domain Eukaryota; kingdom Metazoa; phylum Chordata; class Amphibia; order Caudata; family Salamandridae; genus Lissotriton; species Lissotriton vulgaris. Next base: position 16,284,037 of record NC_141691.1, read on the forward strand.
GCAACTTGCACACACAAACCACACACTCACGACAGCTTCTGGATGTGGGTACACAGCTGTGATGTACTGTGAAGATGTGTACCAATAAAAACGTGTGAACACAAAAACAAGATGTATAAACATAGCCATGCACATGTGACGCTACTTGGGTTCACATCACGGGCATATGTTCAACACTGGCCAGGTCAACAGTATGGCCACACATGGCAACAATGGGCATAACTGATACACGTGTACACGTGCCATTGACATGATATAATGAATACTGTTGATTTCCTGACATGTCCTGACACACATGTACTAGGATGAACATAACATGTGTGTGGAGACATGCATTGTGTGGACACACAACATTGAGGTACGCCTTCCCCAACACATGAGTTGATACTTGACAGTGCAATAGTGCATTACATTTGCTGAGTTGGCAAGGACCATCACAGTCACACCCCGCAAACAGCATGTGCGCAATACCAAGACGGTGCATCATTTGAAATCATCACTCACTGGCATCGCAATGGCGGAGCACACATTCTGCGTAGGTGGGGCAGGCTAACACATACATTTGAAAGGACAACTAGACATGACAGTTTTTATCCCCCTTACAGTCAGATAGCAGCACCCACCGCAGACAGACGGGCCTGGCCGCACACCCACCGCCAGGTGCAGGCGGTGGGTGACCGCCGGGTGCTGGCGGTGGTGAACAGCCATGTGTACAGATATCAGCCTGGCATGGTTGCCCCAGGCCGCTCACACACCACCGGGTGCCGGCATTGGTGAACCGCCATGTGTACAGATATCAGCCTGCCATGGTTGCCCCTGGCCGCTTACACACCGTCGGGTGCAGGCGGTGGGTACCGCTGGGTGCAGGTGGTGGGTGACCGCCAGGTGCAGGCGGTGGGTGAGTGGCCATTGGCAACGATGCCAGGTTGATATCTGTACACATGGCGGTTCACCACCGCCCGCACCTGGGGGTAACCCACCGCCTGCACCCGGCGGTCGGTGAGCAGCCAGGCCTGGCGGTGTGTGGTGGGTGCTGCAATGTGACTGTGAGGGGGGGTTCCAACTGCCATTCCCACTTGCACATTCAAATGTATATGTTAGTCTGCCTGACATGGTCACTGACTCCTGGCTGCTGCAATCTTGGCGGTGTGCTGTGTGAACTTCACATGTGCTGTGCTGTGCATGGCTGCTGCAGGATACGTGTTGCTCCTATCTGTGTGGCTGTCCATATGTCCACTGACTTTCCCATTTTTTCTCCCATCATGGTAGGTCAAGCTGCACCTTTGCAAGGCCATGTGGAGGACCATAGCACGTGATGTACGGGCAGTGGGGGTGTGCAAAAGGCGACACACACACTGCCACAAGCGCTGGGACGACATCTCCAGGCTCTACAAGAATGTGGTGGAGATGACACTGGGGCAGATTCCATGATCATACCAGCTTGCACGACGCACCATGACCCCTCTGATGCTCCGTATCATTGCAGTGACACATCCTGACCTATACGCTCGATTGAGAGAGGATCAGCAGCAAAATAGCGGTAAGCACATTGAATGTGTCTGTGACTTGTGAGTGCATGCATTTATTGATGCCAGGCACAGTAGTCACATCCGTGGTGTGTATGTGGTGCTGCAATAGCATGTTGGTGCCATTGTCGGGGTGTTGCATTGGCTCACATGTCAGCCAGGTTGACACACCAGTTGCATTGAAGTGCAGGGTCACAGGACATGCCCTTGATGTCTGTGTTCTCATGGCGACACATGTGTGGTGGTTGGCATGCAATTGCCCTGCTAGTTAGAAGTACATGTTTCACAGGCACCCCCGGTTCTTTGACATGAAGATGTATGGTAGTGGTGGTCATTGTGCAGGATGGGGTCTACATGTTGCTCAGCAGTCAAGGTGTTTCGTGTTTTGAAATTTGCAGTATGGAGTACTTTCAGCTTTGGCCGAGGGCACTGACCCACAAACGACAGAGCTCAGTGGTGGCAATGCATCAGAATCCGGAAACACACACATGCAGACTGAGACTGAAGAGGGCAGCCCCGGAGAGGGGGATAGGACTGTCCCTGAGGACTCACATGTGGAGACTCCATCGTCCTCATCTTCAGACGGTGTTGGTGAGTCAGCACTGTTGGAGACACCTTCAGTCAGTACACAGCACACAGGGCCAACACTGCCACCAACTGCAACAAGTACTGCTCGTGCTCGCCAGAGTAAGGGGAGCAGAGTGGCCTTTGGTGCAGGCACCGCTGCCCATGCCCTTTATGCTGAGGCCGTTGATGTGCTGTGACAGTTGTGTGTAGGGCAGACCAACATGATCAATGCATTCCTAGACCACGATAGGAAGTTGGGGCAGGTGGTAGCATTCATGGAGGGGATGCATGGCGATGTTGCTGGTCCACATAGGACAGTTCAGTCATTAACCAGCGCAGTGTCTGCAGCCATTCAAAATTCGCAGGCACAACCTTCTACTTCAGTTCCCCCATCTACACCACTTGATGCGTCAGCGGAGAGTGACAATTCTGAGTAGAGCACATTTTCGGGATATTGCACGAGAAGCAGCCACAGGCAGCAAGGCAGGGCATGGAGGGCACAGACACCATCCCCTAGGACAGGGAAATATTTCACAGACCACGACATCAGCTACCCTGCAGTGAGATAAATAACGGTGATGGATCAAGCCCTGATCTTTGGACTGGGTAAGAGTGGTCTGCTTAATTCAGACACTCTGTTCATCACCACCCCCTTTTCTGAATCGTTAGATATACCTGGTCTGTTATGTACACTGCCCTGTTGCTGTCATGATACTGCATTTTGCCCCTCTCATGTGCTGCCTCTGATGTCCCTGCTCTGTTCCATGGACTGTTGTTGCACTTTGCCCCTCTCATGTGCTGCCTCAGATGGACCTGCTCTGTGCCTTGCCATGGACTGTTGATGCACTTTGCCCCTCTCATGTGCTGCCTCAGATGGACCTGCTCTGTTATGAACACTGCCCTGTTGCTGTCATGATACTGCATTGTGCCCCTCTCATGTGCTGCCTCTGATGTCCCTGCTCGGTGCCATGGACTGTTGTTGCACTTTGCCCCTCTCATGTGCTGCCTCAGATGGACCAGCTCTGTTATGAACACTGCCCTGTTGCTGTCATGATACTGCATTGTGCCACTCTCATGTGCTGCCTCAGATGGACCTGCTCTGTGCCATGGACTGTTGTTGCACTTGTCCCCTCTCATGTGCTGCCTCTGTGCTATGGACTGTTGTTGTACTTTGCCCCTGTCATGTGCTGCCTCAGATGGACATGCTCTGTGCCTTGCCATGGACTGTTAATGCACTTGTCCCCTCTCATGTGCTGCCTCTGATGTCCCTGCTCTGTGCCATGGACTGTTAATGCACGTGTCCCCTCTCAGGTGCCGCCTATGATGTCCCTGCTCTGTGCCATGGACTGTTGTTGCACTTTGCCCCTCTCTTGTGCTTCCTAAGATGGACCTGCTCTGTGCCATGGACTGTTGATGCACTTGGCCCCTCTCATGTGCTGCCTCTGATGTCCCTGCTCTGTGCCATGGACTGTTGTTGCATTTTGCCCCTCTCATGTGCTGCCTCAGATGGACCTGCTCTGTTCTGAACACTGCCCTGTTGCTGTAATGATACTGCATTGTGCCCTCTCATGTGCTGCCTTAGATGTACCTGCTCTGTTATAAACACTGCCCTGTTGCTGTAATGATAATGCATTGTGCCATCTCATGTGCGACCTGTGGTGTACCTTTTCTGTTGTATCCTGTGCCCATGCTCCTGCCTACTCTAGGAGGTATTTAGTAATATGTGCAATAAACAATGTAATTGTGTGTGGTGGTTTCTGTGTGTCATTCCTGGTTGTCTACTTGCATTGTTAATATATTGGTGGTATCATAAATGCTGTTTACCCGACATGTACCTCCCCCCTCCCCACGTGACGGACCGGCAGGTACTCCCCTTCCGGCATTGTTTGTTGTGTTTGCATACCTGCGTCGGCATCGGCGATGGTCCATGACTTGTTGGTGGTGGAGCACAAAGAGGATCGGAAATGCGGTCAGCGCTGGGTCCATGACGGAGATCTGAATGTGGTGGGTATCTCTGCAATGTCTTGGCTCTCCGCTGTGGTGAATCCACTGTGTTCAGGCTGGTGGTTTTTCCGCTGCGATTTGCTGTGTCTTATCCACTATAGTAATTAAGTGGACGGTCGGAGACGTCATTCCGTACGGCGGTGTCTCTGATTGGTTACGTCCGCCACAGGGTCGGGTGTATTTCCCTGGCGGTTCTTGTTCTTCCACGGCGTACGTACTTTTAACAGTGATTCCCATCCTAATGTGGCGGACGGACAGACCGCGGCTGGCGGACGGAAAAAAGGCATTTTCCACCTACTTCATGCCGGCGGACGTCCTTCAGTCCGCCATCCTAATGACCCCCTTGGTGTTGTGGCACTGAGCCCAATGAAGCGGAGGTGCCGCTCCCAGCTTGGTCCCCGGCCGACCCCACTGCTGCAGGCGTTGTTTTTTTCCCCGAAAAAAGTGTCTGTGGGCACACCAGTCTCCTTGGTAAGTGGCAGCACTTGCTTCTTCTGCTCCTTCTTACTGGCAGTAGCAACTTTCTTTGTAGAGGAGCTACGGCCACCTTTCTTTGGGCCCATCTTCTTCAGATGTCAGAACAGCAGGCCGCAGTTGCACAAGTTACAGAGTTGTCTGGTGCCACACTTGACGTCACGTGATGTTGTGCTGCACACACCGCTGCAGGACTTCTTCCCGGCACTGGTGGTTCTCTTGTGCACCTAAAAGCAAAGAAAGCCAGAGGAACCTCAGTTAAACACCCCCAAAAGTCGAAAAACAGACAACAAAACACCACAATCCAATGCCATCCATGCCCTCAATGATGTTTAAATTCAAGGGGCCTCACACAAAGCCTTGGTCTATGCACCACTCACTACCCCTGGGCAAAGTGGGTGAAAGCAGGGCAGGCTGGGTGCAGGCCTATGGCTCAAAGCACACTGCCTGGCTTCAAATTGGCCCCTTTTCCTCCAGCCACATGGCTAGTCCCTGCCTGGACCTGGCCTCAAAATGGCCCGACCCACATGGTCAAGGCCCAACAGAACCCACAAAGTCGAAAAACACACAAAAAACACCAAAATCCAATGCCATCCATGCCCTTAATGATGTTTAAATTCAAGAGGCTCCGCACAAAGCCTTGGTCCATGCACCACTCAATAACCCTGGGCCTACTGACTAGTGAGGCTGTACAGGCACCCCAAAATTATTTTTAAAAAAATCCACAAATAACAGTGAGCTAAAATTGGTAAACAACCATTACAATGCAACTATTACAATGTACAACTTTTACAACGTAACTTTTACAACACAGGATCTTTTACAACGCATGCCATTACAACGCATGGATTTACAACGCAGATGTCATTACAACTCATACCATTACAATGCATTTATGGGTAAGTATATATTTTTTAATTTATTTTTTTGTTAGTAAGTAGGTTTGTTTGTTTTTAATACTTGAGTATTTTTTGTTACTAGAGTATTTTTTAAAAAGTTAAATCATTTTTTTGTTTCTTTCATTTTTAAGTTCAAGGGATTTGTGAATTAAATTGAATATTTTGATAATTTTATAGAGAATAATTCATACTCCAGTATTAAACAAACATTTTGTAAGAAGAACACTTAAAAGAGTTAAAAAAATTAAAAACAAAATCTTTTATTTTAAAAATTAATACTCTGGTATTAAGCACTTATGTTTATTAAAACAAAAATAAGAATTTTAAAATAAACTAGTATTTATTATTTAAATACTCTAGTATTAAACATACATGTTTTAAGAAAAGCAATATATATTAAGTATGTATTTTATATATTACTCTTACCAAACTATTACTCCTCCCTGGAGTTAGAATAGTTATTGGAACCCCTACACTATCCAGAACTTACCCTAACATTACATTCAACTGGATTTGGAATAGTATTTTGAAACTCTACACTATCCAGCACTTAGCCTACTATTACATCCCTGGAGTCGGAATATTAATTTGTATCCCTACACTATCCAGCACTAACCCTACTATTACACCCCCTTGGAGTGAGAATAGTAATTTGAACCCCTACACTATCCAGCACTTACCCTACTATTACACCACCCAGGAGTTAGAATAGTAATTGTAACCCCCACACTATCGAGGACTTACCCTACTATTACACACCTCTGGAGTTAGAATAGTAATGTGAACCCCTACACAATCCAGCACTTCCCCTACTATTACACCCCCTGGAGTTAGAATAGTAATTTGAACCCTTACACTATCCAGCACTTACCCTACTCTTACACCCCCCTGGATTTAGAATAGTAATTTGTACCCCTACACTATCCAGCACTTACCCTACTATTACACCCCCCTGGAGTTAGAATAGTAATGTGTACCCCTATACTATCCAGCATTTACCCTACTATTTCACCCCCTGGAGTTAGAATAGTAATTTGAACCCCTACACTATCCAGCACTTACCTTACTATTACACCACCCTGGAGTTACAATAGTAATTGGAACCCCTACACTATCCAGCACTTACCTTACTATTACACTCCTCTGGAGTTAGAATAGTAATTTGAACCCCTACACTATATAGCACTTACACTACTATTTCACCCCCCTGGATTTAGATTATTAATTTTTACCCCTACACTATCGAGCACTTAACCTACTATTACACCCCTCTGGAGTTAGAATAGTAATGTAAACCCCTACACTATCCAACACTTACCCTACTATTACACCCCCCTGGAGTTAGAATAGTAATTTGAACTCCTACACTATCCACCACTTACCCTACTATTACACCCCCCTGGAGTTAGAATAGTAATTTGTACCCCTACACTATCCAGCACTTATCCTACTATTACACCCCCCTGGATTTAGAATAGTAATTTGTACCCCAACACTATCCAGCACTTATACTACTATTACTCCCCCCTGGAGTTAGAATAGTACAATTTACCTCTACACTATCCGGCACTTACCCTACTTTTACACCTCCCTAGAGTTAGAATAGTAATTTGTACCCCTACACTTTCCAGCACTTACCCTACTTTTACACCCACCTGGAATAAGAATATTAACTTGTAGCCCTACACTATCCAGCACTTACCCTACTATTACACCACCCTGGAGTTAGAATAGTAATTGGAACCCCCACACTATCCAGCACTTACCCTACTATTACACCCCCCTGGAGTTAGAATAGTAATGTGTACCCCTACACTATCCAGCACTTACCCTTCTATTACACCACCTTGGAGTTAGAATAGTAATTTATATCCATGCACTATCCAGCACTTACCCTAATATTACACCCCCCTTGAGCTAGAATAGTAATTTGAATCCCTACACTCCAGCTCTTACCTTACTATTACACCATCCTGGAGTTAGAATAGTAATTGGAACCCACAACTATCCAGCACTTACCCTACTATTACACCCCTCTGGAGTTAGAATAGTAATTTGAACCCTTACACTATCCAGCACTTACCCAACTATTACACCCCCCTGGACTTAGAATAGTAATTTGTACCTCTACACTACCCAGCACTTACCTTAATATTACACCCCTCTGGAGTTAGAATAGTAATTTGAACCCCTACACTATCCAGCACTTACCCTACTATTACACCACCCTGGAGTTAGAATAGTAAATTATACCCCTGCACTATCCTGCTTTTACACTACTATTACACACACCTTGAGTTAAAAAAGTACTATTTACTTGTCTAATATGTAATATATCTTATTGAATTACAACCCACTTGCATTTAAAAAAGATCATTATTTTTTAATTAAATAATAATTTTTTAAAATAATTATGAGTGTAATTTTAAATTAAAATAATTTTTTGAAATTGTATTATAAATTACTGAAGTTAAAAAAATAGTTTTATTAGTTGGAAAAATTAGTAAAAAAAAATTTCTCACACTTTATCATTGATTGCAATGAAAGGAATAGTCCTACATTTATTTCAAAAGCTCTCTATGTGAATATCGAGTACCTGGAATAAGAAGCTGGCTGGAGACTAACTGGGTTCGTTTTACATTGAAATGAGAGTATGTATAAGGTAAGAATAATATAACATTTATGTAAACACTTACAATATTTTAAAATAAACATGTTTGAATTTAAAAGATATGTAAAATAATTGATTACGACACAGTTTATTTATGAAAAAATGCAAATACATTTATTTTGTGACACAGTTTATTTAAATACATTTTTGCATATATTTTAATGTTTTAAAAAAAATAATAACATTTATAAAAATAAATGTTTATATTGTATATTAATAAATAAAGTTTAAACAAAAAAATAGTCCTTTTTCTTTTTTGGAAGCTTGTGATGATGTATACGCGTGAATGTCAAACGCGAAGCAGCCATATTTAGGAGCGTCGCTGGACAGAGCAGAAGCTTGGAGATCTGCGCTCAGGTAGGAAACTTTACAAAGTTAATATTTACATTTAAAAATGTATAGGTATACATTTATTGCAAGGAAAGAATAGGGAGGTGTAAAATATGTAAATTAGATGTTTAGGTTACATTCTGCATTTTCAAGAACACATTGTTACAGTATGCATATGTCGGGTAACGTGTTTGTTTATCTTTTTTGCAATGTAAGCATACAATAATTTAAAAAAGTAGATAAACAATGGTTAGGAAATATATTTTTGTGAAATTGTTTGTTCGGGATTCCATCGGACATTGGATTTACACTGGAGAAAATGGATTGTTAATCGTGGAGGATTTAAGGAATCGTGAAACACATCTTTGGGGTTATTTTTGGCCTTCAATTTCGATGAATTTTACATTTTGGAAATGGTTTTGGAGGAGTCCTGATTTGGAGTAAAGCAAGAAGATGGAGTATTATTTGCATTTTTTGGCACTTTGGATTTCAAGAAGAGCAAGATGATGGATATATTTTTGAATTCGTAGGAGTTGGAGATTGCTTCGAATTGGAGAAGAAAATGTTTTTGGCTTGAAATTTTTGCGGTTAATCGATCTTCAAAAAAGGAATTTCTTATTAAGGAAATGCATCTTGTTTTTAAAAAAAAAAAGCAACAAGAAAATGTATTTAATTGTTTTTTGGGAATGGTTTTGAAAAAATGGAATACAAAACAAACATGGCTTTGGATTACATTGGATTGCATTAAAGAAAAGAAAAAAAGAAATTAGAAGACAACTAAGGTAAGGTGACCTGACTTTTAATTTAGAAAAAAATATTTTAGAAAAAAGCCAACTAAAAAGCCAAATCAAATATGTTGTATTGTAATTTAGGGCAAAACAGGAAAGTAAAAGTGAATGGAGTATTAGTAGTGGAGTATGTGTGCAACATTATCTAGGTAGTCTGAAGCCACACACAACGAAAACTGTTGTAAAGCTGCCAATAGTCGTTCTGACATTTCTCTTGATCTTTTAGAGATGCGTGGGCTCAGACTACCTGTTAAAGATTGTGACATTCTCATTTCTTGAAAACTTTGCTCCTTCCTCAAAGTTTCCAAGAAATGATAGAAATTCGGATGAGGTTTGCCAATTGTGTGGTTGAAGGAGTTTTGCCATCCCTCTATGGCATTGTTTGTTTTTGCCTCTCCTTCTAAACAGGACGTGTAGCAGTTCCACCACTCCACATGGAAACGTGGTTTCCTCCTGTGACCTGACCTGCTTAGATGGCCAATCCATTTGTCTTCCAAATAATTTAGCAGGGGTGCCAATTTTTCTTCGTTTGTAGTGAAAAACTCTGATTCTGTAATTGCAGTGTAGCACTCGTCTACACTTGTAGGAAGGACAAAGCAAAGTGCAGTTACTTTTTTAAGTTTGAACTGCAGTTTGCTGTCTGATATGTAATCCACAACCAGGGATGATTTTTGTATTTTACGCCAATATGCCTGGGAAAAATGAAAAAACAACCCTGAATTTGAGTATCCGTGTACGTTTTGGAAATAACATTTATCATCGCAAATTCAAAATCAATAATTATTTTTCCGAGGACTTTTATTGGATGTTTTAGATTTAACCACTGTTAAAAGTTCAGTGTACGTTGTGGATTGTTTATCTGGCAGCAAACTGTATGAAGGATGGGGCGTGCTTTTAAACGTCCCATCCATCATCCACATATCACTATTTTCTAATTTAGCAAGGTTACGGGGTGTGCTCAAAATAAATATTTGTTTTTAAGGGTTGTGAATATCATTCAGGATAAAGGGTTCATTAGAAATAGAAAGAGAGAGTTCAGGAGGAATTACAATGTCACTGAATGTCTGTGGTGTAACTCTTTGAGGTTTACTTGCCTGTTTTTTACGTTGAATAATTTGTCTCAAATTAGGTATTATAGGCATACTACTAGCAATGTGGTCAGGAACATGTTGTGCTACCTCCCTTAAAATTGAACCAGAGGAGTCATTGGAGGTGCTTGCAATTTTTTTCATTTCGTTAATGGTTTCTCTTACTTCAATCTCCATTGCAGAGGCAGAGTGGTTATTCTCAGTTGTTTTTTCAACGGTGTCACCAAGAGTAACCGCTCTGCCTTTGCAATGGGATGAGTAATATTGCACGCACCTCCAATGTCTCCTTGGTTCAGTTATTCTTTCCTTGCAATAAATATAACCTGCATACTGTAGCAGACGGTTTCCTTTCCTGCTTTCTGTTTATTTGGCTGCTATATCTTGAGACATGTTCTGAAACGATAAAAAAACATGAAAAAATGTTGTACATTTTTGATTTTTTTTTATACATTATATTGCATTTACATTCTTTTTTGTGGTTTTATTTGACTATTTGTCCCCTTTATGGCGCTGTTTTAGGTTAGTAAAGTTTTTTGAAGATGTTCGTATACTTTGAGTTGACTTTTAGATTTTTTTCTGATTCTGGATTGATGTTGGTCTGATCGGTTTGTAGGTCCTGTTCTTGTGTTGGTTTGGCTTGTTATTTTTTTGTTGTTTCCTGTAGAATGAAAAAAAATATATAGGTTGTTTAAATATTGATTTAAAATACCCTATTTTTTTGGGATAGAAATGTCATTTTTGAAATGGTTAATATCCATGAACGTTTTTTAAACAAAACATTTATTCTATGTGCTCACTTACCCTTTACGTGGTAATGATATGTCTTTCAGTTTTGATGAATTAGAGATGTTCTTCCTTAGCTTTTCCTCTTGAAGAATAATGATGATTTCTGTTTTAATTTAAAAAAAAATATAACAGATGTTTATTTCTACATTATAGATATCCTATTTATTTGAATGTAAAGAAACATGTTAAAATTGTTAGTTTGCTTGACAGATTTTTAAAAAACAGTTTTTTAACTACAGTACATCACAAATACTTTCAGATTTTTGAAAAAGACTTTTTGAAAAACCATTATAGTACTTATTCTATCTGGTTTTTTAAAAATCGTATATTCTTTAAAAATGTACTTTAGATGTATTTCAGTAGTTTGCCTATTTTATTGAAGCTGTTCGTTTGGTGTTTTTTGGCAGCTTTATGATTTTATCTGTAATTTAGAAAAGATATAATTTTTAAATCTATTTGTTTTCAATGTCTACATAATATTTAAAAGCACATTACTGTTTGACTGTCTTTTAAATCACAACATTTTACCTTAAGATTGTTTGCTTGCTATTTTAAAAAAATATTACATTTTGAAAGAAGTGCTTTTTTATCTGTTTCTATTTCTGTATATTAGCTGTTTTTTACATTTTAAAAGATTAATACATATATTCTGCTTACTTGTTTAAATGGATAGTTGTTTGATCGTTTTGCTTCAAAATAATTCTTTAAGAAGTGAATTAGAAGCTGTAAAAATAATACATGTATATTATTTTTTTAATTAGGTAGATTTCTTAAAGTATTTCTTTAAATATATAACAGGTTACTTACTTTTATTTTGAAAGTCAGTTCACTGAGAGAAGCTCTCTGTCAGTCACGTTAGCAGTGGCGTAAAATGCGTCTGCTCTCGCTCGTAGTCATCCGACCGCTGAGTTCAAAATGGTGGTTCACCTGTATTTATAGATTGAATTGTGTGTCATCAATATTTTTATAAAAATAATAGTTTATTTTGTAATTTTTTAATGTTTCATTTGATATGAGGATGTATATTTTAATTTATTGTTTTAAAAAGTGTGTTTATTCTCTTTTGATTCGACATTTTGCCTTCATTTTGTTCGCTCCATTTAGTGTCATTGAAACTGTTGTAGGACTGCGGAATTTGCCAGTTTCTAAAATGGTGGGTGCTTTTATTTATGTTTGCTTACTCTGAATGAAGTATTTTCACTTGATTTTGTTTCCAAAATCTAATTATTTGAAAATGTGTTTTACTTGGATTATCTATTTTTTATTTATTTTTTGGAAGTTTAAAATACATGATTTTTAATTTTTAAACATGAGTATTCATGTTAATACTCGAGTATTCATTTTAATACTTGAGTATTAATTGAGTTTAAATTAGGTTACTAATAGTTAAAAAATATGTTCAGTTTGTTTCACCGTTTTAATACACTTCCCCACCCAAAACCCCTATTTTCCCTGCATCCCTTGCCAGGATGTAGGTTACAAAATTATTATTAATTATATATTTTTTAAAATATATGCGTTGTAATGGTATGCAGAGTATTGTCATGCGTTGTAATTGCACTTCTTTAGTATTTAATACACGGTCCAGGCCCATTCGCGCCTGGACCGTGCCCAGGGCCAGACCCCCTGCCAGTTCCGCTGATTCTACCCGCACGTGCTGGACTAATACCCAACTACTTCTCTTAAATCCCTCCCCCTGTTCGGCCACTACCCTCTGCAACCCTGACCACTTGGATAATGTTCCCTTCCACTGCCCTCATTGTAACTTCACACTCCCGCACTATTTACCTCGGTTGCCTTCTTATCCTAAACCGCTGCTCTCGTCGTCTCACCACCGGACGCTGAAAGCAGGCTTGGTTAACTGCCGGTCACTACCCCGTCATGCCAACGATATCTGGATGTCGATTTCCTCTGACGAGTGGGATATTTTATTTCTCACTGAGTCCTGGATCACTGATTCCTCCTCTCCGGATATCTATCTTGCCATCCCCCCAGGCTACGATATAAAGTGCTATTTACAACAAGGGGTGGTGAGGGACAGAGTCTCTGAATTAAACAGAATACTCTCACCCAGTCAAGAGATCAGGGCTAGATCCAACACCGTTTTTTAGCTCACTGCACCATCCCAGTTTCAGAACCTGGCTGTATGCAAATTAGTCTGTTCCTGTCCCAGTGCATGATGGGAACAGGGCAAACCAAACTACAAAAGCCAATTCTTACACTGGGAAGGAAACAAGCTACCGGGGACCGGTTTCTGGCATTTCAGCCTCTTCGGCCCGGCTTGCTTGAATCCTGATGGTGCAATGAGCAAGGGACTCACATCTGAGCATACCCTTCCACGCTTAGGGTGGACAAAAATATTTACAACAAGGGGTGGTGAGGGACAGAGTCTCTGAATTAAACAGAATACTCTCACCCAGTCAAGAGATCAGGGCTAGATCCAACACCGTTTTTTAGCTCACTGCACCATCCCAGTTTCAGAACCTGGCTGTATGCAAATTAGTCTGTTCCTGTCCCAGTGCATGATGGGAACAGGGCAAACCAAACTACAAAAGCCAATTCTTACACTGGGAAGGAAACAAGCTACCGGGGACCGGTTTCTGGCATTTCAGCCTCTTCGGCCCGGCTTGCTTGAATCCTGATGGTGCAATGAGCAAGGGACTCACATCTGAGCATACCCTTCCACGCTTAGGGTGGACAAAAATATTTACAACAAGGGGTGGTGAGGGACAGAGTCTCTGAATTAAACAGAATACTCTCACCCAGTCAAGAGATCAGGGCTAGATCCAACACCGTTTTTTAGCTCACTGCACCATCCCAGTTTCAGAACCTGGCTGTATGCAAATTAGTCTGTTCCTGTCCCAGTGCATGATGGGAACAGGGCAAACCAAACTACAAAAGCCAATTCTTACACTGGGAAGGAAACAAGCTACCGGGGACCGGTTTCTGGCATTTCAGCCTCTTCGGCCCGGCTTGCTTGAATCCTGATGGTGCAATGAGCAAGGGACTCACATCTGAGCATACCCTTCCACGCTTAGGGTGGACAAAAATATTTACAACAAGGGGTGGTGAGGGACAGAGTCTCTGAATTAAACAGAATACTCTCACCCAGTCAAGAGATCAGGGCTAGATCCAACACCGTTTTTTAGCTCACTGCACCATCCCAGTTTCAGAACCTGGCTGTATGCAAATTAGTCTGTTCCTGTCCCAGTGCATGATGGGAACAGGGCAAACCAAACTACAAAAGCCAATTCTTACACTGGGAAGGAAACAAGCTACCGGGGACCGGTTTCTGGCATTTCAGCCTCTTCGGCCCGGGTTGCTTGAATCCTGATGGTGCAATGAGCAAGGGACTCACATCTGAGCATACCCTTCCACGCTTAGGGTGGACAAAAATATTTACAACAAGGGGTGGTGAGGGACAGAGTCTCTGAATTAAACAGAATACTCTCACCCAGTCAAGAGATCAGGGCTAGATCCAACACCGTTTTTTAGCTCACTGCACCATCCCAGTTTCAGAACCTGGCTGTATGCAAATTAGTCTGTTCCTGTCCCAGTGCATGATGGGAACAGGGCAAACCAAACTACAAAAGCCAATTCTTACACTGGGAAGGAAACAAGCTACCGGGGACCGGTTTCTGGCATTTCAGCCTCTTCGGCCCGGCTTGCTTGAATCCTGATGGTGCAATGAGCAAGGGACTCACATCTGAGCATACCCTTCCACGCTTAGGGTGGACAAAAATATTTACAACAAGGGGTGGTGAGGGACAGAGTCTCTGAATTAAACAGAATACTCTCACCCAGTCAAGAGATCAGGGCTAGATCCAACACCGTTTTTTAGCTCACTGCACCATCCCAGTTTCAGAACCTGGCTGTATGCAAATTAGTCTGTTCCTGTCCCAGTGCATGATGGGAACAGGGCAAACCAAACTACAAAAGCCAATTCTTACACTGGGAAGGAAACAAGCTACCGGGGACCGGTTTCTGGCATTTCAGCCTCTTCGGCCCGGCTTGCTTGAATCCTGATGGTGCAATGAGCAAGGGACTCACATCTGAGCATACCCTTCCACGCTTAGGGTGGACAAAAATATTTACAACAAGGGGTGGTGAGGGACAGAGTCTCTGAATTAAACAGAATACTCTCACCCAGTCAAGAGATCAGGGCTAGATCCAACACCGTTTTTTAGCTCACTGCACCAACCCAGTTTCAGAACCTGGCTGTATGCAAATTAGTCTGTTCCTGTCCCAGTGCATGATGGGAACAGGGCAAACCAAACTACAAAAGCCAATTCTTACACTGGGAAGGAAACAAGCTACCGGGGACCGGTTTCTGGCATTTCAGCCTCTTCGGCCCGGCTTGCTTGAATCCTGATGGTGCAATGAGCAAGGGACTCACATCTGAGCATACCCTTCCACGCTTAGGGTGGACAAAAATATTTACAACAAGGGGTGGTGAGGGACAGAGTCTCTGAATTAAACAGAATACTCTCACCCAGTCAAGAGATCAGGGCTAGATCCAACACCGTTTTTTAGCTCACTGCACCATCCCAGTTTCAGAACCTGGCTGTATGCAAATTAGTCTGTTCCTGTCCCAGTGCATGATGGGAACAGGGCAAACCAAACTACAAAAGCCAATTCTTACACTGGGAAGGAAACAAGCTACCGGGGACCGGTTTCTGGCATTTCAGCCTCTTCGGCCCGGCTTGCTTGAATCCTGATGGTGCAATGAGCAAGGGACTCACATCTGAGCATACCCTTCCACGCTTAGGGTGGACAAAAATATTTACAACAAGGGGTGGTGAGGGACAGAGTCTCTGAATTAAACAGAATACTCTCACCCAGTCAAGAGATCAGGGCTAGATCCAACACCGTTTTTTAGCTCACTGCACCATCCCAGTTTCAGAACCTGGCTGTATGCAAATTAGTCTGTTCCTGTCCCAGTGCATGATGGGAACAGGGCAAACCAAACTACAAAAGCCAATTCTTACACTGGGAAGGAAACAAGCTACCGGGGACCGGTTTCTGGCATTTCAGCCTCTTCGGCCCGGCTTGCTTGAATCCTGATGGTGCAATGAGCAAGGGACTCACATCTGAGCATACCCTTCCACGCTTAGGGTGGACAAAAATATTTACAACAAGGGGTGGTGAGGGACAGAGTCTCTGAATTAAACAGAATACTCTCACCCAGTCAAGAGATCAGAGCTAGATCCAACACCGTTTTTTAGCTCACTGCACCATCCCAGTTTCAGAACCTGGCTGTATGCAAATTAGTCTGTTCCTGTCCCAGTGCATGATGGGAACAGGGCAAACCAAACTACAAAAGCCAATTCTTACACTGGGAAGGAAACAAGCTACCGGGGACCGGTTTCTGGCATTTCAGCCTCTTCGGCCCGGCTTGCTTGAATCCTGATGGTGCAATGAGCAAGGGACTCACATCTGAGCATACCCTTCCACGCTTAGGGTGGACAAAAATATTTACAACAAGGGGTGGTGAGGGACTGAGTCTCTGAATTAAACAGAATACTCTCACCCAGTCAAGAGATCAGGGCTAGATCCAACACCGTTTTTTAGCTCACTGCACCATCCCAGTTTCAGAACCTGGCTGTATGCAAATTAGTCTGTTCCTGTCCCAGTGCATGATGGGAACAGGGCAAACCAAACTACAAAAGCCAATTCTTACACTGGGAAGGAAACAAGCTACCGGGGACCGGTTTCTGGCATTTCAGCCTCTTCGGCCCGGCTTGCTTGAATCCTGATGGTGCAATGAGCAAGGGACTCACATCTGAGCATACCCTTCCACGCTTAGGGTGGACAAAAATATTTACAACAAGGGGTGGTGAGGGACAGAGTCTCTGAATTAAACAGAATACTCTCACCCAGTCAAGAGATCAGGGCTAGATCCAACACCGTTTTTTAGCTCACTGCACCATCCCAGTTTCAGAACCTGGCTGTATGCAAATTAGTCTGTTCCTGTCCCAGTGCATGATGGGAACAGGGCAAACCAAACTACAAAAGCCAATTCTTACACTGGGAAGGAAACAAGCTACCGGGGACCGGTTTCTGGCATTTCAGCCTCTTCGGCCCGGCTTGCTTGAATCCTGATGGTGCAATGAGCAAGGGACTCACATCTGAGCATACCCTTCCACGCTTAGGGTGGACAAAAATATTTACAACAAGGGGTGGTGAGGGACAGAGTCTCTGAATTAAACAGAATACTCTCACCCAGTCAAGAGATCAGGGCTAGATCCAACACCGTTTTTTAGCTCACTGCACCATCCCAGTTTCAGAACCTGGCTGTATGCAAATTAGTCTGTTCCTGTCCCAGTGCATGATGGGAACAGGGCAAACCAAACTACAAAAGCCAATTCTTACACTGGGAAGGAAACAAGCTACCGGGGACCGGTTTCTGGCATTTCAGCCTCTTCGGCCCGGCTTGCTTGAATCCTGATGGTGCAATGAGCAAGGGACTCACATCTGAGCATACCCTTCCACGCTTAGGGTGGACAAAAATATTTACAACAAGGGGTGGTGAGGGACAGAGTCTCTGAATTAAACAGAATACTCTCACCCAGTCAAGAGATCAGGGCTAGATCCAACACCGTTTTTTAGCTCACTGCACCAACCCAGTTTCAGAACCTGGCTGTATGCAAATTAGTCTGTTCCTGTCCCAGTGCATGATGGGAACAGGGCAAACCAAACTACAAAAGCCAATTCTTACACTGGGAAGGAAACAAGCTACCGGGGACCGGTTTCTGGCATTTCAGCCTCTTCGGCCCGGCTTGCTTGAATCCTGATGGTGCAATGAGCAAGGGACTCACATCTGAGCATACCCTTCCACGCTTAGGGTATTTGTAAATCGATTTTGGCCACTATAGGTGTGGCAGGGTATACTCAGACATGAGTCCCTTTCTCACTGCTCCATCAGGATTCAAGCAAGCCGGGCCGAAGAGGCTGAAATGCCAGAAACCGGTCCCCGGTAGCTTGTCTCCTTTCTGGTAAAGAATTGGCTTGGTAGTTTAGTCTGCCCTGTTCCCATGATGCACTGGGCCAGGGACAGACTGATTTGCATATAGCCAGATTCTGAGCTGGGATGGGGCAGTGAGATAAATAACGGTGATGGATCAAGCCCTGATCTTTGGACTGGGTAAGAGTGGTCTGCTCAATTCAGACACTCTGTTCATCACCACCCCCTTTTGTAAATCGATTTTGGCCACTATAGGTGTGGCAGGGTATACTCAGACATGAGTCCCTTTCTCACTGCTCCATCAGGATTCAAGCAAGCCGGGCCGAAGAGGCTGAAATGCCAGAAACCGGTCCCCGGTAGCTTGTCTCCTTTCTGGTAAAGAATTGGCTTGGTAGTTTAGTCTGCCCTGTTCCCATGATGCACTGGGCCAGGGACAGACTGATTTGCATATAGCCATATTCTGAGCTGGGATGGGGCAGTGAGATAAATAACGGTGATGGATCAAGCCCTGATCTTTGGACTGGGTAAGAGTGGTCTGCTCAATTCAGACACTCTGTTCATCACCACCCCCTTTTGTAAATCGATTTTGGCCACTATAGGTGTGGCAGGGTATACTCAGACATGAGTCCCTTTCTCACTGCTCCATCAGGATTCAAGCAAGCCGGGCCGAAGAGGCTGAAATGCCAGAAACCGGTCCCCGGTAGCTTGTCTCCTTTCTGGTAAAGAATTGGCTTGGTAGTTTAGTCTGCCCTGTTCCCATGATGCACTGGGCCAGGGACAGACTGATTTGCATATAGCCAGATTCTGAGCTGGGATGGGGCAGTGAGATAAATAACGGTGATGGATCAAGCCCTGATCTTTGGACTGGGTAAGAGTGGTCTGCTCAATTCAGACACTCTGTTCATCACCACCCCCTTTTGTAAATCGATTTTGGCCACTATAGGTGTGGCAGGGTATACTCAGACATGAGTCCCTTTCTCACTGCTCCATCAGGATTCAAGCAAGCCGGGCCGAAGAGGCTGAAATGCCAGAAACCGGTCCCCGGTAGCTTGTCTCCTTTCTGGTAAAGAATTGGCTTGGTAGTTTAGTCTGCCCTGTTCCCATGATGCACTGGGCCAGGGACAGACTGATTTGCATATAGCCAGATTCTGAGCTGGGATGGGGCAGTGAGATAAATAACGGTGATGGATCAAGCCCTGATCTTTGGACTGGGTAAGAGTGGTCTGCTCAATTCAGACACTCTGTTCATCACCACCCCCTTTTGTAAATCGATTTTGGCCACTATAGGTGTGGCAGGGTATACTCAGACATGAGTCCCTTTCTCACTGCTCCATCAGGATTCAAGCAAGCCGGGCCGAAGAGGCTGAAATGCCAGAAACCGGTCCCCGGTAGCTTGTCTCCTTTCTGGTAAAGAATTGGCTTGGTAGTTTAGTCTGCCCTGTTCCCATGATGCACTGGGCCAGGGACAGACTGATTTGCATATAGCCAGATTCTGAGCTGGGATGGGGCAGTGAGATAAATAACGGTGATGGATCAAGCCCTGATCTTTGGACTGGGTAAGAGTGGTCTGCTCAATTCAGACACTCTGTTCATCACCACCCCCTTTTGTAAATACGATATAAAGTGCATCAATCGGGCTGGGGGAAAATCTGGAGGCGGATTAGCCATCATCCTTAAATCCCATCTGCAGCTGACCGCCACCAAACTTACCAACATCGGTATAATTGAAGCCATGTACTTCTCTGTATCTGACTCCGCGGCAGCTACACTGGCTGGTACCTTAGTCTACAACCCCCCAACTACTGCCTCCCCTTCTCCTACGGCACTTACCCACCAGCTGGCTGACCTATCCCTTAAACACCAACATTTTCTAGTCTTAGGTGACTTTAACCTCCACGTAGACAACCCTCTCTGCGTGAAGGCCAACAACTTGTTGGAAACCATGGATAGTCTGAATCTCACACAATTAGTCACAGGTCCCACTCATGTTGCTGGTCACACCTTGGACCTTATCTTTGCTAACTTCTTGACTATCACAGTCCTCCCCCCCTTCCTCTTACTTGGTCTGACCACTATCTTATCCCCTTTTCTCTCGCTCTAGGCCGGAAACCTGCCCCCACGGTCCCCAGGAAAGAGTTGGGAAGAAAGTGGCATAAGGTCACATGTGCCACTTTGGACCCAGTATTCCACTTCCAGACGGAACACCTCTCCACTGATATTGATGGAAATGTCTCAAGGCTGAATACCGCCCTAATCAAAGCTATTGATACCATTGCTCCCCAGAAAATCATTGCCTCCACTAGATCTCGTCCCTCCGCCCCTTGGTTCTCCACCTCCCTCCGTGAGGAAAAAAGCAGATGCAAGGCACTTGAACGTAAGTGGAGACAAAACTATGACCCTGAAGCTAAACTTACTTACAAATCTGCTTTGAAAAAATTCCTCAAACAAAAAAAAACTACTATGAAAGACCATTTCTCTCTTCAAATTGCTGATGCCAAAAACTCGTCAAAAACCCTCTTCACCATTGTCAAAGACTTCATTAATCCTCCTGCTAGGGCCACACAGAACTCTGCTAGTCAGGCCCTTTGCGAAGGACTCTCTGACTACTTCCTTGAAATAATAAACAAACTCTGTATCTCCTGCCCTAAAGGGCTAGCCTCCCTGCCTCCCTCCACAAGGTCCCCAGCTTCTCCGTCCTTCCTTTCCTTTAATAAACTCACCCTGGACGCTGCTATCAGGTTACTCACCCACTGCAAATCTGGTGCCCCCTCAGACCCGGTCCCTGCTAAACTTATGGGAGAGCTGGCTCCTTCGTTAGCCAGCTCCTTCCTTTCCATCTGGAACGCCTCCCTCCACCATGGCTTTTTCCCTACTACTTGGAAGGAGGATTTGGTGATTCCCATCCTGAAAAAGTCAGCTGCTGATCCCACTATCTTCGCCAACTACCGCCCCATTTCCCTTCTCCCTAAACCCGCAAAAGTCCTGGAAAAAGCCACGCAGCTGCAACTCACGGAGTACTTGGAAAGCAACTCTTTGCTGCACGATTCACAATCCGGATTTCGAGCGGGATTCAGCACAGAGACGGCCCTGCTGGAAGTATCGGAGACGATCCGGGAATGCGTGGACAGGGGGAGGAGGCCATGTTGGTCCTCCTCGACCTGTCCACTGCATTTGATACTGTCTCCCACCCCATCCTCCTTGACCGACTCAAACAGATAGGCATTGGCGGCACCGCCTTCAGCTGGATCGAGTCCTTCCTTTCAGGAAGAAGTCAGAGGGTCTTGCTGCGGCCGTTTAAATCTGAGGATAAACCCTTGTCATGTGGTGTGCCACAGGGCTCTGCCCTCAGCCCTCTTTTTTTTAACATAATGGTATGCGTTGTAAAATCATTCATTGTAATGGTATTTGCATTGTAAAAAATGCGTTGTAATGGTATGCGTTGTAAAAGTATGAGTTGTAACATCATACATTCCTAAAATTCCATGACATAAATGAGATTTAAGTAAAAAAAAACTCACAGAAAAAGTTGTATCATGCACCCATGTCTAACCCTGGGCCTTCTGGATACTGTGGCTACCCACAATATAATTTTTTTTTCAAGTTGTGAAAAAGTTTTAAAATTGTAGATTCAGCAACTGCAATGCCCCAGACAAATAACAGCAGCTTACTTGTAAAATTCTCAAAATCCAAAAGTGATCCGAACTCCAAAGTCCAAAAAGTCCTCAAATATCCAGCAGCAGCCACAAAAAGTAATCCGTCCAGCTCCAGATCCAAATCAAAAATGACCAGGACATGGACAAAGCACTGGAAGGAGCCTGCTGGACAGGAACAGGAAGTTCAAGACTCTGGGGCACTTCCCCCCCCCCCAAAAAAAAAATGGACTCCTTGCACAAAAAAGTGCAGCCAAATGTCAATCTGAGGAGTTATTCTGATTAAAATCATGAATTTCAGAATGTTTATGCTGCCTGTGGTGGATTTCTTGTGCAGAATTGCAATTTTTGTGTGGTTCTGGAATGCAGGCTGTTCAAATCTCCCGCCGGAAGTCAACTGCGCACCGCATCTACGGCATTGCGTGATCGCAGGCCCTTATGACGTACTCGTGTTGTCAAACTCTTCTGTGCAAGATGGTGGGCCGCGATGACGTAATCGCGGTCGAAAAACTTTCGCGCGATCACGCAGCAAGATCCAAAATGGCACAGCACACGCAAACCAGGAGAAAAACAACTCAGCGAACACAGAATCATGGTAAGTCAACGCCGAGCTCGCGATATTGTATTTTTTAAGCGCGACCAAGCAAACAAATAATAATAATGTCAAGGATCCCACACTCTTCCAGACAACAACGACCCAAGCGAGAAGAGATAACTTCGCTCCAAGTGAGGTGCTACCAAAAAGTGTGGGGGGAATTTTCCCAGGGAGTATACCACTCTCCCTCAGCAAGGTGACGTAGCTGCAGTCTTGATGGCAGGAGATGACTGGAAAAATAAATGTACAACAATACTAACCTCACCAGTAATTTACAGGGCTGATACATAAGTGTTCAACATAGCATTCCACTTACCTCACTAGGTGAGCGTCAGGGCATTAGGCTAGTAGTCAAGGCGAGAATCAGGAGGTACAGAAGGGAACCTGGATGACTACTAGCAAGGATACCTCCAAGGCTGAATGCACACAAATCCAGTCCTGCTCATAAACTGAAGACAGAGCAGGACAGGGGACCACAAGCGCAGCTGATGACAAACTGGTATCACTTATAAAGCTAAAGACAAAGTGATACAGAAATTCCCACTTCCAGCGCATAAGCTAAAGACAGCGCGGAGTGAGAAACAAACACGGACAATCCCCACTTCCGGCTCTTAAGCTTAAGACAGAGCGGAGTGTGAGAACAAACAACGTAGAACACGGACAATGAACACACCACGTCCGACTCGTAAACTTATAACAGAGCGGAGCGGGCGTACATGAAACAATACGATATAGACAAGTAGCGTTCCACTCTGAAACTAAAGACGGAGTGGAGCGCATACATTAACAGAACCCCTTCGATCACGGAAATGATTGCTGAGAATAACAGCGGTGAATCGCCAGCAAGAAACTGACAAAAACAAGGAGGGAGGGGCAGACGGGGAATCAAGGTGGAAGGGAGAGCTAGGCACAGGGTAAGGGCGTGCAGTGAAGGAGAAAGTAATCAGAGCAGAGCGGGAGGTTCAAACAACGAGAAGTACACAGGCCAGGAACAGAAATACCGTGACACAAGGGCGAAAACCACAGGAACAGGAAAAGGGCACAAACGGGATCGCTAAGGCAAAGCAGGATCTCAGAACGCTACGGGAACCTCACGGAGCAGAACGCTGAGTAGAGGGGGCATGGTCACTAACCAAACAGTAAGCCAAGCAAGGATTCGTGGGTGAGCTTCCGTTTTCTGCTAATTAGGGAGCGTCTCAAAAATACCGTAGCTTCAGTCTGTAAGAGGTTTAGGGAAGGCCACAAAAGGATCTCAGGGGCACAATAAGGTTTGCAGAAACGAGCATTCTACGCAGCCCTGAGGAATCTACATTGAACACTCATGAATGGGGTCAAATCCGAACACCCCTAACAAATAATATGGGAAATTTATTAAGCTGGCTGGTTACGCGCACCGGCGTGTCACCGCGCTATGGTGAGTGGTGGTGGCAGAGTCACCCCAACCGGCAGCGGACCCAGCCTACCGGGTGTATAGATATGTTTTAAGTTTCTTCCTGAATCTGGACTCAGAGAGCTCCAGGTGCAGTTCCTTTGGCGGACCATTCCAGCTCTTGGCAACCAAGTACCTGAAGGACCTACCCCCCATACGTGCTTTTTTCACTTTGGGGACCTTCAGTAGCCCTGAGCCAGAAGAGCGCAGGGCACGCGGAGGTCCATACCGAGTAACCAGGTCCTGTAACGGTGCAGGTGCCTTCCTGCACAAAATGCGGTGGCATGTGCAAAGAGCCTTAAAATCAACCCTACTTTTTACTGGAAGCCAGTGGAGTGCTTGTAGGGCTGTCTTTGAAGGCGATCTCTTCAGAAGCCTCAAGATCAAATGAGCCGCTGCATTTTGCAGCACTTGAAGACGGCTGATGACCTTGCCCTTGCCCCCAGATAGAGCAGGTTGCCATAATCTAATCGTGATGTTACGAGGGCATGTACCAGCGTCTTCCGAGCTGCCGTGGGGAGTAGATTGAGAACTTTCTGAGAGGCTTTTCAGGACACCGAAGCATACCCCCACCACCGGCCTATCTGAGGTCCGAATGCTAGGTCCGCATCCAGCCATACGCCAAGGTTTTTAACTTCCTGGCAGGGTATAGGAGTCTCCCCCAGGCAGGATGGCCACCATGCCGATGACCACACAGACGACCCCTACCCCCCAAAATGAGCACATCTGTCTTGCCGCCGTTCAGCCTCAGGCAGTTGGAAGACATACAGGTAGCCAACTCCTGCATGCATGCTCTGAAGCTGTCCGCAGCAAGACCGGGCGCTCGTTAAAGGGAGATGACAAGCTGCGTGTCATCGGCATAAGACACTATGTGCAACCCATAGCTTTGGACGATGGCAGCCACCGGGGAGACGTACAGATTGAATAAGGTTGGGCTCAGGGACGAGCCCTGTGGTACGCTCTGAACCAAACTAATCTCCCTTGAGTATCAGTCTCCCTGTCTGACCTGAAAGCCTCTGCCTGTCAGAAAGGACTGGATCCATTTTAGTGCAGCCCCTGAGATCCCACCATCATTCAGACACTGTAGCAAGGTGGTATGAGCTACAGTGTTGAATGCTGCGCTAAGGTCCAGGAGAATCAGGGCCATGGTCTGGCCCTCGTCCACTCCCTGGCGGATGGTCTCAACCGCCATGAGTAGCGCCGACTCGGTAGAGTGGCATGGCCGAAATCCCAACTGGGAATCGTGTAGGAGGCTGGCCAGCTTCCGAATTTGCGGATTTTGGGGCAAATTTGCGCGATTCACGGACCGCAAATTTGCCAAAAAAATGCGAACAGAATGAATTTTGCGCCAGCGCTTACTTGGCAGCTTGTGCAGGACTGTTCCCATGAGGCACAGGGTCAGACTGATTTGCATATGGCCATGTCTGAACTTGGGTGGTGGAGTGAGCTAAAGAATGGTGATGGATTAATCCGAGATCAGTTGACTGGGGGTGAGTGTTTAATTTTCTCAAACGCTCCGTCCATCATCCCCTTTGGTATCGCTTTGTTTGCGCTGAGTTTGCAGGATATGCCCAGACGTGGGTCCCTTGCCCACTCTACCACTGGATTCAAGATAGCCTTGCTGATGAGGATTATGAATCCAAAACCAGTCCCAGGATGCTTGTTTCCGGTCCAGGGAAGACATGGCTTGGCAGTTCAGGTTGGACTGTTCCCATGAGGCACAGGGTCAGACTGATTTGCATATGGCCATGTCTAAACTGGGGTTGTGGAGTGAGCTAAAGAATGGTGATGGATTAAACCCAGATCTGTTGACTGGGAGGTGAGTGTTTGATTTGCTCAAATGCTCCGTCCATCATTCCCCTTTGGTATCGATTTGTTCGCCCTGAGTTGGCAGGATATGCCTAGACGTAGGTCCCTTGCTCACTCTACCACTGGATTCAAGATAGCCTGGATGATGAGAATTATGAATCCGAAACCAGTCCCAGGATGCTTGTTTCTGGTCCAGGGAAGACATGGCTTGGCAGTTCAGGTTGGACTGTTCCCATGAGGCACAGGGTCAGACTTATTTGCATATGGCCATGTCTGAACTGGGGTGGTAGAGTGAGGTAAAGAATGGTGATGGATTAAACCCAGATCTGTTGACTAGGGGGTGAGTGTTTGATTTGCTCAAATGCTCCGTCCATCATTCCCCTTTGGTATCGCTTTGTTCGCCCTGAGTTGGCAGGATATGCCCAGACGTAGGTCCCTTGCTCACTCTACCACTGGATTCAAGATAGCCTGGCTGATGAGAATTATGAACCCGAAACCAGTCCCAGGATGCTTGTTTCCGGTCCAGAGAAGACATGGCTTGGCAGTTCGGGCTGGACTGTTCCCATGAGGCACAGGGTCAGACTGATTTGCATATGGCCATGTCTGAACTGGGGTGGTGGAGTGAGCTAAAGAATGGGGATGGATTACACCCAGATCAGTTGACTGGGGGTGAGTGTTTGATTTGCTCAAATGCTCCATCCATCATTCCCCTTTGGTATCACTTTGTTCGCCCTGAGTTGGCAGGATATGCCCAGACGTATGTCCCTTGCTCACTCTACCACTGGATTCAAGATAGCCTCCCTGATGAGAATTATGAATCTGAAACCAGCCCCAGGATAGTTGTTTCTGATCCAGGGAAGACATGGCTTGGTAGTTCAGGTTGGACTGTTTCCATGAGGTACTGGGTCAGACTGATTTGCATTTGGCCATGTCTGAACTCAGGTGGTGGAGTGAGCTAAAGAATGGTGATGGATTAAACCCAGATCAGTTGACTGGGGGTGAGTGTTTAATTTGCTCAAACGCTCCATCCATCATCCCCTTTGGTATCGCTGGATTCCGTGGCACAGGCCCCCAGTGTATGCTACTGCATCACGCCAAGGAGTTATGTCTGTACAGCCAGCTGTCATTAGTGTACAGAATGTCCAGCCGTGCTCACATTTTAAATCGGGTGTTGATTGCATGGATGACGTATTGAGGCCTAGGAATCATCGCAGGCTGCACACCTGCTCAGCTCTGGTGGCACTAATTCATTGCAGCTCAAGACATTGCCACTTGGCGAGAGGCCACTGTCGACCAAAATGCCTTGGCTGCCACCAACTCTGTGCACCTCAAGTCATCGCCATGTGTCAGGAGGCGGGTGTCCAGCAAAGTGCTTTGGCTGCCACCAACTCTGTGCAACTCAAGTCATCACCACGTTCCTGGAGTCCCGTGTCGGCCAAAGTGCCTCGGCTGCCACCAACATAATAAGCACACTGATACACCCAAATAGAGAGTGGGAATGGCATCTAGCACATGCACCCGGCCCTTTTCATTGGCAGGGTCACATGTCCTGTGACGCCTGTGCTGCATGTGTGTATTGTGGGTGTAACCAGCCATGAGGGAGTGGCTGTGGCATGCTGACAACCAGACCTGTGATCAGCAGATCACTACAGGGAAGACCTGGGACATGTGGCATTATAGTTCCCTCCCTTTAAGCATAATCGGAGTGGGCTGGCTGAAACGTGCTTCCTTCAAGATATTACTTATATGTCGGTTTGAATCCGCATACCACTAAGATAAGTACATGATGTGTGCATGACTCCACTTTTTTCTCAACAAAAAAAAATATATATATAAATTGATATTTAGGAAAACAGAAGACATTATATTCTTTTAATTACAAACAAAAAAAGTTACAAAAACAATTTTTGGGATATTAAAGTTACAAAATATCACAAAAAAATTCTAAATTACTGAGAAAACTGAAGGTGTGGTTGAATGAACATTATAATTCAAAATTAGCATTTAAAAAACCTTTGAAATTAGCTGAAAAAAACATAGGTTTCAGGCATGTTATAGTTAGAAATTAACTCAAAAAACATGGAAATTCAATGAAAAAAACATAGGTTTCAGGGACGATATAGATAGTTGGAAATTTCTCTTGTACAAAACCATAGAAATTCCCCCAGTATAGTTAGTTCACCTAACTTTAACTCGCGCTCCCGCAATCCAATGCTGATGATGTCACATATTACATTGTTCATGACATGGTCAGCGAAAAGGCAGAAACATGTCGACCACTTACATCATGGTGGGGGGACATCAGAATCCCCAACACACCGATCATTCATTTTAACCATCATACAGATTCCAGTTACATTAAAAAAGTTTGACATCTGTAATGACTTTTTAAACCTCACTCTTTTTCTGTAAAGGGTCCCCACTTAGCTTTAGAAGTGTAGCCTCGTCATCAGGTGTATGCCCGCCCTCTATCAAACCAAGTTTTTAGAGGGTGAGGACTGGTCAATGATGAAGCAGGACACCCGGTGATGTGTGAGACCGGTCTTTTACTGTTTATGAGATGCCTGCACTCACAAAATAACACGGTAGCACTCAGGTCACCAAACTGGGAACGGCTCTTTTTGTGTTACACATTATTGACTGGAGGCTGCCTGCTCCAAGCGCCGGTGCCTCTAGTTCCTTTTCTTAGGTCTTATCTGGGGTCTTTGTGGTTAAACATGGTCAGTGACATCACTCATGACATCTCAAATGATCCCAGTTTCTGGTGACCTTTGTGCAAAGGTTTACAGCCCAAGATGACACCAAAGCATCACAACAGGCCTTGTATCGTTGTGTATTTCACACTTTTGAGTGTAGACAATTGCTTTCTGTAACTTCAGCAGGAAGAAGAATCAAACAATGTGACGTAAATACGTGAGCGCGCAATGCACGCATGAGTTACCAGTTCTTGCCTTACAGTACTGTCTGTGCATAAATAAATGAAAACCCGTAGATCTGGTATTTGCAAAGCGCAAACTACTCACCCCTACGGGTCTCAAGGCGCTGGGGGCCGTCAAGGAAATTAAGTGAGCTTTTGCCCAGACTCACATGGTGTTGAACTGAGCTGCTGCATCGTTCATCTGTTTCTTTCCAGTTGAACACTATAGATGCTCATATCGTACAGTTTCCATTCTCTGTTTTTACCATCGTGTTGAAGATTAATTACATTTAAAAGGTATTTTTTTACATATGTTCTAATTTTTCTGTATTTTTTTCAGTTTCACTTGTATATTCTGCATATTTCTTTTCATTGTCAAACGTGCTTCTCTTCTTCACAAAGTCTCCTTTTGCGCACTTCACTTTAAGGGGGGACCCAGGGAGAGCCAGGCGCGAGCTGGTCTCTCCCTGGGTTTGTTCGCGCGAGAATCAGGTAAGCAGGTGGGGTTGATTGGGGGGAGGTAATAAAAGGAAGTCAGGCTGGCGGATGGGCACGGCGTTTAGCGGGAGGCAAGGGAAGGGAGGTTCTTTTTGCCCTGCTAGCTTACTGGTAATCTGTCAGGGGGCCATGGAGGAGGCGGCGGAGGTCAGGCGGGCTGTCCAGACGCTTTGCTCCGCTGGGCGCGAGGACCTCAGGCAGCCTGGAGTGCCGGCGGTAGGCGTAGGTTGGTTTGGCCTGCCCCCCTCGCAAGGCTGCTGAGGGCGGGCCGCGGGCGGTGTCCGCTTGTGTCACCTGACACGGACGACGATGACGACGGAGAGGCTGCATGCCGGCGGCTTTGCAGATGCCGGCCCAGGTTCCCGCAGACTCGGGGCCCCCGCTGGTGACCCGGGCGCCCACCAGCAGGTATGCCTTTGCCTTTGAAAGGTGCTGTATTGCGTGGGGCGCCCGGGGGGAGGCGGGGGCGCTCTGTGGGCCGGCAGGCCCCGCGTTTTGGTTGGGTCACCTCCTGGCAAGACCAGGAAGTTTTCTGTTGTTATGGGGGCTCAGCGAGGGCAGAGCCTCGACCCTAAGTGCCTCACCCGGGCACATGTTCCTGCTCTTTTTACCGGGGGCCCCTTACCCTTCAGTGCCTGGTTGGCAGGCGGGGCTTCGCCTCATTTGCGGGTGTATGGGCAGCGCTACCTGCTGTCTCCCGCCACCCCCGTGCTGGGGTCAAGCTCTCCAACATTTACCCAGTAAGTTGGCGCAGGGCTGCCCAGAATTGACCCCCCCCCCTGCTGCACTGCCCATTCCCCCCCCCCGGGCCATCCCCTCGGCCACTGACTTTTTCCACCCTAGTGATGTGCCCCCCCCCCCTTTTGCTTCCCACCAGCCTTAGGCCTATGGTGGGCGCCCCCTGTTACCAGCCAGGTGCTGTTCCCGGCTCCTCGGGGGGGAGCCTGCTGCTTCCCAGGGCGGTTTGGCGACCGGGTTGGGTGGTGTCCCTGGGTTGGCGCCGGTTGCTGGGTCCTCGAGGGGTGTTTCCCTTGCCTCTGTGGGGGGGGAGGTAGTTTTGCGGATTCTTCAGTCTGGTTTGAGCGGCCGCAGTTTTCGAGTTGTTCCTCCGGCTGAGCGGCTGTTGACTGGTTCTTCGGGCTTGGGAGCTGTCCCTACGGCTGTTTCCAGTGGTGGGATCGCGGGAGAGTTATCTGGAGCGGATATCTCTCCTGGAAGTTTTTGCGCGCGCGGAGCTTTTATGATGTCGACTTGGCAGTTTTATGATGGGGGAATTGGTGATGGGGCGCTGACAAGTGGCAGTGCAAAAGTTTCATTTTCTGGGGAAGCTTTCTAGTTGGATGTACATGATGATGACTTGGAAGGAGGGGAATTTGAGGGATGTGGGGGTTGGGGCTTTTGGCAGGACGGGCCCAGAGGGGTGGGCTGGGGCAACCCCCTGTTTCTAGTAATTTTGCTGGAGTCATGTGCGGACCACGCAGCGGTACGTGAGACAGGGGGAGGAGGCTAGCTAAAACGGATCAGGTGGATGTTCAGCAGAAGTCGGCACGGTTGCCAAGAGGTAAAGATGGTTGGTGGGCCGTGTGGAAATCAAGGGAGAGTCTCCCGGTTAAGAGTACCAGATCAATCGGTACAGGGGATGGGGTTATTGGTGAGCGAGTCGCTCTGGCACCGAGGCTTGAGCGGCCTGTGAGTTTTGAATGTTTCTGATGTGCAACCTACAAGGGATGTTTCTACAGTTGGGGATGGGGTGGCTGCTAAAAAACCTGTCTTGAAGCGGTACTCGCGAGGACTAGACCTTCTACAGGGGATCATGTTGATTTTCAGAAGCAGTCGGCACAGTTGCCAAGAGGTAAGGATGGATGGTGGGGCTGTGTGGCACCCAAGGGAGAGTCTCCCTGTTAAGAGTATAAGATTAATTGGTGTGGGGGATGGGATTGTTGGTGAGCGAGTCGCTCTGACACTGAGGCTTGAGCGGGCAATGGTTTTTGAATGTTTCTACTATGCAACCTACGGGGGAAGTTTTCTACAGTTGGGGATAGTGTGGCTGTTCCAAACATGGTTACGGAGGATAGTATCCTGCCAAAACGATCGCCATGAGAGTGCGCAGTGTGGGGGGGGGCGGCATGCTCTCACACAGTGTTTTCACGGACAGCGGGTTGGAGGCCAGGGGAGGGGTTTGGGGGTAGGTGACAACCTCCGCACTTTGTACATGAGGGCTCCTAATCCTATTAAGCAGCACATTCTGATTTTATGGTTGGTGTACTATCCTGACTTTGAGGCTGCTGCAACTTTGTTCCGGGGTTTTTTCAGGGTTGGGTTTCGGATTGGTTATCAGGGTCCCCGGGTGGGTTGGTAGTATGACACTCTGAGGTCTACGAGGGTGTGCCCTCAGGTTTGTGCAGAAGAAGTTGGATGCTGAGGGATCGGATTGCTGGTCTTTTTCTGAGTTGTCCTCAGTGGGTTTTTTGGGTCTCTTGGGCATGCATTTTGGGGGATGTTTTTTATGTCAATAAAGTATTCCCCATGGGCTGCTCGGTGTCATGTTCCCTCTTTGAGACCCTCAGTACCTTTCTGCAGTGGCGCTTCATTTTTGTCAGCGGCCACGTCCTGGTCTGCCATTACCTTGATGCCTTTCTTTTCAGGGGTGGGGGTCAGTCCGGTGCAGTATCAGGCGGCTTTGGCAATCTTTCAGGCTATGACCAGGGCTTTGGGCTTTCCTCTGGCGCCGGTTACGGCCGAAGGTCCCTGTACATCATGGACTTTCTTCGGGATTGAAATTGATACCACGACCATGATGACGCGCTTGCCTGCTGCTACTGTGCGGGAGATGACTGATTTAATACGCTTGGTGTTGGGAGTCCACAAAGTGGGGCTGCAGAAAGTCCAGAAACTTTTGGGGTGCCTCAATTTTGCTTGTCGGGTTGTTCGGGCGGGTAGGACGTTTTTGTCGACGTCTGGGCCTCTTGATGTCCGGCACCGGCATTCCTCATCATTCGTGTGCGCCTTACAACTGCTGTTCGTGCTGATGTGAATATCTGGTTGCGTTTCCTGCAAGATTTCAATGGCGTGTCCTTGTTTTTTGCGGATGAGGACATGGTGTGGCAGATGCAGCTTTTCACGGATGCATCGGAGCTCACGGCTTCGGCATCTTGGGAAGGTTGTTGGTGCGCGGCTGGCTGGCCAGTGCGCGGGAAAGTACAAGGTCGCAGCATTGCGTTTTTGGGACTCTTCCTGTTGTTGGTTGCTCTGTGTATCTGGGGGGAGGGTTTTTTCGAATTCGCTCCGTATTGTTTCACGTGGCCTAATATGGCAGTAGTTGACCTTGTTAATAAACAAAGGGCCCGCGATTTGCGGGTACCAAAGCTCCTGCGCGCCTTCATGTTGCGGTGTTTACAATCTGAATATTGTCCTTAAAGCTCGGCATGCTCCTGGAGCCATTATTTGTATCGCTGATTCTTTATCTCGCTTTCAAGGGTCCGTACTCCGTAAATGGGCTCCCGGGGCGGACCTGGAACCAACGGCAATCCCACGGTACGTATGGGACTTGGGGGATTGAGGGTCCACCATTTGGTCGCACATTCCGTAGCTGCCCCTGCACGGCGGAGTCCTTTGAAGGCCTGGCATGATTTTGTTTGCAGTTTGGTGAGGAGATGGCAGGTCCGGTC
Organism: Lissotriton vulgaris; assembly: GCF_964263255.1. Classification (NCBI taxonomy): domain Eukaryota; kingdom Metazoa; phylum Chordata; class Amphibia; order Caudata; family Salamandridae; genus Lissotriton; species Lissotriton vulgaris. The sequence goes on from NC_141691.1 coordinate 16,316,700, forward strand.
AGGGCTGGGTTATCTGATGAACACTTTTTATTGCGGTTTGTTTTACATTTAGCGGACAAAGGCCTCTCCCTCACGAGCATTCCGGGCAAGTTGGCCGGGGTGTCTTTTTATGGTCAGCTTTGGTGGGAGAGGGATCCGGTTGGGGGGGGGGTGTTGTTGGGTAAAGTTCTGAAAGGGTGGGTAGGCTCCGGGCTGGTGGTTAGAAGCTACGGCAGCCGGTGGCCTTTGATTTGCTTCAGTTGCTTTTATCGCACTTGGAGGTGTGCTGCTATGATGCGTTTGGAGTGCCACAAAATTTCGTTTGTGCTTTGTGTGGTTATTCTTTGGGGCATTTCGGGCCTCTGAACTGCTGGGTTTGAGGGGTTGAGTGGGAATGACCAGCAGCGTGGTGGTGGTGGCACATGACAGGGTATGCCTGTGGCTGAGGATGTCCAACACTGATCATGGGGAGGGGTAGGTGGGTGTTTCTGGGTAGCAGCGGTGGGTATGCATGCTGCCCTGTGGGGGACTGGGAGGTTTTTTGTGTCTTCTCCTCATTGTATCTCGGGGGACAATTTTTGTCATGCTGATGGTAGTCCCATCCTTGTTTCTCAGTTGTCAGCTGTCCTCCACAAGGATTTGTTGGGCCTGGGAACGGATCCTTCTCAGTTCGGCACCCATTCCTTCACGTTTTGGCGCGGCGACCGAGGCCACCAGGTTGGGGTGGGATTGGTCTCAAATTCGTCGTATTGGGCGTTGGCGTTCTAGATGTTGTAAAAGTATGTGAGAAAGTAGTCCGCCTTTGCTTTGCCTGACATCTCTTTTTCTCCTAGGTCTTTGGCCCCCAGTCGCTGGATACAAAAGGAGGGTGTGGATCCTGGGGCACTCTTTTGTTAAACGGGCTGCTGTAGTCGCTGCGCGTCAGCTTTGTGGGAGATCTCTTGGCTTCAGCAGTCTGACACATGAAGTCTCCTGGCATGGCTCGGGGGGCATGCGTTGGGGCGGTCTCTTTCCTGCCTTGGCTTCTATGGTTTCAAAGGGTTGGGGGGGCCCTTCGGATCTACTGGTGCTGCATCTTGGAGAACACGACTTAGTTTCTCTATCAGGTTTGACTTTGCTAAAGTTAAGGAGACATGATCTCGAAGTCATCAGGACCACATGGGTGAGCACCATGGTGATATGGACTGAGTTCGTGCCTCGATTGCAATGGACTGGGGCAAGGAGCTATTCCGCCATGGAGCAGGCAGGACGCAAAGTGAAGAGAACAATACGACGTTTTGTAATCATTTATGTATATACAGTTTGGATAATCATAATTGGAAAGTTTCAGTGAAGCATTTATTATGTGAGGACGGGGTCCGTCTATCTACATGAGGCATTTCTTTTTCCTTCTGGAGCTCAGAGATTTAATTGCCACAGTTATTCAGGTGCAGTTGTGGGGTGCTCCTTCCCTTCCTTCTTTGGGTGGGGCAGGAAAACGCTAAAGGTTTTCCTGGGTGGCGGTTTTTGCTAGTGGGGTGGGCAGCCTGGAGCGGGTTGGCCATCCTGAAGGGTAGATCGTTGGGTAATCCTGGGGGTATTAGTCAAGAGTTAGTTTCGGGTTCTGTTAGGTAGGGAGTTTAGGCATAATGTGTAGGTTGGAATTTTATGATATAAATAAATAGTGAATATGTTCAAGAAATGTATTATGCACCTGTCTTAAAATAAAGTGGCCTTTCTTGCTCCTTGAAGAAGTGTGGACAGTGATTTCTTGCGCGAGGGGGGACCCAGGGAGAGCCAGGCGCGAGCTGGTCTCTCCCTGGGTTTGTTCGCGCGAGAATCAGGTAAGCAGGTGGGGTTGATTGGGGGGAGGTAATAAAAGGAAGTCAGGCTGGCGGTTGGGCACGGCGTTTAGCGGGAGGCAAGGGAAGGGAGGTTCTTTTTGCCCCACCCACCCTCCCTTTATTCCTTAGTTAGGTTTTACTTGGCGGTGCTCTAGGCCCTGCTCTGGTCTTCGGGCCTTGCCACTTTTAGGACAGGTGTCTTTGTTTTTTAGGAGGCGGTTTTTGCTAGTGGGGTGGGCAGCCTGGAGCGGGTTGGCCATCCTGAAGGGTAGATCGTTGGGTAATCCTGGGGGTATTAGTCAAGAGTTAGTTTTGGGTTCTGTTAGGTAGGGAATTTAGGCATAATGTGTAGGTTGGAATTTTATGATATAAATAAATAATGAATATGTTCAAGAAATGTATTATGCACCTGTCTTAAAATAAAGTGGCCTTTCTTGCTCCTTGAAGAAGTGTGGACAGTGATTTCTTGCGCGAAACCTGGATTTAATGTTATGTTATGTTATGTTATGTTATGTTATAGCGCTCTTGTATAGCGCACGGCTACTCAAAAAGAGTGTCCCGGCGCTTTCCACCTGCAGCTCAGAATAAAAATAACACAACACAGTGGAAAAATAAGAAAAAGAAAAAGAACTGAAACTGAAACAATAAGAACAGCCTAAAGATTAAAAAGCCAAGTCTTCAGGCTTTTCCTGAACTGGAACAAATTGGCAGTGCTGCGCAGCGAAAGATTAACTCTTGATCCGTGAGATTTCTCACAGAGAGATGACAGTTTTAAACAACGGATTGTTTCTCGAGTAATGCCGTGGAACAATGTGTGATTGCATTTCGGGTCAGAAAACCGCCTAGATAGCGTCATTCTCTCCATTTTGGGACACGTGCTTCATTTTCCCCGGATGCCACAGCAAAGTGAACTTTGAGCCCCCCCGGGCCCCCACTCCAAGCGGTCGGAGTCCGTTCACTGAAAGGGAAGGGGTGTTGTTCCATAGGTGGACTTCAAGCAGAAGGTTTTAGCCATCGTTTTGCACGAGCTAGGTCTGAAAGTGTTCTGATTGCGTAATGCTTGCGATCAGTCTACTTCTAAGTGCTATCAAATCCAATAGAGAAGGCTGTGATGGTAAGAGAAGGTGTCGCAATTTTCTAAAAATCACACAGTGCGATGAAGCAGGGACACCAGTACCACCAATTAGAATCCGTGCCTAGAAGCCCCCGCATTCTTTAATCATTTCCGCCAAACTCCATTCGAAGGAAAATACTGTTTGGGGCACTCAAACGAAAGTACTGCGAATACGTTCAGTGTTTGCTGGATTTATTAGGAGGGATCTTATTAATGCAGCTACTAATTAACTGAAATGCTTAGGGAGGTGCCTGTGAAATATCCTGCAAGGAATGAACACAATGATTTATCAGAAGTGAGAAATTGAGTTTAAACTAAGGAGTGAGGGTAACATGGGGGATATTTAGGAGGAAAGGGACAATTGAATCAGCACCAAACAAGCCAAACCTTTTAATTATCATTGAAGCCATGTGATAGTTTCCAGCAGTGGCTTCAAAATTTAATTGTGTCTTTGGTTTCCGGGGACCGTGTAGCTTGAAGAGGGCAGCCTCAGTCTAGGGCTTATAAACCGCACCTTCATTTTTGGAGAACTGTATCAGTGTTTCCACTGACTTGTGCACTCACGCTTCCTGTTTGACAGAGTGTCACATTGCAGTATCCATCAATTTATATATATGTGTGTGTTAAGGTAATTGTACGGGCAATAACAGACAACACTAAATCCCCAGCAGTCGATGATGTTTTAATAAAGGAATTACATTTTGAGCAAATAACTGCACAGGGTGAGCCTATTTCTGTTAAGAATGCAATAAAAAAAAATATTGTGTAGGGTTCTGCCCTTTAGAAATAGTTAACATGCAAGAAGTCTTTTTCTTCCTACTGAATTTGCAGACATGCCTCAGCTCAGACATTTCTACCTTTCTGCCAATTTTGGTGTCATTCCAACTGAGAGACTAATACAGACTTTCACACAGTTAAGTCACTAACCAATGCATTCAGTAAAATACGTTCAATCACTCACGTATTCAGTCAGTCATGCACCTGCTAAATAATTCATTCAGGCACTTGTAAATCCACTCATTCTTCAATACACCTTGGCATAGATATATAGGAACAATATTTAAACTTTCCAGGAACACACATTCATGGATGATGTTGTCAGTGATGTCATCAGTGATGTCATTTGAGATGTCATCAGTGATGTCATCAGTGATGTCACTGACCATGTCATGGGTGATGTAATATGTGATGTCATCACTAGTGAATTGGGGGAAGCGCATTATAGTTAGCTCAACGAACTATAACAGGCAAATTTCTCTGGTTTTATATGAGTCAAATGTTCAACTAACTATAACACCCCTGAAACCTATGTTTTTTTGGGGGGAATTTCTAAGGTTTTTCAAATGTTAATTCCTAATTATAACGTCTGTAAAACCTATGTTTTTTTCTATTATATTTTGAAATATTTTGGAATTCTATTCTACTTATTTTTTTTTTACTTTAAAAAATATGTAATGTTTTATATCTTCCCCAAAAAATATGTATCTCTTTTTTTTTGGAGAAAACTGCAGTCCCATACTGGTAGCATCCCAAGCTCCATCACCACGTGAATCCGATCCAACATATTGCTAAACTCGTAAATTATGCGCATTTCTTATCCGACCGGTTTGTGGCACCGCGTCCCGTGTAACATCATATACGCATGAAGTCACCCCAGCTGCTACTTTGGTATCCAATGAGTACGCAGTACCAAGCCACGCATTACGTCATGTATGTATGGGGTCGCACCCACTGCGGGTTGCATATGCACGCCGCCAGGCCCTGTGTTACTTCACAGATGTATGGTGTCATGCCGGGTACGCCATTCTCTCTTTTTTTGTCTCAAAAGTATATCTAAACAACTTTAAACAGTATATGAGAGCAAGCAATAATCTAAAACATTTTTAAACATTTATATATTTATAACTTTAGTAAACTTCTGCCTCCTTGCGCACTCGGTGTGCGATTGTTATGTGACCTTTAAAAAAGCATTTGATTGCTTCATAACATTTCTCATTGTAACAGTTGGATGACCCTACACATTTTAGTCATTCTCTCAACAGCGTTTGAGGAGAGACACCTCTTCTGCTTAAAGAGTTTTTTCTGTATACACATATCTTATACTACACACAACATGCAACGATCATCTGGATCAATATTCATGGTCTGTACATTTGCCTTCCATGTGTGATGGCCATGCAGCTCAAATCTTACATCAAAAAAACAAATGTGTGTTACACAATACCCTGGTGTGTGTGTGCACATTATTGTGCTACCCTTCAGCCTGAGTATTGGTAGCTCTAAGAAGTATCATCAGCCACGGGCAGAGTGCACATCCTAGATCACATGTGACAAACACTAAACAGTAATGATTATATTTATATTTCGGTACCCTCTGTTGTCAGGTTTTACCAGTATAGTAGTGTGTTATAAGTGAGACTTTCAGATTTACGTTTGACATACATTGCTTAACTGGAATGAGCGTCATTACTGTGTATGACATAGCATCACTGATAATCCTCCCTCCATCCGAGAGCATTCACATGTGTACGCTTTGCAATAGCAACACTTTCAATAATACTGCACACCATTGACATGAGTGCCCATGTCCACAACCTTCACAACGACATGTGATATTCACCATTCAATCATTTCAAACGGCATCTCATAAGCGATAGTTGCCACCCTCCCGATACATGCTACATCAATATAAATTGTGCATTCTTCTACGTCAAAACTGCAAAAGAAACACACATAAGTACACTTCCTGGCAAAGCAGGAACTGAACAAGGCCCAGATCCCCGGAACAATTATCCTCACCTCTATGCTGGCCTGGCGTACACAAGTCCAGCCCACTTTGTGTATGTATAAATAGGATAACAACAATGCCAAATGTCCCAGTTCTTCCAAACGGCCTCAGGTGATGTGGCCACAACCACCTTGCATATCACAATGTGCAAAAGAAAGGGATCCATGAGGTGTACACCATCCAGGCGATCAACACTGGCTCTACTTTGTGAACCCCACTGCCCGTTCTGTTTCAAAAGAGATCGATGAGGTGTACACCATCCTGCAATCAACACTGAAACTGAATTGTGTATTTTTCTGCCTGTATTGTTTGTACACACAACAATGTCAGCAGGTGCACAGTGGGGCCTGGGTGCACAGTGGCTCCAATTGAGCGCAATGCTGCGGGAGGGGTGGGCTGCATCAGTATGAATGCGCAGGTGAGAACAAGCGAAGTTGCCCTGTGTAATGATGTTATCTATGACCTCATTCAGTCACATCTCTGTCTCATTTTAAAGACCTGCTGGAAAGTACTGTAGACATGAGCCAGCGGGCAGCGCTGCCTTACAGACAAGTGTTGAGCGCAGTGTTCCAGGAGGGGTAGGGTGCATCAGCCTGAGTGTGCAGGTTCGAACAAGCGATGTTGCAGTGCATAATGATGTGATCTCTTACCTAATTCAGTCACATGTCTGTCTCATTTCAGGACCTGCTGGACTGTATTGTGGGTCTCAGCCAGCAGGCAGCGCTGCCCTACAGACACGTGTTGAGCGCAGTGCTGCGGGAGGGGTGAGGTGCATCAGCCTGGGTGCGCTACTCCTAACAAGCAATGTTGCCCTCCATAATATTGTGATTTCTGACCTCATTCAATCACATCTCTGTCTCATTTTAAGGACCTGTTGGACCGTACTGTGATCCTGAGCCAGTGGGCACCACTACCCTACAGACATGTGGCGTTGGCCTTTATGGCACTGTAGTGAGTTCATTACTAAGTGTACATGCACACAGGCTTCCGGCACTGCATTACATGAGCACATTATGCTTCTAGCATGCGCTCTGTTCCATTGAATGTGAACGTTGGTATAACACAGGGGTCTCCAACCAGTAGCTCGGGAGCTACTGGTAGCTCACCAGCTCCCTCAAAGTAGCTCTCAGAGGTGAAGCCAAACCAAGCTGATCTCAGAGATTTTGTGTATATTAAAAAAGGCAGCCCTGCTCGTTTCATTACCCATAATAGTTACAGACACAATGCAATGGCAGGGCCTCTTGATTACACTCAAACACACACTGGGTTGGCCTATCAATCAATCAATCAATCCGGGATTTATAGAGCACACTACTTACTCGTGAGGTTATCAAGGCCCTGGGAGGGGGGGCATTTGGGCAGCTCAAGTCATTCGAAATGCCAGGCCTTGAGGCTCTTCCTGAATGCTTGCAGTGTGGGGCTTCTTCTGATGCTGAAGGGGAGTTTGTTCTAGGTCTTGGTCGCAATGTAGGAGATGGATTTGCCTCCTGTTCTGGCTCTGTGGATGCAGGGTATTTCGGCCAAAGCCTGGTCAGGGGAGCGGAGGTTTCTCTTGGGGATGTACAGGGAGATCCTTTTTTGGAGGTATTGGGGTCCGGTGTAGTGGAGGGCTTTTTAGGTGTGTGTGAGTAGCTTGAAGGTCACTCTTTTTTACGGGGAGCCAGTGGAGTTCTCGTAGGTGCTGGGTGATGTAGTCTTGTCGTGGGATGCTAAAATTGCTGAGGGGGATGCACCATTGCTGTGGTCACCAGATTGGTGGCCAGTGGATCTAGGTGATCCCCGGTGCCTAAGACTGTAGTCAAGAACCCCAGCATACGCCTATACCAGGCACTTACCATGAAAGAGCACGCTGTTGCCACTGTTGGCTCCTGTTTCCTTGTACTTGGTTTAGTACGGCAAATGTGTCCCTTACTTCCATTGTCCACACAGAAAAATGTCAATCAGGCACTTGTACTAAGCCGCTTAGATTACTATAATGCCCTTTTGGTCTCATCTAATGAGTCTTCACTGAGCAGATTACAGGTGGTCCAAAACACCACGGCATGCCTTGTCTCGAATGCTCCCCCTCGAACTGCCTCTCTTCCTCTACTACTGCAACTCCACTGGCTCCTGGTACGTAAACTAATCAAATTTAAAATCTGTTGTATTTTACACAAGGCCTTGAAAGCAAAGGCCCCAGCTATCTTACAAGGAAATATAACCACTACATACTCACTAGGTCTCTCCAATCCTGAACTAAATCTCTGCTACTTGTACCACTGTTCAAAACATCGCAACTGGGTGGGAAAGCTTTCTTTCACCTAGCCCTTCTCTATTGGAACCAGCTTCCTATCCATCTACGGCAATGCCCTGATCACCCTCAATTCAGTAGGCTCCCCAAAACTGCATTATTTTAACATGGCCTACTCATGCACCTCCATAGCGCAGAGATACCTCTTCGGGAGTGATTCAGGCTCTTTACAAATTAAATAAATACATAAAATGAATAAGATGCTAAGGACGAGTCTGGCTGTGGTGTTCTGGACGGTCTGGAGTTTGTAGAGCAGAGATTGGTTGATTCCGGCATAGAGGGTATTCCCATAGTCCAGCCTGCTGGTAATGAGTGCACAGGTGATGGTCTTCCTGGTATCTAGGGGGATCTGTTTGAAGGACATGCGTAAAATGTTGAAGCACATGGCGGCAACGGCTTTGGCCAATGGGTCTGCAACATGAACCATCTTTATCCACTTTAAATCTACCTAAGCAGGAGATTGGCCATAAAATACACCCTGCTCTATAAGGAACACTGTGTGTGACATCAAAGAATAGTGGCAGCAGTAACTAGGGCTGACCCACCAAAGGGTGTTACTGCAAGAACTAGAGTGGACATGTGTTAGTTGGGAGCATGATCAACCAAAGAGCTGAGGGAAGAGAGTATGCATTCAGGCTAAAGAAAATTAGAAGCATCACATTCATTTTTGTGTTGGTGTTGATTCCTTAAGGCTACTCAAGGACTGCCAAATATGTATGCTGGTCCCCATCATGAGAGTATTATCCTCGACACAATTGTGCCCGTTCATGGTATATTTGTGCCATAGCTATAATATTTTCCTCCATGACTATTTTGGGCATACAAGTCTAGTAAGTACATTACTTGCTGCCATCTGTGACATATTAAGAGCATGACTGGCCCGCTTTTAGCCATTTCTGACAGAGTGGCAACCGCTTTTCCCGCAATAATGGTCATAACTGATATATGTTGGGCATCCAGCTGTGGCACAGTGGCAGCCCTGGTTTAATGGTGGACATTATTAGTATAACAGAGTGTTGTAACTTTGTTTATGCCCCCTTTCTCTGGCAGTCCTTATTTCCCATCATCCCCATTGGCCTTTTCCTTTCCCCCCATTGCCATCCCCTCCTCTGGTTTTGACCGTCCCAGAAGGCAATTTAGAATGTTGGTTCTGAGTGATTCGTGTGAGGCTCTGACTGGTGAGAGGAGCTGGAAACTGAATTCATTAAATATCATGCTTACATCGATATTTTGTGGACATCATTTCTTACTCAGAGGCATTCTTAGTATTATGGTGAGAAAGCTAGGTCTATGATTCCAATACCTGTGTATTTGAAGCAGAATTGAAAGGCATTTTTACATGGTGGCACTCAATGAAAACTAAAAGCTGATGCTTAGGGACTGTGTATTTTCTAACAATGCAAACTGATTTGATTTTTAAAGGAAAATATATGCTTTTTCAGAAATGTTTTATCTTCTGGAAAATTTAGTTTGATTGTTCAAAGTGGAAAGTTGTTTTGATTAGGGCTGGGCGTAGTTCATGAAGTAGCACTACGCGTAGCTACGTGAAGTGCACTTCGCACTACACGAGGTACGCGTAGCACTACGCGAACTGCGTAGTAGTATGTTCGCACTGTGCAAGATGGCGTTTTCGATGATTGCACAGTGTGAACCGGCACTGTGCAATCATTGAAAATGGCATCTTGCACAGTGTGAGTTGTAGTTTTCTGCAGCTCGAGCAGATTTTTACTCGAGCAGCAGCTTTCTCAACGTGGATTGGTAGTTTCTCATTGTGAGTGGATGCGAGCATACGCGACCACTCACAATGAGAAACCTGACCTTCCCGCATTGAGAATCTCGCCGGGAGGTTGCCCCCCCCAACATCTACAACAAAGCAGACGCCATCATCGCACCCCTCCTCCGGAACGTCATAAACAACTCCTTTGCCTCAGCCACCTTCCCAGAGTGCTGGAAACACAAAGAAATCAACGCCCTTCTGAAAAAACCAACAGCTGACCCGAAAGACCTCAAGAACTTATACCCCATCTCTCTTCTTCCCTTCCCAGCTAAAGTCATTGAGAAGACCTTCAATAAACAGCTGACTGCATTCCTTGGGGCTAACAACTTCTATTTATCGAAATATCTCCCTAGCTAGCCCACCTATTGAGGAATTGGCCCCTTCCTCTAGCCTCCAGCCCGGAACAATCAGCGCTGTCTCTGTTACGCTGTCCTCCATTCCCGAGATTAGCTTAGAACAAGTCAACTCCCTGATTGGGACTATTAAATCAGGCAGCCCAGCGGACCCTGTACCCGCCCGTATCATGCACCTCATTGGGAGTGTCCTTAGTCCCTCCATTCAGATGGTGATCAACCGCTCCCTCTCTGAGGGACGGGTCCCCCGGGAGTTGAAAGAGGCCATGGTCAAGCCCATTAGGAAAAATACCTCCACCCCCTGGTCAGACATGACAAATCTGAGGCCAATATCCCTCTTGCCGTTCATCAGCAAATTGATGGAGAAGCATGTGAATCACCACCTTTCCAGCTTCATTGAGCAAACCGGCAGTCTGGACCACTCTCAGTCAGGGTTCAGGCCTAGGTATAGCACCGAAACAGCTCTTCTTTCCGTCACAGATGCTATACGCTTGTCCCTGGACAGAGGAATGTCAGTGGTGTTGGTGCTGTTGGACTTGTCCGCAGCATTCGACACCATATCCCACGCCATCCTCCTTACCAGATTAAAGGAGATTGGTATTGATAAATCTGCCTTGGCGTGGTTTACCAGCTTTCTCTCCGAGCGTACCCAGAAGGTGAATATGGGCTCTTTCAGCTCCCCCTCGGCCAGCATCACCAGAGGAGTCCCGCAGGGCTCCTGTCTTAGCCCTACGTTGTTTAACGTATATGTCTCCCCGCTGGCTAATATTATGAGGTCCTTCGGGTTTATGCCCATCTCTTACGCTGACGACACGCAGCTGCTGTTCACTTTTAAAAAATTTACTCCGGAGATAAGACAATCTTTCTCCAACGGCATGACTGCGACCGCCAGCTGGATGGCCACGAACTTTCTCCAGTGCAATGTGGGAAAGTCTGAGGTCATGTTATTCGGAGGGGCAAAAATCCTGTGGACCCCTGACTGGTGGCCCTCCAGTCTGTGGCAGGCCCCCTCCCCTAAACAGGTGGTGAAAAACCTGGGGGTTCGTCTAGATCACGACCTCACCCTTGCCCATCATGCCAGCACCACGGCGGGATCTTGCTTCCACATTATAAGCCTCCTGCGGAAGGTGTTCCCCCTTCTTCCAGACTACACAAGAAAGACCTTGGTCCAGGCCCTCGTTCTGAGCCGCCTGGACTACTGTAATGGCCTTCTCTTGGGAGCTAACGAAGGAGTGCTTAATAAACTTCTGGTGGTTCAGAACACCGCGGCCCGCCTGGTGACCAATGCCCCCCTAGAACTCCATCTCTGCCCCTTCTCAAGGCCCTCCACTGGCTTCCCATCCGGAAACGGGTGGAATTCAAGATTTGTTGTGTGGTACACAAGAGTCTCCACAACCTCGGTCCACACTATTTGGCCGAGAAATTTGTATACCACCGCCCCTGCCGCAATCTCAGGTCCAGCAACCAACTATTACTCCAGGTTCCTAGACACTAGAAGACCAGACAGGGAGGTCGTGCCCTTTCCATTATGGGCCCGCGCCTATGGAACAATCTCCCCCTTTCCCTTAGAGAGTGCCCGAGCCATCTAGCCTTTAGGAAACTCCTAAAGACAACTCTATTCTAGTTGGAGCGCTGTCTGTCCTGTTCTTCACAGCACCGCGCGGAGATACACCTTCGGGTGTGATGCCGGCGCGTTACAAGCCCATAAATAAATAAATAAATAAACTTGCTCGACCCATCCCAATCTGGATTTTGAGCCAACCACAGCACCAAGACAGCCCTCATCGCAGCCACCAATGACATCAGAACCCTGATGGACAGCGGGGAGACAAACACCCTCATATTCCTAGAACTCTCAGCCGCCTTTGACACCGTCTGCCACCGCACCCTAATGACCCGCCTTTTGGATCCAAGGAAAAGCACTGGACTGGATCACCTCGTTCCTCTCCAACAGAACCCAGACAGTCCGCCTCCCACCGTTCCGCTCCACGGCCACCAAGATCATCTGCGGAGTACCCCAAGGCTCCTTGCTCAGCCAAACCCTCTTCAATATCTACAAGAGCTCCCTCGCCGCCATCGCACGCAAACACAAACTCAACATCATTTCCTATGCCGACGACACCCAGCTGATACTCTCCCTCACCAAAGACCCAACCACCACCAAAACCAACCTCCAGGAAGGAATGAAAGATTTCACAGAATGGATGAAGCTCAGTCGCCTGAAACTGAACTCAGAGAAATTGGAGGTCCTCATCCTCGGACAATCCCCATCCGCCTGGGATGACTCCTGGTGGCCCAAAGCTAGGCACCGCACCGTCACCCACGGACAACGCATGCAACCTTGGTTTTATCCTGGACACCTCCCTCGCGATGACAAACAAGTCAGGGCCATCTCATCCTCATGCTTCAACACCCTGCGCATGCTCCGAAAGGTCTTCTGGTCGATCCCCACAGAAACTAGAAAAACGTTCACCCAGGCCCTCGTCACCAGCTGACTGGACTACGGGAACACCCTTTACACATGAACCACTGCCAAACTTCAGAAACAACTTCAGCGCATACATAATTGCCTCCGCACGACTCATCCTAGACATCACTTGCAACAGCCACATATCTGCCCACCTGAGAAACCTGCACTGGCTCCCCATCAGCAAGAAGATCATGTTTAGGCTCCTCACCCACCCACACAAAGCGCTCCACAACATGGGCCCCGAATACCTCAGCAATCGCCTCTCATTCTACACTCCTACCCGCCAGCTCCGCTCCACCGGCCTCGCCCTCGCAGCAGTCCCACGAATCCACAGAGCCACCAGCGGAGGAATATCGTTCTCCAACCTGGCCCCCAAGACATGGAACTGCCTCCTTGCACACCTACGACTCACCCAGGACCATCTCACCTTCAGGAAACACCTCAAGACCTAGATATTTGAGCAGTAGCGCCCCCCCCCACTCCCTCCAGCACCTTGAGACCCTCGCGGGTGAGTAGAGCACTCTACAAATATATTGATTGATTGATTTCCCACCCTTGCAATCGGCAACTTGATGTTGCTGATCGCGAATGAGGAAAAATTCTCGCCAGGATGTCATTTTGCTTGCTCGGGGTCGCCAACTTGACGTTGAGGACCGCGAGCAAGCAAAAAATGACTGCTGCATTACAATACGCCACGCTGCGCTACGCTACGCGTGTTCGCACTGAGCTATGTGCAGCTCGTGTAGTGCAAAGTTGCGCAAACTTCGCAAACTATACGAGCGACATTTGAGATGTCATCAGTGATGTCAGGAGTTATGTCACTGACCATGTCACGAGTGATGTAATATGTGACGTCATCAGCAGTGGATTGCGGGCGTGCAAGTTATAGTTAGCTGAACTAACTATAATGGGGATAATTTCAATGTTTTGGTATGAGTGAAATGTCCAGCTAACTATAACATGTGTGAAACCTATGGTTTTTTCAGTGAATTTTCAAGGTTTTTTAAATGCTAATTCATAACTCTAACGTCCCTAAAAACCTATGATATTTTCAATGAATTTCATAGGTTTTGTAAATGACAATTTTTAAATGTATTAATTTTTATATATATTTTTGGGATAGTAATTTACCTCTTTTTGTATAATAATTATTTTAAGCTATTTTATTTTTTTAATTACATTACATATCTTTATATATTTTTTCAATATATTAAAATTAATTTCTAAATATTGTTTAGCATTTTTTTTGTGGTAAACGTAGGGTATGCATACCATCCTCGCACACTCCTGCCATCTTTAATCGTACTGTACGCGTACCCGGGCATACGTCACAAATACGTTTTGACGTTATGCGTCGCATCCGCGCTTCCGCATGACGTCATTTAACTTTGTACATCGTGCGCTACGCGTACCCCAGAAAATTGTTTTAATGTTTAAAAAGATATATCTATGTATTTAATGTACATTTTAAGGCAAGACATTATCTGAGGTAATCATTAAAATAGTATTCATTTAGTTTTAATCAGTGTACATTACTTTTCAAAGTAATTACACAAATCGCGGGGTACGTCGTACGTACGTGCACCGTAGGAACAGCCTACACACACCCCATGTGACTTCAAAACAACAGATTTGATTGGTTCATAATACTACATAATCTAACTGTTTAAGGACCCCATCCATCTTACCACCCATTTTATTCATTCTTCTTTGACATTCACTGAAGAAACATCTTTTTGTGAAGTTGCTGTGTTTTTCAAGAGATCTTCAATATGGCTGCACACCAGGATGAAGATTTCTCTGAACACTCTTCAGAAGAAGAATTTGTTGCTGAGGATCTAGTCCCTAAAGGGAAGGAAGCACTTATATTGAAGTTTTTTTCGATTCCTGACGGAGAAAAAAAGTAAATGCAGCAAAGGTAACCTGTAAGGTGTGTGCAACAGCGCTTTCCAGCGGCAATCCTCATAAGACATATTCTTTTGGAACTTTAATTATTTTATGCACATTTTGCAGGGAGACTCTTTGTTATGGAGAACAATCCATAGATTTAATTTGCAGTTGCTCCCCGCATTTTTTTGTTTGTTTATTTGTTCCACACTATTTTGTATCTGCAGTTTCCTTTTTTCCTGTTAATAAAACATTGTCTTTGGGCATTCTTTAAGAACATGTTGCATTGCACTTTGAAAGGCTGAGGCTGCGGACGCCAACCCGAATGGCATTCTCAAGAACTTGTAGTTGCCAAACGGGGTGGTAAATGCAGTCAAGGGTTGTGATTACGGATGTAACTTAATTTGATAATAGGCCGAGGAAAGGTCCAAAACACACAAAATTGTCGCACCCTGCATAGTTCTCAGCATTTCATTGATCCTCGGCAAAGGATGTCTGTCAACAAGAATGTTTGCGTTTAATGCTCTTAAGTCCACACATAGCCTTATACTAAGACCACTATCCTTGGTTGAGATGACTATGGGCGCCAACCAAGCAGAGCTTTCTTTTTCTTGTACTACCCCTTGGCTGACCAATTTCTCAATTTCCAATCTTAGAGGTTCTCCCATGAGTAAGGGAATAGAATGTGTTTTGTGAACCACAGGCACAGCCCCTTCTTTGTGGACAATCTTATGCATATTGTTTTTTAACAGACCCAAATTCTCATTAAACACATCAATAAATTATTTTGTGAACATTTCACCAATTACTGGGGGTTCAATAAGTAATACTTGTTCATGATTATTTGGATCCAGGGTAATTCCTAATTCTTTCTGGTGTTTCCACCCTAACAGACTAGATCCCTGCTTAGTAATATAAACTGTCCCCACAGTGTGTCTGTTTTGGAATGAAATTCTCATTCTTGCCATACCTTCCAAGGGTATAGGTTCTCTATTGTACCCTGAAGGACATATGTCAGCACTTTCTATCTTGATTTTATGCTTTGCAAACTTATGATTAAACACATTCTTCTCCACCAAGGTAAATGGGGAACAATAGTCTGCATATATCTTGATTATTCACCATCAACTTAAATTTCACAGGTGGGATACTGTGTTTTCTCCTCTGGGTCTTTTTCCCCAATCTGAAACATAAAACTATTTTCCTCATCCCTTTCTACCTCAGGGTTTCTAACCATGTGTACTCTAGGGGTGAATACATTACACACCTTCGAGAAATGCCCCTTCATATTGCATTTTCTACACATTGAGTTCCTAGCAAGACATTTCCAATTATTTGCCAAATGATTTGTGCTCCCACATCTGAAGCACTGCAACGCCTCACCTTTCTTTCTAGCTTCCTCTTTGCTTTTAACACCCACTTTGCACTCCACCTCCTCACTGTATAAAGCTTTATGTTCGCTCTTCTCGTTATTCCATTCTGAAATTTGCATCTCTCTCATAAGCTGCGCTGTGTGTTCTAACCCTTTGGCAAAGCTTATTGCTTCTTTCAGGTCAGGATTCCTAGTCAATAATTCTTCCTGAACCTTCGAGTCATTAGTGCATCTGACTAATTGGTCCCTTATAAGTGAGTCCGTCAGAGCCCCAAATTTGCAAGTGGCTGACATGCCTCTTAACATTGCTATATACGAAGATACCTTCTCATCTTTCCTTTGACCTCTTTTAAAAAATGTGTGTCTTTCTAGGACAACATTTACTTTTACTCTAAAATGTGCCTCCACTTCCTTTGTGTGTAATCATATACATCTACACCTTCCTCTGCCTCCCGGGGTTCATCATCTACTTGTCTACCTGTAATATTCTCAAAAACATTCATGCCCTGAATTCCTAGTTTTTGCAACAAAATGTGTTGCTTTCTTACATTTGAAAAATGTCCACCCCCTATGGCTATTAAGTATGATTTGAAAATTCATTCCCGCCTTCTCCAGGATATTTCTGGCTCCCCTAACTCATTCAAAAACCGGGGTGGCTGATTAATTCCTGCACCTGCCATGACAGACACCCTGACCGAATGGTGTAGGTATAACAACAAAACAATGAGATATAAAGTTGAGCGAATGGATACACACAGAGTAAAAAGTTAATGAATAAAATGGTGAATCAAATGTGGAGCAGAGAGCAAGCACTCAATGAAAAAGAACACTTTTCAGATTGTAGAAAAAACTTTAAGATGTTGCTCCCTATGGAATAAAACACCTCTGCTGTTTAACCTTTAGTTCTGCTTCTATATCTGTCCACACTCCCCTCAGTTCCGGCAGAGTGAATGGGGCGGGAACTTCCTTCCGACGAGCTCTGTGAGGAGGGAGAGCGCAAGACCACCAACACATCCTTACACAGTGCTCTCCTCATGCAAATGTTGCCCAAGCAAGGATCCTCTGGGCTATAACTGAAATCAGGTTTCCCACTGACTGTAGCTATTTATTTTCCCTCAAAAGACACTCTTACGCACACCGCAACCTAGCACGCTGGCGCTCTTCAGGCTCATTCCTGCGATGCTATGTTGGTTCACGTTGACGATGGAGCCGGTCTGCTCGGGGAAATACGTGAGGAAGTGTTTTGGTATTTTTTTCCACAGGAACCTGGCGCTACCTCCTCGAGAGCCCCCAAGCTAATAGGAGCTGCTACTAGTCGTTCACTCCCTCTGTTTATTCCCTGTACCAGCACTGAAGTGTGAGGACCGGCAGGTCAGCTGACTCGGGGTTCCCTCAGGATAATTAAATGTAATCCTAAACTCACATCCCTTGGGGCCTTGACCTTCCTCCCCTCCTGTCAAGAAGGAAAGAGGCTTGGGGAAGAAGGGATCCCCTTCACTCCAGCTTTTCACTTCAACATGATCTAACACTCCTGCCAGCTATCTCCGTTACAGGACCGCTACTAATTGCCCTCTATTATGCCACTTGAAATTTCACAAATTGACCTCGCACACCAAAAAACTATATGATAAACACAATATTATTGCTTAATAATAAAATATTTTTATCTGCGAGTTTTTGAACAAATAAAGAAAGAATTAAACGAAGAAAACTGACTTGAAAAATTTCTTGGGAGGACAGTTGGATTTTATCTTTGTTACAATACAAATGTTTACTAAGCAATAATATTGTGTTTATCATATAGTTTTTTGGTGTGCGAGGTCAATTTGTGAAATTTGATGTACAGAACAAATTCTTATTTGTTCTATGTTGGGATCTAGGGGGTTGTATCCCAGACCATTTGCACCCGTACTATAACAAATATTAGGAACTTGACCCTTGGTGCGGCCCATAAAGCCTCAATCCCCCTCTTTGCTGTGATATTATGCCACTTGAAACAGGAGCTAATGTGTCCACACCCACTGGTCCTTCAGTGGTAATCATCATGTCCCGCAAGCTCCCTTAGAGGGCAAATGTCTCTCACCGATGAACGAGCCTACCTCACTTAATTGACAAAACTCTGGGTCCGGAGCTTCATGTGCATGTACCACTGTCAGAAACTTGACCCACGGCAGCTTTCTTGAAACCAGCAAGATGAATAAGTATCAGGGAAGGGAGCGTCGCTGTCCCTGTCACAGCATCCCTTTGGTCGTCACCAAATTTGTAGTAAGGGTCCACACGGAAGGTAAGTTGAACTCCTTTATTATCTTCTGTTTAACACGCACCCTCAGCTTGCTGGTGTCAGGCACAGTCAGTGAGAACAGCGAAGTCAACATTCCAAATCTGCCTTCACACCCAACTATCTAGGACAGGACCAAGGTAGGGTGGGAGGAAGGGTGGAGAGAAGGTACCAAAGGGGACAAAATATAACAGTGGTGTTTGTAGATCTAAGGGCCGCGTTTGATTTGGTAACAAGGGGAAAACTTTGAACAGCTTTGACTAACCGTAGGTCACAACCAAACCTTTTGCAGATCTTTATCAGACTCCATACAAAAAATTATGCCCAAATAAGATGGGGCAACAACAGAGAATTGACTAACCGGATAGGGCTGAGCCGCGGAGTATGGCAGGGATGCATTTTGGGTCCAACATTATTCACGCTTTACAATAACTGACTGATTGATCAGTTAAGGGACTGTAGGGGTGATCCTCCAAGCTTACAGGAAGTGAGGTGCCTGCACTAATTTTTGCAGACAACACCCTGCTTATTTTGAGGTCACAGATTGGACTCCAAAATTTAGTGGACACATTTGGGAGGGGTTGTGAAGAACAAGGGCAGGAAATCAATTATTTAAAAACAAAATTTATGGTTTTTAAATGTCACAAGTCTTTTAATATAAATATAAAAATGGGTTGAACTGTGATGGAGGAAGTTAATCAATTTGATTAATGGTGAGTGAGATTTGTTAACACACTATCGTGGTTACCCACAAAAAAACAAAAGAAAATTCTCACTACAACATGTTGGATCGGCCTCATGTAAAAAGCTACAAAAGTCAAGCTTTAGACCATTGATCCCAGTCACTCAAGTGTACCAGGCAAAGGGACTAGGGGCTGCACTATACGGTGCAGAGTTATGGGGGCACATAAATGTAGCAGTCATCAAGAAGGCCAAAAATAATTTCATCAGATCAATAATGAAACCTCCCTGAAATGCACCACTTACACCCATGTGACTAGATTTAGGAATGAGGAGCATTTCTCACATAATCACCCTTCGACCATTAATCTATTGTATGCGCATGTGGGCGAATGATCCGCCACTACCCTTGAAAGAGTCAATTCAAGACATACGACTATTAGATACCAAAGGACAGATTGAGTGGTATAACCATATCATTTCATGGTTGAACAAAATTGGCATGTTTGATTTGTGGCTGACCCCCTGCAAAATTGAAAAAGGAACGGTAATCCACCTAATAAAGAATTAATGGAACCATGTTATATTTAGCTGGTTCAACAAGAGTTCTGCGGGTGATTTAACAAGCAGGTTCCTCAATTTTAAACATAACATGTTACAAGAGGAATTTTTAAATCGAATAGAGACGCCCCTTGCTAAAATAATATACCTAAAATGTAGGTGTGGTCATTTACCAATTAATAGTTTTGTTAGCAATTGCAACAGGTTTGATATTTTGCCCTGTTGCCCTGTGTGTGATCCAGTACTCAATTCCGGAACATATTTTGTGTATTTCTGTACAATGTATCAAGAAACAAGAAGAATGGCTAAACCTTATTTGGTGGATTTTAGCAGCTACCCGCCTAAATGAGATCACTGGAATCCTGAAAAGTGACAACACAAAATACCTGGTATTCGCTCTATCTTGATACGTTCTCCATGCATGGACCATAAGATGCAGCACAGTAAAAATAACAAATTAAACTAAATAAGCCAGGCTGCAGTATTTATAGTGAAAGGAAATATTGTGATAATATGTTGAAGGCATTTTGATTGCTTTATATTTGTTGTAATTTCTTTTTCATGCAGTTATTATTATCATTAAGGTGACCAAATGTATTAGAGGGGTATCACAATCTGTTTAAAGGTGTACGGCATGCATAGGTAAACTGGTATTGCAATATGACCACTCTCTTCTGTTTTTGATCCTAGTCGCTTATGCACTTACGACGCCTGTCCAAAGCACAGAGGTACTCCTTCGGGAGTCGATTCTGGTGCTATATAAACAAATAAATAAATATGGATGAATTTGTTTTTATACTTGCAAATATCATAATTTTAGCACACATGTTATCTCTGGTTTTAAATGGTGTTAGCATTATGCATTTTACAAAAATGTCATAGTAACTTAACCCAGCCCTCTGAGACAGATAGTCTTAGTTTCCTTAATCAATTATTCTTCTCAAAATGTTTTGCGATCTTCAATCAATTGTATACTATGTGCTTTTATGGTTTTAATGCAAAATGGAATAAAGATATTTTCTCCTACTGGTTTGTATCATGCTTAACCTGACTATTTATTTTTTTTTAATTTATTTATTGCATGATTAATGAAAATCTTAGCAATTACTCTTTGTAAAAGAAACTAGAAGAGATACACAATTGAAAATGTTACAAAAAAAACCCAGTTAAAAACAATAAGAGAAAGTTAAGAATATGGATAAAATATCCAAATAAGCTGATACAATACGTTGAATTTGTATAAAAAGAAAAAAAAAGGCCTTCAACATTTGTTGAGTCTTTGTTTGCTAAAAAAGAGATATCTTAAAATGCAAAAACGGATGGTTTTTGAGTTCAGGATCAATCTCTGGCCTCTGGGTTCTGGGCATGGATCTTTGACAGTTAAAAAAGGGGTTTCTTAAAGTGTCAAAACAGATCTTTTTGAGCCAAGTTCAATCACTGGCTTCTAAGCTTTGAAGCGTGTTGACTGATTTCACGAAACGCACTAGTCTACAGGCTAATTAGATTTCTTCTCCCTTGAAGCTGATCAACAGGGCTTGTCTGCGAGTTTGCACGCCGTGTTGATTCCAGAGCTGAGTTAGTTGGCCCCTTCGGGTACTGTCTAGGGCTTTACAGCTGAATAACAAGTGTAAAACATCCTCCTTTGGATTGTCACAAAGCCTGCATTTGAGATTAAATTCCAGGCGTTTCCATGGGGGAAGATGTACTTTTGACGGGATTACCCCCATCCTCAGCCGCAGGAACTCTTCCTTCACCTTCCTTGAGAAGCTGGTACTGAGGTATGGCTGAGGTGAGGCGCTAGTGTAGCCTTGGATTACGAACCACCCGTGTGATCTCCTAGTTAATTCAGCTTTGTCTTCTTTCATAGAGAGAATTTTCACTGACTTGTTGACCAGGCGTTTGAAGCATTTTTGTGAACAGCCCGAGTCCCAGAGGTCTTTTAATACAAGGGTTTTTATGGCTGCTTGGAGATACACTATTGCGGGGGCTCCCTTGTTTGACTACAGCTCTTTCCAAAGGTTGGCGTTCAGGGAGTCTGTTACATCGTTCTTTACTTTGTACCAGCATTTTGCATACGCCCCCTTGCGCGCAATTTGCTGCTTCTGTAAACCAAACTCCAGCCTTAACTGTGCTGGGGAGGTGTACGGCGGGAGTGAGAAAAGTATTCGAAGTGTTTTGCTGACCACGTTATCTAAAATGACTTCATCTCTCCCTCTCATACATTCGCTGCCATATGTTATTGATGGTAACAGTTTTGCGCGAAATATGTCCAGCAAGGGGATTAAGTTTGGGCCCGCTATTTTATTCTTGATATTTTTTAAGGCGATGGCTAGTGAAGTCCCTCTATTTTTTATTGTTGCTGCATGTCGCTGGAAAGAGCCATTGGAATCAAAGGTTATCCCCAAGTATTTATATTCATTAACTGTTTCAATTTTGTAGTCGTGCAGAGACCATTGAAATGTTGGCTTTTTTGGTTTTTGATTAAAGACCATCACCTTTGTTTTTTCCATATTTATGGTCAGGCCATTTCTTTCAGAAAATGTGCTAGTTGTGTTGATGAGATGTTGCAGGCCTACTGGGGTGAGGCTGATTAGTATCAGGTCATCTGCGTATAATAAATTCGACAATGTAAGGCTCCCTAGCTTTGGGGCATGATGGTTGGATTTGTCCAAATCTTTAGAGAGGTAAGACATAAAGAGGTTGAACAGGGTCGGCGCGAGAACGCACCCCTGTTTCAACCCTCTTGAGGTTGGGATTTCTTTGGATAAGCAAATGCCGGACCCCAGTTTTATTTGGATCCAGGTGTCTGAATGCAGTAAAATCAATAAGTTGAGTAGTTTGGAGACCACCTCCCAGTTTGAGAGTTTTGACCACAGTTTCCCTCTGTCAATGCTGTCAAAAGCAGCTGAGAAGTCGATATAGCACGCATATAATGTTTTTTTGCGTTTAGTGGCAGCATCTATCAGCAGGGAAAGGGCTAGAATGTTCGTCGAAGTCCCAAGATTCTTTTGAAATCCAGTCTGGTTGATGGGGATTCATTTTTTGTTTGATGCCCAGATAGTTAGTTCTTCCATGCTTAACCTGACTAGACTTGCTCTGAAAATGGAAGCATATGGCAAAGAAGTCCCAAACTGGTGGGTCCTACTTTCAGAGAATAGTGCCACTTGCAATGGCAGAAGAAGTGGGGGAAGGTAGGTATTTTTATGTTTACCTCTCTGCAGTGCCTACTTATTCAGAGGTGATTTTGGATGTAGGTCAATGCTGGGCCTTGCAAATGTGGCAGCTGGTGGTAATGGTATCTATTCCACATTCCTCAAAGCAGGGTGAGATGGGGTTAAGGTCGGTCTCCTCTACGGCTGGGGTAACACCCATGATGACTGTCTCTTTGTCACTCTCTTCTTTTTCTGTAACTCCATACATTTTAGGAACCTTTCCTTTTCCCTAGCCTCTCCTGGCATGTCTCAGACTGAGGCAGGCTCAAAGTGGATTCTTGATCATCAGAGGGGAGTCTTGCAGAGGAAGAACTAAGCAAACCACATCCCAAATGACTAAACTGGACTGTGATAGAACATATCGACAGCCAGACATAGCTAAATGACAGTATTCTACTACATAAGAATCACCTTCCCACGAGTGTCACAGGGTTAAATGACAACATACCCTGGAATAGCCTGAATCTAGCAGCAACCACAGCGTCATGCACATTAGAGCTTTCTACTTCCAAAGAGGCCAAATCTGGACATCATACCATCACTTCTGTGAGAATAACACTTTAAAACCCCTTGTTTTTCTCCCAATTGGCCTTCAAGAAACATAAAAGCACCTTCTTTCCAAAAGAACCACTTGACCATTAGGCTGAAATGTCCTCTTTTCACACTACAGTGTGATTTCAAGTGTATGTCTTCACTACTTTCAACTTTTCCCCTCACTTTTGTGATATGTTCCAAATTAACATGAATTTTTTCACCAGCCATTCTAAGAAGGCACACTTGAACTCACAATTACAACACCTGCTGACTTTAGCGGTGTCTCTAGGTCTTTTCTACATTTAAAATGTATTTTTTTTTGCACATTCATGCTTGCGACACTCTCACAGGGGCGTGTCTTTTCTCAATGTCTACACTCCCCCAGGGGTGTGTCATCCCTCTATCTCTAGTCTCTCCTGCAGACTCACTGGAAGACAGCTTAAACCAGCACCTGAAAACCATTGAACCAGTCAGAGCGGTTCTCAATTAACCGAACTCGCTGACACCTGTTGAGACCAGCAGAGTATTTAAAGCACCACTCAGCTTAACTCATTCTACCAAGGAGCTCCATGATGGCTGAAGCAGGTATCGAGGAGGGTCCTAGACCTTGACAAAGAAAGTGGGAACTTCATAAGTGGGGTGCGCTCTAACACTGTCTTTCCACCCTGCTGCTGGCAGGCTCTCACAGCTGAGTATGATGGTCAGTTTTTAAATCACTGTTGTCTTCTCTTTTAACTTTAGTAACATAAAGTGTGTCTATAGGTTAGGTCCCCGCATGGAATTCATGGGGCATTTTCCATATATTGTCTGAGTAAGATATTTTGCTTTTCTCGCCTTTGGTTCAAGTCGCACAATGCACCACGCTACGTTCATCCTTGATTATTACTCGGTACCGCATAAATTACAAGGCGTCTGTTTTAACCAATTACGCAACACTCCAGCCTCATTGTGCCTTTGACTACATAAGAGTACGAACACTTCACTCCCAAAACAACTATACCAGTATGTTAAATGTTTCTCTGTATGTTTTTTTGTCCTTTTCCTTCCCTAAAGGAAAGCGCCATTAGAGGATATCCTCCCCTACCACATACCACACCTCAGAACGTGCGTCACATTTATTTCCTTTCAATAACACGTCTTTGGTCCATTTACTCTGCACTACATATAGGTCTTGAAGAAAGCCATAGCACTAAGAAAGCATGGCTGAAACATGTTGACCGACTAGGATATTCGAGTTACCTAAAATCTCCTTAAATATCCACCTCTGATTGAACCAAAGTTACATTGATTAAAATAGTCTTTTTCATCCCAGGGACACTTAGGACAGCTCTTTTAACATTCACTCACTCCTTCTCACTGAACTTTCATGGCACAATACCAGCTCTGCTGTATCAAGGGGTTGTAGCACACCCAAGGTGCACTTGGTGCCTTGGGTGGGCCCGATGATGAAGCATGTCATCAACTAGGTTGGTGAGTGAGGGCTTTCCTATAATCATAATGTGTTTTCTTTCCAAACACTAGGAGCACCCACTCCAAAGCTAGTTATCTTCAATAAAACAGGTCTTTTGTCATGACATCTGCTGTTCCCATGTCGATAAATGATGTTTAATTCACATAAGAAATGTTTAGAAAATGAAACAGTATCTTTTCAGTAACACGATTAGCATAAGGTGAATAAGATAATATCAACCCATTGTGGATGTGAGTGTTACTGTTATTATTTGTAAGTTACTTTATTAGGCATGCTGATTTTCATTTGTTTTTTCAGTAATTTGTGGTTTTGCTATTGGCCTAATCTTCAGTCTTTCTCAAAGAATTAGACATGAGTCATAAGGATAGTATCTATACTACTATTATAAAGAGTGAACACAAACCTTTTGGCAAGGAAAGCTCGGGAACCACAGCACCAATAAACACACCCAATACATTGTTGTAATCCTCAGGGTGTGCAGATGGACATGGGCTATAGAAAATAAAAAAAACATGAATTTAAAAATATAACCTAAAAAAAAAGTAGCGCCCTGAAAGTAGCGCCAGCCGCGACGCTGACGGCCGCGACGCTGACGGCCACGACGTAGCGCTGGCTGCAACGTACGTGATGATGAGGAGGAGCGGCGGTGAAGTGAGGAGCTCGGGGAGGGGTGGCGGCTCAGGTAAGGCTCTGGGACACGGGACGGGAGGAAGCCGGTGCGGGAGGTTAGCCCGGAAAAACTGCGGTAAGGCTCAGGGTCTGGGGGCAGCATTTCAGGCTTGCGTGCACTCCCGCCCTGGCCCCTGCCCGCCACAACATTGTCCGGGACACAGACAATGTTGTGGCAGGTGGGGGCTGGGGCAGGAGTGTACGCAAGCCTGAAATGCTTCCCCCAGACCCCTTCTGCCCCAGGCAACGCTGGGGCGGGCTGCTAGTTGTTAAGCTATATAGCACATTCTACTTGAAATACCACCTGATCAGCAACATTTAGTTATTGTTGATTGTCAGTATTTCTTCTATTAGTTTATTTTCTTTTCAGTATTCAATTTTTATAAATTGTAGTAATTCTTTTACCTATGTATCTTGATTTAATCATGGTGTTTCTCAATATTAACTTATGATGTATGACGTGCTTTGGATGTGCATGGGCCTTGAGTAATGTGCATGCAGCTGCTTTTTCGCAAATATGAGTGGGACCACGCGTTCACACGCTAACCATATGCGAGGGAGAGGCCACATTTGTGCACGGGGATAATACTGTTGAGTTAACATTCTTTCTCCATGATGTCACTTTTATTCCATAGTAGTTCAAGAGTTCAACCTGCTGCCACAATTTCTAACTAGTGTTCTTGTCCGAGTTTTGCTTCTTAAATCGACTTCCTGCACAACTGTCCATGTTATCTATTAGGAAGAAAATTCTTATTGATTATTAATTTCTCCTGGTTGTGTTTTCACTTACATGGCGGCATTTGTCATGCACTTACCCACATCCAAATGTGGTTTTGAAATGAATGATGACTTTTTGTACCTGCTTCCTACTTACATCTACCTTCTAAATTCTGACCCGGTCTGACAGAGGTAAGGATTCTGGCAAGACATGTAGCATTTGATTTTAAGTTTTGCAGAAAGATTACTCCATCACAACTAGACTTCCTGCCTGCCTTTTTACAGACACCACAGGATATAATATGTTTGTAATAAGGCAGACATGATATCCGGCACATGCATGACAGACTACCAAATTCACCAAACTCTCAATTATTTACCATATTCTTCATTCTTTCTCCCAATATGGTAAATATTTTCCATTCCTGACCGTAAATCCAAAAGGGTTCAACTGTTGACTAGGTCTATGTTTTGTGTTTAGACAGTTTTTAAAAGAATAAACACATAGTATTTGTGTATATAGTTTTAATAATATTTAATATGCTCATACTTTTAACAAATTATATTTTTTAGATTTTTCCAATGAGGTTTTACCTTAAGTCCCCACCCCACCCCCTTATTGTATGAGAGAACGTTGCAGTACAAGTGGTTTGCCATTTGCAGTGCAGACCTTACTAAATTTTGTGAATATTGATAAGTAATAACCCTACTCATAAGTTTAAGATAACTTAGACTGGTTCCTCATAATGTATTTTGATGGTCTTAGTGCCTTTTTTATTTACTTGATTTGGATTTTTACTATGTTCTGTGCTTACTTTACAATTGTTGGTACTCCTTGAACTTAACAGACACTTAACTGAGGATTACCTTCTGCTTGTGGCATTGTTATCATGGGTTAAGCAAAAATGAATTATATTTGATCGACCTAGAGTGATTTTATTGAGTGGGTCGGGATGTGATCATTTCAGGTTTATAATTCAATTTTAGAAATGGGTGTGCAGAGGTCGGGATAGGACCAAGACAGTTCCCAGCAGTTACGAACTAGGTTTAAATTAATATTTTAATTATTAGAGTTATATAGGCAAGAGATCAGTAGAGATCAAAAACACATGTTATCAAAGGTTGCTGAGAATGTTTATTATAAATCAATATTCTGGATATCATAGTCCTGCCAGAATTACATTATAGGAGGCGGATTGTGTGTGTCTCTCTCTTGCTGAATGACAAATTAACAGATTGTATTAAAATCCTGTATTTATGCTACCAGGGAGATATGTATACAAGACCCTAATGGTAACTAAGATTGTAAAGAATATCTGAGTGGAAAGAGGTGCAAGGTAAAACCTATGCATGCTATCTGGATGTTTGACAGAGACAGCAAGCCCCTTTAGCATGATTGTAAACTATGCTGATATACTCTGTCCACAGGTATTATCACAGTATATTTAAGTAGACCCAGAAAAAGCGGGACTACCCTCAGACTTCAAAAGTAAGGTAGGAAGGAAGGGGAATAGAGGGAATCTTACATCTTGATGAAAGTTGTAAAGACCCATGCTAGGGCTATATCAAATCAGCTGAAAGATGTTGACATGTAGGAGGGTTGAGGGGCTATTAAAAAACCCTGACACTGGGGTTGTGGCTGAACTGCCCACAAGATGGCCACAGGATTGTGAGGCTATGCACAGTGATGGGAACCTTTTTACGGTCAGCTTTTCTGAGCAAGACATTTAAGACATTTTTTTTTTTCGTGCTGAAGGATCTGAACGTGGGGAGAACAGGTATTTTCCTTTTGCTGGCTTTTTTAAACCACTGATGTTGTTGCACTTGTGCATCATGAAACTCAGCATCAGAGGTTGCAGCCATCATCTTGTCCTCTAAAGTGTGCGTTAGGCATAGAAAACCCTAATAATGCTTTTTAGAATCATTTAAGAGAACTATTTAATGAAAAGGCTGACACGCTAGGTAATTCAAGCTCTAATGGTATAGTCTTCCAAATTCTGTCAGGCATAACTATGTGTGGAAATGTAGTTTACCAGTAGTCTGACAGACAATTCTTTTTATATTTATTTTTGGGTACTGAACTGATATATTGGGCTGTTCTTGTCACTCACTCCTACACAATAATTACCACGAGCAGCCTTTGGTTTCATATTGATATTTTTAAATAGCACATACCCTTTAGGTATTTTTTCTGGAGGTGCAATTAATTATTTTTTTCCGCCCTTTGCTGCAATATTCTTCTAATGCTTATGGAATCCTCTCCTCCACTAATCTGAAGGCTGTCACCTCAGCCACAAAGACTCAAATACTCCCGCTAAGAGCCAAAAAAAGTCCTGGATCCCCTACTAAGTTTCCTTTACCTTTCACCTTGGAGGACCTCATGGAGGAAACTAAGCATTTGAAACATTTTGTCATGGAGACTAAAGTCACATTGCAACGTATTTAAGAAAAGTAGTTCATATTGGATTCCAGGGTGTCAGATATTGAACAGCGTATTAGTAAAGTACAAGATGCGGCTGCCAAAATTGATGGTATGACTAAAGAGATTGCGCACCTGAAACAACAATCAGAAGAAATAAGAAAATCAGAACAGGCTCAATAGTCTCTGAATTTATGGCTTTCCGGAAGTAGTGGAGGGGTCTGGCATGCTTACCTTTCTTGTGGTTCACATGTGAAAGCTAGTGGGCACCTCTCATTAAAAAGTGCTCACTTTTTCTGCCATAAAACTACTAATGCCTCAAGCTCTGCCTGCCCTTGGGGAACAATTGTTCTCTTTTTAGAGTATACTGAGCAGCTTATAAGGTTATAAGTGGCTAAGCAAAAGAAACAAATGTTATGGTCCAGTCAGAGAGTTTTATATCCCAGGATGTAGCACATGCAACTGTTGCTCGTCGGAAGTAGTTCTCATTCTTCAATCCTACTCTACGATCTGTAATTGCAAGATATGGACTTGTGCACCCATACTTCTTTAAAGTCATGTACAAGGAACAAACTTTCTCTTTTGATTGTCTAGATGACCTGAGGAAATGTAGTCTCCAACACAAGGGTGAAGTTATAGATCTTGGGAAAGCCTGATCTCTTCATTTAGTGTTGCCCAGCCTGTCTATGCCTATGCATTTTGAACTTGTCTTTAAATTGAACTTACTTATGCTTCAAGGAGTTGAATTTATTGTCATTTATGATAGAATGTTTATGGTTATTGGTGTTTGTGAAATTGTTCTTGTTTTTGAGCTAATCTGTCCTATTGTTTAACCTTGCTTTTTAATTATTTCTCTTTACAGCTGTCTATTGTCTAATCCGGATTCCCTTCTTTGATGTGTTGTCCCCTAAACGCCTCCCTTCCTAGAACTCCTGTTTGCATATTATCATTATGTCTTGGTAAGCATTATTTATTTTTCATTAATGTGCAATGTACTCTTGTTGTCTTTTTGTAAGTTTGTTTCAGTGGTCGTAAGTCACATGAATAGCTGTTATGCGTTTTTTCATTCCTTTATATTCTCTGTTTCTCTTGTCTTATAATTATTGTCTCTGCAGCTATGGTTATTCAACTTAATTCAACTTTAGCTTGTTGTCCATCTTCAGTTTTGCACTTTTCCTCCCTTCCATCATGTTTTTCCCACACTTGATGTGTCTTACTTTCTTCATGATTGAAGCTTATTGACATTGTGTAATCTCTATTGCCTGTATTAAGGTCAATGTCCCTTTCTTTACACTCCTTTACTTTCTTTTCTTGTTTCTTTTCTTTCTTCCCCTTCTCTGGTTTCATTATGCATTGTAGATTTTGCTCATCTATGAATGTTAGTTCATTTCTTAAGTTATATGCATTCAGATAGTTTGTTATTCTGGTTTCCTCTCATAGACATAACGGTTAATATGTATGTTATTTTATTAAATGGTGAATTCCCTTAGGATTATTCCTTGGAATGTCATGGGTGTGCATAATCTGATTAAAAAAACAACAAGTTCTCACCTACTTAGCAAGACTTAAATGTAATATCGCTCTAGTACAAGAAGGGCATTTACTTGACAAACATTTAAACACATTGTGTAAAAATTGGGTTGGTCAGATTTTTTGCTCCGCCAGCCCTTGACCATTAAGTTTGGGTCATTATATTTGTTCGCAAGTCTCTTTCCTTGGTAATATAAAAGGAGGAAAGAGATGTGGAGGGTCCATGGGTTTCAATACATGCCACAATTTATCGCACGCCTGTTTCCATTCTTAACATTTATGGTCCTACTGGCATTGATGTAAAATTTTGGTAAAAATGTCAGTCGTTTTATGCTCATGTTCAAATAGAAACCTAATAGTAGGTGGTGATTTTAATCAGAGTGTAGACCTTTTATTAAATAGAAAATCTCAAGTTAAATATGTTTCTAATGAAATGCAGAAGCATTTATACGATGTACTCATTCCAGAGGATTGGTTGATTATATTCCCTGACACATTGGAATACACCTTTTTTGGGGGAACATCACTTACAACGCATTTTTTACAACGCACTACCATTACATCGCAACCATTACAACGCATACCATTACAACACATTGCGCTGGGGGGCGCTCTAGGATAGGGAATATATTTAATTTACTATCCAACACCTTCCCTGCTATCCACGGGGACTGGAGTTGGAATAGTAAATTAAATAATTCACTATCCAGCGCCTAAAAGCATTATGCGTTGTAATGGACTGCGTGGTAAAAACTGCGTTGTAAAGGCATGCGATGTAAAAGCATGCGTTGTAGTGACACCAATCCCTTTTTTTCACCAACTCATAAATCTCAAACCAGAATTGATTATTTATTTTACCCCCTCTAGTGACTGCACTCATGCATGCTGAAATTGGGTCAATAATAATTTCAGATCATGCACCAGTTATAATAGACCTGAATGTATTCATTCTGAGACCTCTAAACAGATGGTGCTTCAATAATAGCTTAAAGAAAAACAAAGAATATGTGCAAAACTTTGAATGTTTTTTATAGGAGTCTTTTTGCATAATATCACACCTGATATTTCATTTCATATTGTTTGGGATGGGGAACTACGGGCACACATTCTACGGATTTGCCGTCAGCCACTAATGCTGTAATTCCTCATTTAAGAAATTCCATACAGTGGCTTTAACCTCCTGGAAACGTAACTCCAAGACCCGCACTCAGATTCTTTTTTGCATCAATTTGAGTGATGGATACCTTGGATGTAAACTCACTTGACAGGAAGAGATGGTGTCTTATTGAGACCAGTCCATTAAACACTTAGGACCTACTCGATCGGGAATAGCACTGGTTTTAAGATCTAGACAACAGCTTACTTTATCAGCCCTGAAGAAGTCAAGGGTTACGACCCATATTAACGAAAGAAGTGATGGTTTGCTTGCTATGGAACTCGACAAATAAAACTAATAATCCGAACAGGACAGCAGGACATCATGTTTTCTTTCATTACCAATATTAAATGCTAAACTGTGTTTGTTTACTCGTTTGATCTGCATAGGAATTGCTTTATAATTAATTATGTCATGGCCAAATAGAAGAAAAAATAAGGACTCCTCCATACTGCTTCAATCTGTTAAGCAGTTAGAGCAACAAATTTTCTCAACCAAGACTGATAATGTGTTCCAATGTTTAATGAATGCTAAATTCGAGTTCAATATAAAGTCAACAGGGGGAGCTGCTGGAACACTTGTAAAAATAAGTTCCAGTTTTATGATGGACGAATTAAAGCCATTAAATGACTTGCCAACTACCTGAAAGTTGAATCTTAAAAGTCTAAAATAGTAAAGATTATAGACAAAATTGGAACGCCTCATGCCAAAAAATGACATTTTGAAGTGTTTTTCTTACCATTACATGAATGTTTATACACCACATCACTTTCCAACAGTTGAGGCATTATATTCCTATTTTCATTTTCCCACCAAGTGGGCAACAGTCACAGGATTTCTCTTTTTTAGAAGAGCTTATATACATTTCTGAACTAAAGTCTGCCCTTAATGCATTACCCAAAGACTAATCACCGGGTCGGACAGTTTTTCTGTTGAATGTTATTCCTGTTTTTCACATCTCTTACTCCTGCATCTACTTACCTTATATCAGTGTTTTTTTCTCACAAGACAAAGCTAAGGGGACTTTTTTGGACGCTATGATATGTTTGATCCCTAAAAAGGATAAGGATCTCTCCTCATCTGCCAATTATCATTTGCAATTTAGATTGCAAACTTTTCTCCAATATTAGAATCTCTCCTCTAATTCTAGATATGTTCGGATTTGAGCAAACTGGATTTGTTAAAGTAAGACATATGATCGTTAAATCTAGGGTGATTCTGGATATGTTACATATGGATTCTATTAACAATACACCTATGGCTGATGTAACTTTGAATGCCGAAAATGCTTTTGACCATGTTAATTTGAAATTAATGATGCAGGCTCTAAAATGGTGTGACTTTAGTCCTACTTTTCACAAATATACAGCTAAATTGTATTTCTCTCTGATGATATATGTTTTTTAAATGACACTCAGTCTTCATAGTTTCATCTTTTACGGGCACTAGACAGGGATGTCATTTATCTCCTTTGCTTTTTATTATTTCCTTAAACCCTTTTTGTTCATTTCAATGCTTTCAACATAAAGAAATTCTCAGCATGTCTCTGAACAGGGGTCATCAAGACCGGCTTTTATTAATCTTTTATCTTCTTATTCTAAACCGTCTAAATATAAATTAAACTTTTCAAAATCTGAGGTACTCCCCCTTAAGATAGGAAAAGATATGTTTGATGGCCCGGACCTTAATGGTCACCACACTTTATCAAATGTTTGGGAATTCAGATAAATTTAGATGATGTCCATCATACAATTATTCAAATGATGAAAAAAAGTTCTCCTCTACATTTGTCTTGGTGGGGAAGGTTGGCCACCATAAAGATGATGTTGCCTATTATTTTTCTTTTAAAAAAACATGCATCTCTTTACATCTCAAAGGCATCAATCTAATCAAATAATTACTGTGTGATATGACTTCTCTTTCTTTTTTAGAAATTCTAACTAAATGTAATCTTTCCTCTGCAGATGCCATCAAATATGAGTCTCTCAAAGGTGCTATTTTACAGGTTATTTTCATACTCAATACATCACGGTTTCATATATGTTCTCCACCTCCTGAACTGATTGCACTTTCATCATCGCTGGAAGCATCATATATATATAAGTATTTGCAATGTACTACCCCGTCACAGCCCAAGTCTAAAACTGAATTAGCGTGGGAATCTAATCTTCAGCACCCCTTCTTTTTAAGAGTTTGTGGTTTAATTTGGAACAAGTTACACCACAGCTCGCCTAATGTCACCATTACTTTTATAATAGGTTATATATTACCCCACTCTCATTGCAAAAATATTGTCAAATATTTTCAAATATATGTTGGTCTTGTAAAACCCTCCCTGGTACATATTTACACATGTAGTTCCACTGTCCACAGACCACTGTGTTCCACTATTTTTTCATCAACTTCCCTTTTGATATTCAATGAATTTTCCTGGGATGCTCCTCAAGGTCTTGGCCAGTATGCTAGAAATCAGGTGAATTGTGGACCTGTCATGCTATTCAAGTTATTACCTACAACTGGAAGAATTCCAAGAATATGAACATTACTGTTTTGTGATATCTTCTCTGTTCATAAACTTGATACAGCAACTGCTATGCCTACACTACAGATGATAAATAAAGACCTCTTTTGGCTTCGGCTCATTGGTTACTTAAATAAAAAGCCTAATTCCTCCAAGGGTTTTACAATTGTTTTCCAACGCCCATGACTGTTTATGTCTTTCCTGTTTAATAAAATACATGTTTTTTTCCATTGTCATTTTATGGCATAAGTTGTTGTATGTCATTAAGTTACTATATGGAATAAGCCAATTATATGAGTTAAGGGATATTATATATACAGATAAGTAATACATGTTGTCTTATTGTTTTCCATGTTCTTTCCCATTTCCCCTCCTGGCTTCTTCTTCTTCCTCTTTTCTAAAATTACAAAATACAAAAAAACAATTCTCATAAGTGCATAAATATTATATAATTATTATAATTATGATATTATTGTACAATTTTCTCTTCTGTATATGTATTCTTTCTTTTCTGTTATTATTTTATCTCATAACATGATTTTCGTATTCACCAAGAGATAATTCTGTACATTTGTATTTCACTTTAATAAAGTTTTATTAAACTAAAAAAAGAAAAATAAGAAAAAACTTCCTGACACAACCAGCCTTTATCTATTTTAATCCTGGCCAGGAAATCCAGGAATAAAGCATAGCAGCAACTATTCCTGAGACAGTTTTAGGTCCATGTTCTCCACAAATATTTTTATTTCGGATCTCTATGAGTTTAGGTTTATATTGTCTCCCCCGTCCCTTTTGCTCCATGCCAGGCACTGGTTTGCACCGGGGTGGTGTTTAGCAAGCCCTATGATGAAGCATGCCACAGATTGTGGGTGAGGACAGTTTTTTAAATACTAAGCAAATGCAACCAAGCATAATAGATTTAGTTCTAATACTCCTACTTCTCTTTTCTGTGTGCTGCTGAGAATACTGCCAGAGTCTTCTCACACATGTGCATCTCTGAAAGGTCACCAGCCCACTGGCTCAAGGATGGCTTTTTGGATAGAAAGGGGCAGGGAGCACAATACCTCACATCCCACCACAGTTCACCTTTTGCATTATGGTGAATGCATTTCAAATTTTTCAAGTACTTCAATACTAGTATTTCACCAAAGTTGGTGCAGGTATGTTGTTACTCTATTTCTGTGTGCTGCAGAATGCTGCACACAGAGAAAGCTGAAAAAATTAGGAAAAATAAAGATATTTATCCTTGTTACTCCTCACTTGCAGGGGCGCAAGATTCTGGCACATTCCCAGGTTTACGTCTGTGTAAATCCGAAGTGTATTGAATGCCAGGGGAGTTGCCAGGGGAACTCCGACTGCCACGCCCATGGAAAGCCTGCCTTGTGCAGAGTCAGGCAAATCAGCGGTTTGCTCTTCTTTGCTTATTCCAGAGTTTTGAAGCCATTCAAAGACACACAAAGTGGCTTTGCGGACCTAATAAATCTGACTTAGAGGCTTGCGTCACACATGTACCACTTTGTCAGAAAAAACGCGATGCAAGCCATTCATAAATATGCTCCAAAAGCCAAAAATCCGAAAGAATGAATAGAAAGTGCATGTTTTTTAAGGACTTTTACAAAAATCCTATTGACTGTAGGGGCAGAAATAGCATTGCTGAATGCTTCGTTAATTATGGGGATTTGACACGGGCACACTTTACAGCATTATGTTTTGCAAATAGAATAGAAGATATTTACAAGCTTCACTAAGCTAATGTCAAACAAGCATAGAATTTTGAATGAGGTTTGGAGCCAACGCTATTAAAACAGACTTCTGTTTATCAATAATTTGCAATTTAGATTATTTAATATAAGAATAAGTGAACACACAGAATAAGTAGAGTTTGAAACTTCACATATTTGAAAATGGCATCATTTGCTGAGCTGAAAGAGCTTCACGATCGATATTTGGATGCGACAGCAGCGGCGAATACATTTACTTCAAAGGATTCTGCCTTCCTTGTTGATGGGATTACACGGATGTTACCTTCTTTCAACAAATTCTTCACCTCAGGTGTGTAGTAATCATGCATATGAGCATGCATGTTCTGTTTTCTATAACTCCCATTATCCAAGCTGAATATTACCCTAATACGAATATATTGAATTTGACATGTTGAATGTTGGAATGCTGTTGGTGCATTAGGTATTTCATCAGAACAGATTATTTAAAGACAAGAATAATCAATATATATATTGCAATGTAGTTGTGAAATCACAAGCTGTAATAGACAATTGACCAAATGATCAAATGTGAAATCTTCTGCTTTTGACAAAAAGATGTTGATGAAAAGTACACTGAAATGCAAATACATATTTGCCATTCATCCATAGCATCTTGTACATTTTGTATTGAAAAGCAAGATGAAGGCCAATCATTTCATCCATTTACGCTGACGTTGCTTAAATAAGGTACATTTCGAGATTAGAGAATCAAAATGAAACCCAGGAGGCTGTTTCTGAAACTCAATATAAAGAGTGCACCAGAGAATGAGATGGGACGAGTTGTATTACAGATCTGGTCCCAATAAATATTAGTGACATTAAAATTCTGATGTTTCATGAATGAAATAAACACATTTTAGGGCATACTATCAACAACTAGTGATGTTTATCGCTAAATAAGCTTAGCGACATTTTTTTCATCGCTGTGCATCACCGTATTTTATCGCAGAGATAACGTGCTATTAGCAACGTTTATCTCCAATGCGATAAAATATCCAGCGATAGCGCCGAAATTCGTGAATATCGCTGGAAATCCAGCGATATTCAGGCATCATCTCTAATAGGGTCTTAACCTGAATATCCACCTCCCATTGCATATACAGGCCAAGAAGTGGTCTGAGCAGGCGTTAGGTTTTGGCGATATTCGCGCTTAGCACAAATTTTTTAATCGTCATGCCTGCGTTGATAATAGGCGATAGCGATGTTAGCGACTGCTTTCAGTCGCTAACAGGTTGGGTACGCCTACTTTGCATGTCATTAGCAATAAATATTGCTGACATGCAAAGAGGGCCCCAAGTCGCTTGCTATCGCCTACAAGCTGTCGTTAACTTCTGTTAGTGACAGCTTGCTAATAGGGCGATAAAATTATCACCGCTTTTCGGCCAAAAGCGGCTGCTAAAGCGACGATAATCTCATATCGCCCGCCTTGATTATATGCCCCATATTTCCTTAGTTCTTTTAGTGAACCTTTTGCATCTCACTATTTCATGATAACAAAATGATAGCTGAGTATACATGCACCTTCGCAGATATTCTACCATAGACTACGTAAACTAGAATCAACATCACATCAGACATAGAACTTAAAGCCCATACTATTCATCTTGCCCAGAGCACGTTCAAGGACTACATTCAAAGGTCAGTCTGCCTTCCACATTTCTGTAGGTATCGGTGCTTTTCTATTGTCACATATTTACATGTTGTGTGATACTGATGGTACTGTGGGCTCTATTCACAAAGGTAAATGAACTACTCATAAAAACTTTGGGGTATTTTACTAAATTAGGTATTTACAAAATACCAAAGTAACTCAACATGCTGAATCACTTGTTTACACCCCTTGAGGGGAAGAACCACTTTTATGAGTGGAAAGTTACTACTACCAAAAAGGAACAGTAGTAAGTCAAGCACCACGCTTGGCCAACCACTGATACTGAACACCCACTGAGATGAAAATAATGGAGATAGGGCCTTAAAAAATGCATAATAAAATAATTAGACTAAAATATATAAAATAGTTAAAAAACAAATAATGCTATTGAATGTCTAAAAGTCAGTATTTTATAAAAACATATTTTAAAGACAATTTATAATTTTTATATTAAGGTAACAATCCATGTATTACATTATAATTGAAGGTTCTTTATTTGATTCTATTCAACACTTGAAATAATTAATAATACATAATAAAAAGTATAATATTTGTACTTATGTGGGATATGTTTTCATTTAAACTTCAGACAAAATGCTGATTTAATTTAATATATTTAACGACGAGTCCAATAAACTGATGGTCTGCCTATCCTCATTGATTGTTGGGAGAACCACCACCTTCCTGTCAATGGAGGTCTCTATTGATGGCCTGATGGACTAAGGGTGTCTGCTGTAGCACCTCATACATCCCACCCTACTTGGAGCATACTCTCTTAGGCCTTTCATTTCTTTTTCTCCCACTGCCAGGTAAAATGTGGTGGTAGGGATGGAAAAAAGAAATAATGACCTCACACCCCGTGGAATGCACCATTACATTTTCTTTGTTTTTTTGCTCTTGTACATCACGTTCATTCATTTGGTAGGAAAGGATCCCACATGATCCACCCTTTTGAATTTTGGAAAATGAATATGATGAAACAGAATGGTGTTTAAGACTTTTGCTTGTCTATTGGGACATATAATTTCACTGGATTTGAACGAGATGATTCTGAGCCTAACTATAATGCCCCAGAAACCTCTGAATTTGTCAGTAAATTTCTAAGGTTTTCCAAATTCTTTTTCCTATCTATAACATCCCTGTTACCTTTTTTTTAACTGAATTTCAAAGGTTTGTAAAAAGCTGTTTTGTTAGTTTAAAGTCTCTGTTAGGGTTAATTTTCACAAAGTGAATTTTGTTAATATTTCAAAATTGTATTTGCTTATTATGTGATGTTTGTTTTTCAGTGTCTGACTGGGTCCGTGACTGGGTGTATTAATGTCTGAATAGGTCTGTGAGTGAGTGCATGAGTGTCTTTTTAAAAAAAATGTTTTTATTGGTATTTACAGGTAACATGTAACATATATATCAGACATTTTTGATTGTTATTTGCTGACTTTTTCATGAAAATGAAGAAAAGAGACATACACACATAAAACATAAAACATAAACCAGGAGTGGAGGCGGTTTGTAGGGCAGGAATGCGGCCGTTGTCTGTCGGGGGTTGGTGGTCTTGCGTTTGTGGGAGAGGTGTACCTATAGTGGTTTGAAGATGTCCATTTATTTGTCTAGTTTGGTCCACATTGGTCGGTCATGGTGTCTGCCTGGTGTGTTTCTGAGGGTGGTGGTGCCTGCGCCCCTTAGGAAGATCACCCAGTTGAGCCATCCTTTGAAGGTGGCTTTGGCTGTATCTTTCCAGTTTGTGAGTATGGTTTTTGTTGCTGTGGTGAGAAGAAAATCAAGGAGGTTCTTGTCTTCCTGCGTATTGACTTCTTGTGAGATCTGTGCTGTGGCTAGTGAGGCAAATGTGAGTTTCATGTTGCTGCCTAGTGTGTCGTTGGTGAAGGCTAAAACCTGTGCCCAGAAGTTTTTGACTTTAGTGCAGTTGAGGATGATGTGCTCTCGGTCTCCCTTTTCTATGTCACACTTTCAGCACCTGTCATTGTCTAGTAGTCCTAATGATGCTAGTCTTGTTGGTGTCCAGTAGGCCTGGTGTAACAGCCAGAATATTGTCTGCGCCAGTACCGGGATATCATACTCTTGGAGGGAGAAGCCCACAGGGTGTGAAGCTCTTGTTGTGACAGTTTTGTCCTAGCCTGTGTTTCCCAGTAGGCCATTTTTTTGTCATTTAGTTTGGACATGCTTGGTCGGAGCAGTTTGTATAGGAGAGAGACTTGGTGGCCTGTGTTATTTATGTTCTCCATTAGCTGGAAGATAGAGGGGGTCTGTCTATGAATCTTTGCCTTCGTTAGGGCTGTTTTGATGGCTAGGAAGTTGTAGAGTTCTACGTCGTGCAAGTTGTGTTCTTCTTTCAGGTGGTTGAAGGTGTAAGGTACTCCATCGGGTTCTAATTGTATTGGGAAGTGGATACCTGCGCTTTTCCAAACCTTCATGTCTACGATTTTACCTCTGTATTTAATCTTGTGGTTCTCCAGAGTGTTTCCCATTTTGAGTGTCTGATGCTGAGCTCTAGTTTCCGGTCTATTGTCAGTTGTGCTTTTTTTAGTGAGTCTTAGGATGGGGTTGTTGTTGAGTGTGTGTTTGTTTTCTGTTAGAATAGTGAGTGGGGCATAGTTGTTTAGTAGCGCTCTCTCTATGGTTAGCCACGTGGGTGTGTATTTTTGGGTGGGAAGCAACCAGTGCATTCCTTGTCTAGCTATGAATGCTAGTTGGAATGTTTTTGGGTCCGCTATGTTTAGCCCTCCTAGTTTTTTTGTTAGTCTGAGCTTGCGTAGGCCTATTCTCGCTTTCTTGCCCTGCCAAATAAATGTATTGATCATTAAGTCTAATTTTTTGTGGAAGTCTTCTGTAAGGGACAGTGGGAGCATGTCTGCGAGATAGTTAATTATGACCATCATTTTGATTGTTTCTATGCGGCCCCACCAGGTGATATACTTGGGTGACCAGGAATCCAGCAGGGTTTTAACTTTGGTCAGCGTCACTGTCTCATTTAGTTCTAGAGTGCTTCTTAGGTTTATTTTGAATTGGATGCCCAGGTATTTGATGGCTTTTGGTTGCCACGCCAGTCCTTTATTGTCTATTACTTCTCAGGCAGTATGGACGTTGAGCAGCATGCAATCGGATTTGTCCTTGTTGAGTTTATAGCCTGAGTGTTTGGCATATGTTTCTATTGTGTGCATGAGTGCTGGTATGGAATTGGCGGGGTCGTTAGTCAAGAATAAAAGGTCATCTGCGTAGGCGGCTATTTTGGCTGTTGAGTT
The DNA here is from genome assembly GCF_964263255.1 of Lissotriton vulgaris. NCBI lineage: Eukaryota > Metazoa > Chordata > Amphibia > Caudata > Salamandridae > Lissotriton > Lissotriton vulgaris. The sequence goes on from NC_141691.1 coordinate 16,356,976, forward strand.
GTTTATTGATATTTCTGCGATTAGTCTATTTGCTAGGATATCCGTGATCAGGGGTTCCAGCGCTAGTAGGAATACTAGTGGGGATAGAGGGCAACCCTGTCTCGTTCCTCACTCAAATACAAAAGGTGCGGAGGATCCTCCGTGTATGGCAATCTTTGCTATGGGTTTAGTGTAAAGTGCCATCACTTTCTTAGTGTACTCAGTTCCTACATTGTATTGATGTAGGCATTTCTCGAGGAAGTGCCAGGAGACTCTGTCAAACGCATTTTTCCGCGTCTAGTGTGATAGCTATGGCTGGTTGTGTCGAGTTTGAGGCATGTTCGATCATGTGGCATAGCAGTCTGGTGTTGTCATGAGACATATGTTATTTCATGTACCCTGCTTGCGTGTTCCCGATTAGTTGCGGTAGGAATTTGTTGAATCTGGTGGCTAGTATTTTTGTGTATAACTTGCAATCTAAGTTGATGAGAGAGATGGGGCGGTAGTTTTGGGGCCACTGTGTATCCTTGCCTTCTTTGGGGATGACTATGATGTCAGCATGTGACATTGTTTCTGTTGTTGTGCCCTCTTTTGCGCATTGATTGAATGTTTGTGTCAGGACAGGTGCGAGAAGTTCTTTAAACTTTTTGTAGAAGGGTGCTGTGTAGCTGTCTTTCAGTGAGTCTATGGCTGTTGCTATTTTGGATTGCTTGAAATCCTGGCCTAATGCTCTAGCTTCTTCATCTAGTAGTTTGGGCAGTTTGAGTTTGTTTAGGTAGTCTGTGGTGCTGTGTTTGTCTATACTGTTGTCTTTGGTGTGAATCTCTTTGTAGAACTCTCTGAAGGTCTGTAAGATACTGGCATGGCTTGTGTGTGTTGTGTTTTTTTGTCCGTAATGTTTGGGATGGAGTGTTGTCTTTGTTTGCGTTTGAGGTATGAAGCCAGAATCTTCCCTGCTTTGTTGGCTTCGCATAAGTGGATCTGTTTGTATTTCCTGATCCACAGACCTGCCCTCTCACTTAGGATTCTGTTGTATTCATATTTCTTAGCTGTGAGGGTGAGGAGCAGATCTGAGTTCATCAGATCATCTATGTGTTTTGCTTCTAGTGGCTTGATGTCATTGTCTAGCTTATTTAGTTGCGCTTTTGCCTCTCTATCTTTCCTGGCTTCAATTTCTATCAGGTTGCCTCTTATAGTCACTTTAACGGCTTCCCATAGACATTTTGGATTGGTGCCCTCAATATCGTTTTCTTTGATGTAATTTTTGATCGCTGTTTCTAATGTTTCTTTGTCTTCTTATCTAGCTATGGTTATGTTGTTGAATCTCCACTTCTAGGCGATGTGGTCGTTGCCTGTTAGGTGTAGACTTATGCAAGAGTGATCTGAGATTGTCCTAGTTGCTATGTTCGATCAGGTGCGTGTGTGATTTAGAGATGAGGATGTAGTCAATTCTGCTGTAGATATTGTCCAGGTTGGAGTAGAACGTGTAGTCTCGAGAGTCTGGGTGCTGTAATCTCCACGGGTCTTGTAGCTGGAATCTATTGCAGATGTTTTTTAAGATGTTTTGGGAGGCTGCCGGTGTTGTCTTGGCCTGTGGTTGTCTATCTAGGGTGTGGCCTAGGACTAGGTTGAAGTCGCCTGCTACTATGTTTAGGTCGGTCGTGTGGTTTCTACCTAGTACCTTGTTTACTTTATCCCAGAAAGGTGGGTTCTTAGTGTTGGGTGCGTATATGTTGGTTACCGTTATTGTCTCCTCTCCTCTCTTGAGTTGTGTGTGCAGAATTCTACCCTCCTCATCGTGTTCTACATTTTCGATTGTTATTTTGGACTTGGAGCTCACCATTGTTACCACTTCCTCTCTTTTTCCCTACTGCTGGGGCGCATGCTAGGTGGCCTATCCATCGCGCTTTGAGCCTATTCGCATCTTCTGCCGAAAGTTTCGTTTCCTGCAGTAGGATGATATCTCCCTTAGGTTTTGCTAGATAGTCTAGTATCTTTTTTCTTTTGACCGGGTGGTTCAACCACTTAACGTTTAACGACACCACCTTGAGATCTGATTGAAGTGTGTCCCTCTTACTCATTGTGTTTTGGTTCTGGTCGCTCTCAATCAATCAATCAGATAATTTATAAAGCGACCTGCTCACCCGCTAGGGTCCTGAGGTGCAGGGGGGGGGGTCCCTTCCTAATCGTACAGCCAGGTCTTGAGTTGCTTCCTGAAGGAGAGATGGTCCTGGGTCAGCCGTAGGTGGATGGGGAGGGAGTTCCATGTCTTGGCCACCAGGTAGGAGAAGGATCTTCCTCTGGCAGTTGCTCTGCGAATGCCTGGTACGGTGGCGAGGGCGAGGCTGGTTGAACGCAGCTGGCAGGTGGGCGTGTAGAAAGTGAGGCGGTTGCTGAGGTACTTGGGGCCCAGGTCGATGAGAGCCTTGTGAGCGTGGGTGTGGAGTCTGAACATGATCCTTTCGCTGACGGGGAGTCAGTGCAGGTCTCTCAGGTGGGCGGAGATGTGGTTGTGGCAGGGGATGTCCAGGACGAGTTGTGCGGAGGCGTTCTGTATGCGCTGGAGTATTTTCTGTAGTTTGGCTGTGGTTCCCGTGTAGAGGGTGCTCACGTAGTCCAGTCGGCTGGTGACGAATGCCTGGGTGACCGTCTTCGTGGTTTCGGTGGGGATCCATCGAAAGATCTTTCGGAGCATGCGCAGGGTGTTGAAACAGGATGACGAGACGGCATTGACTTGTTTGGTCATTGTGAGGGATGAGTCCAGGATTAAGCCCAGGTTTCGTGCATGGTCTGTTGGCTTGGGGGTGGTGCCCAGGGCAGAGGGCCACCAGGAGTTGTCCCAGGCAGAGGGGGATGATCCCAGGATGAGGACTTCCATCTTGTCTGAGTTCAGTTTCAGGCGGCTGTTCTTCATCCACTCGGCGACGTCTTTCATTCCTCCGTGTAGGCTTGCTCTGGCGGTGGCGGGGTCGTTGGTGAGGGAGAGGATCAGCTGGGTATTGTCGGCGTAGCAAATGATGTTTAGGTTGTGTTGGCGTGTGATGGAGTGAGGGGGCTCATTTAGAAGTTAAAGAGGGTGGGGCTGAGCGAGGATCCTTGCGGAACGCCGCAGGCAACTTCGGTGGCTGCAGATCAGAACAGGGGGGAGGCAGACTCTGTGAGTTCTTCCGGCGAGGAATGAGATGATCCACTCCAGTGCCTTCTCTTGGATTCCGGTAGTGCTGAGGCGTTGTATTAGTGTGCGGTGGCAAACTGGTTGAACGTTGTAAAGGGGTCCAGGAGGCTGAGGGCAGCTGTTTCCCCGTTGTTGAGCAGAGATCTGATGTCATTGGTGGCTGCGATGGTGGCGGTCTTGGTGCTGTGGTTGGCTCGGAAACCGGACTGTGAGGGGTCGAGGGATCCGTTCGTTTCATGGAAGGTAGCGAGCTGTTTGTTGACAGTCTTCTCGATGACCTTGGCAGGAAAAGGGAGGAGGGAGATGGGGCAGAAGTTCTTGAGGTTGGTGGGGTCCGCTGTTGGCTTCTTCAGGAGAGCGCTGAGCTCGGCATGCTTCCTGCTCTCCGGGAAGGTGGCGGTGGTAAAGGAGATGTTGATGATGTCCCGGAGTTGGGGTGCGATGATGGAGTTGGCCTTGTTGAAGACGTAGTGGGGGCAGGGGTCGGTAGGGGATCCGGAGTGGATGGTGTTCATTGTGCGGGTGGTGTCTTTAGTGCTGACCGGGGTCCAGTTGCAGAGGGTGGTGGTGGGGGGCATTGGTTCAGTGGTTGGATGCGTGGTCTGTGTGCCAAAGCTGTTGTGCATGTCAGCGATCTTGCGGTTGAAGAATGAGGTGAGTGAGTCGCAGAGGTCTTGCGAGGGTGTGATGTCATTGTTTCCAGTGCTGGTGTTGGAAAGCTCTTTGACAATGCTGAAGAGTTCCTTGCTGTTGTGGGTGTTGTTGTCCAGTCGTTCTTTAAATGTTGTTCTTTTGGAGGTGCAGAACAGCTGGTGGTGTGTGCGGGTGGCGTTCTTGAGGGCTGTCATGTTTTCTGTGGTTTGGTCGTGACGCCAGGCTTTTTCGAGGGTGCAGCAGTTTTTCTTGGATGTTTTGAGTTCGTTGGTGAACCACGAGGCTTTCTTGCTGCCGGGTCTGCTGGGTGGGTACTTCAGAGGTGCGAGGTCATCGGCGCAGTTGGTGAGCCACTGTGTGAAGTTGCGGGCTTCTTAGTTGGGGTCTGTTGCGCTGGCGGGAGGGTTCTGGCTGAGGGAGGTGGTGAGCTGGTCCGCGGCGATCTTGTTCCTGCTCCTGCTGGGAATCTGTTGCCGGTGGTGGTGGGTCGTGGTTCTCCTGAAGTTGAAGTGGACGCAGCTGTGATCAGTCCAATGGAGTCCAGTGGAGTGACTGAAGGAGATGTGCTTGCTGGAGGAGAAAAGACAGGGTCAAGCGTGTGGCCGGCGTAGGTGGGGGTGTTCACCAGTTGTTTGAGTCCGAGGTTGGCGAGATTGTCCAGTAGGGTGGTGGTGTTGCTGTCATTGTTGTTCTCCAAGTGGAAGTTGAGGTCCCCTAGGAGGATGTAGTCAGAGGAGGTGAGGGTGTGCGGGCTGATGAATTCTGCGATGGGTTTGCTGAATTGTGTGCGTGGTCCCGGTGGTCTGTAGATGAGAGTGCCTCTGTGGGTGGTCTTTGGGTCGGTGTGTATCAGGAAGTGAAGGTGCTCGGCGGCAGTGAGGGTGTCGTCAGAGTTGGTTGTGATGCGGATGGTGTTCCTGTGGACGATGGCGATGCCTCCTCCGGTCTGGTGGATGCGATCCCTCCGGGTGATCTTGTATCCGTCCAGGATGGCTATGGCGATGTCGGGGGCTGAGGAGGCGTTAACCAGGTTTCCATGAGGAAGGCGACGTCTGGTGATGTTGTGTCCAGCAGGTTCCAATGTTTGATGGCGTGTCTGTGGATGGAGCGGGTGTTGAGCAGGATGCACTTGAGGTGGTTGTTGCTGGTGCCAGGCATTTCAAGTGCGGTGCAGGTCCGGAGGCAGGTGAAGTTGCAGGCCTGACAGGTGCAGGGTCCGTGGGTCCGTTTCGGGGTGGCTTGGTAGCAGGCAGGGTTACGGCCGGGTTTGAGTGCGTTGAGGGTGGTGGCATCGTAAGTATGTATGTATGTATGTATGTATGTGTGTTCTTATATACTGCTCGAATTATCCTAGGGCATCTCGGTGTTTGCATTGGGAACCCGTCCTGGCTTTTCCCTGTGAGATAACCCATACTGGGCATTCCCAAGGTGAAAGCCAGGCATCCCGCCGCGGGGGGCCGTTGTGGAGGTTAAGCAAGCTTAATGTCAAGAGTTGCAGAGTGTGAACCCGTGATTAGCGTGGGCACAGAAGCGGGGAATTATAGAGTCAGTGGACAATTGGGCTCAAGACCCTGCCGCGTCAGGAATTGAACCCTGGTCCTGGGTCTGACCTCTGCTTCAGGGTATGCCTCCTCTAACCAGTGAGCCACACTTCTCCACTAAGTCCATCATGTGGGCTGGCATCATCGGGGGCCAGGGGTCTTGGCGCTGGGCGTGGTCCAGGCGCAGACAGGTGCAGATGGGTTTGCCTTTGGCGCACATTCGGTCACCATAAGAGGGAAGAGGGGAGGAATGGTCATCTGGGAGGCGGAAGGAAAGAGCCAATGGGTGTAGGGGGGCAGGGCCACATGGGAGGCAGCGGCGGGGAAGATGGGGGAAGCCAGAGGGGAAAGGAACCAAGAAGCACGGGATGCTCACACAAATGCGCGGGGTACACAAAAGAAGAGAGGGGGCGGCACACGAGGCATTCACTTAAAAATGCGGGGTACAGAAAAAGAGGCAAGGGGAGCAGGCACATGATCAGGCACACGAGGAGAACCAAGTCAGGCCAGTCGGCCATCGAGTGGAACGCTGATCTGGGGAGGATTTGGCGGCAAGCGGGCAGGGAGGCGGAGCTACAGCGGTGGAGAAGTGACCTACCTGAGGGTCAAGGGTCACTCTTACTTCCTCACTGAGTATCTGGAATACGTATTTTGCGGTCTCTCTTGTCAGGTGTTCAGGTGCTCTTGGTGCGTGGGATATTGGGCCTGACTCCTGTCCGGTGATGAGTGTTGGGTATGTTGTTGACTAACAATACTAACATGACTAACAAGACAAACGTGAATAATACTGCAAAATATAAATGACAAATACAGGTGCTCCCCCTCCCCCCTGCCTCTCCCTCCCTTCCCTCCCCCCTCCCTACTTCATCATTCTGGAAGCATGCAACAGCAATGTCCTCCACTCCCCTGCTTCCCCGGAAATCTATTAAGGTTGGCCGTCTTGTTGTGAATCATCTTTTGAGCGCCCTCCTATTTCTTTTGGTTCTAGTGTTATTGACTTAGTTGATCCAGTCTGTACAATAAAAAGGATATGTATCGCTTTACTCTTATGGTTGTTCTTGGCTTCTCGGTTTTCTGCTTGGGCTTCTCGTGTTGTCCAGTCGTTGGAGGTGTGCACGTTAACTTTGTTGAGGTAGATACGTTGCTTGGCTTGTTCAGTGCTTGTTCAGTGCTGGTGTTTAAGACATTGTTTGAAAGAGGTAGATATGGTTGGTTGATCGAGTGTTAGGTAGATACGGTTGTTGCGAATGCACGCGGGGCGCCTATTCTGCGTCCTCTTGTGATGCTTTTCTTTTCACTGACGTCGTTGCTGGTTCCATATCTTGTGGTTTCGTTCCTCCTAGTGCCGTGCCAGTTCATTTGGGTCATCAAAAATTAGTGTTGCGCCATTGTTGGTTATTCTGAATTTTGTGGGACCGACAAAGGAGTATGTTATGTTTTTTCTCCTTACATTTTCTCTCTGTGCGAGGAATCCCTTTCGGATGTCTACTGTTGGTTTGGAGGAGTCCTGCGTGAGTATGATCTTGTTGCCTCCCCATTGAAGATTTGCATTTTTTCTTGCCACTCCGAACATCGCTTCTGTTTGGTGTGAGCATAAGGGTTTGCATAATATTGGCCTTGGGGTTTGTCTGTTGCCCTGTTTTTGCGCCAGGATCCTGTATGCCTTATCTAGTTCGAAGGGTTTATCGAACTTCAGATTTGTCAGTTTCGGGATGAGGTCTTGTAACAGGGCTAGGCACGAACCTGCTTTGTCTTCTTCTCCTTCTGGGATGCCCAGGATTCTTATGTTTTCCTTTTCTCTGCCGGTCTTCGAAATCGGCTGCCTGTTTTTGTAGCTCCGTTGTCACTTTGGCGATGTGACCCATGGTTTTGTTGACAATTGTGATTTGTCCTCGATGACAACTCTTCGCTCAACAGAGTTGATTCTATTATTGGCAGTGTAGGTGTCCGCTCTGCATGCTGCAAGTTCAAGTTTGATGGCGTCCGTGTCTTTTTTCGTTGATTTTGCTAGTTCATGGGCTTCGGCCAATTTTCTGAGGATGACATCCAGTGTGGCATTGATCTCTGTTTGAGTGAAGATTCTATTGTGGCATCTGGTTTTGGTTTCTTTTGTTGTTGGGAGAGCTTCCAATCACTACCCGCCATGTTGCTCAGCCCTCTTTTGTACTGTAAGATCGCAAATCTCTTTTCGTCTCCCGCTGTTGGTTCCTTGTCTTGTGCTTTTGCCTCCTTGGTTTTCCAGCGGGGACTGGATTTGTTTTTGGGCGAGTGTCTCTTGTCGCACCTCTGTTTTTGGGCTTTGCTATTGTTTTTGGTTGTGTTGGTGCCACTTTCCCTTTTGTTCTCGCGCTCTGCGGCAGCGCGCTCTTTGTGTGCGCTTTATTTGTTTTGGCTTTTGGGCGATTGAGCTTGGTGTTGCTCAGATAAATGCTTGTTTCTTCTCTCAGGATGGCCGCTGTTTTACGGTTTGGGATGCTTGCTTCTCTCAATATGGCCGCTATGTCGTTGCTTGCTTCTCCCTCCTACCTGTGGAGCGCTCACTTCTACGATTTTGTGCGTGGCGGCTGGGTTGTAACTGCAAGTTTTGTCGGTGGCGGTGGCAGTACCCCTCTAGGTGTGTTTGCCTGGTATTTCGCGGCTCGATGCTCGCTTCCTCATTCAAGATGGCTGCCTGTTCGAGTTTGCGCTGTTCGTCAATTCGCTCGTTAGCACTCGAGTGCTTTGCCTGTTTGTTCGCGGCTGCCTGTTCGAGTTAGCCCTGCGTGCCTATGTTAGAGTTAGCGCGGTGGTACTGGAGCTGGAGTATCTGATTGTTCGCGACTCGTGTTCGCCTCCTCCCCCAAGATGGCCACCTTTACGTGTGCGCCCTGTTCGCTTTCTTATATGATTTTGTGTACTGTATTGGTTGTGGCGATGTCAGTCCCCCTATAGAGATGTTTTGCCTGGTTGTTCGCGGCTCGATGCTTGTCTCCTTCCCCAATATGGCGCCTATTTGATGCTCGTTACCTCATCCAAAATGGCCACCTGTTCTAGTGGGTGTTTCTTTTCCCAAGACGTTTGCTGGTGTTTGCTGATTGTTCGCGATTTGGTGCTCACTAACTCACACGAGATGGCCGCCTGTTCATGTGATTTTGCGTACTGTTTTGGGCGGTGGCCGGGTTGTCTCTGCACGTTCTGGCAGTGACTATGGCGGTCCCTCTCTGTAAGTGCTTTGCCTGGTTGTACTCGGCTCTAAGATCGCTTTCTCCACAATGGTGGCCGCCTTTTTGATGCTCGCTCCCACACCCAAAATGGCCGCCTGTTCGTGTGAGCCCTGCTCGCCGATTAGCTCGGTAGCGCTCTCGCTGGCGTTTCTTTCCCCAAGGTGGTTTTGTGGCTTCTTCAATTTTGCCTGGTGCACTCATACCTTGTTCGTTAACTGTAGTGCTTTTCCTGTGCTGGCCCAGAGATGGGGTATCTAAGTTTGGGTTCTCTAAGATGGCCGCCCCCTGTGGCAGTGTTGGTTTTGCTTCCTTTTATGCTAGCGACTCGTACACTGTTCTGTTCATAGCCTCAATAAAAAGTTGTGTGGCGGTGCTGTTAGGGCTGTTTATTGTAGAATTTGCGCAGCGCTAACCTTGTGGCTTTGGTCTGTTATTCAGCACGGTCCGCGGTGCCTTTGCTTGTCCTCTGTTGTAGCGCTCCTCCCACCATCTTTTCGATTCCGCTCTCCTCTGCTCACACAATCACTACTTTATTATTTTTTTGGGTGATGGGTCCCGTGCAAGTCTCCGTTTTTCTTGCTGTGGTGTGCCTGGGGGGTTCCGATTGATGATTCTCTGCTTGGATGTTGGTAGTTCAGTAGATTTGAACTGAATATTCTTTTTCTGGTCCCGGGGTACAGAGGAGCTCTGGGCTTACTCGTCTCCTCTCATTGCCGTCCAAGCCACACCAATGACATGAGTGTCTAAATGAGTTTTGAGTAGGTGTACAGCTGTCAGAGTAAGTGGGTGCATGAGGCACTGAGTGGATCTCTGAGTGGGTGCATCAGGGTCTAAATTAGTGCTGGGTCAGTGTACAGCTATCTGAGTGGGACTGTAAGTGGTTGCCTGAGTCTCTGAGTCAATAAGAGAACGTGCATCAGTGTCTAGGTTGGTCTATTAGTGGTTCTGTGCGTGTCTGACTGAGTCTGTGAGTGGCTGTGTCAGTCTCTCAGTGAGTCTGCAAGTATGTACTTAACTCTCATAGGGCCTGCTTCACAAAAGTAATCTTAGTCAAAATCCTAACTTTACAACTTTTGGCATTCACAAAAGGCATTTAGGAGTAGTAATGTTAGGATTTCTAACTTTACTACTCCTAAGCTGGGAAAAGTCTTAACTTTAACTCTTTGAGTATTCACACAAGTAATCTGGGATAAAATACTAACATTACGACTATCAGTAGTCAAAAAAGGCACTCAGGAGCAGTAAAGTTAGGATTCCTAACTTTACTAATCCTAAACTGAGAAAATTCCTGACTTTAAGACTTTCTTTATTCACACAAGGGATTTAGGAGTTGTTGTTACGAATCCTAATTTTACTACTCCTAAATGCCATGCAAAATGCTATGCTAAATGAACCTGACTGCAGTCTACAGTCTGTTAAGTAGTTGAGCGCGGACTCCCATGTAGAGAGTGTTGCCGTAGTCCAGGCGGCTGGCGATAAAAGTCTGGGTGTTGTTGTGTCTGATGGGGATCGACTTGAATATTTTCCATAGCAAGCAGAGTGTGAAGAAACATACTGATGAGACTGTGTTAATTCGTTTTTTTCATTGCGAGCCTGCGAGTGTCAAGTAAATTGATACTTGTATAGCGCACTACTCACCCGCAAGGGTCTCAAGGCGCTTGTACGAATACCACTGTGGAACCCATCCTGGCTTTCCCTGTGAGGCGTCCACTCCTGGGCACCCCCAGGGTGAAGGCCAGGCATCCTTAGCGTTGTGGGGGCCGTTGTGGAGATTAAGCAAGCTATTGCCCAGAGTTGCAGAGTGTGAACCCATGATTGGAATAGGCACCGAGGCGAGAATTATCAGGTCCTTTGAATTTTGAGCCGAAGACCCGCCGAGGCGGGGAATTGAACCCTGGTCCCGGGCTAGACCTCTGCATCAGGGTCTGCCGCTCTAATCATTGAGCATCAGTGATGCCAACATTCCTGGCATGATTCTCAGATGTGCAAGTGAGACCCAGTTCTGCTGGCCACCAGGTGTTGTTCCACGGATTGTTGTTCCTGAAGATGATTACCTCCTTTTTCTCATTGTAAAGCTGGAGGCAGTTGTTCTGCATCCAGCTGGTGACACTGGTCATATATCTGTGGAAATTTGCTTTGGTGTTAGTGGGGTCAGCGAATAGGGAGAGTATGAGCTGAGTGTCATCAGAGTGTGAGATGATGTTCATGCCGTGGGCTCTGACTAGGGTGGCCAGAGGAGCCAAGTATGCATTGAACAGGGTGGGGTGCAGTGAGTATCTCTGAGGGATGCTGAAAATGATGTTCTCTGGGTCCCTGGTGTAGAGTTGGAGGCCGACTGTTGGTGATTGATGTTCTTTTCCAGGATTTTTGGCAGGAAGGGCATGAGTGTGATGGGCCAATAGTCTTTAAATACCTTTGAGTCTGCAGAAGATTTTTTGAGGAGGTGATTCATTTCTGCATGTTTCCAGTCCATTGGGAAGGAGGTGTTGAGGATTGTTGTTTGTTCTTTGCTGATGATGCTGTTCCCAGTTTGAACATGTGGTTAGGGCAGGGGTCTCTGGGTGCTCCTGAGTGGATGGATCTCATGACTGTGGTGTTCTGCATGGTTAGAAGGTACCACTCTGTGATCCTTGGTGTTGAGGTGGAGTAGGTGGGGTCTAGTTGGTTGTGGATGCTGATGACCGGTCGTTGAGAGTTAAAGTGTTCATAGATGGATGAGATTCTGTTGAAGAAGTAGCCTGTAAGTTGAGGGTTGAAGAACTATTTAATGATGCTAAAAAGATCTTTTCTGTGTTTGGACCTGGCTTTGAGGCGAGCTGTCAGGGAGTCCTTTCTTGTTTTTTAAGATTTGTGTGGTATGGGGTTACAGACAGTTTGAAGATGGCTTATTTTCTTGATGCGTTGTTGGTGCACCATATCCTTTCCAGTCGTTTGCATGTTTTTTTGGAGCTTTTGAGTTCTGGGGTAAACGTTTTGGTGCGCTTAGTGGGTCTGCCTAGTTTGGCCAGTTGGAGGGGGATGACCTTGTTGATGTACTTGGAGATCTAGGTGTTGACGTTGTTGAATGCCACTTCAAGATTGAGGGCAGTGTCCAGGATGGAAGGACTTAGGGTGTTGGTCCAGAAATCCTTGGTTACCTTATTCCAGCTCCAGTGAGAGAATCTAGTCTGGTTTGTGTGGTTTTGAGTGAAAAGCAGACAATTGACTGGTCCATCCAGGTTAGTTAGGTGGTGTGTCTGTATTTGATTCTGTTGCTTGCTCTAAAGATAGGGTCCAATGTTTGACTGGTGATGTGCATGGCTTCAGGACTACTGGCGTGAGGCCTAGGTTGTTTATGCTCTCAAGCTGATTGGTTGTGTTGGTGTCTTTGGAATCCTCTATATGGAAGTTGAGGTCCCTGAGGAAGATGAAGTTCCAGGATCTGCTGGCCAGGGTAGAGAATAATTTGGCAATGGCTTTGCAGAATGCAGGCTGTTGGCCTGGTGGTCTGTATGCCAGGGTGGCCCTGATGGTAGTCTTCTTGCCAGTGTTGAGTTGGAAGTTAAGGTGTTCCATGATGGGGTGGAGGTATCTGTGGTTGCAGTGCAGTGGATGGACTCTCTAGTTTTTTTGATGTGATCCCGATGTATGGTCTTGTATCCATTTGGTGAGGGTGTGATGATATTAGAAGTCAAGGCGGGTTTGAGCCAGGTTTGGGTCCGGGAGAAAATGTTGACAGTCAGGGTGATGGTGTTACAGATCTTGGAGGTGTGTTTGTAGAGTGAGGAATTAGATCAGGAGGCAGTGGATTTCTCCTGGGTCCATAGTAGGGGGAAGGGGTACTTGGGAGGGAGGTGTTGTCTAGCAAGTGAATTGGCATTGTAGGCAGGACAAGGGTAACACCATGGAGCGCAGAGAGGAGTGGATGTATTGGGAGCTGCTGGGTTCGAGGTTCAGGGCTATGATCTTGGTGTTGATGTAGTTGTAGGTCAGTGAGGTCACAGGGGCAAGAATAACAAGAATAACACACAGAGAAATGGGAACAAATAGGCAAAATTTAAGGGGGAAAACAAGCAAGAAGGAAAAAGTTAAGGAGAAAAAATGAACAAGGAGGCAAAAGTCATGGGGAAAATCGACCATGGAGGAGGTAAGCGGTAAGGAGAAAAAATGAGCAAGGAGGCAACATTTAGGTTGGAAAAATGAGTAAAGATGGAAAATGAGTAAGGAGGCAAAAGTTCAGGGAAAAATTTGCAAGGGGGCAGGAGTTAAGGGGAAAATTAGCACATGTAAGAGTGGCCAGGAAGCATGGTACAGAGGCGGGCAGACCAAATCCACAGCAGTGGGGGTTGCTGTCCCAGGGACCTGTTCAATGTGGTCTTGCTACGGTCTGCATTAAGTAGGTTCCTGGGAGGGTAGAGGGTAGTGGGTGGATTTACGGGGTGGTAGGTAGGGGATAGTGGTTGTAGGAAAAAAGAAGACAAGACAAACACAAGGTGAAATGAGAGCAGGTGGCAAAACAAAGGAGAGAAAATTAGCAAGGAGGCTAAAGTTTAAGGGGAAAAATAAGCAAAGAAGCAGAATTTAAGTGGGAAAAATGAGCAAGGAATCAACCATTATGGGGAATAACGAGTTAAGGGTGAAAAACAAGCAATGAGATAAAAGTTAAAGGAAAAACAAGCAAGGGACCAAAATTAAGGGGGGAAAGGAATTATGCAAAGGTTAAGGGGAAACATGAGCTAGGAGGCAAAAGTTAAGTGGAAAATATTGCAAGGAGACAAAAGATAAGGATAAAGAAAAGTCAGGAGCACAAGATAAGTGGGAAAAATGAGCAGCATGCAAAAGTTTACTAGGGAAAACCATCAAAGAGGCAAACGGTAAAGGGGAAAATATGCATGGATGCAAGAATTAAGGGGAACAATGAGCACAGGTGAGGGGAGACTGTATGTGTGGTGCAGCATTGATAAGACCTGATCTACAGCAGCAGAGAGCAATGGCCCAGTGACCTGCTCCCCCCTTTATATGCAAGTCAGTGTTTATTCTGCTCTAATGAGAACAGTCCAGCCTAAACTGCCAAAGCAAGTCCTTCCTTAACTGGAACACAAAGAACCCAGGACCATTTTCACCCTTTTTTATGGGGTCTTCAGCTCGATATAGCTTGTTCAAAATTGCACACTGCCCACAAGACCCACGCCTGGGTGTACATGACCCACTTAGGGTGACATAGTAAAATATTATGGATGGTATGCTTGATTTAAACTCAGCCATTGGTAATAACATGAGGACTTTTCCCAGTCTATCATTTTGCACATCATGCAACCTCAACTCAGCCCCAGCTATTAGGGAATCAGTTTTGACCTTACTCCAATTGGAACAGTCCACCGCGAACAGCCAAACGAGGACCTCCCAGAACCGGAACACAAGCAACCCATGACCGGTTTTACCCTTGTTAATGAATCATCAGCTGGGGAGTGCTTGGTTCCAGTGACACACGTGAGACCGGTGTCCGGGCATACAATTCCCACTTATTGTGACATACTAAAGTAAAAAAAAAAATGATGAATGGAATGATTGAATTATTCTCAGATACGGTTCATTACTTGGGCCACATTCAATTTCATCCTTATTTTTCTTGCCATGCCATCTCAATTTGGGCCGAGATATATTCAAATCAGTTTTTACTCTACTCTGAATCGAGACAGTCCAGTCTCAACTGCCAACTAATGTCCTTCATGAACTGGAACACAAGCAACACAGGAATATTTTATTTTAGCCCTTGTAATGGACCCTTCAGCCAGGTATAGTTTGGTTCCAGTTTGGTTCCAGTGTCTGGGCATACCCATCCCACTTAGGGCAACATACTAAACTATATTAAAAAAATGACGAGTAGACTGCTTGAATTAATCTCAGCCACTGGTAATCACTCAGAGCTACATCCCAGTCCTTTGTTATTTTTCATGCCATGCCACTTCGATTTGGACCCAGCTATATGCAAATCAGGAACAGTGCAGCCCAAACTTCTAAAACAGCTCCTTCTGAACTGGAACACAAACAACGAAGGACTGGCTTTGCCTTTTATATGGGAGGTGAAGCTGTACACAAGCCCCACGTCCGAGCATACCCGCCCCACTTAAGGTGGCATACTAAGTATACAAAAGGTGATGGTTGGAATACTTGAATTATTGTCAGCCACTGGTAATCACACAGAAGGCATCCCAATTCATCATAATTTTGAACACCTTGCAAAATAAGTTTTGACCCTGCTCCAATGGCAACAGTCCATCTCAAATTGAAAACCCTGTTCGGTCTGGAATGTTCCCAGGAGGAGCAGGGCCAAGATTGATTTGAATATGGCAGGATATAAACTCAGTTAGCATAGTGAGCAAAAGAACAATTACCTGGATGCTACACTGAGCAATGATTGCCAGTGGTTAGAAACGTTGGAAGTATTCCTCCCATCACCGTTTATGTGTTTTGTATTTCTCCCTTTTAGTGCCCAACACCTTTCATAATTAGTTCAGATTGGAGTGGCAATGGCAAATATCACCCTTTGGTGCCCAAAACCTTCCTCAATTTGCTCTCGATAAAAGTGGGAATAGTACATGCCACACCTTTAGCGTCCAACGCCTTCCTCAAATTTGCTAAGATTAGAGTGGGAATGGAAAAGACACTGCTTTAGCAAGGGTATAGCTTGGTCTATTAAATTAGGGCATTGTGAGCTTCAGCTTTTCCAAAGACAATGCTGGCATACCATATTTAATTTCATTACATTTATTTGATTTTAGGAATTCATTTCATTCTATTTGGTTTCTTTCATTTGTTTTTTGGCATTCAAAATTGTTCAACAACATACACATTTTAAACGGCTCCAGTTCCGATGCATTTCGGGCTATTTGCCCTTCTTCCGGGACCTTAAATCAGTTAAGGTTGAAGTGGGAATAGGAAATACCCTTTAGTGATCAACACATTCCTCAAGTTGGTTTAGACTGAAGTGGTGATAGATCTTTCAGCCTTAGGGTGGTCTTCCCCCATACCTTTTGCCTCTCTTCCTCTATTTTGCAGTACTTATGTTTGTTAGGATTCTGTACTTTGTCACTGCTTACAAGTGCTAAAGTGATTGTGCTCTCTCTCATAAAACAAAGTTAATTTAGCTTATAACCAATTGGCAAATGTAAGGTGATATTTACAAGAAAATACCGGAGTGTTGTGTTACCCAAATGTGGCAATGCCAACCTCTTCCATTTTTTAAATGCATGTATTTTTGGGTGGCAAGGAAAATTATAGGGTTTAGGTTGCGTATGGGCTTTGGATTGCAAGTTTTTTTTTTAGGACAGGTAATGGGTTATGGGTGGCAAGGAAATATTTAGGGCTTAAGGTGGGTATGGGTTTTTGGGTAACACAGAAAACATTTAGGGTGGATATGGCTTTTTGTGTGGCAAGGACATTTTTATAGTCAATATGGTTTTTTGGGTGGCAAGGGCATTTTTTCTGTTTAGGTTTAGGTTGGGTATGCATTTTTGGATGTCAATTGTAGTTTTAGGTTTCAGGATACGTGTATATTTTTGGGTGGCAAGGGAGTTTTTAGGGATAAATGTGGGGCGGCAAATATTATTTTAGGGTTTTGGGTAGGTATTGCTTTTTGGGTGGCAATGGAATTTTTAGGGTTTAGGGTGTGTTTTGGTTTTTGGGTGACAAGGGAATTTTTAAGGTACGATCCCCGTCACAATGAATAGTGAGGTTGAATGAACACTGGCTTGGTATGACATTGTTCTGCCCCCACCCAAGCTTCCTGCTCTCCCCACCGCTTTCCCATCTATTGTCCAAGTCTATGACCCTACTACCTTATTACAGCTGCATGTAACTGTTATTCTGCCACTGCCCCTCCTACCTGCCCGAAAGCATATTCTTCTCCCTACCCTCTGTTGTCTGAGTCCACGCACCAGACCACTCCCTCCTGCCCTGCATGGTTAGATGTGCAACCACTGCCATTCATTTAACTCTATGTTCTTGCACACATCTCCTGCACTCCATTGTCCAGTGTTATGCCCTATCATTTCTCTCCTGCTTAGCCTCTGTGATTAGCTTGCTGCCCCTACTCTCCTTCCCCCTGCTCTCTTATGTCTGTGTGCATACCTTAGCTTCCAACGTTTTGCTCTCAATGTTCGATGGACCTGCCACTGCCGCTCCTATTCACTCTTGAGTGTTATGTTGAGCTGCCACTGCCTCCCCCTCCTGCCTATCATTGTCAGGTGGTTGCCACCTGCTCCTGTCCCCTCATCCATGCCTTTCCACATTCCATGCCCTTATCTCCTTGATCCTGTCCTCCATGGTCCATTTTGCTGACCCTCCCTCCTGCCCTGTGAGGCTAGCTTGCTGCCCCTGACACCATCCCATCTCCAGTCTTCTGTCTGTGCGTATGCCATTATAGTCTCGCTGTTGCCCTCAATGGTATTTTGTGCTTCCAGTGCCCATCCCCCGACTTCCATGGTCAGCCTGATACTACTGCCCTACCACTTTCCCCCGCCTTTTGTTTTCATGTGCAGACCCCTATTCCCCCTCCTGTGTTTTCTGGTGCATTGTCATGCTCCTGCCCCCTGCCTTTCATGGTCCTTTATGCTGCAACTGTCTCTCCTGTCTATCTGGCATGGTCTGCTTGCTGCCCCTGCTTCTTCCCCTCTGCTCTCTGTTATCCATATGCATAGCCCTGTTCCCTCCCTGTTGCTTTCTATAGTCTGTTGTGCTATACTTGCCCTGTTTGGTGTATTGTGCTGCTACAAACCCTGACACCTGCTACAAACCCTGACACCTGCCCTGTATGGTCAGTTAGTTGTCCCTGCCCATCTCCTTTCAGCTCCCTGTTATTCAAGTCCATGACTCTACCCCATTCATGTTGCCCCCCTGATCTTATGTACCTTATTTGCCAACATTTTGAACTTGGTAAGAGGGAGATTAAAAAAAACTTTGGACTTGTATTTCTCAATTGTCTCACATTGAAAAAGAGGAGATTTTAGGAGACAGATAAAATAAAGCCTTTCTGGATAAAAAACACCAAGTCTCGCCGGCCTGAATCTTGGCGAGTTGGCATGTATGGTTGTACTGCCTCTGCCTCATCCTTCTGCTCTCGATGGTCTCTCATATTATCACAGACTCTCTTGCCTGTCCTGCATGTTTGGAATGTTGTCCCTGCCTACCATAGTCCATTGTGCTGTCACTGCCTCTTGGCCTGCTGTCAGGGCTCCAAGCATACCTTGTTAGTAGTCACCTTGACTGGACTTGCGCGGGAGCAGAGATGGTTAGGCTCAGGAACTAGATGCCAGTACCCGAATCCCAAGAGACGATGGTGGCAGGTCAATAAGAACCTTCCCTCATCATCCTCCGGGAAGGGGGTGTGGATAAAATAACAAACAGAGAAGAGACTGGTCCGGAAAGTTTCCTCAGACTACTTCCTTCAGGGGCGTCTGCGTATTGGAAACCTGTAAGAGGAGCACACCATTAGTTTCTTCTTTCCTACACTACTCTAACTCTAATGATCTCGGGTTCAATCTAAAACTCACTTAATATTTTTCCGGACCTTGCCTCTCTTCTATAGAATGAGTTGTTTTTTCGTCTAGTAGTTGCTGCTGCAGGGATGACAAGGGCAAATGGGTTAATTTCCTACTACTGCTATTCTATGGTCACCCCTGATATTACCTTCTTCTAAATATACTCACTTGACTAACTACTGAGAACGCTGCTTCGGGGGTTCTGTAAAGTTGTTCTAAGTTGGGAAAACACTTGGACAGGACTTTACTTATAGATAGTCTTTACACCTGCAATGACTCAAGGAGGAATGTTCTGACAATCCTTGTTTCCGACTTTTACACAAAGTTCTGGAAATGGTTTCTCTTCCCCTTTGCCATTCAAGTTCTAGGAAAAAGACTTTTCGCTCCTTTTTTCGTTCTGTCCTCAGATCGGATTTCTCGATTCTTTTGCTCAGGATTCAAGGGAAGACCTTTCTCATTTCTCCATTCACTTAATGTTCAAGAAAGAGAATTTGCTTCCTTTCGGTAACTCAGGATTTTAGAAGTTCAGAGTATGCACTTGACAATGTTTATTTTAGCACTTTGAATATCTTCAGTTTGGCCAAACACTAGTTATTCGACACTTAGCTCTCTGCTGTTGCCTGACGCTGTTGTCCGCTGGAGATCTCCAACTCCACAGGAATTCACCTTAACTCAGGATCACACTTCGACGATTCTTCGGAGGTTCACTAGACGCTGGAAACTTGGGCTGGGGAGAGGGGGTTGTTATTACGCGTTTGAATTAACACGCCGTAATAACGTTTCCTCGACACTCGCGATAACCGCAAATGGAGTACCTTAAAACTGGACACTTTAATCTAAGGGTTCAAGGAATTCGTCAGAGTTCGCACACAGGTTCTTCTTCGCTAACGGTTCAGGTGAAGTGCGTAGTTTCTAGAACTTGCGTCCCGCTCCTACTCTCCGCGCCAAAACGAGGCTTAAACGACTAGAGCGTCAACCTCACCGCACCACGGCACAGTGGCAGCCATTTTGTCTCTCCAGAGTCGGACTCTCTCCGACCATGATAGCTCTGTGGATCTTCGGGCTTCACTTTGGGTCGAGGTTAAACCACACACCGTTGCGTTTCCATGACGGGTTCTGACAGTACCCCCCAACAAGGCAGGCTCCTTCCCTCTGGGTTTGGAGGGGTAGCGCTGGTGAAAGGAATGAACCAATCTGGGAGCGTGAACATCTTCTTCCAGTTCCCACGATCGCTCCTCAGGTCCATAACCCTTCCAGTTGACGAGGTAGTACAGTTTCCCTTTGGAAAGCTTGGAGTCCAGAATGTCTTTTACCTCAAACTCCGTTCCCGTCTGTAATGGCTGGATTTTCTGTTTAGATGGGATCAGCCCCCAGGGGCCCCTGTGACCCAGCCAAAACGTACTCACCTTCCCTTCTTAGATCGTATGTACACTGAGTAGATATAAAGATGAATATACAGGTCGCACCTAAGAATGGGGAATGACAATATACATATATGGATTTTCTACAATATCTTATTCACACCAGTTGGCCTCGCGGTCGCCCCGACCCAGACCGTTCTACCCTAGGGCAGATCTGACACACAATCCGGCGTGTCTACACACGGGCCTGCAGAACCCAATGCTCCCTTTTCCAAAGCGTTCGCGATCCTGCGAAACATAAACGTCAGTATCCCCCCTGGCGCTCTCATTTAGTCTTATACCACAATCCGGTGGCTTTACACGGCAGTATCCCTCCCGCCGTTCTCATTAACGCCGCATATCAACGACGACCACATTCCTATGAAACATTATTAGGATGATATCTCAGCAGTCTACTTAGGATAAAACTAAAATGATAACTTTGGATATGGATTCAGATTGTATAATGTACTCCGTACTCATAACATCAAAGGTCCACTCACTCCCTCTTTATTTGGCTACCATTCGTCTGATCGGGATTTCTCATCCGTTCGTCTAAACAGTGCTCAACTAGGAGCCTCATTTACCAAGATTGAACATAAGCACCAGGTACACGATAATTCTATATGAATTAGGGTATTTATTAACAATAAACATAAATCACATTGCTAAGCAGCATTACATTTGCAAAGGGAATAAAAGATAAAGATTAGGGTGCACGCACTATAAGAATAGGTTGGACTTCACCTGGTTAATGGGAAATCGGGACTCGGCAGTCATCTAGGCTCCTGTCTCGTCTCTGGGTCCTGGCTCGCCTTGCAGTCACCCTCAGCCGTCACAAGTACACGTCTGCACCGATAGGCTCAAACTCGTCTGCTCTCCCTCAGGACCTCGGAACCTTGCTGTTAATTAGCTACCGTCTCTCTCTCTCTCTGCATTAGTGCGCTCCGCGCCACTTCTCGTTCAGTCTATTTTCAGAGAGTTTCGGTCTTAAATCTTTCTCCGACTTCAAAGATGGCGACTTGTCCACCATGAAAGTGAATAATGGCAGAGATACTAACGGCTAGATGCCGCCTACGGACTAACTGACTGAAAGACTAACACCTTCGCTAATATCAAAGCCCGTTCCTTCATGGAAATTCACGGCCAGTAACCTGCCGCCCACCAAATTCTTGTACCTCCCCGTACCAAGGACACTTTCCCAGCCGGCCGGCCTGAAGTTGTGTCTTCGGAGTGGAGAAAAATACATTCCTTTGATAAGGGTCAGCCTGAACCGGTTCTCTCCAAGCGAACAACAGCTTGAAACTAAAATATTACATTTCACCTAGAAAGCCTTCTTGAGCTACCAGGCAGAAAGCAAAATGGAGTCTGTCTCGCTTAAGGCCTACGGAGCCCATAATATGCATAGCTCCATGAGAAACAGATCGGCATGTTAGCAAATGAGTAAATCATGACTAATACTTATATATCTAACCCCTCACTTAAATTCATAAGCCTTACTCTAAGGGAAATGGCACGAAAATGCCCTTATATCTGTAAGACAGGGTCCCTGTCTATCGGCCTAATCCCTATGTTATGGGGGTGATAGGCTGGAGTCACTCTCCATCATTCTTCTTCTCCAGAGAGCTGGCAGAAAGGCAGCCATTACATTACACCCCTTGACTCCAGTCTATTAACCACAAACTAAATGGAACTAACGTCAGTAGACGAATAATATGAAACAAAACTAACTGATCTATGAGCCTTAGTAAGTCTAAAATATTGTAGCAGGGAAGGAATACACTGAATAAAGCAACAAATCCCTATAAGGATGCAGACAGTAATAATAACCCCTCCCAAAATTTGTCGCAAAAAATGCATGTCAGGGAGCCAATTAAAAAGCCAGTCAAAGAAACCCTGATCTATGTGTTCTTTAATTTCTGCAGTCAAGTCGTGGAGTTTATTAATATGGGATTGGATATCTTTAGAATGGTCAGACAAATTAAAACAGCATAGACCTTCAAATTCAGAGCATTCATGCCCGTGTTTCAGCAACAAGTAATCGATAGCGGCACGATTCTGCAAAATAGCTCTACGTTCACCTTGGGAATCTAATAATAAATCGGACAGAACAGTAGAAGTTTGGTTGATCGATTTGACCATCCAGCAGGCCATCTTGCCGATTGTTTTGGCATTATAAACGGCCAATGCAGGAACACCAATAATAGAAAAAGCTAAACCAAGATATTCTGATCTGGAATAAAGATGAACAGAGGAATCACAATCTTCATGCAATGACATGGAATCTCGAACAATACGGGAATGTGAAGGAGGATGTGAAGAAAACATTAGCAAACTTAATCTAGTGATGGCACACGGGCCACCAGAAATATTTGCAGGAATATAGGGCCAAGATGAATTCCCGCATGAAAAGAGCCATCCAGCTGGTAACAACATTGAACGATAATGGCTAGTGGCAACAATCAAACTTTTGCAAGTCATATTGTTCTTCACTGAAAAACATGAATTAGGAAGTCTTTTCATACATAACAAACGCTGGTGAAATGAAAAAGTAGTAGCGGCTTGGAGTTTCAACCGCAAACATTCAGAGATGGCTTTAGGATTACAGGTCATCATGAAACAAAGGTCACCAGGGGTAATATTAAAAGTAGTGATTCTGGCATTAATAAGGGCATCCTGGTCTGGAAGAACAGTACATGAGGGACAATATTCATGGGCCAAGAAGTCGCCCAAAATGACATTAGGTCGGGCACTGGATATATTAAATATATGACGAAGTGTATCAGTAGATGCAGGGACAGCAACCAGACAGGTCGATAAAATGTCCGTGACAGACTTCATGGGGGTAAGGCAAAAATGCGGAGAGTTAGTCACTCGCTTAGCGAGTGTGATCCAGAAATTTGAAGATTTCTGCCACGCAGATCGCGCGGCTCTTGTTATCCCATCACTCGGCGTCGGTAGATCCTCTCCTCTCCCGGCATAACAAGCCAAAAGGAGTCCAACGACGACACATCCTGCAGCAGCAGTCCAAAGAATGATCTGAAAGAATACAAACACAGGCCTTAATCATTCTCGTAAGTAACATTTATCAGCTGGGACAGCTTCCCAGCCATCTTGCCCTGGCTTCATCACCAAAACGGTGTTGTCATGACCGGTCGCAATAATATCAGCCTGTTCAGGAGGATTTTTAGGCGATTGCACCCATATTTTAGCTCCAGGAAGATCAGAGGATCCAAAGCCTTTTTGTCCTCGCACAGTCAGCAACGTTGGGGCAGAGCCTTTTTTGATTTCACCACTGAAGACAGGCATAATCAATAACTGAGCAACACGGTCAGACTTTTTGATAAACAAATCCGTCTCACTGCTATTAAGCAAGAGAACCTTAATCTCTCCCTGATAATCACTGTCGATCACTCCTCCGAGTACTTGAACACCTTTCAGGGCCAGGCCAGATCTAGGGGCAATTAATCCAAAACTACCGGCAGGTATGGAGACACCAATGCCAGTTTCAACAATGATTCGATCTTTTCCTGGGAAGTGTGCATCATTTAATGCATGCAGGTCGAGGCCTGCGGAACCTGGGGTTGCTCTACATGGAGCCATAGCACCGGGGGTAATTTCCCAATAAGTGACAGTACTTCCAACAGAATTAGGTTTCGCATCAACATGTGGAGGAAACAAACGCATCAAAGGAGATTCAGCATGCAACAAAGGACGATTATTCAGTATTAACAAGGCTTGAAGTAAGACATCTCTCCACTGGCTGTAACGGTCATCAGTCAACTTGCGCAACTGTTCTTTCAACAAGCCATTCATTCTCTCAATCAGTCCTGAAGCTTGTGGATAATATGGAATATGAAACACCCAATCGATATTGTTCTCCATACAGAATTCCTGCACCAATCTTCCACGAAAGTGGGATGCATTGTCTGATTGAATTTGGAATGGGACACCATAATACAGAATTATTAGCTCCAGGGTTTTAATTGTGTTCACTTGGGTAGCATTCTTGCAAGGGAAAGCGACCAAAAGGCCACTATACGTATCAACCACTGTACAAATATATTGACAATTTCTGCTCATAGGGAGCGGGCCAATGTAATCAATCTGCCAAATTTGGGCGGGCAATTTACCTCGATGTAAATGGCCTCGAACAATTTGAGGCACCTCTTTCTTTCTAGAATGCTGGCAAATGGGACAATGTAGAATGGCATCTTTAATTAAAGAAAAGGGAATATGAATTCCTCTATCAGCAGCCCACCTGTTAGTGGCTTTCTCTCCAAAATGTCCTGCTTTCTGATGGGCCCATTTCGCCAATCCCGCCAAATCAGAATCCTGCATGTCAACCACTGCCTCAGAAATTTTAGACTGTTCATCTGCAATGTTATGGAAAAATTTGTCAAGGGAATCGATTGGAGTATGAGCATCCACGTGAAAGATTGTTACAATACTCTGCGGAAGCAATTCCCAAATTTCTTGCCACAATTCTTTACCCCACAATTCTTTAGAATGCAATTCCCAATTATGCGAGTGCCATGTAGGCAGCCACACTGCTAGTCCATTTGCAGTGGACCAAGAATCAGTAAAAATATGACATGTACCTGGTAACTCTTGTTTCAAAACTTGGTAAACTGCATAGAGTTCAGCATATTGACTACTCTTACCATCTCCAGTTGTGCTCAATAATTTCTGTGTAGTCGGGTTATAGGAGACAGCTTTCCAATGTCTCTTGTCACCAATGAACTTCGCAGAACCATCCGTAAACCACACATGTTTTCTATCCTCCGCGGACAGATCATCAAATGATTTACCCCACTTCACGGGAGACTCCTGCACTACGGGAACCGAACACTCACTTTCAGCCTCATTGGAGGGCGCCTGCGCCACTCGCTCATGTAAAACCGCCACACCTTTCGGACCCACACGTGCCCTGTCCTGAATGTACCATTTCCATTTAATCACACTAGCCTCCTGAGCATGTCCAATTCGATGGGACTTCGGTGAACTCAAAACCCACTGCATGATGGGAATCTCAGGCCTCAAAATCACAGCATGGCCCAAAGTCAATTGCTCGGTATCCACCAGAGCCCAATAACAAGCAAGCAACTGTTTTTCAAAAGGCGAGTAACGCTCACCAGCCTCTGGTAACTTTTTGGACCAAAAACCTAACGGCACTTTTTGTCTGCCTTGCTTTTGCCACAAACTCCAATTAGCATACAGACCTTCCACAGACACATTCAAATCCACATCACCTTCACTCACGGGCCACAAATCCAACGCATACTGAATAGCTTCTTTAGCCAAATTAAACGCAGTCTGTTGAGGTTCACCCCATTCAAACGCATTCTTTTTACGAGTGACTCGATACAGTGGAGCCAAGATCTGACTTAGATGGGGAATATGCTGACGCCAAAAGCCAAATAAACCAATAAAGCATTGAGCTTCTTTCCTGTTTCTGGGAACGGCAAAATCAAGTATTTTCCGTTTAACCTGTGGAATCACCTCTCTGTGACCCTCATGCCAATTAATTCCTAAGAATTTCACAGCTTGGGATGGAGTTTGTAATTTGTCAGGATTAATTTCCCAGCCTTTTGCTCGCAAACAGTCAATGATCTGATCTAAATGAGACTGTACTTGGTCTTGCGTTTCACCTTGAATCAAAATGTCGTCAATATAATGACAAACTTGAACTTGTGGAATCGTGGGCACTTCAGATAAATGTTCCGCCACCAGCCGGTGACAGATCGTAGGACTATGTACATAGCCTTGAGGAAGACTCCGGAACGTCATTTGACGTCCATTCCATGTAAAACTGAATTGTTCTTGGCATTCGGGGGCAATTGGAATCGAAAAGAATGCATTAGCAATATCGATAGAAGCATACCATGTACCTGGATGCTTTTGAATTCTCTCAATCAGTGTAACAATGTCAGGCACTGCAACAGTCAATTTAGGTGTATGTTTGTTCAATTCTCGATAATCAACAGTCATGCGCCAAGAGTTGTCACTTTTGCGCACGGGCCAAACAGGATTATTCCAAGCAGATGTGACCGGAGTAATGACTCCCGCGTCAACCAAATCCTGAATCGTAGCTGTAATTTCTTCATGACCACCTGGGATGCGATATTGTTTCTGAGAAATCACTTTCGTTGCTAAAGGTATCTTAATAGGTGGCATGCGTAAACGGCCAACCCGTACGGGTCTGGTCGAAATGTACTGTCTAGTACCAAACTGATAGTAACCATCATCCAAATGCAAAGTCATACCTTTCAAGATGTCAATTCCAATAATGTATTCCAAAAGTGGCACAACCAACACAGAGTATTCTCTACGAGGAATCCTACCAATTTTAATTTCAAGTGCAGTTTGAACTGCGGGTGTTTCTTTACCACCCAACCCGGTAATTGTGAAGGACTGTCCATGAAATTTTCTCGACTTGCCATGAATTAAAGTGGCCTCCGCCCCAGTATCAACTAACGCTCGGGCCCTTTGGATATTACGATGTTTCCAAAAAATCTCAATATCTACATATGGTCTGTAATCTCTGTGGGCCCACCTGCGTACCGGAGCTTGACCTATTTCCTAGTCATTTTTCCCGCGTTCCGTCAACCAAGACAGATCAGGGTAAATGTTTTCAGTTTTCTTCGGTATCAGAATTTCTTGTTCATATCCGTCTCCAGTACGAAACGGATTAGTGTCAGGCTCAAAAAGTTGTGAATTACGGTCGGAGAGTCTGTTACGATCCTCCCTCCTTCGTACATCAGGGGAAAAACTCCTTGCATCTCTACGTCTGTTAGAACCACGATCATCTCTTCCCCTTTCACGATCATCCTCTCTCCCCCTCCCATCACTACGACGGGGGGAATCACCACGTTCCTGGCGCCGATCATCACGGCGATCAAAAGTCACACGTCGTCTCTCATCACCACTGTCATCCGAACCACGATCATAATCATTCTTTCGCACACGACGGGCACCTTCCTTCCGATCCAAACCACGCTTACGAAACATATCCCATAAGATATTATTAGGTTCACCATCGATCTCTTCCCTTTTGACACCATCAGCAATGAGAGCAAGAAACATGTCACGTCTAGAGAACTTATAGTCCCCACCAGTACGACCCTCAGGTCGGGATTGTCTTTCAGGTTTAAACCATTCACCCAGCTCACCAAGCTGACGAACAGACTCAAGCACAGCAGACAAAGGATTGCCAGTTTGGTTAATCAATAATGTCATCATGACCTGCTTGTAAGCAACAGGAGAAGTACGTATAATGCGATTACGCACGGAAGATGTTAACAAACCATCCAATAACCTGTCAGCAGTACTAAGGAAGATACACGTTTTCATGACTTCTTCCTTTAAACGTTGCGACGCATCGCGCAGAGTGTACCACGGTTTTTCATCAGAGGGCCAATCAGACTCTGTTGGATATTTATGATTACAGCCCTCAGACGCAAGCTGGAGCAGAGAAGTCTGAACATTACCATTAAAATTCCGAAAATGGTCCTGAATAGTAGAATCAGAACTCAAAGAACAAAATCGTAAGCAATCAACAGCATCGAGCATAATACCGGAAGCGCCAAGCTCATACAGGCGCACCATCCAAGTAAGCAAGGCCTCACCAGGCCATTGTTTAAATCGTTGCAGGATGTCACTAATCTCCTGCTGAGTAAAATCTTCAATACAGTCAAGAGGGATACCACCCGGATTACCAGGGGCTTGTTGTAATTTCCGTCGAAAGATCGGGTGAGCAGAAACTGCAGGAAGAGCTTCCGAGGAAGCCCGCATCTTAGATTTAACAGAACAATCAGGGCAAGCTACGTCATCCGCACGGGAAGAACGAGCACGGTCACCATCGGTAGTCAAATCAATGCACGAGGCAGATTTACAATCACGTCCGGAGCGAGAAGACTCGCGCTTGTCACCCTCCTCTGCCGAGGAGTCAGAAGTATGAGAATCCCAGATATTACCGTCCCACTCGTCGGGGTTCCAATCCATTCCAGCTTTTGCTACGACCATACGCACTTTGCGTGAAGACACACGTCCACGCCGATGTTTATACTTATATCGTGCAATACGGACCGCAGCCCTTTCGGCAATGGTCTGATATGTTTCAAGTTTATCGGCAAGCAATTTATTTTGACAACGCAACAAAGTGTGCGCATTTTGCAACTCGACACACTGTCCTTCCGAGTCTTTAACCTGTTTCTGTAGTTGCACAAGCCTCTCATGCAATATTCTGTATGCATTAAGAACAATCCACCCTCTGCGTCCTAAAATAGGAAGCTCATCACCCTTCACCACTGGCGCTTTCTGTAGGCACGAAATCACATCAGCAGGCTCCGCCTGCTCCAAGAATGAAGACCAATTTTCACTTAAGCCAGTAGAATCAGCCCACTCACGGGCCAAAGCCTCGTAAGGCGTAGACTCCCAGCCGGGAATCTGGATCGGTAATTTAAAAACCGACTGTGATTTTTTAACAAACATAATGACACGCAAAAAAAGTATATACAAAATTATAAACAAAATTTCATACGTAGAAGCCGAGCGCAAACCAACGAGATGAAAACAACACAATGCACACAGGCTTCGTAAACAGTTCGTGACGCCAGATGTAATGGCTGGATTTTCTGTTTAGATGGGATCAGCCCCCAGGGGCCCCTGTGACCCAGCCAAAACGTACTCACCTTCCCTTCTTAGATCGTATGTACACTGAGTAGATATAAAGATGAATATACAGGTCGCACCTAAGAATGGGGAATGACAATATACATATATGGATTTTCTACAATATCTTATTCACACCAGTTGGCCTCGCGGTCGCCCCGACCCAGACCGTTCTACCCTAGGGCAGATCTGACACACAATCCGGCGTGTCTACACACGGGCCTGCAGAACCCAATGCTCCCTTTTCCAAAGCGTTCGCGATCCTGCGAAACATAAACGTCAGTATCCCCCCTGGCGCTCTCATTTAGTCTTATACCACAATCCGGTGGCTTTACACGGCAGTATCCCTCCCGCCGTTCTCATTAACGCCGCATATCAACGACGACCACATTCCTATGAAACATTATTAGGATGATATCTCAGCAGTCTACTTAGGATAAAACTAAAATGATAACTTTGGATATGGATTCAGATTGTATAATGTACTCCGTACTCATAACATCAAAGGTCCACTCACTCCCTCTTTATTTGGCTACCATTCGTCTGATCGGGATTTCTCATCCGTTCGTCTAAACAGTGCTCAACTAGGAGCCTCATTTACCAAGATTGAACATAAGCACCAGGTACACGATAATTCTATATGAATTAGGGTATTTATTAACAATAAACATAAATCACATTGCTAAGCAGCATTACATTTGCAAAGGGAATAAAAGATAAAGATTAGGGTGCACGCACTATAAGAATAGGTTGGACTTCACCTGGTTAATGGGAAATCGGGACTCGGCAGTCATCTAGGCTCCTGTCTCGTCTCTGGGTCCTGGCTCGCCTTGCAGTCACCCTCAGCCGTCACAAGTACACGTCTGCACCGATAGGCTCAAACTCGTCTGCTCTCCCTCAGGACCTCGGAACCTTGCTGTTAATTAGCTACCGTCTCTCTCTCTCTCTGCATTAGTGCGCTCCGCGCCACTTCTCGTTCAGTCTATTTTCAGAGAGTTTCGGTCTTAAATCTTTCTCCGACTTCAAAGATGGCGACTTGTCCACCATGAAAGTGAATAATGGCAGAGATACTAACGGCTAGATGCCGCCTACGGACTAACTGACTGAAAGACTAACACCTTCGCTAATATCAAAGCCCGTTCCTTCATGGAAATTCACGGCCAGTAACCTGCCGCCCACCAAATTCTTGTACCTCCCCGTACCAAGGACACTTTCCCAGCCGGCCGGCCTGAAGTTGTGTCTTCGGAGTGGAGAAAAATACATTCCTTTGATAAGGGTCAGCCTGAACCGGTTCTCTCCAAGCGAACAACAGCTTGAAACTAAAATATTACATTTCACCTAGAAAGCCTTCTTGAGCTACCAGGCAGAAAGCAAAATGGAGTCTGTCTCGCTTAAGGCCTACGGAGCCCATAATATGCATAGCTCCATGAGAAACAGATCGGCATGTTAGCAAATGAGTAAATCATGACTAATACTTATATATCTAACCCCTCACTTAAATTCATAAGCCTTACTCTAAGGGAAATGGCACGAAAATGCCCTTATATCTGTAAGACAGGGTCCCTGTCTATCGGCCTAATCCCTATGTTATGGGGGTGATAGGCTGGAGTCACTCTCCATCATTCTTCTTCTCCAGAGAGCTGGCAGAAAGGCAGCCATTACACCATCTCCAGGTGAATTGGCTGAGGGGGTGCTTGCATTCTCAGGTCTGCGGAAGTTCTCTTTAGCAAGGAGACATGGAAGACAGGATGAATCTTTAGTCTAGGAGGAAGCGTCAATCGATAGGTAACGGGGTTGATTTGTTTCTCCACTGGGTAAGGACCAATAAAGCGAGGTTGAAATTTTCTATTACCTTTTAGTCTCAGATGCTTTGTGTTCAACCACACCTTATCTCCCACGGACAGTGGAGGACCAGCGCGCCGTTTCCTATCCGCATAATTCTTGTACTTCTCCTTAGCCTTTTGCAGATTGTCTGTTGCCTGTTGCTGGATGTGACCCATCTGCGACACCAGGTCCTCGACAGCTGGGACTGCCGTTTCCATTTGTCGGATTGATGCGTTTGGATGTCGCCCATAATTCAAGAAGAAGGGGGAGAAACCAGTGGAGCTGTTTCTTGCATTGTTATGGGCGAATTCCGCCGACCACAGGTAATCGGCCCACTGAATTTCTTCCTTCAGAAGGAAAAGTCGAAGATACTGCTCCAGTTCTTGGTTCACCCTCTCTGTTTGCCCATCTGTCTCTGGGTGATAACTCGTGGAAAACCTAACTTCTGTACCTAGACCCTTCATGAATGCCTTCCAAAAGTGGGATATAAACTGAGTACCCCTATCTGAAATGACCACCTTAGGTATGCCATGGATCCTGACTATTTGGGAGTTAAAATGATCTGCTACTTGTTTAGCTGATGGGGTCCCTTTTAATGCTATGAAGTGGGCCATTTTTGAGAAAGCGTCTACAACAACTAGAATAGTGTCATAACCTCTACTCAGGGGTAAATCGGTAATGAGATCAAGAGTTACAGTGTGCCAGGGATAAGGAGGGGTGGGCAGGGGTTGCAGGAGCCCTTTAGGTGCTTGTCTTTCAGATTTTCCCTGCGCGCAGATTTCACATGCCTTGACATATCTCTCAATCTCTGTTGACATCCCAGGCCACCAATAGTGTCTCTTTATCAGTTCTTCAGTCTTGTTCTCTCCTTTGTGCCCCGCCAGCTTATCATCATGACACTCACGCATCACCTGTTGCCTCAATTCTGTTGTAGGCACATACAAGGCCTCCCCTTGATATGGCAACTGATGAATGATTTTCCTGTCAGGGTTTTCTTTAACCCAATTTTGCTTATCCTCCGGACTCATGCTTTCTGCTATGGCCTCTTGGACATTGACCGAAACTGTGGCTCCAATAAACTTGTTCACAGGGATGATTGGTTGAATCTCTATGGCCGTTCTCTGAGGGTCGGTATCCAGTCTGGAAAGCGCGTCGGCCTTCCCGTTTTGCGCTCCTGGGCGGAAGGTAATTACGAAGTCGTAATCCGCAAAGTACAGGGACCATCTGAGTTGCCTTGGCGTGAGCGTTCTGGCGGACTTCAAGAACTTCAGGTTCCGGTGATCTGTGAATACCGTGACTTGATGCTGTGTCCCCATCAAATAATGCCGCCACTCTTTGAAGGCATCCTTGATAGCCAGTAATTCTTTTTCGGTGATGGTGTAGTTAATTTCCGCCGGAGTCAACTTTCTGGATCGGTAAGCCACTGGATGCAGTTGACCTGTGCTCTTGTGGCGCTGCGATAGGACTCCTCCCAACGCCTGGTCCGACGCATCGGTCTCGACATAAAACGGTTCCGATGGATCGGCATGAAGCAGGACTGGTGCAGAAGTAAAGGCTTCTTTTAAGTTCTGAAAGGCTTCCTCGGCCTCCCTCGACCACTCGAACTTTATTCCTTTCTTTAACAGCCTGGTAAGGGGTAGGATCTTTCCGGAAAATTCTCTGATGAATCGTCTGTAGAAATTGGCAAAACCAATGAAACTTTGGACCTCTTTCACACTCGTTGGAGATTTCCAGGTGGTTACTGCCTCTATCTTCCGCGGATCCATTAAGATGCCAGACGGGGAAAGGACAAATCCCAAAAATTCGACCTGGGAAACGTCGAAGGCACACTTCTCCAGTTTTACAAACAGTTTGTTCTCTTGTAGTTTTCTCAAGACTCCTTTTACCTGTTCGTGGTGTCTCGCCACATCGGAGGAATAAATCAAGATGTCATCAATATATACGATGGCACACTGGTCGATGAACTCCTTCAAGACATCATTAATAAAATACTGGAAGGCAGCTGGGGCATTACATAGCCCGTAGGGCATCACTTGGTACTCGAATAGGCCGAATCTAGTCCGAAAGGCCATCTTCCACTCGTCCCCTTCTCGCATCCTGACCAGGTGGTAGGCCCCTCGCAGGTCTAATTTTGTGTAGACTTGGGCTCCTTTGACTTGGTCTAATAACTCCGATATCAAGGGCAGAGGGTATCTGTTCTTCTTCGTTATCCTATTGATTGCTCGGTAGTCGATGCAGGTTCTCAAGTCCCCTTCCTTCTTTGGCACGAAAAATAGGGGCGATGAGACAGGCGACTGTGAGGGCCTGATGAAACCATTCGCCAGATACTTGTCCAGGTATTCTTTCAGATGTTGGTGTTCCTTCTCGGTTAATGCGTACACTCGACTGCATGGCAAGTTGGCTCCAGGTTCTAAATCAATCTTGCAGTCGTAGGCTCTGTGTGGAGGTAACATCTCAGCTTCCGCTTCGTTGAACACCCCTTCGAATTCCTTGTACATCTCCGGGACCAGGCGGGTGTTTATGGCGCACACGGAGTGCTCTACAAGACTCAAGGCATGAGCTGGGTTTATTTCTTCTCCACTATCCCTTGGGACAAAACAGTTCTCACAACAGTAGTTCGAGTCCATGTGAACGGTTCTGGAACTCCAGTCAATTGTGGGGTTATGCTCCGTGAGCCATGGTAGCCCAAGAATTAACTGAAACTGTGAAGCATCGATCAGGTTGAACTGGATCAATTCACGATGACCCTCTGCGGTGGTCAGCTCCATTACCTCTGTATGGCTTACGATGGGGCCCGACGACAGGTTAGTTCCATCCACGGCGCGGACTGGTTCACTTTTCTCCTTTTGGATGGCTCTGATTCCCACCTTGTCCGCAAAACGCAAGTCACAGAAATTTCCCGTCGCTCCAGAGTCTACCATGACGGAGACTTCGGTCAGGACTGTCGATCGGAACATCACCCTCATAGACAGAATCAGATGTGGAGCCGCCGCTTGTAGGGTATTGGCCACATGGTGTTCTTTTGGAGTTTCTTCAATGATCGCACCCACCCGTTCAACTCCAGCCACAGGTGGTGCCGCTAGTTTTCCTTCGGCTTGAAGGTTCCTTTGGGTTTCTTCGGACAGTTTCGGACAAAATGCCCACTCAAACCACAATAAATGCACAGGTTGTTCGTTCTCCTTCTTTCTTTTTCTTCTTTCGTTAGGGGCCCTCGGATGGTTCCGATCTGCATGGGTTCCACTCCGGAGCTTCCTTCTGAGGTTCGTGTTCCCTCTGCACGCGCCCTGTCAAATCTGGGAACGACGGCCCGGAAATCTTTTTTCTTTTCCCCTCGCCGCTCTCCTTGACGAAAATCTATTTCTAGAACTAAATCGATGAGGGCCGATATCTCCGTTGGGCGATTTGGAATTTGGGCCAACACGTCCTTCAGCTCGTCTCTCAACCCACGATAAAACACTGCTGCTCGTTTGCTTTCCGGCCAATCCGTCTCCACCACCAACTTGTTAAACTGCGCCAGATATGCTATTAGGTCTCGATTGCCCTGTCGCAAATCCAATAATTCGTTGTCCACGACTTGGGAGATCCTCCTGCGATCAAATATTCGAAGAAACTCTTGTTTGAAATTTTCGAAGTTTCTCAACAGCGGGTCTTCTCTGGTGACTAGAGGCATGGACCAGGCCGCTGCGTCCCCGCTCAAATACGAGAGAATGAAGGCTACTTTGGACTGCGCGTCAGGGAAAATAGATGGGCGGCACAGGAAATGCAAGGAGCATTGCGAGAGAAATATCTGTGCCTTCTGTGGGTCCCCACTAAACCTTTCAGGGGCGGCTAGGGGGATAACTGGGGACAGGGAGTGAATGACTTGTGTAGTTGACCTATTTGTTGCTTCTAACACTGGATTCATGGCCTCCCGCTCTAAACTACTAGTTCTGTGCAACCTCAGGGCTAGCTCGGCTGTTTCTTTCCGAGCGTTCACTACCTCTTGTTTTAAATTCTGATTCTCTTCCCTTACTGCTCCCAGTTCCTTGTGGATTGCGTCTAGGATTGTCCCTAACGATTGTACATCTATTCCTTCGGTCATCTCTGCTCAGGTGCAAAAATTACTTGGGCACTTCACTCTGTCAGGGCTCCAAGCATACCTTGTTAGTAGTCACCTTGACTGGACTTGCGCGGGAGCAGAGATGGTTAGGCTCAGGAACTAGATGCCAGTACCCGAATCCCAAGAGACGATGGTGGCAGGTCAATAAGAACCTTCCCTCATCATCCTCCGGGAAGGGGGTGTGGATAAAATAACAAACAGAGAAGAGACTGGTCCGGAAAGGTTCCTCAGACTACTTCCTTCAGGGGCGTCTGCGTATTGGAAACCTGTAAGAGGAGCACACCATTAGTTTCTTCTTTCCTACACTACTCTAACTCTAATGATCTCGGGTTCAATCTAAAACTCACTTAATATTTTTCCGGACCTTGCCTCTCTTCTATAGAATGAGTTGTTTTTTCGTCTAGTAGTTGCTGCTGCAGGGATGACAAGGGCAAATGGGTTAATTTCCTACTACTGCTATTCTATGGTCACCCCTGATATTACCTTCTTCTAAATATACTCACTTGACTAACTACTGAGAACGCTGCTTCGGGGGTTCTGTAAAGTTGTTCTAAGTTGGGAAAACACTTGGACAGGACTTTACTTATAGATAGTCTTTACACCTGCAATGACTCAAGGAGGAATGTTCTGACAATCCTTGTTTCCGACTTTTACACAAAGTTCTGGAAATGGTTTCTCTTCCCCTTTGCCATTCAAGTTCTAGGAAAAAGACTTTTCGCTCCTTTTTTCGTTCTGTCCTCAGATCGGATTTCTCGATTCTTTTGCTCAGGATTCAAGGGAAGACCTTTCTCATTTCTCCATTCACTTAATGTTCAAGAAAGAGAATTTGCTTCCTTTCGGTAACTCAGGATTTTAGAAGTTCAGAGTATACACTTGACAATGTTTATTTTAGCACTTTGAATATCTTCAGTTTGGCCAAACACTAGTTATTCGACACTTAGCTCTCTGCTGTTGCCTGACGCTGTTGTCCGCTGGAGATCTCCAACTCCACAGGAATTCACCTTAACTCAGGATCACACTTCGACGATTCTTCGGAGGTTCACTAGACGCTGGAAACTTGGGCTGGGGAGAGGGGGTTGTTATTACGCGTTTGAATTAACACGCCGTAATAACGTTTCCTCGACACTCGCGATAACCGCAAATGGAGTACCTTAAAACTGGACACTTTAATCTAAGGGTTCAAGGAATTCGTCAGAGTTCGCACACAGGTTCTTCTTCGCTAACGGTTCAGGTGAAGTGCGTAGTTTCTAGAACTTGCGTCCCGCTCCTACTCTCCGCGCCAAAACGAGGCTTAAACGACTAGAGCGTCAACCTCACCGCACCACGGCACAGTGGCAGCCATTTTGTCTCTCCAGAGTCGGACTCTCTCCGACCATGATAGCTCTGTGGATCTTCGGGCTTCACTTTGGGTCGAGGTTAAACCACACACCGTTGCGTTTCCATGACGGGTTCTGACACCTGCCCAGCGTGGTCAACCTATTGATTTTGCAACCTCCTCCATAAGAGGCTTTATTCCCATATAAATGATGGTTAATTCTCTAAAGAACTAAAATGATGATTAGGGGCCAGATGTAGGAGCCCAAATACCGGTCGATAATGGCCGAATTCCGCCGTTACCGGCTGGTATTTGGTGATTGAGATGAAGGAGCATCATTTTACAGAATCGGAAAATTTACCTAACCGGTAAATTTACCGATTCTGTAAAAAACCGAATTGGTAATTTTACCGATTCGGTAATACCCAGATGTAGGTAGCACTGTACACAGTGCTACAGGCCTTCAGGATTCAGTATTTTACCACCCAATCCAATTGGGTGGTAAAATACCGAATTCAGGTGTACATGCACATCTGTGCATGTACACCTTTGCCACGTGACACACAGACATGCCCTTAGGGCATGATTGTGTGCCACATGGCACACAAGCCCGGAATTGGGGTGCCAGAGGGTGTCAAAGTGACAACCCCTGCACCCTTGCAGGATTCGGTATTTACTGATTCGGTAAATACTGAATCGGTATTGCCCATTGATTCCTATGGGCTTCATGGCCCATAGGAATCAATGGGCAATACTGATTCGGTATTTACTGAATCGGTAAATACCGAATCCTACCAATTCGGTAATTCTA
Organism: Lissotriton vulgaris; assembly: GCF_964263255.1. Lineage (NCBI taxonomy): Eukaryota > Metazoa > Chordata > Amphibia > Caudata > Salamandridae > Lissotriton > Lissotriton vulgaris. The sequence continues at coordinate 16,393,168 of NC_141691.1, forward strand.
AAATTGGAATTACCTACATCTCCCCCCTTCCTATTTACCTACTCTTAAATACCGAATCAGTAAAATTCGGTATTTAAGGGTCGGTAAATAGGAATTACCTACATCTGGCCCATAGTCTCTGAGTTCTGTAATAGCAACAAAGCACTTTTAAATAATTTGGTATCCTTATTTTTAATTTAGCTGTTCACTTAAGGGAGAGGATGTGGTGTTAAGGCCTGAGCTGCAGAGTTTGCATCTGGGGAATTAGTTTTGAGTTTTGGCTGTAGCCCGGCACCCTGTGATTTTGGGCAAATCACTTATCCCCCACCTATGCCTAAAACCAAAAGGAATGTGTCATGGTCTAACGTAACATATGCTCATGTAAAGTACTCCAATACCTTTGGTCTAGTCTGAGCTATATAAAACTGCAAAAAACCTAAAGAATGTAGGGCCTTATTTACAAGATTTTGCCATAGGGCAGCACCTTAGGCCTTCCTGTTTCAATACCCTATTGCAAAAGAAAAGGTCAATAATGGGTGTATTTATCAGATAGGGTGAATTTGTGTCCTTTTAACCTGTAATGGCGCACAGTGGTCTGTCATGCTCCAACACAGTCACCTTTCGTCACTGGTGCAAGGTTGCCTGCATTTCAGGGATGATTGCTTTGTGGAGAAAGGGAAACTGCTGCAAAAAAAACAATCATGAGAATATTTTTCTCTTTCCATGTGCCCTGCAGAATGCAGCACACATAGAAAAGCAAGGTGAAATGAAGGTATTTCTACTGTTGCGCCCCACTTATGGCTCCCGTGGGGAGGCATACATTTTTAGCGCCGTCACAGAGTTACGAATTCCCATAAATCTGGGGCAGTGTCAAAAAGCCATGGGTGTTGCTTGGAAAATCCCCAGCAACTAAGCGTGAGCGAAAAATCGGTTCCGCTCGCGGATTTCACAGATTTTCGGTAAATCCGCAATCTGCGAACTCCCGCGAATTTACCGATAATCCGCGAATCCGCGAGCGGCGGATTTGGGGGGCAAAAGTTCAAGTCTTCAAGCTTGAAGTTGTTGTTGTAACTATTTTAGGATGGCACCAGCAAGCTGCCAGCGCCATCCTAAAATAGTTATACGTTAGCTTCAACAGGAAGCACTAATAGATAAAATAAAGCAGGTGCTCGAGCACCTGCTTTATTTTATCTATTTTATCTATTAGTGAAGCTAATTTAGTAACTATTTTAGGATGGCGCTGGCAGCTTGCCGGTGCCATCCTAAACTAGTTACAGGAAGATGATGGATGGCCACTGGGACAGCTCACTCAAGGGAGCGTCATCAAGGCTGGGCAGGTGTGCCTTCTTCCCAAATCTACTGTCAAAAATCAGCTGTGATGCTGGATAAAGGCCTTTGCACTCTAGACTTTCACAAGCGCAATCCTGGTGCTGTTCCTGTGACCAGGAGCTTCTTTCTCTTGATCTACTGCTCTGATCGGTCTCTGACCTTTTATACACACAAGAGGCATGTGAACTCGCATGGAAGCCCCGCCCGTTTGGCCCCGCTCACACACTCGCGGTGTGCTTCGTCTTCCCGCCATTTACCCACTATGATGGACAGCTCACTCAAGGGACCCCTGCGCCCTTCGGAGCGATTGCATAGTAACACACACATGGTCGCTGGATCTAGCTGAAGTTAAAATTCAGTGGCTCATTCATCAGCCCAAAAACAATTGTGAGCGTCGTCGAGGCCGCACAGAAGAGCCCCCATTTAAAAAAATCCGCGAATCCGCGAATCCGCAAATTCACGGATGTTGCAGATCCACGAATCTGCAAATCCGCAAATATGCAGATCGTGGATCCGCGAAATCCGCCCATGCTTACCAGCAACACCCACTGCATGCCCCTTTAACCCACAAAACTGTGTCAAAGGGAAAATATTTATGAGACTGCATAAGCTATACATAATGTCCTAGTGCTGCTTGGTAACCGCAGTCTTTGTGGGCCATTTGATTGGAGGAATATAGCTCCTCCCCTTTGTTTGCGTCACTTCCGGGGGGCATAGGCACAAAAAGTAGACAACTTGCCGGCCGCGACAAGATTACATCATGCACCAGAGTAAGGAAGCTGTGTATTTTAACTGAGTCATATTTTCTGATGAGGAATTTTATTTTTTAACTGGCACTTTGTTTATTGACATGCACGCACCCTTACCGCATTTAGGGCTTAGTGGTCCCCGGTCCACAGCGGTCTTTGTGGGCCTTTGAGTGGAGGGACACAGCTCCTCCCCTTTGCTTGGGTCACTTCCAGGGGGCATCGGCATAAAAAAATAGATGACTTGCCGGCCGCGCAGTGGACATGCGCAGCGGGTGGGCCAAAGGCGCACCAAAGATAAGCCTGTCTGCGCCCGTACGCGCTCGAACCAGGCTCAGGGACAGTCCCCCAGGCCCTTATAACCCAGGTAAGCTAGAAATAATATACTACTACAGAGATACCCTTATGAGTCTCCATCCATTGAAGAGGAAGGCATCCTGCCCACGAGCACTGCCTAATATTCAATCCAAGGCGGGTGCAGGCCCCTGTTTTTCTCCTTTACCTCATATTACCTCTTACTATAGTGAATTACTGCCATTGCATGGCTTGCTAAACCATATGCCGCTAGCAGACACGACAGGGCTGGTAACCTTAGTTTCTGATGATGGGGAAGAAATTGCTGCCCTGGGCACCTTGCCTCCTATTATGCAGTCCTATAATTAATGATACTGAGGTTGAGGTTCTGAGAGATATAGAAGATGACATGCAAAACTGGTTCCTCCAGAGCAGATCATACCTGGTGTATTCCACCAGGTAACTACGCAGAGAGCGTAGCTAAGCTCAATCCCATTGCTATCGTGTACTTGGAATAGGGAGGTGTGACAGGTCCTAAGAAGAAGATAGTTGTGTCTCCCGCGCTTCCAGTAGAGAGTCTACTGTAAAATTATTTCAAATATTCTTACCGGTCAGTGGTGGAGAGGTTGGTCCATGCACGATTGCTGGATCTGCCTGAGTGTGTATGTTCTGTGACCTGGTCACAGACTGCACAGTAGGGAAATTGTGGACATTTCGAGCCTAGAACAATGGGACAAGCCTCCCTGGCCAAGTGACAGAGGAAAGGGTCTAGTGAGCCTGCCCAAAAAACTATATGTGCAGAAGGTATCAGACATTGAGGGGGGCATCTCACCTCTGATGTAGTGATTCCACCAGTGCACAATTTCGCAGGATTATCCCCAAACCTCTTACCTTCTTCTTCATATTTTTCTTGCTAATTTGTGCTAAAGTGCATGTTCTCTCTCCTCTAAAAGATGCTATGATTGGGGCGTGGCCAAGCTAGTGACCATGATGGATGCGTAGCGCTGAAGCTCTGCCACTTCTCCCAACATCCTTGCCCGATCCTGCTCGGATACCTGCATATCCCCTCCAAAGACTGTAGCTAAGATCTTCGTGGTGTGTCCCCACTTGTGGTGGGAGCTGTGAGGAGTCATAATTGGCTCCAGGACTTGCTACGCTTCTTCTGTATGAGTGAGGCCAAGATTACATGCTGTTGCCTGGAGACTATGCTGTGCCTGATCCGTGGCAGTGACGATGCACGCTGGAGGGCACATTGGGCTGGGCTGGCTGGACAGCGTGACCATGGAACTGGCCCAAGGAGATCTGAGGCCGTCAGGGTGTGTTGCTGTGAAGCAGAATCCTTGGACACAGACGCTGACTCTCCGCCTTTCAAGTAGGTAAGCCTGCATTGTTTCCAGAGGCCCCACAGCAAGAGGGGCTGTGGGTGAGCCTAGGAACAAGCTGCCTAGATGGTCAGGTCGGTTCTGTGGGGGGAGGGAAAGAGACTGCAGACCTGGACGATTCAGTGTCTGTCCCGTTGCTGATTGGGGTTGATATATGCCTCCCCCTTTGTACCGCCTTACTTTGCCCATCCAGGAGATTGTTGCTGCCTACTTTGGGGATATTCAGAGCAACATTTATCTATGCATATACCAGCCAGGACCTCGGTCAGAGGCCTACATACCTCTGAATTGCAATTTGACTGTACCTGAGGGGATCACTTCGCACTCATGTAGATTGTGGTGTGGGGTACCAGAGTGGGTGTGTGGGGCCCATTTGCTGCTGGCTGTCACTAATGCTGTGGTCCGAATGGCTGCTTTACCCCATCCCGTATTCTTCCTCTCTACCCCTCACTTGGATTTGTTCGTCCCCCACTCTGGAAAGGGCTCCCTCCCCTTTTTAGAGTACCCTTGCGACTCATGTTTATTGAATGGGTATTTGGTCTTCAAAATCCTAGGAATTGAAGGCGAACGCTGCTTGTGCCACACTCCATTCAATGGTACAGAAAGACCCTAAACAAATAGTTTTACAGTTCAGCAAACCGGGTGAGTCAGTCGTGAACTTTGATGTTGTCATGGCTGGGGGGTGAGGCAGCTAAGTGCGGAGTTCAATGCTCTGGACAGAAGCTTTGATGTATTACATTCATGCATTGATGCAATGGGGGCTTGGCTTCATACTCACGAGAGGTGCCTGGCCACGGTCGATGGCAGGGTATCAGACTGCATGGAGAAGATTCTTAAGAATGTCGCCATGAAGAACGAACATTTGGAGGTTAGGAGTAGGCGTAATAATATTTGTATTCTTGGAGTTCCTGAGTACACAAATACAGGCTGCATGGACCTTTTTGTGAAAACCCTGCTGTTAGATCCTTTTGGCAAGGAGTTCTTTACTTCCACCTTCCTTGCAGAATGGGCCCACAGTTCCCTGGGTCCATGTCACTACCCGGGGTGCCCTCCTAGACCAGTCATAGCCTGCCTCATTAATTTTTGTGACAGAGACACTGTGTTGCATCTCACAAGAGAGAAGGGTCCTCTGACATGGCAGGGGTCTTCGATCTTGCTATTTCCAGACTTCACTACAATGATCCAAGAAGCCAGAAGAAAATACACTGGGGTCAATACCACACACCGTAAGCTGAGCCTCAAGTCTGGCATGGTCTATCTAGTTTGTCTGCGTGTGGATGTTGATGTTAGGGTTAGCATATTTGACTCCCCTACGGCTGTTCAGGAGTTGTGTTATGAGAACAAGGTGACCAGTGGGAATCGTGATAAGGATGTGCCAAGGGACTCCCTGCCTCACAGTGGTTCGGCTGCCAGTGCCGGCCTATTTTCTGTCAAGTGACTCATGCCAGGACAGACTTATATATAAATGTGAGTATGTTCTGAGGCCTGGGCAATGCAAACTGCATCATAATATGACTCCCTTTAGGGTTGAGTAACTTGAGCTACATTAGGGTAAATAACAACTGTTCTGTTCTCTTGCTAAGTTGGGTATTTCAAGAGGCGTAGCCGCAGTCCCTGTGTGAAACACTTTGGTTGGCATATTCACTGGAATGCATGTTGAATTGCTCCTGATTTCTTCTTTATGGTATTTACAAACTGCATTCTATCTCTTAGTTAGAAGGGAAGTTCCCTGTGTTGGGGTCCGCGTCATGGGTAGGTTGGTGGGGGTAGGGATGTTCGTACCAACAGGGAAACAGTATTTATTGTCCAGCTTACTCAAGGTGACTTCTTTCATTACAGGTTTGATATATGCACAATGTTACTTTGTGTAGGGTAAATTATCTGCTTTTTTTTTACTTAACCATGATCACTTGGAACTACAGGGGCTTTAATAATGTGAGGAAAGGCAAACAGATATTACAATGTTTACAGTGGCACAAAGCTGATGTTGCATTCTTACAGGAGACACACCTGCACAAGGCGACCACAACAGGTTTTGCATCAGCGTAGGGTTCTCATTGATATTTTTCAAATTATAGTACGTATGCTAGGGGTACTGCCATATTGATTCACAGGCGTCATCCCTTCCAATTATCTTGGGCTTGTAATGATACTGAGGGACGTTACACAAAGGAGTTGGGCCAGCTGATTGGTTATTGCATGGCATTCATCTGTGAGTACGCACCTAATGTTGACGATCCTGGATTTTTCCATGACTTACATGCACAAGTAGCATATTTAGAAGCTGATTTTATTTTTATGGGAGGGGACTTTAATCACCTGATATATTGCACATGTGATAGTACTGCTGACACCCCAGAATCTAAACAAACTCTGGGCGTAGTTCATCAAGTAGTGCTATGCGCAGCTACGCAAAGTACACTTTTCACTACGCGAACTACACATAGCACTACGCAAACTGCGGAGTGCGCTGTTCGCGATTATGCACAGTGCCAGATGCTTGTCCGCACTGTGCAATCTTCGCAAACAACATCTTGCACAGTGCGAGCTGTCGTTTTCTGCTGCTCAAGTAGATTTTTACTCAAGCGGCAACTTTCTCAATGTGGACTGTTAGTTTTTCATTGTGAGCGGTCTAGAGCATTCGCGACCACTCGCAATGAGAAACCTAAGTTCCCCACAATGAGAATCTTGCCAGGAGGTTTATTTTCCACTGTTGCGATTGCCACTCACGGTTGCCAACTTGACATTGAAGACCTCGAGCGAGCAAAAAATGCCAACTACGCTAAGCTTTTTTGCACTATGCTACGTGCAATATGTGTAGAGCGAAGTAGCACAAGCTATGCAAGCTATGCGAGAGTAGCATAGTTGTCCGCCCAGGGTTACTCTAAGACCTGAGTTCATCGTGCTTTGAAGGAAATGTGTGGGATACTTGGCTCGGTGAATGTGTGTTGGCACTGCTGTCCAGAGGAGTCTGCCTACACCCATTATTCTGTGCAACACAACACCTGGACGTAAATAGACTTTTGTTTATTGTCCCCATATTTGGTCAAATGGTTCCAGACATTACAACACTTTCCCATAACGCTTTCCAATCACTCCTCGGTTGCCCAAACAGTTAGGATCCCAAGAGCGGAGGGATGATAGAGGCAGTGGAGGTTTCCCGGACAGGCATTGATGGATGAAGTGTTCCGCACTGAACTCCGTAGCGCAATTGTGGAATACTTTGAACTGAATTAAGGGTTGCTGCAGTCCTGGGCCACGCTTTGGGTGGCTTTTAAGGCCTACTTGAGAGGTACATGTGTTTTCAAGCATGCTGGGGTGCTGGGCAATCTTTTTGGTATTGAAAAGCAATTGGACTTGCTGAATCAGGGGAGAGCGGGCCTGGCCCTGGAAACCAGCTGACGCTTTGGCAGATGATATGGGGAAGATGAGAGACCAGGCTGCACCCTAGCATGACTTCTGAGACACCCAGCATGGCAGTAATACATCACCAGCCTCCTCTCTAATAATGGTCACTAGTTAACCGGCACATCAGACGTACGTGATGAATTACTGGACTATTACTCAGGCCTGTACTTGACTCACGCAGCTCACAGCACTGAGGAGCAAACCACATATTTAAATTAGATGGTGCTAGTATGGCTAGATAACGCTAAACAGTAATTTTTGGCTGAACCCTTTTCATCAGAAGAAATAATTAGCACAATTGATGCTATGAATGGCTCAACAGCCCTTGGCCTCGATGGCTACACATGTCATTTTTATAAAGCTTATAAAACCCTTTTGGCTACAGAGCTCCTTGAGGTCTACTGGGAGGTGCTGGAATGGAGGGTGCTCCCCCCTACATTGTGCGGATCAGTAATTATTCTCCTCCCTAAGTCTGGTAAAGATCTGACATTATGTAGGTTGTACAGTTCATTGTCCCTATTAAATCTTAACTATAAAATTCTGGCCAAAATTATTGTGTTGCGACTATCTCTACTTTTAGTCCAAATTATATTCGCAGCCCAATCGGGCTTTGTCCACATAGATTGACATTTCTAAATTTACGACAGTGTTCTCAGTGATCCACAGGATTTCTCCAGAGATACCTGCAGTGGATACCTTATTCAACACCAAGAAAGCTTTCGCCCTATTGGAGTGGTAACGTTTTTTTGCTGTTATGAGAAAGATGGGCATTCCTAGGGGGGTTTCTAGATCTCTCTCCTTGCTTTACGCATCACTCACTGCTAGACTCAGATTAAAAAGTACTCTTTCCTCAGCCGTCAACCTGACTCATGGCACCCAACAGGGTTGTCCTCTTTCTCCTTTGCTCTTCATTGTAGCACTCAACCTGTTGGTTCGACAGTTGTAAGAACAGCATATACACAGGGGGCTTCAGTTCAAAAGGGCCTGCTCTTATTATTGCTTTATGCGGACAATAATTTTGGGGTATCAATTGGATAAATCTTGAAATTTTTCCTTCAACAACGTGCACTGTTAGGGCAGATTTTTTGTTCCTCCTGATGTGGTGTGACTTGTCAGTTAGGTACTTTGGAATACACATCCATAGGGAAAATGAACAAGTTGTCTTGCTAAATTATGGCCCTGCGCTGAACACTCTAGAGACACAGATAGAGCGCTGAGTGAGACTTCCTGTCTCGCTGGCTGGTCACGCCTCTGTCATCAAAAGGGTGGTACTTCCCAAGTTTCTGTATTTGTTAAACAACATTCCTGTTCCACTTCCTAACAGATTTTTGCGCATGCTCCATTCAGATCTCATCAGACTTGTGTGGGTAGGAGATGGAGCCAGGGTCATTTGGGACACGTTAACCTTACTGTACAAGAGGGATGGACTGGGGGTCCCTAATTTCCAGATTTATTATTTAGATGCTCTGTGTAGTTTTGCACACTACTGGTATCATCCTGATGCCCTATTTCCTTATGCACATCTGGAGACTACCCAGGTGCTTCCCGCCCCACTGAAGACAATACTACCAAAATGGTTCCCTAGAGACCACCATGATATCAAGACTGTTTCGACTACTAGCTGGGCTTGGCAGAAATTAGCTACCGAAGGACAAACCCTTTACTCTTCTACTACTCTGATTGCCAATAATGCATGGCTGCCTATTGGTTTGTTGGTTAGTTGGTTGGTTGGTTGGTTGGTTCAGCAAATGCTCACCACATACTCTCTCAAAACCATAAGGGACCTCTTTCCGGGAGGACATGTGTTTTCCAGCACAGAGGAGGAGCGGTGTAAAGGGGCATCTTTCATGGACGAGTTTGTGTTTAGCAGGCTCCATATAACTCACGAAAATGTCCCATCGCTAACATTACTGATTGCAAGTACAATGTGGGCGATCAACTAATATCCAATCTATATAGAGCCAGTATGGCCCTGGTCCCTAGTAGAGATGCTAAGATCCAGAAAGAATGGGAACTGGATTTGTGGCACCCGATACAAGATTCACACTGGGATAATTGTTGCACCCATATCAACGAGGTCTCATAAGCTGGTACATTTTAAATTTCTATGGAGAACATGCATATCCCCAGCTAAAATCCACAGGATTAATCCCAATTGATCACACACTTGTCCCACGTGTGGTGTGCACCACGTTGATTTTGTCCACATGACTTGAAACTTTGCAAAGATAGGATGCTATTGGAGGGCCATCTTCAAACTCTTATGTAAAATGATGGCTAAAAGAGAGATAGCACTCCACTGGGGGAGCAAAATTATTCCTACCACAAAAGCCTGGCTCAATAGCCTGGTATACTCTAATACAAATAGTAATCTATTTGCCATGACTCAACCCGTGGCGTCCAGGCCACTGGATATCTGGGGGCCACATAAGTGATGTTTTCATCCCCCTTTCGCAGCAGCCAGCAGGAATAGTGCATGCTGTGGTGGGTAGACTTCCGCTGCTGTTTCTGATGCAAGTAAGCACCTCAAAAATATGGGAGGTGGCCAATGAACCTTGAAATAAAGGGACATCTACAGGTTGACTAATGGTTGATTTAATGACAAAATGTGTATGGTGCGTTGGACAACAGTGTTTTTTATGCACTTGTCGAGTTCGCTAAACAATGTACCTTGTGATGTTGCGATGAGCAATTAATGTGCAGTTTTTGTTATATTTCACAGTGAAAATGGAAAATAAATTAACAAAAACACAAACAAAACATGGTATGATTGGTCTATAACTGTTTGGCCATTTAATGTATCTATAAGTCCCTGCAAAGCGGTATTCCATATACTTGAGGCAGGTAAATTAAATGCTACTAGTTGGCCTGCAGCACTGGTTGTGCACTTATTGACATAGCCTTTCAAGCCTGCCACTTTAGAACCTATGTGCACAGCTTACTGCTACATTGACCTGGCATTTAACACTACTCACAAAGCCTTAAACTCTCCATTTACTACCTATAGGTCAGCCCTAAGGTATGCCCACGGTAGCCCTATGGTCAGGATGCTGTGTACATAAAAGTTATGGCATGTGCATCTATTGTGTGGCATTTATTGGTAGTAACAAACAGCCTATTTTGTTTCTCACTACCATGAGGTCTACTCCCCTCATAGACTAGCATTGTGAATTCCCTCATATTTTTGTAGGTGGTAATTCCTGATCTGAAAGGCGTAGTATTGCCATTTTTGTCATCCAGGGATGAGCTGGGTGTAGACATGGTCACCACATTGCGAGTAGAAATCCATCAATGTGGAGGTGCCCCATTACAGTTCCAGTACGGACAGTGTCATGCAGCAGTTCTCATTATTGCCTAACGGTCTGGTTCCTTTTCCTCTGAGACCTAAAGAGTACAGTTTAAGATTCTGTACAATGAGGGACTGCCCCTTCCCCATCAACCATGTGTGCCTATTATTCTCAGTGTCCTAGATTTCCTGGCAAAGGGTGTCTTTGCTAGTATTGGGCCCCTCACCTTGGAATCATTTCTTCTGCGTGATTGAGATGTACAGCACTGCACTGGAATTGTATGTCATTTAAGAACGTGGCCCCCAAAAAGTTAAGGGCCACCCTGGGACTGCAGACATATTTGGGAGTGGACATAATCGTTCACTGGTGTAGTGGTCTTGCTACATCCAGCAACCTGTTTCTACGAAGTCGTGTGGTCAAACAGTGTACTCCCCTATGATTGGATGATGCTATGCTTTCTGAAGAGATACAGTGCAGTGGGTTTAGTCTCATATCAGGTGATATTTATTAGTGCCCTATGGGGTTATACTCTATAGGGTTGCATCTTCAACTTGATCCTACGTAGGCGCTGATGGATGAGGCATTTTTCTCTTTCTAGGGCATAGATACAGTCTTTCTGCACCTACAGTGTGGGGTATCAATGAACTTACATAACATGACCTCTTAGTAGTTTGTGTGACTACAGTGGTAATGTTTTGATACCAGGTGTTATATATGAATGTGCTATGTAGTGCATGAGGAATACTAAAGTCTGGCTCAGTGTGGCCGTATTTGAGGTGAAAGAGGTCTCTGCACATGTGTTGTATGAATGTAGAAGCAGAATGAACAACATTAGGCATATGTCTAGCTCTGGTGGGCCTCAAGAGCACCCTGGTGAAATGGAAAGTGTACAGAAATATAAAAATACATAACCTAAAAAGCATTTGTTGGCTGCAGGATCATCTTTAGTCGAGGTGTCTGTTGTATGGACACCCAGAGTTGTCCAGTCTGTGTGCGGTGCAAGCAATGTCTTTCAAGGGGTTGTTATAAAGTCAATGTATCCTGTGTTACTTGAGCGATTGGTCTTGTGAAAAAGTATTTTTGAAAGCATTTGGTCAAAGGAACGGTGGTCCAGGGCAGTGCTGGTGCATTTTCAGCGTGATCACAGACCTATAGGATAAGATATTGTTTCTAAGATACTTTTGAAAAACCACAGAGTTAGGCAGTTGTCTGGAAAAAAACTGTGTGTAAATGTTTTGGCATGTGGTCCTGAAGAAGAAGTGCTAAGGTTTTAAGATGATAGTGAGGTGGAAACTGTTTTAAGAGGTTCAGGAATCTTTAGGGGTGTAGTGAGTGTGAAACTGTTTTAACGTTCTTTGTACTTTGAGTGCACTCCTCTCCTAGATATGGTGGGGATGGTACTCTTTTCTTGTGAGCTTCTCTGTTTTCAAAAGTCTGATGCTTAGATCTAGGCAGGGGTGTCCTTTTTTACCTGCATGTGTTGCTTACATTTGATAAAGGAAGTAGGTATGTGGATTTTAGATAAATGTTCTCATTGACATATGCACATCCCTTGAGGCATTATCCTATGTCGATGACATCTATCATTCAGACGATGACCCGGAGACTCACTTGAAAAGAGTAAACACCATAATACTTGGGTTCGCAGCTGAAGGGTACAAATTTAACTTTAAAAAATCGCGAATTGCCCATCTAACTGTCCTCTTTTTAGGATATAATTTATCAAGTGAAGGCAAAAGCCTAGCAGACAACTTCTTAGAGAAGTGTGCAGCACTCCAAGCCCCAAAAACGCTGAAGAACTTACAATCAATTCTAGGTTTCCTGAATTTCGGAAGAACATACATTCTAAATTATGCAGAGAGGGTTAAACCTCTCTACGAACTAATAAAACCTAATTTTAAACCAATTAATTGGACTCAAAAACACACAGAAATTTTAAGATCTCTACAGACAGACATGTTAACTAAAACAAAACTGTAAACACGCGCAAACGAACGCAACAGGCCAAGAGCGACCACTGCGCCCTTGGCCTGGTCGCCCCCACATCCCCCGCCTGCTCCTCCTTACCTGCTGCCTGAGCCTCGCACTGCACGACGCCCCAGCCGCCGCAGGGCCGCCGCAGAGCCACCCCAGCCACGGCAGGGCCGCCCCAGCGCCGCCCCAGCCACCGCAGAGCCCCCGCCGAGGCCCCAGGCTTTTCCCGCCGGTTTCCCACGACACCCCGCCCGCCGATTGGTTCCCGCGCTCCCCGCAGACCCTCCCTCCCGGCTCCCCTCTTATGACGCCCCCAGAGCGACCGCGCAGCGGACGCGTGCAGCGGGAGCACCGATTGAGCGCCGAAGGTGCGCCAAAGGTAAGCCCGTCTACGCCTGTCTGCGCCTGGACCGCACCCAGCACCAGGACCCCTGGCCCTCGCAGACCCCTGCCCACCCGCTGGACGTACGCCGCCGGCACCCTCAACGCACTCAACACCGGCCGAACCCCTGGATGCTACCGAGCCCCCCCGAGACGCACCCACGGACCCTTCACCTGCCAGTCCTGCAAGTTCACCTGCATCCGGACCTGCACTGCACCAGCGCCCACCAAGCCGAACACCAGCAGCAACCACCTCAAGTGCATCCTGCTCAACACCCGCTCCGTCCACAGACACGCCGTCCAACTCTGGAACCTCCTCGACACCACAGCTCCTGACGTTGCCTTCCTCACTGAAACCTGGATGAACGAATTAAGCATGAGCATGAAATCCGTTACGCTCGCGGATTTTGCGGATTTTCGGGAAATCCGCAATCCGCGAATTTTGCGGATTTCCCGCAAAATCCGCAAAAAAAAATCCGCGAACGTAACGGGTTCAAAAGTTGAACCCACACTCATTTAACTATTTTACAATGGCGTCAGCAAGCTGCCAGCGCCGTTGTAAAATAGTTACAAAGTTAGCTTGCACAGGAACCACTAGATAAAAGGTGCTTCATGTGCAAGCTAACTTTGTAACTATTTTACAACGGCGCTGGCAGCTTGCTGGCGCCATTGTAAAATAGTTACAGGGCAGCACAGCCTTACAGGTCACTCAAGGGACCCCTGCGCCCTTCAGGGCGATTGCATAGTAACACACACATGGTCGCTCGAACTAGTTAATGCTCAAATTCAGTGACTCATTAATTAGCCCAAAAACAATCATGTGCCTCTTCCCAAATGTACCGCGGAAAATCAGCTGTGATGCTGGATAGAGGCCTTTGCATCCTTGACTTTCACGAGCGCAATACCCGTGCTGTTCCTGTGACCAGGAGCTTCTTTTTCTTCATCTGCTGAACCGATCTTTCTCTGACCTTTTATACATACAAGAGGCATGTCAACTCGCATGGAAGCACCCCCCCCCACCACAAAATCCGCAAATCATGGTCGCTCGAACTAGTTAATGCTCAAATTCAGTGACTCATTCATTAGCCCAAAAACAATCATGAGCGTCTTCGAGGCTGGACAGGTGGGCCTCTTCCCAAATCTACCGTGGAAAATCAGCTGTGATGCTGGGTAGAGGCCTTTGCATCCTTGACTTTCATGAGCGCAATCCCCGTGCTGTTCCTGTGACCAGGAGCTTCTTTCTCTTCGTGTTCGCACGGGTTGCTGCAAGTTCGCACGAGTTTTGTACAATTTTGCAATTTGCGAAATTGTACAAAACCCTTGCGAATTTGCAGAAACCCGTGCGAACATAAAAAAAAAATCCGCAAATTCGCGAGAATTCGTGGATTTTGCGGATTGCTAGTTCGCAAATCCGCAAAATCCGCGAACGCGAGATCCACAAAATTCGCCCATGCTAATCAATGAATCCTCAGCGCCCGACATCGCCATCGCCATCCCAGAGGGCTACAAGATCATCCAGAAAGACCGCGACAAACAGACTGGAGTAGGTATCGCCATCATCCACAGGAACAGCATCCGTATCTCGACCAACACCGACGACACCCTGACAACCGCCGAACACCTGCACTTCCAGATCCACACCGACCCCAAGACCACCCTCAGGGGCACCCTGATCTACCGACTTCCGGGACCACGCACTCAATTCAGCGAAGACATCGCCGACTTCATCAGCCCGCACGCCCTCCCCTCCGCCGACTACATCCTCCTCGGGGACATCAACTTCCACCTGGAGAACAACAACGACCGCAACACCACCACCCTGCTTGACAACCTCGCCACCCTCGGACTCAAGCAGCTGGTGACCACCCCCACCCACCTCGCCGGACACACACTCGACGCCGTCTTCTCGTCCAGGAAAGACATCGCCTTCAGCCACGCCACTGGACTCCACTGGACGGACCACAGCTGCATCCACTTCACCTTCAGAAGAACCACGGTCCACCACCACCAGCAACAGGCCGCACGAAGAAGCTGGAACAAGATCACAGCCGACCAACTCTCTGCATCCCTGAGCCAGCACCCTCCCGCCAGCTCAGCGAACCCCAGCCAAGCCGCCGACAACCTCACAAAATGGATCTACACCTGCGCGGACGAACTCGCCCCTCTGAGGACCCCGCCCAGCAGACCCGGAAGCAAGAAGGCCCCCTGGTTCACCGACGAACTCAAGAGCTCCAAGAAGTACTGCTGTGCCCTCGAGAAAGCCTGGAGAAGAGACCCAACACCGGACAACATGACCACCCTCAAGCTCGCCACCCGAAAGCACCATCAACTAATTCGCGCCTCCAAGAAAACAGCATTCAAGGACCGGCTGGACAACAACGCACACAACAGCAAGGAACTCTTCAACATCGTGAGAGAGCTCTCCAACCCCAACGTCGGAACCAACGACATCACCCCATCGCAAGACCTCTGCAACTCCCTCGCCTCCTACTTCCACAACAAGATCGCTGACATACACAACAGCTACAGCACACAAACAACGCTCCCCACGACCACACCTACGCCCCCCACCACCACCCTCAACGCCTGAACACCGATCAACCTCGAAGACACCATCCGCACAATGAACTCCATCCACTCCGGATCTCCAACCGACCCCTGCCCTCACAACGTCTTCAACAAGGCCGACGCTGTCATTGTCTCCAACCTGCGGGACATTATCAACACCTCCTTCGACACCGCCACCTTCCCTGAGAGCGGGAAGCACGCCGAACTCAGCGCTCTACTAAAGAAACCAACGGCGGACCCCACCTAACTCAAGAACTACCGCCCCATCTCACTCCTCCCGTTTCCAGCCAAAGTCATCGAGAAGACGGTCAACAAGCAACTGGCAGCCTTCCTCGAGACGACTGGATCCCTCGACCCATCTCAGTCAGGCTTCCGGGCCAACCACAGCACAGAGACCACCCTCATCGCTGCCACCGACGACATCCGAACCCTGCTGGACAACGGAGAAACAGCGGCCCTCATCCTCCTGGACCTCTCCGCGGCATTCGACACTGTCTGCCACCGCACCCTAGTGCAGCGCCTCAGCAACGTTGGAATCGAGGAGAAAGGACTGGAATGGATCATCTCCTTCCTCGCCGGAAGGACACAGAGAGTCCGCCTGCCCCCATTCAAATCAGAAGCCACGGAAGTCATCTGCGGCGTCCCTCAGGGATCCTCGCTCAGCCCCACCCTCTTCAATGTCTACATGAGCCCCCTTGAAGCCATCGCACGCCAACACAACCTGAACATCATCTCCTACACCGATGACACCCAGCTGATCCTTTCCCTGACCAACGACCCCGCCTCTGCCAGAGCCAACCTACACGAAGGGATGAAAGACGTGGCCGAGTGGATGACGACCAGCCGCCTGAAACTGAACACAGACAAGACGGAAGTCCTCATCCTGGGCTCCTCACCCTCCACCTGGGACGACTCCTGGTGGCCCGCCGCCCTGGGCAACGCACCCAAACCGACAGACCACGCACGCAACCTGGGCTTCATCCTGGACTCCTCCCTCTCCATGACCAGACAAGTCAATGCCGTCTCCTCGTCCTGTTTCAACATCCTGCGCATGCTACGTAAGATCTTCCGGTAGATCCCCACTGAGACCAGGAAGACAGTCACCCAGGCCGTCGTCACCAGCCGACTGGACTACGGCAACGCCCTCTACGCCGGAACCACCGCCAAGCTCCAGAAGAGACTCCAGCGGGGAGACTCATCCTCGACGTCCCCAGACGAAGCCACATCTCCAGACACCTGAGAGACCTGCACTGGCTCCCGATCAACAAAAGAATCACCTTCCGGCTCCTCACCCACGCACACAAAGGCCTACACAACCAAGGCCCAACCTACCTCAACAGCCGCCTCAACTTCTACGCTCCCAAACGCCACCTCCGCTCGACCAGTCACGCCCTCGCCGCCGTCCCCCGCATCCGCAGAGCGACAACAGGAGGAAGGTCCTTCTCCCACCTGGCCGCCAAGACTTGGAACTCCCTCCAGACCGACCTACGCCTGACCCAAGACCACCTCTCCTTCAGGAAGAAGCTCAAGACCTGGCTGTTCGAGCAGTAGCGGACCCCCCCCCAAGCACCTTGAGACCCTCCGGGTAAGTAGTGCGCGATATAAATGCCTATGATTGATTGATTGATTGAACCTTGTAATCCGAGTCATCCCAGGAAGATGCGGATTCACATACCTGACCTCTAATGAGTGAGAAACGGTACCAATAGCTTACAAATCACATTTGTACTCACAAGCTGAAATGAAATTCAGTTCTACTGAAAAAATTCTAACTGCGGTTCAAACTACTGTAGCAAAAGAAAGAGCCCTAGCCCAAGGGAAAAGGATATCTGTTTTAACAGCAGTTTCAGCCCTTGAGGCGGTAACAATACCAGGCAATCTTAATGATAAAGCTCTAGATCCAAAATGTATAAAATGGGAAACTTCTCTTGCAACAGAAGACGTGACACACGCATTTGATCCGAAAACGAAAAAACTAGAATATCTGGAATATGAAAATAAATGTCCTCTGCCGATCGAAATTCTGCCTCTCGAACAGTACACCTGTGTAATCTACACGGACAGATTTGCACGACACTACGTTGTGGAAAAACAGATTTACAATGCAGCGTGCGTGATTGTTAAAGGTCGCTGGCGCTTAGGTAAATTCAGACCGATGGTAACTAAAACTGAATCTCTCAGAAACTGTACAGCTCAGTGAGCTGAAATAAGATCTTTAAAGATAGCGCTTGAAAATAGCGATCGCGAATTCCCAACACTAATAGTGTGCGATTTGCATTACTGCGTCCGATCTTACAATAAATCCATGCAGACCTGGATGAAAAACGGTTACAAAGAGGAGACAGGTGCCACAATAAAGCATAAAAAACTATGGGAACAAGTAGTTCTTTTGCAGAAAGAACTACAAAAGACTCATGTGATACATACGCACATTACACATACAAATACACATTGGAGAAGTGTGGCTCACTGGTTAGAGGAGGCAGACCTGGAAGCAGAGGTCAGCCCGGGACCAGGGTTCAATTACCGGCTCGGCGGGGTCTTGAGTCCTAAAATGTCCATGGACTCGACAATTCTCGCTCCGGTGCCTACTCGATTCACGGGTTCACACTCTGCGACTCTGGGCAATAGCTTGCTTAATCTCCACAACGGCCCCTCGCGGCAGGATGCCTGGCTTTCACCTTGCGGATACCCTGCCGGGGTTATCTCACAGGGGAATACCAGGACGGGTTCCCTAAGCAAGCGCTTAGAAACCGCTTGGTGATTTGCGCTATATAAATTCCTGTACATACGCAGAGTCTTCAACGTGATGGCATTCACATTGCAGGGAATTCATTGGCTGACAAAGCCACAGCGGCAGCTGATCACTTGGCTTCCGTAGCCACAAAAAAAGCGTATGAAAAAACAAATAGATGGCGAAACGCTGCTTGCAGTAAAAGCCTCAATGGAAGACAATTATTCTGCGTTACCTCTAAACTGTCCACTCGGCAATACATACATAATTGATGCGAACTCCGTTCCATTTGCTCAAATCCCTGGAGTGGGGGATAGAGTAATTCCAAACACGAACCGGAGAGTCTTCTTGATACAAGAAGCACACATGGGATTGGGTCTGAGGCACCAAGAGATCCTGAAATCTCAAATAGAATTACAATCACAATACTGGTGGCCGGGAATGAGTGTGCATGTTTATAACTTTGCAATGCACTGTCAGGACTGCAATAGAGATCGCAGTTGTGACCCGGACCAGATACCAGCCCAGACAACTCTGTTAGACAGTATTAGACTGTCTACACGCGGACGTCAGACCGGACAAATGCGGTCCCATAAATATTAAGACGAGATTCATTTATATGAGACCCCCAGCGCTCGGCTGATGCCAGAACTGTTATAAAAGATTTGCGAGTCTTTATCGGCACATACACAATTGGCATGCTACATTCTGACCAGGGTCCTGCGTTTACCTCTCGGGCTTACAAGGAGGACATGGCCAGCATGGGCATTGCATTGCGGTATTCTAGTCCATTCCATCCTGAGGGAAATGCGGTAATGGAGAGAAAAAACCGGGACAGAAAGCAATCTATAACAGCAAGGGTATTAGGTTCGGGTGACGGGTCGGTCAAACATCTAATAAGTGTCCAACGTAGTCTTAATAACATGCCAAGAAATTCTCTAGGAGGTATCAGTCTGTACAAACTTGTATTTGGTACTAGAATGATCATCCAGGACTTGGATTGTCAGACTTCAGTGGTGCAACAAAAAGCCTTTGATATCAAAGATCGTTTGGCTGTTTTACAGGACTTAAATGAAACAAGAAAAAGTCTGAGTAACGAAAAGCTAAAGCCAACTGCCACTGAAGAAAAACCACCTGTCCCAGCAAGACCTGTCTGATTGGGGATCTGGTCAGAGAAAATATCGCGGTGAAGAAGGAATTTGGGCATTCTTACAGAAAAGCAGTACCTGTCTTAGCTGTCAGCGGAACAAGATCAGTTGTACTACCGCCCCTTGCTGGTAAAAAGGAGAACCGAGTTGTATCAATCGACCTGGTGAAACCACAATCATGTGGCCAATAATAAGTAGTAGGCCCAGTGGACTCCCAAGAAATAGCAGAAGACCAAATCTTGCTACAATCCAAGAGGTTCAAACTGAGAGACTAATCACATATGACAAACCTGCAGTGATTAAAAAAGGACTATGCAACAAAGCCATGGAACTTGTGCCTCTTGAAACCCAATTTGCAACAGTTCATCCAGAAACACCAGTCTACAACGATGTAGCCTTGGACTATACAAATGTAACAAAAGAAAATGCAAAGATCAATGGAAATCCGGAAGCAATTCCACCAATTGACAGAACTGCATCTGGCTACTTTATCAACTTTGATGATTTTTCCAATGATCCAAGTGAACATGGAGACAAGCCAGCAACAAAAACTTTCAAAAATAAAATTACAGAGCTCTTTCATCAACTCAGAGAAACATATCTAACTTTACCATGGATTAAATTATGGATTGTGTTAGGTGTACTTTTAGTGGAGAAGTGTGGCTTAATGATTAGAATGGCAGACCCTGATGCAGTGGTCTAGCCCGGGACCAGGGTTCAATTCCCCGCCTCGGCGGGTCTTGGGCTCAAAATTCCACTGACCTGATAATTCTCGCCTCGGTGCCTTTTCCAATCATGGAGTCCCACTCTGCAACTCTGGGCAATAGCTTGCTTAATCTTCACAATGGCCCCCACAACGCTAAGGATGCCTGGCCTCCACCTTAGGGGTGCCCAGGAGTGGACGCCTCACAGGGAAAGCCAGGATGGGTTTTACAGCGGTATTCGTACAAGCGCCTTGAGACCCGTGCGACTGAGTAGTGCGCTATACAAGTATCAATTTACATTTACATTTTACTTTTCCTCCTTCTGTGGCTCACCTTGGTTTTAAGTTTGGGTAGATTTATTGATGGGAAATATAGTACAATGGACACAGCAAGTCAGAACATCAACTTGGTCCTGAAACCACACAGATCCTCACACATCGAAAAAAGAGAACTGTCATCAGTCAACATCACAGCAAAGCCTATACCTGGTGGTATAGCATGGGACAAAACTGATTATGAAATCTATGGCCATGTTGAGCTCTTGAAATATCCACACCAATTCAAGATTTCTTTAAGTGACTTTGTATTACCTAGTACTTTCTCTGATGATTGGGACTTTGAAAATATTAATAATATGATGTCAGATTTAGAAATGTCAGCAAAATTTACAGAACATAAATATTTACAGGTTCGTCGAATTATGAGGAAATGTATTGTTACAATCACTTTGGGCATCATAATCTGCATAAATCTGCAAATACTAGAAATCTTCTCAGTTATAATCAATGGGAACATTGTCCAACCCCGCCAAAAGGCAGTTCAAAAACATTTTATGAGAAATTTCCATAATTCTCAGGGTTTAATTACACCAATCCAGAAACGTTTTATTTCAAAATGTTAAATAAGACAGGAGTGAAAAACATGTTGACAAATACTAAACTTATTTATTCTGAAAAATTTTATGAAAAAATGTCTACATTTGGTTTTGAATTTTGAAAAAACAACATTGAGACAAAAACCATCTGGAGTTCAAAAGAATGGCAGGCACGAGGTTTAGAAGCATTGTTTAGAGCCTGCATGATCCCAGAACAAATAATATTCCTGAATGACACAATTCAGCAAACAACCTGTCTTGGTTTAGCCAAGATAAAAGATTTAAACAACCCGTCTATACCAAAGCCTATGCCTGATAGAAACACCACTACAGATGAGGGGTTAGACGTGGCATATATTTTAAAACAAAACAGAACACTTACTGATTGGAACAAATGGTTTATCTGGCCCACGGACACTAAAAACTGTCAAGATAGATTCCTGAACAAAATACAGGGGTTCAAACAGAACAGGCCAGACCCAAGATTTTCCCAAAGACAACATCCAGGGATAGTTACAACATACAATGTAGGAAAGTTATGCCTTGATTGGCTACAGAGATCTACACTTCCCGAAATTAAGCAACACTTAACTTTACTTAAAGAAGGTGCTGACTTGCGAGATTTCATACTGGGACCTTGCAAACAGAGTTAAAAACATTTCATATACGCCGGTTTATACGCAGCTTACAATGAAGCTTGGAAATTAAATCAAATTGAAACTGCTGAAAAAATACAAGAGATTGATCGTATTAATTTAGAAAAAACACTTTCTGTAGTGGACAATGGGTTAACGACTCTGTCCTCCAGAATCTTTTCACTGGACAGCATTGTATCATCTGCTATTGATATACTAGAACAGGATATGATAATGTTACAACATGGTCAGTCCCAATTGCGTTCTATTGTACAGCTGGGATGGACGTTACAAAACCTGCGTTCAGGTCACGTGCCATGGCGTCTAATCAACATGTCATTATTTTTTATCTTTAACCTTACTGATAGACAAATCTTGTTGGCACAAAAAGGAGAATCCCGATAACAACTTTTCTGTTTCAATACTGCCAAAAGTATATACCAGCAGGCCTGTATGAAAGGTTGGGTAAAGGATACATCAAATCAACCTGGAATTTACCTTATACACATAGAGGTTGGAGTGGGGACAATACAGAGGTATTTCTTAGTGGTAATAAGTGTAAAACATCACTGAGCGGTACACTTCTATGTCAAGGTATAAACTTGCATGGAGCCAGTGAAGGTTCATCAAACAACCTTTCATGTCATCTGTACGGCACCCCAGCTACACAGATAGAGTTTTTTTTCAGACAACTTTCCAATGGTAGCTACGTTATATTAAGTGACCACAGCTGTTGTGGCATGATGCCAGGAAAACCCTATCTCGTGAGCGTTACTTCCAGGGTCATTTGTTGTATGCAAGTTTTGTATCCAAACAGCAATCCAGACATGGAGGCAGCATTATGGCCTTCTGTGAATATCTCTTCTATTCAAATTGATACTTTAAGCAGAATGAAGTCTATTGTTTTACAGACAACTGTGCCTTTAACCTCTTCCAACGAGACGTATGACCTGCAAGCTGCAAGGACAGCGGCGGAGATACATTCTCTATTATCAGCAAATTGCCCCATGCATTTCGTAGAAATTTTAAGCCAAATTTTAAACATGTCAGATGCCAGTGGCATCGCACATGTATTTAAGACAATTTTTTAGGGACTGTTAGCACCCTTTGAAACAGTTCTGGGCATCCTCCTGAATTTTGTGCATTCTCTTTTCGGTGCCCAGCCTCTTATTTTGGGACTCGTAGCAGGAATTTTATTTTTGTTCCTTCTGCTCCGATATGGCAAGCCAAGTCAAAGACAAAACTCAGGCTACGATGGAAGAAAAAATCCTAGCAATACGATACCGAGACCGTATCACTAAGGTCATCGGATTGGCTCAGCTAAGAGATCTGAATACGACCTGGTTTCTTTCATTCAGACCAATCTGGCAAAATTGCATCTTACCTGTGCTTCGATGTTTGCTATGCGGAGAAGAATGTGTTTTGGACATCTGTCTTACACTACCATCAGCAGTACCAATGGATATCGATGCTTTGCTTTGTCCGGTAACGACTCATGCAACTTGTTGTCCCCAGCGGCTACCGATTCTGATGACGGCATTCGTTGAGCCTTCACCATTACGATTTGGTGGCGGTGAAGTACGAGATGAAAGCAGCAGCACACAGGTACAACCTTCTGTGAACATTGCTGATCTGAACACCGATAATGGCAATGCATCGCATATATGCACTATTTCTGATTTTACAGCGTTGGCACAACTTTCATCTACTGTTGTAGACACATTTTTTGCTGGTCTAGCTGAGGAAATGTTATCTTCTAACAACGAGAATAATATTTGAAATAGCGAGCACACAGCATTTCCTAAACTCTGAATTCGCCCTTCAGTTTTTTATAAACAACACTGCTGAAAACACATGGAACTATTTTTTCCCTTGAAAGCAAAATTATTTTTCCCAACTTCCAAAATATTTACCTTTTTTTTGGGCACAAGGTACTCTGCTTAATGTAGAACTATTCATAGAGAACAGAGCTTCTATTCCTAGAGACTCTAGAGACAATGTTTTGTATCAGCCTGTAGCACATGTACAATCTTGTATAAATATGTGATGAAATGGTCTCGACCTTCTCTTCGGTATTAAGAGTCATTTCATAAATGTAATTTTCGCAATTCATTCAGCTGATATTTATATTTGCATTATCTGAATGATACCACTGCTTGAAAGCGTACAGTATAATACTCATTTTCATGTATCTATACCATTTCAAATGCATTTGATGTATTTTGGGGAGGGCTGGAAAACACATGCATACCTATATGTTTATATATTGCTTAGTATTTAGTAATGATGGACATTATACGTGGAGTGGGTGTTGTGAACGTATCTAGGACCCTAATTAAATATTCCCGATTTATGCCCTTATGTGGTTATAACAAATCATACCCTTATAAAGGCATAAAAATCATATCCATATTTAATAATAGCCAATGCAATCCAAATACGGCAAGGCTACTTCCTTAGACTCCAAGAAAGTACAACGAGTTCTTTCAACAAACCAATCCTCCAGCAACCTGGGAATTCCCCATGCTTTTGTTTTGATTTGTCCTAGAACTCCTGCGAGTCCGAAAGAACGGCCAGTCCTTAGTTACATCTTTTATTGACATCTTATGTCCAACCTTACGTCAAACACGGCACCTTCCAGGTATAAATATACCAGCATTTGCCATAAGCAACACACAGTGGTTTGGAGCAGAGCAGCTATCTACTTATCCGAAGCCCAGCTGATGCGAGTGCGGAAGGAAGCCGTCCCTCCCATTTGACGCACTGAGAAAGACGCTGTCTTTTTCTCCTGCCGAGAAAATCCAGATCCAGTGTTTCCAGTCACCCATGCGGGTTACTGGGAGATCGAGTCCTGAGAACTAGATACAAGACCTCCTTCATTCTAAAACTAAGATACCGAGCTGATTAGATCTTTAGAGAATTCTTGAGTCAGATTCTTGGCAAAACTAACTTAACTTAAAAACTCCTTTACTCCTTCCCACATACTAGGCCTAGGTTAGGTACACTGGGGTAGGCGTATTTAGAAACATCAGTTGAGTATGTTTAGTCAACTTTTATCATTGTATGTAATTGTATATATTTTATACCTTTTAAGTATCATATGGCTCAGAAACCATATCAATGCTTTTACAGTATTATTTCATAATACTCCTTTTACTGTACGCACTTTACTTCATGACAAGTATTGCAATTGTAGCAATTCACTTCTCTTACATGAGAAAGAAGACTGCTCAATAAATAACACCTTTTATTGAAAAAGCCCGTCTCTCTATTTCTCTGCACTCTGGTGAAACTAAGTATGCACGATTGACTGAGCGAAATAGCTATCTATTGTTTTCACACAACTTTGGAGATATTCTCCTTATTCTGGGGGAGCAAAGTTGTCATGTTTATGTGGTTGTCAGAAGCTAATCCCTTCTTGTCTAATCAGGGCAGTTAACTCCTCCCTGTTCATTCGAGAAAGTTTCTAGTGACCACTGAGCTAGCTGGCAAACCTAATTAAGCCTAACATATTCAATAGAGACCTAGTCAAGCTTAGTCCTACTTCTAAACTATTGTTTATGTTATTCCAATGCGCAGAGCCTATTGGGAAAATATGAACTACACTACAGCATCACACCTTGCTTCAGTGCCTGAGGAAGGGTGGAGTGTTAGGGAAGGCATGGGACTGGCTGGAACCTTTCTCCACGAGCGTAGTTTTCGTGTCAAGCAAGGGTCCCATAGGTCTAAGACTATTAACCTGGATCAAGGGGTTCCTCAAAGCTCCCGCCTGAGCCCTACCCTTTTTCATATTTACGTGGCACCTGTGGCGCTAATAACTGAGCAATATGGAGTGGAAGTGGTGACGTGCGCAGATGATACGCAGCTGGTTGTGGCTTTGACACAGCCTGCTGAGCGCGCAGCCAGCAATTTTGCGTCTTGTCTTCAAGACCTTGCTGGCTGGATGGCTGATATTTGTCTCAGACTGAACGGTGATAAAACTGAGATGCTGATTGTGGGCAAGTCTCCGTCAGTCTGGACATCGGCCTGGTGGCCCCAGTCACTGGGTCCTTACCTGGGCCTAAGGATCAAGTTAAAAATCTTGGAATCTGGATTGATTCTAAATTCTCTTATGAATATCACACCAAACGTGTGGCCGAAACTTGCTTTGGCATTCTGTGTAGTCTCCAGGCTGGATTAAGGGAATGTCCTCTATCTTGGAGCTACTGTGAAATGTCTCCGGAGACTACAATATATCCACAATGCTGCCGCCCGCTTGGTGCTGATGCTACCTAAGAGAGCCGCCTCAAAAAAAAGCCTTGGAATCGATGCATTGGCTGCCCATTAGGGAGCGTGTCCTGTTTAAAGCCCTCTGTGTCAGTCACAGGATTGCGCAGGGGAAAGGTCCTTGCTTCCTTCGCAGTCTGTTAACATCGTACACTCCAACGCAACTGCTGCGATCGCAAGGGGCTGGCATGATGCAGGTTCCCAAAATTAGAAGGGCTAGAATGGGAGGTAGATCCTCCGTATTTTGGCTGCCCGTCGCTGGAATGCCCTACCCCTTCGGCTTTGTGTGGAAACCTCTGAGGTGGTTTTCCGTAAAGTACTAAAAACATATCTATTCCCTAGGGACTAGTTCCATTGGGGCGGGCTTGGGAGGCTGTAACAGTTGGGTGCTGGGGGCCAATGACTAGCGTGGGGACACACTGGCTAGTGTAACCAGGTGCTGCATAAGCTCAGGATTAATATTATTATTATTATAGTACTCTTTTTAGGATGATGTAGAAGCATGCAACCTAAGCACCCATGTTGGTCCAGGGCTGTCCTGTCTCCTCTCATCCTGTCTAGGAATTCATTCACAGTCTCCGCAGGTTTCATGTTTCCTGTCATCAGTCCTCCTTCGTTCGGGTGGTCAGGGAATTTATTTTTCCTTAGGGCCATACAGATCTGGTGTCTAAATTATTTAAATGCCACCCCGTCATGCTCGGTATTGATAAGCATGACTTCAGGGATGCAGGCTCAGGTGAACACTGTGTCGATCTGCTCCCCAATGAGGCTGCTGAGCAGACTTTTGATGCCACCTTAAGCTAGGTTTGTCCCCCCAGAGTTCTTTTCAAAGCATGATATACATTTTCCTGCCCCATCCATCAATGGGGGCAGTTCATTACTGATCTTTGTCAATCTGTGCCCAACGCACGTAAATGGTTCCTGCTGCACCTTTCTCCAGTGATGACAAATCATGGCTTGGGGAACCTCTGTCAGTTTCTCCCTGGCATACCACTCCTATCAGCTCAAGCACCCCTGCAGGTACGGGTAGTTCCATTTTGGATCTCCTCTTCAATTCTGAATGCAGGCTGTTTGGCAAGGAGGAAGGTGTCAGCCTGGTCAGTGGGACCTTGTGTTTGTGTGCTGTGGGTCGAATGTGTAGCAGTTCTTAGCAATCTTGGGTTCAATGAAGTTTAAGAGGTTGCTGCTGTATGCTTGGATGGGATGATGTCATTGTTGGCAGCTGCAGGATTCGAAAACTCCTTGATGGTGGTAAAGAGTTATTTGCTGTTTGTTGAGGTGTGGATGCGAGAAATCACCAAAAGCACCTTGACCAAGGAATCAGCAAATGCACCTTGACCGACAATCTCAGATATCTTGCTGGAAGGTAGGGATTTAGCTGAGATGACAGAAAAGCTGGCTGAGACTGGATCATTGTGCATCAACGATGATGCATTTCTTAATAGGCACCAAATTAATCTTTCTAAGGATCGAAAAGGAAGGCGTGCAAGAAGGAAGGTTACAGATTAGTCACAAAGTAGTATTCTTAAACATCTGCTGTTCTGACAGCAGGGTATCATTTACTTTGATCTAGTACGATATTAAAATATGGGACCTTATTTCATCATCCAATCCTGAGTTGTTTTTTTACTAAAACTTGGTTCTGTGTCTGCAGTTCCTTGCATTCCTCTAGCCATCGGTGAACACTACTCTCTTATTAGATATGACCCGACGGATCATATGGGGGGTATTCCTATTGCTTTTTGCTATCCCCTAAAGTTTGAGTTACTTGATACCCATTGCAATTGGTGCTCCGTGATATGCATTTTTAAGGTGGTCTTATCTGCCACAGTCACTTAGTAATGGGCGTTATTATACTGTCCTCCAGGTACGAAAAAGAAGTATTTTCTACTCGGTGACTTTAACTATCATTGAAAAAAAGCAACAATCCAGTTGTGATTCAACTTTCAGGAGATTTTGAATCACTGGAGCTTAAACATATATTGTTCGGCCTCACACATTGGCTAGGACACACACTGGATCTTATCTTTACTGATATTAATGAAGTCTCTTGTGACTCACATTTTTCAGATCCATATTTAAACAGGGTTTTCATCTTGCGTAAGAACTCCTCATGGAGATCCTAAGAAAACTGTGCCTAGATTTTGATGCAGCTGGAAAACAGTTATCCATACTACCTTCAAGAAGGCTGGCTTTGCCTCTATCTCACTTGGATGAGGACACAGTTTTGTCTGTCTACCAAGACTCTGTGACCAGCATTTTGATTGTATTGCACCTTTTAAAATATCTTCCTCTTCTAGGAGTCCTGTTCCATGATTCTCGGAGACGTTGAGTAAAGAGAAATCTGCCTGCAATAGCCTTGAACATAGATGGTGTCTTACCAAATCTCCCAAGGATAAAGCTGAATATCACTCCTGGCTTGGAGTATGTTATACTATGATAAGGGCAGTGAAGAACGTATACTATGGTTAATTGCAGAAACTCCACCAAATAGCTATATAAAGTTAAGAATAGCTTCATGAATACCCAGGTGTGCGCTTCTACTGTTGTGGCCTCACAAGAGTTGTGCATTTTAATTGTATCAAGTCTGCCTCACCATGATAAAAATAAAGGTGACCAAAGGTTCAACAAATTGCTAAGTTTAAGTTTTAAGGCAGTAAAATTATGAACTAATATATCACGAATGTTAGAGAACCATGTGCCTAGATATTTAATTTTTTGAGGACACCATGTAAAGTTGGTCGAATCAAACATATGTCTATAGCATGAAGGATTTAAGGGTAAGTCTTAAAGAAATTTAATTTGCAGCCTGACACATTAGAGAATGAAGAGTTCTCTTGTAGAAATGGGGGTAAAGAAGAAACAGGGTTGGACATATAAATAAGAACATCATCTGCGCATGCAGATAATTTAATTTGATAGGATTTTATTTATAAACCAGAAATAAGAGGATTACTTCTAATGAGTTCCAGAAAAGGTTCTAAGCATAACAAGAAAAGTAACAGGGAAAGGAGACAGCCCTGACCCGTACCTCTTTGATGAAAAAAATATGGTGAAAAAATACCTTTAACAAAAACACAAGCTTTTGGATTTGTATATAATAATTTATAAAGTGGTGCATAGTAGAAGTCTTTAGGAAACGTGTTTTTTATATGCTCCATGTAATGCCTACTCAATGCACAGTAGACTCGGTTACAAAACCATGCAAAGCCACACAAATCCAGCCTTACATGGCTTAGTAAATTCTAAAATTCCATTTCATGTCCAGCACAAGGTGATGTGATCCACTCACTCTTGATAATGTCTTATTTATATTTGGGATTTCATGTTGATTAACCCAGGTGTGTAATTTCTCTAGTTCTTCATATACATGAGTATGAAGATTATATGATGTATTCACCAACAGATCCCTCAAATATTTATTTTATCTTTTTCTTTGTACTTTCTTTGATTTGTCATTGATATATTTTGCACCTCTGTTTAAAACTGATCTTAGAAACGTTCGGTATGATCAGTTCCTCAGTAACAAGCACAAGATGCTTGTCATGCATATTTATATCATTTATTATTCATTACTGCACATAGGAAACCCTTTGAGGTTGGTTCCCTTCGATCCACCCTCATTGCTCATTTTAGGGGAGACACCTATGAACGCTGTTGCGGTGGTGCATTGCATTCCTAATCAATGTACTGATTCATTACATAGCATTTTGGTAGCAGAGGTATGAGCAAATGTTCCTAATATGGAACAACTGGGATCCTATTGTGGTGCTGAGGGAGGGTACAAAGCATTCAGAGGACCTGATGGGACTGTAGAGTACTGCCTAGGAAAGTAGGGATTTATGGTATCATTGGGAAAGGAGCAGGAGTAAAACGAGAGAAAGGAGCACGGAAGGCAAAGGAGAGAAAGACTTCTCCTTTGGAGGAAGTCGCGGGGACGCTGAATACTGTTCAATGAGAAATGGTACTTCGGTCATTCCAGCTTGAAGGAGAGTTGCTAAGGAGATAGGGAAGAAAGACTGAATGTAATTGGTGTGCAGATGGCACTGGATGTTAAACAAGAGACTATGGAACAAAAACAGAGATTGACAGAAGGATTACCCCATCCCAAATGTAACAGATATCCCATCCTCCACATTGCAAGTGCCATTGGATATAATATGCATAACCCATCTGCCAAAGCTCAAATCAGACCTTCTGTCCCCAGGGAAGGAGCCGTTAAAGGCACAAAGGAGGGGTCCCAGTACTGGCCTTAGGGTAAACCAGAGTAGATGATTGGAAGACATTTTAAATCTGTTGTACACTGCTGGATTGGTGACAGTAGCTTGACAAACATGTACAATGTCCTGGATTCCAAGTCAAGACATTCTGCCTTCCAGTATCCAACTACCACTAAATAATGACTGTTGACTCCTCCTCTGCTCATTATTTCGCTATAGATCATGAATTATGACTGAGTTCCTTATAACCAAATTGGCTGAGGGAGAAACCTATGAGGTCAAAAAAGAAAGCAAACACACTTATTCATTATCGTACTAAAAGCAGCCGCCTTGTATTATCCAGAGTAAAAATGTTGTATGCACTATCACACATATGGGGTACCCTGGTGCTGCACAGATATGTGTAGCTAGCCCTGCCTAGGGTAAGTTAGTTAATTGACAAGCCAGGTCTACAGGTTCTTTCAGAATTCACGAAGAGAGGAGGAGGCTATGACGTGGAATGTGAGGTTATTCTCCACTTTAGGAGTGTTCTGAGCGAATGCCTGTGGTCTTGATCTGGTTCTGTATACAGATGGGATGTGTGTGAGTAGGAGATCTCTGGAGCTCAGGTGTATGGGGGTTAGAGGAAAAAGATGCAGCTGTTCAGGATAATGGTGCCTAAGTTGCATAGGGCCTTGTATGTGTATGTGAGGAATTTAAATATGCATGTTTGCATGTCGGGAGCCAATGGGGCACACTGAGGTGTGGTGAAATTTGAGTTTTCTGCGGGAGGTTGAGGATGAGTCTGGCTGCCGAGTTGAAGATGGTTTGTAGTTTTCTAGTGAGTTTCTTGGCAATCCCGTCTTGGGCAAAAGTGTGAGTGACTTTTAAAGTCTTTCCTGGGAGCCATTTCGGGATCTTCATCATAATTGTTAGGGTATGGAAACAAGATGCAGAGGCAGTGTTGACTTGTGGCCTCATGCCCAGTTTGCTGTTGATGATGATTCTGTTGTCAGTGTTGGGTATGGGTATACGTTTTAGTTCAGGGGTCACCTGCAGAAGTCCCATGGCAAGGTGCTCTTGAAGAAGATCAGTACTTCTGTCTTTTCAGTGTTGATCTTAAGAAAAGTGACTATTGGAAATTAGTGAATATTTCTTTCTTATCAGCCTAGTTTGCCTCCAAACTTTTAATGAGCTTATATTGATTCTGTGATCATTCCAGCTAAAAGATATGACTTGTGATCCTAAAATATTGCAAAATCTCAAAGGTGTACCTTTCTTGATATTATGCATGCTTCACTAGTATTTCCATATTTCTTCCCAACTCAGGTTCTGATGCATTGTGTGTGAGATCTATAATTTTCAATTTTAAAGATTGTGCAGCATTATTTCATACAATTGCTAAAATTTTGTTTTCTAAAATTTGTGGTGATTGTCCTCAAAATGGAACCAAATCATATTTAAATTTACAGTAATTTAAAGGAAACCTAATGGAGAAGTGCTCAAAGGGAATTATTTTTAATTTCTTCAATGAACGGAATCAATAATCAATTTCTGTAAATTGTTGTTACCAGGTGTAGTGAAAGGCGAGCTGATGATTGAGCTTTCATATGCGCCTTTCCTTGAATGGGCTTTTCCAGCCTGCGACAATTTTTCAGACATCATTCTTGGTGGCTCAACTGATCAGTGTGTTACAGCGATAGAGAAGTGGTGGAGAAATGAATCTGGAGCTTTGGACTTGAGTCATGTACCAATGGCACTTTGTGAGCTTCAAGGCAAAAGGTATGTATTCTGCACCTGATGATGTATTACACATACCTTTCTTTACTTACCTTGCCAGCAGTCCTAGCTTTGAGGGCAGCAGGTTTACATTCTTGAAAGCAAATTCAAAGTATCCAGAGGTGAGCGGGTCCTTGTCGATCTCCAAGGTGAATATCACCGAGGGTTGCGGGGGACAGTGGAGGGAATCCTTCCAGGGCATGATGCAGAGGGCAGAAGAAAGCAGAAACAGGCAATTGGCGGAGTTGAATGCAACAGATTCCTCTTTACCACCACGTTAGTATCTGCTATATGATGATGAAGACAACCCCCACTCCGTGGACTTTCAGGGCACATACTTAGTGGCACGAGAGCTGAAAGGGGATGCAGTCTGCAATGAGGCCTGTACAATGACATAAATCACCAAGGAGGGTATAATTGGATAGCTTTGCTTTAGGTTCCAAGAGCTGCCCAAAAGAGTTTAAAAAGTTGGCCTTGGCTTATTGTGGGCCGTAGACAAGACAGCTGTTAAAAGTGTTGCCATAATTAAGTTTAATTTCAAAACTGGCTACTTCTGCTTGGGTGAAGTCTGAGATGGTGTTAAACCTTATTTTGAGAGTATTTCTGGCTATAAATGAGATACCCCTCCTCTTTTCCTGATCGGTCTGTCCTGTAAATATTAAAGCCTTCAGGGAAGGCTCCCAAGAGGTCAGGTTCAGATGAGGGCTCGACCCAGATCTGTGTTATAAAGGCTATGTCAATGGCATATTCCTCCATGAAATCGTGAAATGTCAGGGCATTTTTGATAGATCTTGTGTTGATTAGTAAGCCATAGGTTGTATTCTGATTATTGTTCAAAGCCTGCACCTTACTTGAGATATAGGGAGGCAGAACAGCACAGTGGTGCAATAGGGGCATGCTGTTTTTTTTTAATTTTTCATGGCTCATGGGGAGTACTCAGGCGGTTTTTACCGGTGGTTTTAAGTAACCCTGGGCATAGTTCGCGAAGTAGTGTTACGGGTAGTGCACTTCGCACTACACGAGCTATGCGTAGCACTATGTGAACTGCGCAGTAGCCTGTTTGCACTGTGCAAGATGCATTTTGTAATGATTGCACAGTGCAGACAAGCCTCCGGCACTGTAGAATCATTGAATCATTGAAAAAGGCATTATGCACAGTGCGAGCTGTAGTTTTCTGCCACTCAAGGAGATTTTTACTCGAGCAGCAACTTTCTCAACGTGGACTGGTAGTTTCTCATCGCAAGCGTTTGCGAACATTTGCGGCCACTCGCAATGAGAAACCTGACCTTCACGCATTGAGAATCTCACCAGGAGGTTTATTTTCCACGCTCGCGATCGGCAACTTGATGTTGCTGATCGCAAAGGAGGAAAAAGTCTCGCTGGAATGTCATTTTACTTGCTCGCGGTCACCAACTTGACGTTGAGGACCGTGAACAAGCAAAAAATGACCGCTGCCCTACACTACGCTACGCTACTCGTGTTTGCACTGTGCTATGTGCAATGTTTCGTAGTGCGAAGTAGCGGAAACTTTGCAAACTACGCAAGTGTAGCGTAGTGCTTTGCCCAGGGTTAGTTTTAAGGTGCAGAAGGGCCTCCCTGGTATACCGTATTGGAGAGCCAATTGTGCGGTTGTGCAAAAAAAACTGCATTATGGCTGGATTGTGTGTGAGCGGTTACACAGGCTTGCCTTTGGCGTGCCAAAGGCAAGCACGCTGCACTTCTGCTATATCATACGGCTGATATAGAGCCATTAATGCCTGAGAACTGGAGCACTAGCCGTCGACTTTGGGACCGGATGTGAGGGCGAAATCAGGTGTTGTCAGGGGAATGAAGTCCCGCCCTCTGCTCAAACAGCACATCAGCCTCAGAGGACCAAGGCGAGGACTGCAGGTAAGTGAGAGCAAATGCGCTATAATTCAATGATTACACACAGATTCCCCCAACATAAACTAAGTTTAAAAAACAACCAACACCACACACAAGCGTCTACACGCAATGAGAGCCAGCATGAGTGCAGATGAAATGGTGCAAGCGTGAGTTTTTTTTAAAGGCATTTTTTTTTTAAAAGCAGTTTAAAACAGGAACTTTAGGATTATCATGCAAAATAAAGTGGCAGTAGCCATCCTCCCGAAGTAGAAGTCTGGTGATTAGCAGTTTGCTCAAAGGTCCCTCCGGTGTTACTGCTGACTAATGTATTGTTACAAAGCATGCCATGTAAAAAAACTGCCAATCCAGCTCTTTGTGAGGGAACAGAGGCTCCTCTGTTTCCTCACAATGACGTGCAGTGCCCCTCAGATCCGACATAAAGCAGGAAGCAGGAGGATAGGGGAATCATGAGGAAAGAGAGGATAGGGGTATTGGGCATGGGGTGGGGGTTACTTTTTAAGGAAAAAAAGGGGTTGGGTAGGGTGTGTATGTAGTGCAGGGTAATGTTTTAGGGTCTAGGGTAGTGTCAGGGGTGGTCATGGAGAGTAGTGTTTATGTGTAGGTAGAGAACTGGGGGTTGGGGGAGGATCAAGATGAGGGTAGTATTTTAGGGTTTAGGGCAGTGTCGGGGGTCTCGCAGGGTAGTGTTTAAGTGTAGAGAGAGTACTGTGGGTCGGTGGAGGGTCATGCTGGGGGTAGTGTTTAAGGGTTTAGGATAGTGTAGGTGGGTCATACAGAATAGTCTTTAAGTGTAGGGAGAGGACTGAGGGTCAGGGAAGGGTCATGCAGGGGATAGTGTTTCAGGGTTTAGGGTAGTGTAGGGGGTCGTGCAGTATAGTGTTTAAGTGTAGGTAGAAGACCATGAGTTGGGGAGGGTTATTCTGGGGGTAGTGTTTTAGGGTTTAGGGAAGTATCAGGTGTCATGCATGGTAGTGTTTTAGGGTAGGGAGAAGACTGGGGGTCAGGGGAGGGATGTGCTGGGAGTAGTGTTTTAGGCTTTAGGGTAGTGTTGGGGGTATTGCAGGGTAGTGTTTAGGTGTAGTGAGAGGACGGGGGTCAGGGAACATTGTGATGGGATAGTGTTTTGGGGTTTACGGTAGTGGCAAGGGTGTCATGCAGGGTAGCATTTAAGTGTAGGGAGAGGACTGGGTGTTGGGGGTGGGTTATGCAGGGGCACCAAATATGGGTTTAGGGTATGGCAGGGTAGTGTAACTTACCTTTTATACATTTGCCA
The DNA here is from genome assembly GCF_964263255.1 of Lissotriton vulgaris. NCBI lineage: Eukaryota > Metazoa > Chordata > Amphibia > Caudata > Salamandridae > Lissotriton > Lissotriton vulgaris. Next base: position 16,428,015 of record NC_141691.1, read on the forward strand.
TGAGTATACCTTTACCATGCATGCCTTTGTGTTGTGATAGCATGCACAGAAAAGGTATATTTGTGGTCAAAGTATGCAATGTCATGGGAGGTAGTTGTAATTGACAATCATAGTAATACCCACATTTTAATGGTACGCGTGGTATTAGTACGAGTTGTAATGAGTCATATTCATGTTAAGAATACCCTGGTTTATATTTACCTGCAGTACACCTTAGAATTCCAAAGACACATAACTCCCTTTCTGGAGGTGATGAAATGTTGCCAAGATAATGACATCAAATATGCCTTTCAGTTCCCTCCAACCCTCCAGCTGCTAAATGCTGGCACCATTTCCCTCTGTGGGACACCAGAAGATGCCTGATCCTGGCTTCAACACAGCGGTCTCAGGCCCTCAACAGGCGTCAATCCCGACTCCTCCACTTTATGACAAGATTAGCAACAACAGATATCTTAAAACAGGTGCCATTGACGGGGTCCCTTGAAGCAGTAGGCAGCTACGAAAAGGGCTTGTGTGGTAGAAGAAGTGGAGAAACATGTGGTGGCCCCTTCTCTTTTGGCCTCAGAGGTGGAGAGTAGGCAGATGGAATAAATGGCAATTACTGACTCTCAGGTTGCGGTACTATGCAGGTGTTCCATCTGATATACCGCAGACAGTTGACGACTATTTAGAATCAACTCCTTCCCGGTTTGTTTGGGACTCGGTGTGGTGGTACTATGTAGCTATAGAGTATGTGGCTAAATAATTGATGCCAAAAGCGGGGTCACCGGCTGAGGCTGCAATCGTGCAGGCCTACAGCTGTCATTGTATTATAATGAAGTTCCTATATTCCTATAGGCTCTGCGCATTGGAATCATATATACTATATATTTGACGTAGGACTGAGGTCTACTAGGTCTCTATTGAATATATCAGACTTAATTGTGAGTTCCAGCTAGCTCAGAAGTCACTACAAACGTTCTCGAATAAACAAGAAGGTATTAGTTTCAGACAACCACATAAGCATGACAACTTTGTTTCCCAAGAATAAGAAATGTATCTCTAGAGTCGCAGAAACAATAGATAGGTATTTCACTCAGTCAATTGTGCATGCTTTGTTTCACCTGATGTGCGGAGAATTTAGAGAGACAGGCGTTTTCAATAAAAGTATTTATTCAACAGTCTTCTGTCTCATGCAGGAGAAATGAACTGCTACAATCGTAATACTGGTTGCAATGCGTACAGTACGAAGAGTATTATAAAATAATACTGTAAAAGCATGATTTGGTTTCTAAGCCATAAAATACATAGAATACATACATTAATAAATAAAGACTAAAAGTACTCAACTGGTGCTTCTAAAATACGCCTACCCTGGTGTACCTAACCTAGGTCTAGTACAAAGGAAGAAGTAAGTGAGGTGTAGCTTAGTTTCAGTATTCTTCTGCCAAAAATCTATCGAAGATTTCTCTAAGGGATCTAATCAACTCCGTACCTTGGTTTTAGAATGAAGGAGATCTGGTATCTCTCTCTCAGGACTCGATTTCCCAACAACCCGCAAGGGTAGCTTGGAAAAACTGGAGCTGTTTTTTTTGGCAAGAGAAAAGACAGTGTCTCTCTCAGTGCGTCTGCTGGAGGGTCGGCTTCCTTCTGCACTTGCTTCGGCGAGCAGTGTTGTGTAGGTAGATAGTCAAACTGCTCCAAACCACCATGTGCTTGCCTGGGCAAGTGTGGGCATAATTATACCTCAAAGGTGCCGTGGTTGACGTAAGGTTGGACATAATAATGTCATCAAAGACTCCTTGAGTTCTTGTATAAATCAATATTCAAGCAAGAGGAAGTCCCTGACTGCTGAAGGCGGGTTTTTCCAAGAAATCGTTGTGGATTCTCGGAACTAGTGGAAGTAGCTATGCCGTATTTGGACTGCATAGGCTAAGTCTAAATATGGTTATGATTTCTATGCCTATATAAGGATAGGGGGCCCGATGTAGGTGGCCGTTTCAGGCCATATACCGACCGGTAACGGCCGATTTCGGCCGTTACCGACCGGTAAATGGCCAATCGGTATGTAGGGGCCTAAATCCAAGGCCACATATAGGTAAATCTACAGTTACAGAATCGGTAAAATTACCGATTCGGTAAAATACCGAATCGGTAATTTTACCGATTCTGTAAATTCCATATGTAGGTGGGACTCTTCTGAGTCCCAAAGGCCTAAACGAATCGGTATTTTACCATGAAATCCAACTTCATGGTAAAATACCAATTCCGGTGTGCATGCACATGTGTGCATGTACACCTATGCCATGTGGCAGGCAGACCTGCCCCTAGGGCTTGTATGCCTGCCACATGGCACCCAATCCTGTTTAGGGGGTGCCAGGGGGTGTCAAAGTGACACCCCCTGCACCCTTGTGAAATTTGGTATTTACTGATTCGGTAATTACCGAATCGGTAAAGCCTATTGATTGCTATGGGCTTTGAAGCCCATAGGAATCAATAGGCTTTACCGATTCGGTATTTACCGAATCGGTAAATACCGACTTTTACCGATTTGGTAAAAGGGAACATCTGGATTCCCTACATACCCACTCCTCACATTTACCGATTCTTAATTACCGAATCAGTAATTTTCGGTAATTAAGAATCGGTAAATGTTACTTACCTACATCTGGCCCAGGGTGATTTATACCTATATATGGGCATGAATCAGGAAAATTATACTAGGGTCCTAGATTCATATTCAACAGTATGCTACCACCCGCTTACAAAGCACCATTGGTAAAGACTTCTATTTAGAGTTGTTAGTTTTGCATTATAGTGCCAATGGCTGCCCACCCATTGGTGAACTGGCTTGGGAATGAGAGTTGGGTGTTAAACCTGCTTTTTCTAAGTAATTTACAATGTAATTTTTTTCCTTTAATGGAGGATGTAGTGTGCTGTGTGCGTGGTAGGGCTGGGGCTGGGTGGTGGCGTTGGGTAGGTGGGTATGGGAGAGGATCCTACATATGATGCAATAGCTCTAATGCAATTGCGCAGAGATCCTCAGTATTTCTGCTGACCTGAAATGTCCATGCCCTGGTCGTACAATGCATATCAATATCTCTGCAGATGTAAGATTCTAATTGCACTCCTCAAGGAGACGCATCTCACATCGCAAACACTAGAATGTATACACAGGTGTCGGAGAGGAGTGTTGTTAGAAACCACATTCTCCAGCTTTGCTAGGGGTACGTTGATCTGGGTGGCTCCCAGGTTACCTCTAGAGGGTTTGCGTACTAGAATTGACTCAGAAGGCCATTATTCTGTGCTAGAGAGATTGCTCAATGGTTTCCCTCTTTCACTAATATTGATCAATGCCCCTAACACTAACCAGGCTTCTCTTCTGCAGTCCATGACCCCAACCCTGCTGCAGAATGTACTAGCTCCTAAATACTGGGTGCGGCTTCACCTGCACCCAGGACCTTAATAAAGACTGCACCAACCCCTCCACTGCCTGGCACACAGTTTATATACATAAATACATATATATACAAGGCATCTATAGAAATGGGTCACTGACACTCAGGTATGGGATGCTTGGTGGGGTTTATGCTCTGACACTGCAAAATATTCACACTACTCAGGGCGTATTACTCTTATGCCAGAATCAACCTGGTTTACTGGTTGCAGAAATCCCTTGCTAGGATGTACCAAGTGGAACATCTAGAATGCACCCCCCCTGGTCATTGACTTTTCTACAATTCACTTGGGGAATAAGTAAGAGCACAAGCTCTCTGAAGGCGCTTGAGGCATCCCGCTTCATTCTTTCATTTCTAATACTATTAAGTTCTAATTTCAAGACAATGACGGTTTCTGCCTCAGGCAGCCTGTTGGTGTTGAGTGGAATGTGTTTAAATTTGTGCTCCCAGACCATATTATTACGTTGGTTTATGGGGCTAAGTTAACCCTTCTAAGAGAGCTTACTACCCTGGACACTGATTTATGCAGATATGAGCGGTTATCCCTTACAGACCAGTGGGTTACAGCTTTGCGGGCCCAGGGCAGACTAGGGTAGAATTCAACCTTGGAAAAACTGGGAATCCTTGATCACAGGAAACACTTGGATAAGCAGCACACTGAGGGCGACAAGGATAGTAGACTTCAGGCGCGGCTGTTGCATTCGGCCTAATCTAGTAACCCGATCATTCCTCTAAGGGTCTGTACGGGGCATATCATTAATATACAGGATGACATCAACATCTCTTTTCACTCTTATTATGCATCCTTGTACAATGCACTACAGGGTGAGGATCCAACCACGGTTTGTTAATATTTAGAGGATATCCACCACCCTTATTGTAACCCCAGTCAAAGGTGTCCTTGGATCTGCAATTTCTTTAAGTATTTGGGATTCCAGATTTATCACTCCACAAAAGATTTTCTCCAAGTGCCAGGCCTTCTTTTTTTGACTGTATTCAGACAGCACATTGTACATATATCCATCATTTACATCATACAGTCTTTTCTCATTTTCTCCCCTTAAACTTCAGGCATTTGACTTATTGTCTCACAGAACTGTGTTCACACAAAGCGTTAATGGTTTCGTATCCTGAACAATTGTAAAATAACACATTCTCATGCATGGGTTCCTTCTGGTAATATCACAGTTTCCATCAGTCTTAGTATAACATTGGACCCACATAGTCAAGCCGTAGCCATTCCCGGTCCCACCCAACACCCTCCCCTCCCCCGTACGTCTCCTAGCATCTCCACCCATAATGCACTGTCACCATTGGCCTACAAGGAAGGAAAGTCACTGATAACTGGCGTGTCTGGAAAATCATGCTCGTCATTGTCTGGCAAACCTGTGCGCACCCTGAGCAAGGCCCTATTCTCAGTCTCACCTACTCCTGTCCGACAGTCTCAGTTATGCAGTCCCTGCCTGTGAGGGTGTCAAGTCTATGTCCTCTAGTCCCAGCAACATCCGCTACCAGTCTTGTGCAATTGGGTGTTTCCGTAGCCCTCGCTCCTCTTCTCTGCGCAGAACTACGCTTTCAGCCCTACCCCACTTTAACACTTCAGATCGCCAAGTCACTACAGCTGGGGTTCTTGCAGACTTCCACTTCATGGTCAATGCTCTAACCGCCAACAACAGTGCCAGGTCCAAGAATTTCAGTGGGGCTTTATGTCCCTTGGGTCTTTTCCTGTGTCCGATCAGGCTAGATGTCGCTCCCCCCGGTATCTGCATGCCTGTAACAGTGTGAAGTATGTGTCGGACCTGTCCCCAATATCCACTCAGGCGTGGACAAGACCACATCATGTGGAGAAGACCGGCCTCATCTGCCTGGCATCGAGGACAGCAATGGGAGGAGGCAGGGAACATCCTGTGAAGCCGCTGGGCGGTAAGATATGCCCTATGCAGCACCATGGCCTGTATAAATTTGAACTTCCCATTCCTGGACACCCTTCTGGGGTGTTCCAGAACAATTTTCCAGGCCCCGTCTGTCAGAACCTCCCCTGTGTCTAGCGTCCAAGTGTCACTGAGTGTGTTAAGAGGCATAGCAGCATGTTCTCTAATCCTGGTGTATAGCCATTGCACTAAGTGTCCCCCTGTCCCCATGTAGTGAAGGAGATGCACTAGTTCATGTTGCATGGGTTTATTGCACTGCGGAGCCCATGTACGTCGTATTTAGTGCAACACTGTGGCATGTAGGTCACGGTGGTGCCCCTGTGACCTGTATAAATGAAGCATGGTCTAGGAGTACGTCATCCCCAAACAAGTCTCCAATTCTATCCACTCCCGCCTCCGCCCATGGCTGCAACCTGCATTGCGTCAGCCGTCCCAGTGGCGTTGGGAGTTCCAACAGGGGGATATTGTCCGCGTAGGGCTGGGCTGTCGACGTATACGCCAAAGCCCTTCGCCAGCACATCAGAGCGGTGTGTAAAAGAGGATGGCCATCCCGGGCTATCTTGGCCCTGGGTAATAGGAGGGAGTGTAACTCTCCGTGCGCTATCTGGTTGCTTGTAATATCGATTTCGTGCAGGTTCCTACTCACTACCCAGCGTGACAACTTCGCAATTGACTCGCATAGTAGTAGCATTGGAGGTCCGGCACTCCAAGACCTCCCTGTCTGGTACTTATTTGAAGTTTTTTGAGACTTATTCTCCGCCGTCCAGTTCCCCAGATGAGGTTAATCAGGATTGTATTTAAAGAATTAAATATGTGTTGCTGGAGAAGAACCAGCAGATTTACAAAATAATATAACATGCGGGGAAGCATCACCATTTTAGACACCGCTATCCTGCCCATAACGGACAGCGGTAAGGACGTCCAGAATTGTACACTACTGCGTAGGCCTGTAATGGCCCACCTGATGTTACTATCAATCTGGACTTCCGGTCTTCTATATACGTTTATGCCCAGATACTTGAACGTGGCCTGTGCTACCAGGATTTGGGAGTCACCAAATTGTATGTGGGAAGGCCGTTGCCCCTCCTGAAGGTAATACCCCACCGACTTCCCCGGGTTGACCGCCAGTCCAGACACAGCTGCAAACCGGTCAAAAATGGCCGCTAGGGCTGAGTGGTTTTCCTCCAGGTCCCGGAGATATAAGAGGATGTTGCCAGCATATATTGATATCAGGTGGTGCGTACCCCTGACTGGAATGCCTAGCCCATCTATCCTGGTCCTGAGGGTGATCGCCAGGGGTTCAAGAGTCAGGACAAACAGCAGGGGCGACAGCCGGCATCCCTGCTGGGTGCCACGGTGGATATCATAATTATCGGAGATGTGCCGGCCAGTGCGTGCTCTGGCCGTTGGGCACGTATACAGTAGTCGGATCCACCGTATTAGGGAATCGGGGAGTCCAAAACATGTCAGGACCTCAAACATAAATGCCCATGACAAGGAATCAAATGCCTGCCAGAGGTCTAGTGCAACACAGCCAGCCCGAGAGAGGGCCATGGGCACATCAGACATTAGGGCGTGGAGCCTCCTCATGTTTTGGGACGTGCTCCTCCCCGGTAAGAAGCTGCATTGGTCCGGGTGTATTAGGGCCGAGAGGTGAGCCTGTATCCGTAGGGCTATGACTTTACTGAGTATTTTGTACTTCGTAGAGAGCATTGAAAGGGGTCTGTAATTAGTTAGGTCGAGGGTGTCCCTACCGGGCTTTGGGATTGATATGACTGACGCTTACATTGTCGAGACGAGTAAGTGACCGGTCTCATATGATGCCTTATAGATTTTCTCCAGGACAGGTACAAAGGTCGTACAATAGGTCTGGAAGAATTCTACCGGTAGTCCATCTTGACCGGGAGTCTTGCCTCGGTTGAGAGAGCGGATGGCCACCCTGATTTCCTGCTGTGTGATGGGTCCGTCCATTCCCGCCTGCTCATCTCGGGACAGGACCCGTAAAGGCAGGTCTCCTAGAAATGTCATCATTTCTTCCCAGTCCACCAGAGGGGGGGAGGCATATAGTGTACTCAGGTGATCCCTGAAGGCTGCATTAATGTCTGACTGTGTAGACACTATTCTCCCCGTTCTATCCCGAACCTGCGTGATCACTGGATCTTCTGGACTATCTAGTACCACCCGAGCCACTAAAGCACCCGATCTGTCTGATTCGGCCTGTTGCCATCGTAGATAGTCTTTATGATCAATAACTCGTATCGTCTCTAGGAGTTCTATGTGTTCTATATTGCTTGCTTGCAATACCCCCCTGCGTTCGGCATTCCCTCCAGCCTCCAAGATCTTCAGGCAGGCCTCAATATCGCACAGTTTCCTGTGGATTTCCTGCCTAGCACCCAGGGTCTGTTTCTATGGCCGCCCCCCTTGTCACTACCTTCATAGCATCCCATACCGTTAAGTTAGAGGTCACCGAGTCCCAGTTCTCCCGGAAATAGTTGTCCAACATATCCGACAAGGATGTGCGGAAGGGACCGTCTTCCAGCTATTACGGGTTGAGTCTCCAGGTGGGCACTGGGGTCGGCAGCCTTCCCCATTGTAGGTTGAGTGTCAGAGGTCTGTGGTTGTAGAAGGTTTTAGCTAGGTAGTCTGAGGACGCACATTTGGGTATCAGAGATTTATTGCATAGGAACCTGTCTAATCGAGTATGTAGGGCATGCACCGGGGAGTAGTAGGAATATTCCCTGTGTGTCGGGTGTAATGCTTGCCACGCGTCCGTCAGTCCCCATCCTTGGAGCCAGGTCCTATAGGAGTCCGTCAGTCTATGTATGCCTGTCATCAGGAGGGGGGGATGCGATCTATCCAGGTCCACATCTAATATCAAATTCCAGTCTCCGCCCAAGATCCAAGGGATATCCACCCAATCAGCCAGTGTTCGGCCCACCCTCATGAGGAATGTATCTTGCTCAAAATTCGGGGCATATACGCTGCCCTGGACCACCAACGTGCCGTCCAGTGTGCCTTTCACTAGGATATACCTTCCCTGATCATCAACCTTTCTCTCTAGCTCAACAAAGGGAGTGCCGTGTCTCACCCATATGGTAGCCCCTCTGGAGAAAGCAGAGTATGTCATGGTGAACACAGTGCCTCTCCATTTCTTCCGCAGTGTGTATGCCTGGGACTGTGTTAGATGGGATTCTTGCAGGAATACAATGTGTACATGTTGTCGGAGTAAGAATGTGTGTATTCTGTGTCTCTTCTGTATAGCGCCAAGTCCCCGCACGTTCCAGGTGGCCAGTCTGTACTTCCCTACAGTGTCAGCCATACTGGGTAGGAAGTGCCTTGGGAAACTGTGACCTCGTCTGCAGTAAAGGTAATACTATCAATAGCCAGGAGACATACTTCTGCCCATCCCAAACTCTAACTCTTTTGGCGCAGCTTGAAAACACTGCTGTGCCGAACCACAATATGTAAACCATAACAAAACCAACATTGGTGCATACGCCTTCGGGGGGTTGGCTGAGCATGTACCTTATCTTCATAGTCTTTCAGTTCTGCGGATCACAAGGCTGTCATAACCTACAGGAGTCTATTTTGGTAGAGCAGCGGAGTGTAACCACTCTGAAGGAGGTACATAACATCATAGCCTAAGCTCGCCCGCTAGGCGTCCCAGGGAAAGAAAACAGAGGGCATCTCCCAATCACTGAAAGGACCCGCATCCCCGCTCCTCGCACCCCAGCCAGATTCAGAACATCATCAAAGGATATCAATAGGACACTGGACCACAGGTTACTTCGTATTGGACAGTAACTCTTGTCCATTGTCCAGTAGTTCATCCGCCGCCCTCGGCGTCACAGTCGGAAATAGGACCATGCTATGTTCGGAGTCTGAGTGCAGTGTGCTGTCGTCCGTGTCCGTGTTGATTGTTTCATGTTCATTTCTGAAGGAGCCCACCATGTCCACAGCTACCATCTGGTCCTCCTTTTGCTTGTGTCATCTCGGTTGCGCAGACTGCGTAGGGGAGGTTCTGCTCATGTGCTCCGAGTCTTTCCTGGAACTGTTGAATGATGCTCCTTGGGTCGCCTCAACGTCCATCACCTCCAGCCATTCCTCCACGTCCGTAGGACTCTTGAAAAAATGGGTCTTATTGTCATATATTATCTTGAGGCGAGCCAGGAACAGCAGGGTGTATCGGAGGTTTACCTTCTGGAGCCTCTTCTTAACCGCAAAGTAGGAGGATCTCTGCCTCTGCACCTGATTAGTGTAGTCCGTGTGTAGCGAGATTCACTGATTTTCATATTCTATAAGCGATTTCTCCCGGACCTTTTGGAGTAACATGTCTCTATCACGATAGTTAAGGATCTTGACGATCAGCGGTCGTGGTGGTTGTCCTGGTCTAGGCCTTCCCGTGGGGATTCAGTGTGCTCTTTCAACACAAAAGAGCAGCGACAGGACCTCCGCGGTGACATGATCTCGGAACCACTGTTCCATGAACTCCATTGCGCGGGTCCCCTCGCTGCATTCCGGAAGCCCAATGACGCAGATGCTATTGCGCTGATTGCGGCTTTCGGCATCCTCCACTCGCTCCATTAGGGCCATCACCTGTTCTTGTAGTTGTTTGATGGAGGTAGTCTGGTCGGCCACTTTCGGGGTAATCTCAGCCAACACCACACCCGGATCTTTCACCTTGTCGGCCAAATTGCAGTAGTCCGCTTTTAGTAGAGAGAGGTTAGTGGTAAGGGTTCCCATTTGTGCCTCCATGGTGAGCCTGGAGTCCCTGATCTCTTGTAGGATCAAGTCCAGTTTGTCAACTTGTAGGTCCCCAGCAGGAGCTTGGTCCGTTGGTTTTGTTATGGATCCTTCCGTCAGGGCCCCCGGGGCTTGTCCTGCAGCCATCAGGCCATCCTTCCCATCTTGGGTTCTAGTCCCCTTCCGGACCATGGTAGTTCCAGCCAGGCATGTCCAATGTCTAGGTGCGGGTATCTCCTAGGGCGGCACTCCGTGACTCTCCCCAGCCCTGCCAGCCGTTGCTCTCTTGCCAGGTTTTCAAGCTCTCCCAAGATGGCTCACCCCATGGCACATGGGGGGCCTCCCGGACCCTCTCTCGACGGCCTCCTCCAGGCATTCAGGCCGTCACTCAGGGGGTTGGCTGGGGGGGCGGTCCCCCTCGCAAGAGAAACGATCTCGGTGGCGTTTTCCTGTCTCTGCCCCCAGAATCCCACCGCGGGAGGCCAGGCAGCTCAGATATTTCCCAGGGCGTCCGTAGGCACGTCTATTCCACCGAGCCCAGCCACGCAGCATTGCAGTGCTGCCCGCGGCGGCTAATGTCAGCTACGTTTCTGGGTCTCAGCAGTCCCCGGTAAGGCTGAGATATGCGGGGAGGGGGGACAAAACGGGGGGGAAGGAAGGGAGGGGGAGGCCCGGGCCCAGCAGCAGGGGTCGCCTCCGGGTGTTGTCCGCCTCGTCCCCCTGCCCCCCGGCGTCAGTCCACTCAGGTCCACAGGGCTCCCGGCATCCCCGCACCCCTCAGGGCCTTCCAGTCTGGTCCTGGGCAGGGCAGCGGTCCCCCGTCCCGTAGCCTTCAAGGTATTGTGTCCCTGGGGCCGGCCCCGTCTCTGTCACCTCTCCTTACCACCGTTATCAGTGGAGTTAGGTCTCGAGCGGTCCGCTCCAGAGCACAGAGCAGCCTCAGCGTCCCCCTCCCTAGTTGCCCTGCAGTCCGGGCATGCCTCCGACTCCAGGCCCCGGTCGCCTCTCAGTAGATTAGGCCGCAGTTGTGCCAGGCTCTGCCTCGTAGTCCCCCCAGCCACCGGAACCACCAAGGTCGTCCGGAGCCGTCAGAGTGCTCGGGGCGAACAGATCCGCCCTCCTCAGGATGTCAGCCAGCCCCGTAGAGGCTTTCCTGGGGTATTTATGGTCTGGGCACGTCTCACCCTCCAGGCCCTGGCTGCCATCAGAGGAACAGGCCACAATACTGCCGGGCTCCGCCGTGCAGTCCCCTCGGCCGTCAAGTATGTCAAAACCAACTAGGGTGGTCAGGGAGTCCAGCCCCAACAGGTCGGTCCCTTCTGCGGTGTCAAGCGGCCCCGTAGAGGCTTATCCGGGATGTTTACTTCCCGGCGGCCCCGGATCTCTAGAAGAATCTGTCCGCCATCATGACCTGCTAGCCACGCCCCCTCAAGTGCCAGGCCTTCTTTAACATGCTGGACTGAGCTACCACTTTTGCCCTATGGGCCGCATAGCTATCTCAAAGATGCTGTTGCTACCGAGATTGATACACATTTTTGCTGTTCTCCCCAATCCAATCTCCAAGAAATTTTAAAGACTTTCACACATTTTCTGTTGCCTTAATATGAGGTAAAGGTAGAAATCAAGTGTTCCTTATGAAATTGTATACCACTCTGGCAGCGGGAGATCTGGTGCCCCAAATTATGAATACTACTATGCAGCCATGCAAATGCAATGGCCAATGTGCTAGTTAGCAGCACATAATGTAACAGAAATGCAATATTGGGTGACTCTGATGCACCCATCTAATGGGAAGGAATGGTTATTGGTTTTGTTGAGTACAATCCCGAAAAAGCTAGGAAACATCCTGACGTCTATGGCCCATTCTTGTTGGAATACGTACCTGCATAAACAGTGGTACTATCCACCTTATGCTCCGGAATTATCCCTTTAGATGTCACCCAGATGTATAGACCTAGGTTCCAGGCCTGATGCAGCTGCCTGGATCAATGCAGGCCTCACGTCCTTGGGACACTTGTTGTCTGACAAGATTCTTTGTGCATGTGAGAGCCTGGTGGATGACAATGGGATTCCGACGGGCTCCTTCCTCTTGTACGTTTCGCTTACTCAGCAGTTATATAAGGTCTGTGCTAAAACACACGATGAACTCAAAATATGTAGAGTTCTCCAAACCTTGCTTACACATGTGATAGGTAGTCATGCTATTGAAATGTTGTACACTTAGTGGGAAGGCAAGCTTTCTACATTAATCACCGACCAGCAGTGGAAGTAATGACTAGGGTTTACAAAATGCATCTCTATGAATGCCAGGCTAAAATATACCCAATTCAATTATCTTAAGCAAACAGATATGCACGGTTTTGGCTCTATGGACTTCTGTTCCTGCTGCCACAATCCTGAATCTTACATCCTTCATTTGTTATGGTTTTACACACAAATGGAATTTATTGGACTAAGATGGCAGAGATATTGTCAGAAGCTGTTGGGGAAATTGTACCAATGGATGGCCTGCATTTTCTTCTGGGGATCATTTCCAGAGTGGCCATTTGCAAGGCCCTTAATACGTTTCCAGGCCTGGCCCTTTTTGTAGCAAAGCATAGGATAGCTATGAACTGAAAGTCACCAATAGTAGCTTCTATTCGACTATGGCTTACTGACTTAAGTAGGGACACTGTAGCTGATCTGGAGATGTTGCATGGTGCTGTGTTCGGCCAAACCTAACCCCCCTGACTGAAAGGCATATCTATTGGTGATTGATATTAGACTAATGGGCACTTGCTCTTGAGTGGTGAGACATATCATGGCTCAAAGGGGAGGAGAAGATGCATAGATGGCCTGTGCTGCATTTCATTGGTGGGATTAATGCTCCCCCCTCTTTCCCACCCTCCCACTCCTCCCCCATCAGTCCTCCTGAAAGATACAACACCTGTTATTCTCCTTCTTCACACAGCAGCAATCTCTTGCAACATATGGCATACCAATGTGGGCACATGGTAACTTTCTGCACAAGGTATTGATTTTGTGTCCTGCTGCTGGCCGAAACTTCCTTTAGAAAAGTGGGTATCAGTACTGGAAAGTTCTAGGCCACCTCCTGAAACCGCCACAATTGTAGCTAACTAAAGATTTACCAACAGGATTGAGGGGACATCAGACCAATTCCTTCCAAAGAAAATCATCCAGATACATAAAAGGTCCAACAGAATGGCTTGTTGCACCCCTAAACTCTGAAAGTTAAAGCAGATCTGTAAAAAAACTGAAAGAATCTGGAGAAAGGACTCCCCCCTTAGCAAGAACATGGAATACAGGGACACCATAAAAAATTATAAGATTGAAATCAGAATGGCTCAGGCCTCCTATTTTGAGGATCAAATCTCCCCGGCTGCCAATTCCCCCAAGAAACATTTCTTATTGCAAAAAAACTATTGAAAGCTCCTGCTCCCTCGATATACCAAAAGCAACAGTTCAACGCGGCAACAAACTTGCAGATTACTTTTATAACAAATCCAAACGATCAATGGGTCCTTTGCCTCAATCAATGGTTATACCATCATGAAACTAGAGGATTCTAGCCCTAGAAGCAAGGAACCTTCCTTAGAAACTTTTCCTTTAATGGACTGTGAAATGCTTCAGACTACCTCTGCATCATTCATCAAGAGCGGGTCAACCAGAGACTCCGCCCACCCAAGATTATGAAACAGGTGGTGAATTAGCCGGCCTAATCATCTTAGATATAATCAACTCCTTGATGTCTGCTGGTGTGGTCCCTCACTTATGGAAAAAGCAATGGTGAAATCCCTTTTGAAAAAACCTACCTTGGTCCCAGATTGACTTGGCAACTATCGACCCATTTCATTTTTTCCAGGGATCAGCAAAATTGCATAAAAGCATGTTAATTCGGTGCTTTCCACATACCTGGAATCCCACAACCTCCTTTATTCCCCTCAAATGGGCTTTCGCCCATGCCAAGGAACAAAAACGGCACTCCTGGCTTTTGTTGAAGATTCCAGAAAGTTTCTGGATGCAGAAGGCTATTGGCTATGATCCTTCTGGACCTCAGGGCTTCCTTTGACATGGTCAACCACCATATTATGGTCCAACAACTCAGAAGGTTGGGGGTGTCAGGAGTCGTCCTTATGTGTCTGCAATCTTTCCTGGAAGAAAGATTCTTCCAGGTATTTGAGGATGAGGCTATTTTGAAATCCTTGCCTCTCCTCTGTGGGGGTCCTCAGGGGTCATTCCTGAGCTCCAATCTTTTTAATGCTTACATGGCTCCTCTTAAGGACATCTTTATTTTCCTTTTGGGGTGCATATTGTGACATATGCTGATGATACCCAACTGGTTGTTGCACTAAACCACTCAGACAGGATCTCTGGCTGCCTTTGTGTCTGCCTTGAAGAAGTAGCCAAATGGATGAAACACTCACATCTAAAATTGAATGACAATAAGCCCAACAATAAGCCCAAGCTTATGCTCCTTGGTAAGACCCTTCTTTTCTCGGCAGGCACTATGTGGCCAGCCTGCATGGGCCCGCACCTGTCCCTAAGCCAGAGATAAAGAGCCTGGGCGTCTGGCTTGATTTATACCTCAGTTTTAAAGTCCAAGATAGGAAGTTTGTGCAGCCTGCTTTCGCATTTTAAGGATTCTCCTGAAGTGCTCCCCTTGCTCCTCTTCCAGGTGAGAAAACTCATGTTCCAGGCGCCTATTTTTTCCCACCTGGACTATGGGAATGCCCTCTATCTTGGTGCCCGAGCTCGGTCCCTGCAACTTCAAACAGTGCAGAACTGCGCCACAAGGATTCTTTTGGGGATTTGGAGCTGGCAGTCTTCAAAAACTGCCTTGATGATCTTTTTTAATAATTATTTTAATAACTTATAAATAATTAAAAAAATATCAATTACAAATTTATCTATACACAAAAAATAATAACAAATACAAATTAAATAATTATGCAAAACAAATAAAAAAATTTACTTTTAATATTTTTTAAATTAATTATATACTACATTAACAAAAAAAATACAAAAATATTAAGTAAGTTAGGGAATAAAATACTATTCCAACACCCAAAAAAACAACAGTAAGGAAAAGGTTGTATTGCGTAGGCTTAAACATTACTATTCCAACTCCACAGAGTGCAATGGAAGGGAAAGTGTTGGATAATATAGGGGGACTTTACTACAGAGAGTGCAATATTGAACAATGGCATATTTTTTTATAACAAAAGCATATTAATTATTAAAAATTAATTACCAATTAACTAATATTGAACAAGTACATAATTTGTTAAACCAAAAATATGAATATCAAACATTAATTGCCAATTAATAATTACTTATTAATATATTAATTCAGAATAGTCATTTTCAATTACCAATTAATGATTAATGATTAAACAACAATAAATTAATTTTCATAAACAAAAAGTTATACTTTTAAATAATTGCCAGTTAATAATTAATATCCAATAAATTAGTTATCAATACCCAACTATAAATGTAATCATTACTTAATTGCATATCAATTACTTTACACACTATTCCCCTATAAACGCACAACAAACTCCAATAACAAAATAGTACACTTTACAAATTATCAATTAATCAATTAATTAAATTGATTCCAATTAATAAAAATTAATTACTAATTAATAATTAATTAACAATAATATATTTAACAGTAAAAAATAATAAAAATAAATTATTACTTAATTACATTTAAATGACTTCCCACCCTATTCCCCCTATAAACCCACAACCTGCTACAGTACTAAAATACAAAATCAACTTAAAAAACATGTAAAAAAGTAACACATAAATATTAAATACATAATAATATACATAAGAATCATATAAAAAATCAATATTAGTAACATCGATATTACTAACTTCGATATTAGTAACATAATATAAAAAAACAATATTTCCTACCTTCGAAATTCTGTCACTTTGATATTTTTACATCAACATTATTCTAGGTTGATATTTAAGTTTCGCTATTTTGTCTGCTCACCTTACAAAGGTGCTATGAAAAATGCACCCAGGACTGATGAGACTGTTTCTGGCTGTCACTGAATTTTACCCTATACCTTTTAGTGGTTTATATTTTTTAGCAAGGGGTGATTCATCCAGGGATACATAAGGGGTTAGTTCATCTGGTCACACTTCTGTAGAGCTAGCAGGGAATGCCTCATCAGTGATATGCCTCCAAAAACGTGCTACCTCATATACCTTAAACCACTTGTATATAGCATCCCCCACAACAAAGTTAGGCACTAGATCCTTTGTTCTGTTTACACTCTAAGGTCACTGCCACCATTTCTGATTGCTCTTAAGACTTGCTGCATCTCTAGATCCAGCTCCATTACAGTGAATTCATGACCCAACAACATAGTTTTCTATCCTAAGGCTCTTTAAGAATTCTCTCCTCTGCAGCCAGTTTCAGCGTAGTTAGCTGCAGCTTCATATCATTCCAAGCTTGAGTTTCCTCTAACTCAAGGAGACAGGCTGTGAGATGGCATACTGCTTCCTACAGTGCATCCTGTGGGGTACTTCAGCCCTGTGTGCCTCCCTCTCTTCTCTAGCTCTGGAGCTGCTGCAAAGTTATTTTTCTCGTTCTATTCCACATTCAGTTCATCCTCCTCCTCCTCCTCATCATCAACTTTGAGGAAGACCTCCAAGGCTTAAAGGGCTATCTAGTATTCAAACTTTGGAGAGCCATTAATCAAAATTCAGCCCCCTCTACCTGCACAACTTTTTCAGCGTTGCCATACTTCAGTTTTCAAGGTTTTTAAGATCCAACTTCTTCATTACAGGCAAAAGTCACAGGTGCAGAAACTGTGAGGCAGGAATTAGATTTCAAAAACATAAAAGTAGCAATTGAGGACTATTTAAAATGAGGTTAAACCTGGAAAGCCCTCATTTACTGTATCCTACATGCCGTTAGATGCCGTTTCCAAGGCCAAGCTTTGGAATATGGAAAAATAATACCTCTCTGGTACAGTGAATCTCCCATGCTCCCTGGCGATTGAGAGTATGCTCTCTTCAATTATAAAGTCCCATAAATAGACAATTATGGTGGCAGGTCTGTTTCTGGGTTCATATGGGCCCTGTGGAACCCCTTTTGGTAGTGCAAATGTCAGTGAGTTGGTGGTGCCAT
Source organism: Lissotriton vulgaris (assembly GCF_964263255.1). NCBI lineage: Eukaryota > Metazoa > Chordata > Amphibia > Caudata > Salamandridae > Lissotriton > Lissotriton vulgaris. The sequence goes on from NC_141691.1 coordinate 16,445,282, forward strand.
GTCCAGAGCTTAAATAATTACCAAGAACATAGGTAGAGATACGTTTAGAAATACATTTGCTCATAGTCACCTCTGTGTGATCACTACTGCATGCCGGCTCTGACCCTTCTGGTACACCCACAAAGCACATGTTTGATCTGTAGGATTGACTCTTGATGTCCTTGCATTTATGTTTAAGAGTTTGAATTTGATCTCCCATAGCCTCTTATTTCTTTTCCACTTAAGCATAGACCGCCTCAAGCGCCTGCTAGTTAGTTTCAATTGTTTTATAGTATCCATAAAGTGAAACTTCTTTTGCTTGAAGCTTCTGTACATTGACTTCTTTAGTATTCTCTTAAGCAGAGACTTACTCGATGTTGAAGTTATTGAGTGTGTAGAATATTCCTTGGATTTGTTTGCCTCAGATATATCAAAAGTATACAAAATATCAGGAAGTCGTTCAATTTGAGTCCATAATTACTCTCCCAACTTCATTAAGGACTTTACTGGAAGCATCAGCACTTAGTTGGGATGTCTTAACAATAATGGCAGTGTGCCTTTAATAATTCATGTTCAAATAAAGCTCTCTGCTAGGTGGTAAGCTGGTCCAGATCATTTATTTCCACTTGCACTTTTAGAATGAGATGGCCAAGACTCAGATGTCATTATGGGCTGACTAAATCCGCTTCTGGTATTGAATGCACTATTTTTCAAGACATCTTCTTCCAGCGTGATCACTTTAATATCAGCTACTCTAGCCATATTCATCCTGTCCAACCATATCTTTAAGGTGGCAGCAATAGCTGAGGCATCTTGCTGACCTATTGATCAATCTACAGGGGTTTGAAGGAGCCACAACGGGGCTGAGTTTACAGTTGAGCACTGTTAAGGAGATGCTAAAACCAACTGTGGGAGTTCTTGCTACAGTCTCAGTGAGCCCATCCAGGGTTCCGTTCAATGTATGAATTGCCACCGCAGGGATAGGCTTGAATTGGACGTGTCATGGTAATCTGAGAGAGAAGAGATAGTCACTTCAGCTTCTTCTCCCAGTTTGAGGCTTGAACTTCCATTGTCGATATGAGTGCCCTCCATGTGTATATTCTGGAAATTGTGATTGTTGGCAAAGCATTACAAGCCCTGGCTCAGATATACCTGACAGCCCTCCTGGTTTGCCCTTGAGTTGTTCATGCCGACCCCTGCCACTGCCATTGTTCACTTGAAGGGGTTTATGTACTTCTGCCCTGTGTATCCCATGATTCCTTACGTTATTAGCTTTGGATTTGACAGCAGCCATTAACCCCTCTAGTGTCAATGGCTTTGCATATTCAGTCCTCTAGTTTTACAACCACTAGTATTAAATAGCAAAGTCATGCAAAGATTTTACCTGTCAGGCAGCGCAAGCCAAGAAGGTGGTATGAATGAAGTTGAACAACTCAAGTAGCTTATTGAGGAAAAATGATTTACATGAGCTGGATAAGCACCTATTCAAGGGATAAGGCTGATTTATATGTCAAATATAAGTTAGATATCCCCAATAAATCAAGCTAAGTACCTTCCGTTCCATTTTGGTTTCACCTTGGACTTCATACAACATCCTCCAGAGCTTCCCACTGAGAGCCCAGTGAAATCCTTTTGCCCAATGGGAAGTATAATCTATACAATTTTTAGCAGACAAGTGTACCCCACTAGCTGACTACTACACCAAGAGCATAGGTTAACTTGAGCAGCGTGGTGAAGTCGCTACCTCTGTGTCCTCCGAATCAAGAAGTCTCACCAACAGCCAGGCAAGTTTAGCCCTGAGACAAAGCTGCAGACTTGAGCAGGCCAATCCAAAAGGCAGAGTGCTCAGTCAGAACACTCATCCACGGGAGTAGATTGTAAAGAGGTAATCAAAGTCACAACAATATCGCTCAGTATCAGGGTAATTGCAGCCCGCGGTGGCACAAATATGAGAGGTTGGTCATTGGAGAATCGGAGAAAAATTCTAGTGTTCACTCCAATATAGCAGAGAGATGAAACTCTTGAGGGGCTATTCAGCTCCTGGCGGTGTTCTCACTGCTGGATGCCATATTGCCTCCACCTTCCCCCCTATTGGCTAAGTATTATACATTGTCATGGTGTAAAGTGTTGTGGCATACAGTCGAGTGGCATAGAGTGTTGTGGCATAGAGTAGGATGGCGTGCACTGTCTTAGCATAGAGTAGATGTGCAGTGAGTGGGGTGGCATACAGTGGAGCAGCGTAGAGTGGAATGGTGTGGACACAAGTGACATGCAGTTAAGTTTAGTCTGCCCTGTTCCCATGATGCACTGGGCCAGGGACAGACTGATTTGCATATAGCCAGGTTCTGAGCTGGGATGGTGCAGTGAGATAAATAACGGTGATGGATCAAGCCCTGATCTTTGGACTGGGTAAGAGTGGTCTCCTTAATTCAGACACTCTGTTCATCACCACCCCCTTTTCTGCAGTTAAATAAGGCATACAGGAGTGGCATAGACTGGAGTGGTGTATAATGGAGTGGTGTGCAATAAAGTTGAATGGAGAGGTGTTAAGTGAAGTGGAGTGGCATGTAGTGTATTGTAGTGTATTGTAGAGTAGAGTGGATTGACATAGAGTGGAATAGCGTAGAGTGAAGTCATATAGAGTAGAGTGGCATACAGAGGTATAACATATACTAGAGTAGCATAGAGTGGAGTGCCATTGAGTGGAGTAGCTTACACTGCAATAGGGTACAGTGGCATACAATGGAGTGGGGTACAGTGGAGTGATATAAAGCGGTATATTGTAGACTGAAGTGGAGTAGAGTGGAGTTGCCAACAATACAAGAGCATACATTGGAGTGGCATACACTGGAGTGGCGTAGGGTGTAGTAGCATACAGAAAAGTGCCATACAGTAAAATGACACAGAGTGGATTGACATAGAGTAAAGTAGCATACTGTGGAATGGCATACAGTGGAGTGGCGTCCAGTGCAGTGGTGTAGAGTGGCGTAAAGTTGAGTGTTGTAGAGTGAAGAGCATGGAGAGGACTAGCGTAGAGTGGAGTAGTGTTGACTGGAGTGTCAAGATTGCAGTGGCATTGAGTGGAATGGTGTATAGTGTAATAACACACAGAGGAGTGGCAGAGAGTGGAGTGGCATGTCATTCAGGGGAGTGACTTGTCATAGAGTGGAATACTGTGCGATACAGTGAAGTGGAGTGTTGTGGCATTTTGGAGTCTGATCTACAGTGGAGTGTCAGTAGCGTGAAAATGGCTGAATTGATGTACATTACAATTTTCAGGAATATTGAATATGGTATGCAGAGTACCACAAGGCTGTGCCTTGTGCTGTCTTGTGTTTCCCTAGATTTATAAGAAAAAACCTTTGGCAAAGCATGGTGGCCTTGTGCTTCAAGTTAAATCTGAATTACGTATTTGGTTCCCCTTGCAACACCATGCTTGATGCAGGGGTAAGGCAATACAGCCATGAATGTTGACTTTGCAGTATACTGTGATAGAAGCCAATGACAAGATAGTACATGATGAGGAATTCTGCCCACAGAATTGGTGGGATTTGAAAACTCTGTGTTTCTTTTATAATGCCTAGTTTTGGTCAAAGTCAGTGGCTTCAGAATTGCGAGTGAGATTTGATGTCCCCTAGCGCCAGTTTCTTATGCATGTGGTCATAATCGATTGCGGTCACAGGGCTGCTTCTCAAGGAGATGTGCTGGCACTCAAGTAGATTTTTTAATTGACCTGTAGCAAAATCAGCTAGAGTGGGCCTTGTGCTCTTGCATACCATGTGATCTTTTAATGCTGCTCGCGCTACTGGCACTAAAATGCAGTGCGAGCAGTGTGGCATGCATATTTCCACCGTTGGCAGAACTCTGCAAAATCTTGCACAGTTTTTATGTAGTTTCACAGAATTCTGCAGCGTGAAACTCTGCAAATTCCTCCCACCCCTATAAATGACTGGCTAATGACTACCTTTTACAAAATCAAAAGGCAGCCATATTATTTTTACTACACTTTAGCTGTGTTCTGGGTTAAGCTCTCAATTATAAGTAAGTAGTAGGTTTTATTGTGCTTCCCTACCTATTAAAACTGTATTTAAGTGCAAAAAGGAGGGGCAATTTATTGATGTTTTTTAATATATTTTTCTAAACATTTTCGAAGTACCACTCTAATAAATAGGATGTACAGTCCCTTGTCTTAATATTTTTAAGGACTGTGGTAATTTCTTGGTATTTTCACAATAATCTGTGCAATTTGTACAAGTGGATGGCTAGTGCATACATATTGCCATTTTGAAAATATCGTGTTAATATTCATACAAACTAATTTTACTTTTGAGAAAAGAACATGTTTAACACAATATTAAAATCAAAATTAAAATGTTTCTATATTTATTTATTTTAGGGACGCATGGCCTGGGAAGGAAAATATGTTACGAAGAAAAATCAAGAATGTTTTTAAATATGACCCCAGCAAAAGTAACCCCTTGTCTCCCACCATCCTGCCCCAGGCTGACTGTCTGATTTTGCCTCATTGTTTGCAGGTCCACATGACAGATGAAGAAGGGTTCTGCAGTGCTTTAAGAAATGTCTCATCACTGTTAAAAAATGGAGGGCATTTAATAATGATAGTGTGCCTTGAAACCACTTTTTACATTCTTGGAGGCTTTAAGTTTCCCCATCTATGTATAGATGAGAGTTTTATGAGGAAAGCGCTAAGCGAGGCTGACTATATCATTGAGGAGCTGCAGGTTTTTCCTAGGACAGTTAATCAATTATATGAGGTGGCAGATTATGAAAGTATAATCCTTGTTCTTGCTCGAAAAGCAATTCCCGTTTACTGTACATGTGAGTCCTAATTGATAGACATAATGCCTTCAAAGAGGAAGAGGTTGCCCCTGTCCTGAATCAAGTTTCTTCTGTTTCCTCCTTTGTTTACCCTATTGCTGCTCACACCAGTGGTGCTCTGCTCTCTGCCTCTCCTCACTGCTTGACATCTGGGCATTGCATTTGCTGGGACCACTTTGCCTTGGCTCTGCCGGGTTCTGATGTAATTAATATCTCCTTGTCTTTTACTGCTATGGCTCAGTCAATACCTGCTCTGAGGAGTGATGCTTTGCTCCTGTATTTGAGTTCATTTTATAGTTTAAATGTTAATTCAGTCTTACAATAAAATGATGGGCTATTTTCTCAAAGAATTTACATCTTGTGTGTTGTTTTGAAATTCTCTAGCTCTGAGTGTATGTGTCCATTAATGCCCATTAATAGATGGTTCAGACAACCAGCAGATCATTCCTATTGGAGAATGGGGTTTAGCCCTCTTTCCACTATCTATGAATTCCAAATGTGCATTCTATATTTAAATACAGCTGTGAAATGAAATAGTGAAAATATTAGTAATTCTAGTCTTGTATTTTATTATTTTATAGTAAACTATGTGAACCATCCATTTCTGCAGACTGATTGTAAGTTTCAATCATTTTTTATCAATATTCAAATGAACGTCTAGGATGGAACTACCACAGCAGCGACTACAGCCCCTCCCACTGCGTTCCTTCCGCTCACCGTTCCTTTCCTCTGAACACCTACCCTTTAGACCCACTGCCCCACCGCAGGACCCCTACACCTTTTTATTCCTTGTAGTAACCTTCTGAACCACATCTGTTTAGTAATATGTTTCCTTCCATCTATGGCCAATCAGTTGGTGATCTACGGGCACTGTGTCTGTCTGTTCTCTGTGATGGAGTTTTCAATCGGCTCATCATGTTGGCAAAAGGTCTCCTGCCTGATTCAAACATGCAGAGGAAGAAACTCCTTCAGCCTCGATGGAAGTTTTACCATCTGACCATCAGGTCTCCTCCATTCCAAGCATACATTTGTCTCCAAAAGAAAAGTACTCCAGTGACAGTTATCTGTCCCTCAGATTGGCAGGTTTGCAGGAGTGTAGCATTGGAGTGACCATGCTGCTATCCTGTTTCTAGGTCCCACACCTGAGATGAATGTGCAAAGTAATCACACCTGCAGACCACACTATATAGCACACCTCCTTTCATACCATGACCTGTTCTGTTCTCTTTTAGAAGCTGTATTTGTTGCATTGTGCTGCTTCTTTATTGTTGTTCCTTTTTTGTTTACTCTACTTATCTTGATATTTGTAAAATTATATTTTTTGCTGCACCATGTCTGGAAAGAGGGACCTCAAATTTTCAGATATAGAATAGAATGTTTTGCAGGAATCCCTGGTTGATCCAAGATTGGTAAGTAAAATGACTGTGCGTCATTGAGCAATTGCGACATCATCCTGTCTATAGTATAAATAGTTTCCATATTATTTTTAAGGTGCTTTTTTTATCTAAGTAAAGGCACACTTTTTATTTTAATAGTGATCGGTAATATTATTATCAATCTTTTTTATTACTTTGTATATCATATCTTCCTTCTCACTGAGTAATCTCTATAACCATGTTTCTTTAGTCATGTGTTTATCTTCCAAGCTTCTTCATCATTAACCCAGATGTTGTATGTTTGTTTTTATGGCTCTGTTTCAAAACTAGAGCATTTTGTTCATGAGATAAATGAATATGTAATGTATTATCAAACACAGCTCCTTTAATATCATTACTGTCTCTAACTTATTTTCCACAACTGATTTAACTCTGTTAGTAGTTAGGAGTAGAAATAGATTTTTCAGTGGCAGCACTCCCTGGATCTTGTGTACTTGCCCTCAATAAATACTTTTAACATAATATAGCAACTCCCATAATGCACCATATTAATTAAAGTTCAAAATGCACCTTGCTAAATGTTTCACTTATAGCAGCTCCTGACATGTGCCATGCTTCTCTATAAACCTATACGGAAAGATGTGTTACTTTAGACTGTTGTCTCTCACTCTCAATTTTATTTCTATGAATCTGTGATCCATGGTGTTTATAGGTTAATATCCTTACTGCTGGATTCTCAGTTATTCTATTGCCTGTCAAGTTAATGTTTAATATTATGCAAATATTAAGACTATATGAATACATCGAATTGTAATTGGAAAGGTATGTGTTAAATCACTCTTAACAGGCTGAAGCTCAGCACTGTTGCTCAAATATCAGTAATTCCTTTGGTGACCTTATAATGATGCCATCACTTTTACCTTACTTACATTTACATTACAATTGATGACTTATTAACATCAGTTATTTTGTTCTTGAAAGTACTACTTCTGATGATAGATTTTGTGATGGAAATTGGTTTGCATAATATGGTCCACATACATCTGTGTCTTGTTTCCTGGTTAGGCCCATGTAGCGAAGCTTCTCATTCATTAAATTGTCCTCCTTTTCACAATCCACAACATTTTGCACATATTTGCACGTACAACAATATTGGATACGTTTTTCTGAAACTACTGTGTTATCACATCTAGCTTTGCATAACATTATCATGATTCCTTGAATATCATGTACAAGGCTTCTTACACATGTGTATCTAGAATTCATTCCAACAGGGGAAAACAAATTCATCCTGAAGAAGGTGGCTTGAATCATTGGGAATCAACAGAAACACATTGAGGCAATATTGTGTACTAAATCTAAAAGGCAATGCGTGACACAGTGGACTCTAGATACCCTGTGCTCTGGACTATAACACTATTGATCAGTGAGTTAGTGTTCTGCCTATTGTATTCTCCTGGTATTTGTTTATAAGTGTGTAATTCCCTAAACTAGTAGTCTGTCTCTGTGTAATTGTGCATCAAAATAGAAGTGTGAATAATTACTGCATTTTTCTTATTTCTCCTATTGTTCGGCTGCCAATACATTGAGAAGATCAACTGTTTTTTATATTACATGTAAGAGTTTTTTAACTGTCAGAGTTTATTTTTGTATAAATACATGTGTTATTAACTCACAGATATTGTGACCTTTATCAAAAAAGAAACAAATGTACAGAGCTTGATGTCTATGGGAACTATTTGATATAATCACAAGCTGAATGTGATTTGAGTGTGAGATTCAATAAGACACCTCCAAAGGGAGCTCTTGTATATGACTCATGCACAACAAGGCCTACATGGGGTGTCTTGCTTAAAAGGAATGACTTTTTATGTCAAAAAGGGTTACAGGTGATTCTGCAGATTTTACATTGCAGCAGTCAGCTTACCGTGTTTTCACTCCCACTATAGCGGATGGCACATTATATGTGGCAGTCTACAAGCCGTATTATGTTTCCAGGCCCTAGGTGCACTTTCTACGCCCTACAAAATGGATTTTTTGGCATGTTAGATGTACCAGTCAGGAAGAAGTTTGATGTAAACATTTATAAAGTGGCAGCATGATCGCGCTACTGCTTGTTTGCAGGGATAAAGTGTGACCAGCTCTAAAGGCAGTAAAAATATATTTTAGTAAAATGTGAAAAATGTGGAGGGCCCATGCAGAAGAGGAAGACAACGCGAAGTAAAAAATCACAAGAAGTTTAAAATATTAAAAACCATCCTAGTGTTCTTTGACTCTCTCCTGGCAACATTGCTAGTTCCTCTTCAGGGGTGGGCACCGTCTTTGCTCAGGCTTTAGTTCTCTATATTTGCGGACACGCTGAAGCCCGCTTTAAAGTACACTTTAGCCTCTCTCTAGTAATATATCGTTTTTCCTGGAGACGAGTAACTTGAAATAGTCAGGATCTCCAGATTCTTCTTCTATTGAATCATGAATCCCTCTTATGATCACATATGGCTGCAAAAGTGGCAGCACCCTATAATGACATATTGAAAGTGGACCCCAAAGAAGACATACTCAATTATCCTTAGACTCTAATTCACAACTTCTCCAACTTTGTTGTCACTCAATTAAACGTCATGATGGAAGACCTCTTTGATTGTCTCTTTCATATAATTCACGTCGCCAGGAAAAGCCTCCCCAAGGCATTCCACAGCCAACCCCTTTAAACATAATGACACGGAAGAGGACAAGCCGCCTTCCTTCATACCCTTTCTGAATGATCTGATACTCTTCAGACAGGTGCAGGTCACTGTATCACTTGCTATTTATTGCATGATAATAATATTGTAGCAGCTACACCAACCTGGCATTACATTGTAAGCTAACTACGCTCCACCTCACCTCTATGTAGCTACCCCATCCAACTCCTCTTTGAATACTATCCAGTATGATCCTCCAACCACTACTGCCATGACTGGGAGAGAGGGTAATCATTGGAGCAAGGGACAGGCAGGGCCGGATTTAGAGCAGTGCCACTGGTTTGGTCGCACTGGGTGCTGACCCGGACCCTAGGGGAGGCTCTGTGTTTGGCTTAAGTTACAATTTAAAAGTACCTGATGCAGGGTATCTTGGTCATCTAGCTTTCAGGCCATTAAGGGTAATGGGGTGACCCAGTGTCCCTCAAAACTTGGGAAATCTAGTAGTATGCAGCAACAATTGGTTTCTGTTGGGGAGGTTCTATTTCTTTAATTAGACCATTAGGTACACACAAACATTCTTTGTAGGCATTGCAATCAATCGAGCCTTGGTATGGAAAAAAAAATTCTTGTAGGACACAGACGAGATAAAGTTTATAATTACGGTCTATTATGAATCATATCTTGGAAAATAATGTAAAAAATCACAGGCTACAGAATAACACAGGACTGTTAGGAGACATATACAATAATTAAAAGGAAAAAGAAAAACAGACATCCAACAATAGGGGTACATAAAATTGTAGACTTAAACACAGTTGACATACACAAACAACCTATGCCATACAAAATATGTTGGCGTCGGATGGAGAAAAACTAATCATAAAATCAAAAAAAGGAGTTGCACAGTTACTCCATGCATGTCTCACCTATGATAATGGTGAGATGTAGCCTCTATTGTAGGTATCTGTATCTGATAGTTAATGTGGTATCGAGAAATACAAATAGGGCCCAAATTATTCTGGCCTGCATGAAGAGAAAGCGGGAAAGAAGAGGGAGCGGATCAATATTTTAGGCAGCAAATCAAATTTCAAGATAACTCTTGTGTTTAATGTCCCTGCTAGAGAGACAGAGAGATCAAAATGTTGCCTGTTGGCAGTTTAGACTCTCAATAAAGTAGCACAGAGGGTAATATGCCTTCTGCAAAGAAGAGATCTGTATTGTAAATTGATAGCTGAGTCAATTAGTAAATTCAACCTTTACCAGTGCTTTATAGCAAATTAAATGTTTGCGAGAGAGTAGCTATGGACTGATGAAGGGCACGTTTGCCATGCAGTAGTGAGGGAATCTGAGGAGGAGGTCATGGGAGGTGCAAAAAAACGTTATTACATCTAGCACCATCAACGCTAAAGCCAGCCCTGGCTATACCCCTGGACAAAGGTATTTGTATCCGGCACAAAGGGACATTTAGGAAGACCATCTGCTACCATCTGTTGCTTGATGATGCCCAGTCTGCGCCATAGTTCCATATAGGCGTATGGAGACTGAAAAGGTTCAGCTGTTGTCATGAGGACTAAACAACAGATTGCAAAAGAAATCAGGCACAAGAGATAACAATCACCATTCTTTAATCTTTGGGGACCCTACACTTTTCTGCCAGAGCACCCACAATCCCAGAAGACCCCAGGTGTCTCCAATTGTCCTGATACTGTTCTTACCTACCACTGGACATGCTCAGGGAAGTAGCAGCTCAAAGGTGGCCTTCTGTTTGTTCAGAATGTAGCATGCCTCTCATTGTACACATTAGGAAAAGATTCTTGAACTGAAAAAGTCCTCCTGGGGTGCATTTGATGAAATATGTAAACGATCTATGATGATTGGATAAATTGTCCAAGTCTGTGCACATATTGATCATGATCCTTTTCTAAGGGTGGGTCTTTTGAGCACAACCCCAGTGCACAATGCCTTGGGCCATACACTGATTAGGTTGGTTAACTGCTGCAAACCTTGCGCAGCAAGTCACCTTGCAGTGCTGTGTTACAGGGTATGAAGTATTATAAACAAAAATGGTCCTAGACATTGATTCAAAATATGCACTGTCAAGTTATGTCAAACATTCATTTTACTTCTGATCACCATACGATTAAATCCTGTAATGGTTGATTCAAATCAAAACAGAAAACACATATTAGCCCAAAATATTCGTTGATACAACAAACCACACCTGAAGCAAAAAACTGTGTCTCACCAAGGTCCAAGAGACTCTCTTATTTAATATTCACTTTAGAAAAAAGACATAATATGCTTCCAGACAGTAAAAAATATAGTTATTTACACAAGGGGTTCACCATCAAGTAGCGTGCAAAGAAAAGAGTGAAAATAAGTGCTGGTGTGAGTGAAACGACCAAAGAGGTCTTGGTGTTTGGCCCTCTTGCAGCTTGTTTTTAAGATCTTGCCTTAGTTGTAATTTATTGGTCAAATCAGACGCCTGTTCTTTAAAGTCAGTCAGCTTGCTACAATTCCTTCTTATGCGGAGGTATTGACCAAAAGGGAGGTTCTCCCTCAAAAATCGCGGGTGAAAGCTTGAGAAATGGAGGAGATTATTTTTTGCGGTGGGTTTGTAATAGGTCTTTGTCCATATCAGATCTCTTTCCTTGGTGATGGTCACATCCAAAAAGACAATACTGTTTGTCGCGTGCTCATGGGTGAATCTCAAATGGGGGTCACAGGTGTTGACCCAAACAAAAAAGGAGAACAAAATGTTCTCCTCTCCCTTCCAGACCATCAGAACATCATCAATGTAACCTTGCCACAAAATTACATTTGATGAAAATGGATTGTCTGGTGCCAGTATAAATTTGCGTACAAAATGATAAACATAAAGCCCGCCACACTTGAGGAAAAAGTACTTCCCATCGATGTCCCTGTAGCTAGGAGGTAGATATCTCCATCATAATCAAAACTGTTTTATTAGAGCGCCAAAGAGGCACAATCAACCACAAAAGAACAAGAGGAGGAAAAATCCCATTCGGACTGGTCCAAGGTTTCAGATATCACCTTGATAGTCTCATCCTGGGGGATACAGGCATATAGACTTTCAATGTCTAATGTTACCAGAAAGCAAGGTTCCTCTGGCATCCTGATGGTTCTTAGCATAGCTAGTAGACTCTTGGTGTCCTTAATGTATTTACTCGTTGATTGTATAATTGGTCTCAAGAAAAAATCACTATACTTGGATAAGGGTTCTAATAATGAACCTATCCCCGAGACGATGGGTCGCCCCGGAGGAGGGAGTACATTTTTGTGTGTCGTGGGCAGCTTATAAAAATATGGAATTTTGCCTTCCGATGTCATCAAAATATCAGCCTCACGTTTTTTAATTAGAATATCCCTTTCTGCCGGTGTTATTAGTTCATAGACGTCAATTTTAAGAACAGCTGATGGATCTTCTCTAAGCAGCATATAGTTATTATTGTTGCTCAGTAGTCGTTTGCACTCACAATCATAGTCCTCCTCATTTTGGATGACTATTTCTCCACCTTTATCAGCACTCTTAATCACTACTTTGCTATTTCTCTGAAGTGATTGTATTGCTTGAAACTCTGTTGTTGTCAAATTCTTAAAGGAGACTGGTTCCTCTAAGGCTTCCACCAAATGAAAAACAGCCTGTTCAACGGCTTATAATTCTGGGGGCACTGTATGTGGTGGAGGAGTAAAAATGGATTTCAATTTAAAACCTATATCTTTCGAAGTGGTTCTGAGGAAGTTCTGAGGTTTCACGTCATGCTGACGAGCGACGTGGGCGAGCGGAGCCATGTAGATGTTGAACAATGTCGGGCTGAGAATTGATCCTTGGGGTATGCAGCAGATGATCTCGGAGGCCTTGGAACAGAGAAGGGGTAGGCGGACACTCTGGGATCTGCCTGTCATGAAGGAGGTGGTCCAGTCCAGAGTCTTGTCTTGGATCACTGCGTTGTGGAGGGGTGTGCGTAGGGTGTGGTGGCAGACAATGTCGAATGCGGCTGATAGATCCAGGAGGATGAGGGCCGTGTTTCGCCTTTGAACAGCAGGGCCCTGATGTCATCGGTGGTGGTGATGAGGGCAGTTTTGGTGCTGTAGTTGCTGAGGCCCCCGGACTGGGATGGGTCCAAGATGAGGGTCAGCTGTCTGGTGACGGTTTTCTCGATGACCTTCCCCGGGAACAGGAGCAGGGAGATGGGCCAGAAGTTTGTGGGGTCCCTCAAATCTGCCTTGGGTTTCTTGAGTAAGGCGTTGATCTTGGCATGCTTCCAGCTCTCCGGGATAGTCGTGGTCTTGAAGGAGATGTTGATGGCCTTGCGGAGGTGGGGTACAATGGTGGCTTTGTTGAAAATGTGATGCGGGCATGGTTTTGACAGAGAGGCAGAGTGGCTGGTGTTCATGATTTAGATGGTGTAGTTGTTGCAGGTTGTTGTCAGTCGGTCCAGGTGAGCAGGGAGTTCGAGAGGGGGGTGTCCCTGGGGCCTGAGGTGTTGGTGGGTGTCGGGGCGCATAGGTTGTTGAAGCTGTTGTGGATATCTGTGATCTTGCAATGGAAGGAGGTGGCAAGGGAATCACACAGGTCATGTGTTGGTGGGATGTCATTGGTGTTGGAGCTGCGGTTGCAGAGTTCCTTCACAATGTTGAAGAGCTCTTTATTGTTGTGTTTGTTGTTGTCAAGGCGGTCCTTGAAGGAGGCCCTTTCGGCATATCTGATGAGGTGATGGTGTCGGTGGATGGCCTTCTTGTGGGCTGCGTAGTTGTCCGGTGTCTGTTCACTGTTCCATTTCTTCTCTAGTTTACGGCTGGTTTGCTTGGAGGCCTGGAGGTCCGTGGTGAACTAGCTGATGTTGCTGGGTTACTTTAGAGGCGTTTGCGCTGAGGCACAGCATGCACGCCACTTCCGTGTTCTATACCGGAGTAACAGCTTTAGTTGCAGGTTGAGTGGACGGAGCCAGGCTGACGGCTCGCTTTTTTTTATGCTAATTGAGGTATGTCGGTGTGTATTTTCTTTTTTTTTTTTAGTGTATCTTATATAGCGCACGGCTACCCCAACGGGGTGTCCCGGCGCTTGCATTGGGAACCCGTCCTGGCTTTTCCCTGTGAGATAACCCGTACTGGACATCCCCAAGGTGAAAGCCAGGCATCCCGCCACGGGGGGCCGTAGTGGAGATTAAGCAAGCTATTGCCCAGAGTTGCAGAGTGTGAACCCGTGATTCGAGTAGGCACCGAAGTGAGAATTATCGAGTCCGTGGACACTTGAGCTCAGACGCTGCCTCGTCGGGAATTGAACCCTGGTCCCGGGTCTGACCTCAGCTTCCGGGTATGCCTCCTCTAACCAGTGAGCCACACTTCCCCACTTCCTGATAGCTTTCAAGTATTAGTTTGGGCTATGAGTCTGTATTTAATCAGGTTGTAAATATTCATTTACATTTACATCTTAAAATTAACCCATTGGATTCTTCGCATGCAAACCTGATTTGGGTGAGTAACACTTGCGTATTTAATATGTAATTGTTATGTGTTGTGGTTTGTGTTGTACGTCCTAGCAACTATTGACAGTACAAATGGCTATTTTCACTGATAGCACTGATGGCCATTTTTTTTATTATTTAGTGCTGACAAGCACATTGGAACAGCTTGACTTATACCATAGCTTTTGGGTGCTGACTGAGTTTGCACAGAGTGGCACACCATTGAAGGGTGAGTGCCTTTGCTAATGCATCTTCGTACAATTTTGACACTACATGTGTGTCGTTTTTGGAGAAACTTAGCCCGTCTATATGTTGTTACAGGTGCCCACTCGCTTTGGGGTTACGTTTTTTCGTGCACATTGAGTTTTCCCCCCTCTTTTCCCGTCCTGATGAAGACCCGTCCCTGAGTAAATCAGCTACCCTGTTCACTTTGGGTCGAAACGTCAACAACTTTCCCCCGAGCCTGTACCTTTATTGTTCTTCCAACGCCCATTTCCCTTGTGCTAATCTGAATACGGAGGACTTTTTTCAATTACGTGCCAGCAAGAAAGAGTTACATTTTTTACAAATATATCAACAAGGGCAGGCTCATTTTTGTTTACACTAAGGATTGAAACCTTATTTTCTGTTCTAAAAAACCTTAGATTCTCTCAAGACCTCTTTGGTCATTTCACTCACACCAGCACTTATTTTCACTCTTTTCTTTGCACGTTACTTGATAGTGAACCCCTTGTGTAAATAACTGTATTTTTTACTGTATGGAAGCATATTATGTCTTTTTTTAAAGTGTATATTAAATAAGAGAGTCTCTCGGACCTTGGTGAGACACAGTTTTTTGCTTCAGGTGTGGTTTGTTGTATCAAGAAATATTTTGGGCTAATATGTGTTTTCTGTTTTGATTTGAATCAACCATTACAGGATTTAATCGTATAACAGTGCATATTTTGATTCAATATCTAGGACCATTCTTGTTTATAATACTTGATACCCAGGTCCTCTAACTCCAATTGGGTTACCCCTTTGTTAATAACGTGTTACAGGGTATGGGCAGGAAGGGACTGTATTTCAAAGAATACAGTGCCTTCCTGCTGTTGTTCCTGTGCTGGTGCAGTTCGGGCTGGACTGTTCCCATGCGGCACAGGGTCAAGATTGATTTGCAAATAGCCATGTCTGAACTGGGCTGGAATAGTGAGCAAATTAACAAAGGATTAAACCCATATCTGTGACTGGGGGGTGAATGTTTTGCCAATGTACAACATTCCGTCCATCACCTTGTGTGTTGTGTAGTTTTGGCTGCCGTGTGCCACTGCAGGCACATTTGCACCATAATGCAAGGGTGCCTGTGCTGCATGCAGGATTGTTTTTGTGCCGGAAGGGGTACCTGCATGCACAAAACAATCCCCAGAGGCATGTTTCTCTTTCTATGTGTGCTGCAGGGTGTGCTTCAGAATACAGCACACATATAAAGAGTAAAAGACAAGGATAAGTAAAGATAATTCTCCTCATTATGTGTCACCTGGGGAAGCAAAGCATTTTGACTTATTCCCTAGTCTACTATTAATGGTAAATATGGGAATGTGCCAGTTTTTATGGGCGCCTCTTCAACACAGGGATCCAAGGAAAGGCCCTGGACTGGATCACCTTGTCCCTCTCCGACAGAACCCAGAGAGTCTGCCTACCTCCTTTCTGCACAGCGGCCACCGAGATCATCTGTGGCGTACCCCAAGGCTCCTCGCTCAGCCCGACCCTCTTCAATATCTACATGAGCCCCCTCACCGCCATCGCACGGAAACACATCAACATCATCTCCTACGCTGACGACACCCAACTGATACTCTCCCTCACCAAAGACCCAACGACCGCCAAAACCAACCTGCAGGAAGGAATGATAGACGTTGCAGAATGGATGAAACTCAGTCACCTGAAATTGACTCAGACAAGACAGAGGTCCTCATCCTCGGACATCCCCTTCCGCCTGGGACGACTAATGGTGGCCCACAGCTCAGGGCTCAGCACCAAAACCCACGGACCACGCACGCAACCTGGGATTCATCCTGGACTCCTCCCTCACAATGACCAAGCAAGTCAACGCTGTCTCATCATCTTGCTTCAACACCCTGCACATGCTCCGTAAGATCTTTCGGTGAATCCCCACCGAAACCAGAAAAACCCTCACCCAGGCCCTCATCACCAGCTGACTGGAGTACAGAAACGCCCTATATGCAGGAACCACAGCCAAATTTCAGAAACGACTCCAGCAAACACAGAACGCCTCCGCACGACTCATCCTTGACATCCCCCGTCACAGCCACATATCCGCCCCCCTGAGAAACCTGCACTGGCTCCCCGTCAACAAGAGGATCACGTTCAGGCTTCTCACCTACACACATAAAGCACTCTACAACAATGGCCCCGAATACCTCAACAACCGCCTCTCGTTCTACACCCCCACCCGCCAGCTACACTCTGCCAGCCTCGCCCTCACCACCATCCCACGGATCCGAAGAACTACAACCAGAGGAAGATCATTCTCCTACCTGGCGGCCAAGACATGGAACTCCCTCCCCGCACACCTACGACAGACTGAGGACCATCTTACCTTCAGGAAACATCTCAAGACCTGGCTTTTTGAGCAGTAACGACACCCCCCTCCCTCCAGCGCCTTGACACCCTCACGGGTGAGT
The DNA here is from genome assembly GCF_964263255.1 of Lissotriton vulgaris. Classification (NCBI taxonomy): domain Eukaryota; kingdom Metazoa; phylum Chordata; class Amphibia; order Caudata; family Salamandridae; genus Lissotriton; species Lissotriton vulgaris. The sequence continues at coordinate 16,462,330 of NC_141691.1, forward strand.
AGCGTGCTCTATAAATGTACTGATTGATTGATTGATTGATAGATGCATGAGAACACCCACACGGCACACATGGAACTTCTTCCTCGGGCAGGGTAACTCAACTCAGGGATTTGCACTGTGGTGCTTTACTCCAGATCTATGAATCCATTCCGGGTCTCGCGAGGCGGCCATGCACGGCTTCATACATCACATTTAGGGGTTGCAACCGCTGGCGTCATGTTCATTCAGGGTCGCGCGAGGCGGCCATGCAAGGCTTCATACATCACATTTAGGGTTTGCAACCGCTGGCATCATGTTCATTCAGGGTCGCGCGAGGCGGCCATGCAAGGCTTCATACATCACATTTAGGGGTTGCAACCGCTGGCGTCATGTTCATTCAGGGTCGCGCGAGGCGGCCATGCAAGGCTTCATACATCACATTTAGGGGTTGCAACCGCTGGCATCATGTTCATTCAGGGTCGCGCGAGGCGGCCATGCAAGGCTTCATACATCACATTTAGGGGATGCAACCGCTGGCGTCATGTTCATTCAGGGTCGCGCGAGCCGGCCATGCAAGGCTTCATACATCACATTTAGGGTTTGCAACAGCTGGCGTCATGTTCATTCAGGGTCGTGTGAGGCGCCCATGCAAGGCTTCATACATCACATTTAGGGGTTGCAACCGCTGGCGTCATGTTCATTCAGGGTCGCGCGAGGCAGCCATGCAAGGCTTCATACATCACATTTAGGGGTTGCAACCGCTGGCATCATGTTCATTCAGGGTCGCGCGAGGCGGCCATGCAAGGCTTCATACATCACATTTAGGGGTTGCAACCGCTGGCGTCATGTTCATTCAGGGTCGCGCGAGGCGGCCATGCAAGGCTTCATACATCACATTTAGGGGTTGCAACCGCTGGCGTCATGTTGAGTGCTGCAAGCACAATGCAAACATCCTCATACATATGCCCCTTACTACTTAGTGGTTGGTTAAGGTAGTAGGGATTTGCCCCCTATCACTGGTTTGTGTGAGAAATTGGGTTGTTGCTTGAATGGGGTGTGAGCCCTGGTCATGCAACAGTCTCAATCCCTTGCAGGATCAACCACAAAAAGTCAATAACGTTTACTGGGTACAACTCATAAAGTAAAGCTTATATATATATATATATAATTCATAAAATAAAAGCATAAAAACAATAACAGTACTAAAGACATCGTTAATATCAGCCTTCAGAAAAATAAAACATTATTTTCATAGTAGGAAGACATGCTGCGATCACATATCTAGCTCTTCATAACATTTCCTAATTGAAAGGACCAATTGCATTAAGTTGAAGAGTGCATAACAAATGTCTTCTGTGCAAAGTTGCTGCAAGAACACCCTTCCTCTCTGATGATGTCTCTGATTTGTACTATGCAGTATTGGAACCAAAACTGAGGACTTTGGTACCGAAGACAGTGGGCAGAGCAAAATAAAGTGACTTGTGCTTTATTTAGAAACATTATCACAATGGCAGGAAGTAAATCATGATGCCAGGATCCTTGCAGGGAGAAAGCAACCTTAAGGTGCACTGTACACAATCTAAAAAGGGTAAGGTAAAACCGACAGGTGAGGTTCACATGCCAATCTAAATAAGGTTCCAGACTCCCTGTAGTATCTAACTATTGCTACCTTAGTCTGGACCCTTTCCAGTCCCAGCTTCAATCAACAATCTAAATAGCACTGTGTAAAGGTATTGTAGCACTTGTGATGCGTGAGCATGGCCTTCTGGTGTGGGATGTTATAATGATGTCCTTGAGTACGGCAAATGCATAGTGGGCACCGGTTCTCTATCTTCCTCTGTGGATATCTTTGGAGTGGCTGATCTTGTGGATCTTTACTTATATATATATATATTTTGCCAAGCAGGAAGACCAGGAGACTTTTAGGATGAAGTATGTTGTCTCAGGACACAATATCTTGGCAAAATGCTTCATCTGAACCGATGCAACAAGACATGCAAATTTATTACAAGATCCCACTCTTCAAGAAGACTGGATCTCCGGGATAACCACCCTGGATCACAGGAGCTTTTGAGTACTATGCAAAGTACCTCGTCCTTGGTTAGTGAAGCAATTATGAAGTGAGAAGGTTTAGGGTTTGATTTTATACAAAGTGTCAGACAAGAGCTGTGGATATACTTTGTACATTTAAGATCAGGTTTGGTGTGGTTTCTTTTCACCATGTTTCAATCTCTCTTCATTACAGAAAATTATGTGCGTGTTCCATTGGTTCAGACAGCAGGTAGTGAGGATTTTAGCTTTAATTCAAAAAGGTGGCAGCTCTACAACCAGCTGTCATCATATGTATTCCTGAAAAGTCAACTCAATGTGAGAGCAAAAGGCTTACAAACTTTCCTTGTTCTGACCATGAAATCTGCTGACAAAGTCTGATTCCTCTACGATCAACCAAATGATGGTGCTCAGTATGGACTAATCAGCAATCCCCTGCTGTATCGGTCACGTGAAATGTGTAAAAGACAACCTTGCCTGTATCACTGAACTACTTCAGCTTGGCAGCATACGAGCACCTGGAACTGTATGGAGTTCTGGCAGAAGGCGTCACATGCATAATACACATTCCACAGAAGGAAGGTGCTGCCAGCAGAGGGCATGGAAGACATACATGCAGCTTAGATTAGTCATGGGACCCCTTCTATGCACATTGTCCCCCCAGTATAGATTCAAAAATGGGATGTGCTCACCACGTGCATGCCCCAGAACATAAATGGTAATCTGATGTCAATTAAGGGGTAGAGGGAAGGTCCATCTTTGCAAAGGTATAACTCCTGATTTTCGCCTTGACTGTTTTTTCTGTCTATAGAACTCTTTGCACTTTATCCCTGCTTTACCTACGGGTAGAGAGGGTGTGGCTTAACAGCCGTGGTGGCGAATTTTGAAGCTGAGGAACCAGGTTTGAGTCTGGCTGGAGGCTTAAACATCCTGTGATTTTGGGCAAATTACTTAAACTCCCTGTGCTTGAAAATGATTGTGTCTGTAATGCAACTGGTACCCATGCAAAGCACTTGGATTACTATGGGTCAAGATGGTGCTATATTAAACTGCAAAAGAGATGTGCTTGTGCTCCCACTTTCGATATAACGAACTTGCCATATGCTAACCCAATATGTAAATGTAAATGTAGTATACTTGTAAAGCCCACAGCTGCCCCAGCAACGGGGCGTCCCGTCGCTGTATAACGCTGTGGAACCCTTCCTGGCTCTCCCTGTGAGATGCCCCTCCTGGGCACCCCCAAGGTGAAGACAGGCATCCCAGCGTTGTAGGGGCCGTTGTGGAGATTAAGCAAGCTATTGCCCAGAGTTGCAGCGTGGGACCCATGATTAGAGTAGGCGCCAAGGCGAGAGACTTATTGAGTCTGCTGACATTAAGCCCAAGACCCTGCCGCGTCGGGAATTGAACCCTGGTCCCGGGCCTGATCTCTGCTTCAGAGTCTGCCGCTTCTAACCAGTGAGCCACACTTCTCCAAAGTATGGTACAAAATGTATAAACGTGTCTGAAAGTTAACTGTCACCACTGGACTGCATCACCCAGTGTTTCATCCACTACAGTGACGGTTCAAACAGGACTGCAGGCATACCATTTGTGTCCTGGCTGTCACTATTTTAAACTGAAAATTCGACCATCACAATAATTGCTTTTGACAGGTTAGGCATGCTTTTTAAAAAAAACATAATTCTCCCCTAAGTAGACGAAATTGACCACAGGGCATGGTGCATGGTATTTAAAAGGAGGACGCATACACATTTATAATTAAACATGTCCTTACTGTGAAAAAGCCTACGGCTATTTTCATTGTAGCAAGGTTGGCTGTTCTATGGAAAAACACTGGATTACGTTATTCAAGTTAAGAATGCTAACTTCGGTTAGGAGACAGCTTGACATATAACTCAAATACCCCTTTTTTGAACTCCAATTCAATTGTAAAATCAAGTTAACTACTTATATCAAGGAAGACATCCTTTTGAAATGTTACCTTTTCTCTGCCTAAAACCTTTCGAGGTCCATTTGCATGTAACTTGCTGCTGTTTCCTGGATACAGGAGGGATGCAGGAGGGAGAGCAGGTCCAGTCTTTAAGATTCTTCTCAGCCCAGAGATAGCAAGTCCAGTCTTGTTCTGATTGTTAACAGGTCGAGAAGTGATCTGAGGGGGGTATTGTGGTTTCCACAGTTTTCCCTCAATGCTAACCTGGGTTGGAGGAAACTCTTAACAACTTCCTAATCAATTGGGTTAAAGCTCCCAGGATTTAACCTTCCCATGTTTTCAAATGTACTGTGTGTTTTACTCCAAACAATCCAGCAGTGCCCCAATCTTCCTAACTCCTAGATGGAAGGACTTATGGTTAAAGAAATGAGCAAGCCCTCATTGGTGGTCCCTTCTAGGGCAGCTCCCGTCTCACAGGGCATGTGCCTGACAAGCTAGGGGGAAATGAAGAGGCGGACCCTGGTGCTCAGACCCTGGTGCTCAGACCCAGGTGCTTAGACCCAGGTGCTCAGACCCAGGTACTCAGACCCAGGGGCTCTCTATATCTGTTTGTAATAGGGAAGGTCCCTCTGAAGTTAATAATGGTTCCTGGGCATAGGCCAGAGGGTCAGCCGGCCAGAGAAACAGAACATCCCCTATACCCCAAGCTTTTGTCCAAGCTCCAGGAGAAAGTTCATCCCTCACTAATAGGGTTCAGCTTCTGCTTCTAGATGCTGCTGGAAGCCATGCCAATGGGCCTCTAGAGGCTTCAGGCAGGTAACATTCAACCTTTTATGAACACCTGTTCGAAAATATTTTTCACAATACCATCAATGAATTAGTTTTCTAATAAGTATGTAAAAAAAATCCAAGAATGATCTCTGTAGCTGTTAACTAAGCACAGATGTCAATACTGAATGTGGTATTGTATCCCAATGTTTTGCTAGGTGACAGTTAACCCTGCAACCCTGCAACAGTAGAAATAGCCTTTTGCCCGACCGTTTTACTGTAAGGACATGTTTCACATGAAAAGTCTGCTTGTCCTACCCTTAAATACTAATGTCTTGTTCCACAAAAGCCTTGTTGTGCCCCTACCGAGTCACGGCTAATGAGTCTTCTTGCACAAGGGCTGTCGTCTTCTAACCTCAGATAGACCTGCTTAAGAACGAGGTCCATATCTCCAAGGACAGAGTACAGACGACCCTAAGTACAGGCACTGTCCCAAGAAGCAGCTAGCAGTAGCTCCTTCTCATAAATGTATGTTCTCTTAACGGATAGTCCTAAATCATAGAACATACTCTATCTGTCAACCTGACACCATGCACTTGTGCGCACCAAAGGTTAAATGGAGCACATTGGATTAATAGAATGTGTGAGATTCATGAAGCCACGCGAGGCCACTTCACATGAGCAGTTTCATAAATCTGGAGTAAATCAATGCAGCGCAGCTCTGAGCGCTGCTTCACTCTGACCTCGGACGGCATTCCAAGGGTGCTCCCACACAGCTCTCATGCATTCTGATGCAGCCCTGTATTTCTGAGCCCTGCTTCACTCTGATCTCGGACGGCGTTCCATGGGCGCTCCCGCATAGCTCCCATGCATTCTGACGCAGCTCCGTATTTCTGAGCCCTGCTTCACTCTGACCTCAGACGGCGTTCCATTGGCGCTCCCACGCAGCTCCCATGCATTCTGACGCAGCTCCGTATTTCTGAGCCCTGCTTCACTCTGACCTCGGACGGTGTTCCATGGGTGCTCCCACGCAGCTCCCATGCATTCTGATGCAGCTTCGTATTTCTGAGCCCTGTTTCACTCTGACCTCGGACGGCGTTCCAAGGGTGCTACCACGCAGCTCCCATGCATTCTGAGGCAGCTCCGTATTTCTGAGCCCTGCTTCACTTTGACCTCGGACAGCGTTCCATGGGCGCTCCCACGCAGCTCCCATGCATTCTGACGCAGCTCCGTATTTCTGAGCCCTGCTTCACTTTGACCTCGGACGGCGTTCCAAGGGTGCTACCACGCAGCTCCCATGCATTCTGACGCAGCTCCGTATTTCTGAGCCCTGCTTCACTTTGACCTCGGACGGCGTTCCATGGGCGCTCCCGCATAGCTCCCATGCATTCTGACGCAGCTCCGTATTTCTGAGCCCTGCTTCACTCTGACCTCAGACGGCGTTCCATTGGCGCTCCCACGCAGCTCCCATGCATTCTGACGCAGCTCCGTATTTCTGAGCCCTGCTTCACTTTGACCTCGGACGGCGTTCCATTGGCGCTCCTATGCAGCTCCCATTCATTGTGACGCAGCTCCGTATTTCTGAGCCCTGCTTCACTTTGACCTCGGACGGCGTTCCATTGGCGCTCCCACGTAGCTCCCATGCATTCTGACGCAGCTCCGTATTTCTGAGCCCTGCTTCACTTTGACCTCGGACGGCGTTCCATTGGCGCTCCTATGCAGCTCCCATTCATTGTGACGCAGCTCCGTATTTCTGAGCCCTGCTTCACTTTGACCTCGGACGGCGTTCCATTGGCGCTCCCACGTAGCTCCCATGCATTCTGACGCAGCTCCGTATTTCTGAGCCCTGCTTCACTTTGACCTCGGACGGCGTTCCATGGGCGCTCCCAAGCAGCTCCCATGCATTCTGACGCAGCTCTGTATTTCTGAGCCCTGCTTCACTCTGACCTCGGACGGCATTCCATTGGCGCTCCTATGCAGCTCCCATGCATTCTGACGCAGCTCTGTATTTCTGAGCCCTGCTTCACTCTGACCTCGGACGGCATTCCATTGGCGCTCCCACGTAGCTCCCATGCATTCTGACGCAGCTCTGTATTTCTGAGCCCTGCTTCACTCTGACCTTGGACGGCGTTCCATGGGCGCTCCCACGCAGCTCCCATGCATTCTGACGCAGCTCTGTATTTCTGAGCCCTGCTTCACTCTGACCTTGGACGGCGTTCCATGGGCGCTCCCACGCAGCTCCCATGCATTCTGACGCAGCTCCATAGTTTGAAGTGGACACTCATTATCTAATATTGTGTCTATTTGTTCGTTTATTTTGGCATTTTTCGTAATTGTTTACAGCGCTGTGTCACCAGTCACGACTCACTCACCCAATGTATATTTAGTCCATATGTTGTGTTTGTCTTGGACAGCTGCTTAAAGAATTGTGAATTTACTAACTACAAGGTTAATATTAAAAGATTTACTGTTATCACTATTGTGGTCAGTGTGTGTTTTCCTCATATATCCGGCACCGGATATATTGTTTTATTTGTGTATTTATTACGTCGTTCATATTAAGTGTGATCCCCAACTGAACCATTGCTATTGTCTAGCATTTCTTTTGTGGCATTCCTTTGTCACACATCATCACTATAGAGGCTGTGATAATAATAATCCATATTTGTAATGCACGTCACCCCTTAAGTGTTCAAGGCACTTGGGGCCAATGTGGAGATTAAGTGAGCTATTGCCCAGAGTTAGATGGTGCAGGATGATCTGCTGCCAAACCATGAGCCCCACACTTTGGAGTCGGCCGTTCTGGCCGCTGTGCCACATCTCCCAGAGTGATGGCTCTGAGAAGCATGGATTGTGCCCTGGGCAATGTAAGCACAGCTCCCTTCTTCTCTCCTCCTAAGACAACTCTCAATGTCCATAATAAAATATATCTAATTATACTGGTGAATACTCTGCAGGGGACATGTTTAAATACAACTCTGCTTTGAATAGTGACACCTGTTTGCTTAGTACACTTTTTCTCCAGGTGATATTCTTTATGAGTGTGCTGAGCTTTGGATGAAGCACATTTGGTGTTGACTCTTCAGCTGGTAAACATCAGAAAATTAATTGAAAATCTATGCGTTTGAACAAGGCCAACCAGGACCTGACATCCTGTCTGAGTGAGCTCAGTGGGAGGGGCCCTAAACCTGAGGCAAGAAAATGGTGGTGGCGGCATTGTGCATACAGAGATGCATACTCCTTGAAGGACCCCTTTCCTTCACCCGATTAGAGGAGTTTTTCAGATTTCAACTTCCAAGTTGGAAGACCCTCTCACACCCAGTCAGCCTTCAATTAATTAAATATTGTATTCCCATGGAACTGAGCCTGAAATGTAATACATTCGGGTAAGATGTACTGAACCATTTTTCCATAAGGTACCCTAGAATTCACAAAGCAATGGCAGAACAGTTATTTCTAATGTTGAAACACAGTTTTGGTAGTCAGAAAAGTTTTCCCTGATTATGAAATGAGTTTTGTGAACCATACCACTACCTGCTACCCTCTGGTTTTTCCAAACAGACATGTTTAAAAAGAAAATGCAGTCATAGAAAGGCAGGTCATCATGCCTGTGCTTCTAACCAGTCATAGGGTGTTCATAATTTTTATAAACAGTAACCTGTATTTACAAAATCCTGTAAATCCAGGGAAGTACACAACCACACCTCCTGAGTTGAGGCACAACAAATAGAAATATATTAATTTCTCCTCTTTTTCCATATTTACATGTGTGATGATTTCTGCAGCACACATAGAAGGAGTAACATGCCTCAATATGATTGTTTTTGTGCAGCAAGGCATTCCTTCTGGCACAATAGTCCTACATGCAATGGAGGCGCCCGAGCACCATGGTGGAAGGGTGCCCATGTTGGAGCCAGACTGTCGAAATGGCACGAGTGCACCTTATTGCATCTATACAGCGCATTCTTGCCCTTTAAATTTCATTTAGGGCAGCACAGAAAGGTGCCATGCTCCTGTGCCCCATGTCAAAATCCCATGAATGAGGGCTGTAGATACTGGTCATTGGTGTATAATGTGCCACCACTTTTTGCATCCACTATCCTGGTATGTTGCTTTCTTTCATGCTGTCTTTTTGCACCCTCTATCCTGGTATGTTGCTTTCTTTCATGCTGTCTTTTTGCACCCTCTATCCTGGCATGTTGCTTTCTTTCATGCTGTCTTTGGCACGCACTATCCTGGTATGTTGCTTTCTTTCATGCTGTCTTTTTGCATCCTCTATCCTGGTATGTTGCTTTCTTTCATGCTGTCTTTTTGCACCCTCTATCCTGGCATGTTGCTTTCTTTCATGCTGTCTTTTTGCATTCACTATCCTGGTATGTTGCTTTCTTTCATGCTGTCTTTTTGCATCCTCTGTCCTGATATGTTGCTTTCTTTCATGCTGTCTTTTGGCATGCACTATCCTGGTATGTTGCTTTCTTTCATGCTGTCTTTTCGCATCCTCTATCCTGGTATGTTGCTTTCTTTCATGCTGTGTTTTCGCATCCTCTATCCTGGTATGTTGCTTTCTTTCATGCTGTCTTTTCGCATCCACTTTCCTGGTATGTTGCTTTCTTTTATGCTGTCTTTTCGCATCCTCTATCCTGGTATGTTGCTTTCTTTCATGCTGTCTTTTCGCATCCACTTTCCTGGTATGTTGCTTTCTTTTATGCTGTCTTTTCGCATCCTCTATCCTGGTATGTTGCTTTCTTTCATGCTGTGTTTTCGCATCCTCTATCCTGGTATGTTGCTTTCTTTCATGCTGTGTTTTCGCATCCACTATCCTGGTATGTTGCTTTCTTTCATGCTGTCTTTTCGCATCCACTATCCTGGTATGTTGCTTTCTTTCATGCTGTCTTTTTGCATCCACTATCCTGGTATGTTGCTTTCTTTCATGCTGTCTTTTCGCATCCTCTATCCTGGTATGTTGCTTTCTTTCATGCTGTCTTTTCGCATCCTCTGTCCTGGTATATTGCTTTCTTTCATGCTGTCTTTTTGCATCCACTATCATGGTACGTTGCTTTCTTTCATGCTGTCTTTTCGCATCCTCTATCCTGGTATGTTGCTTTCTTTCATGCTGTCTTTGGCACGCACTATCCTGGTATGTTGCTTTCTTTCATGCTGTCTTTTCGCATCCTCTATCCTGGTATGTTGCTTTCTTTCATGCTGTCTTTTTGCATCCACTATCCTGGTATGTTGCTTTCTTTCTGTTATGATTGTGACACCTCGTCACCCACAATCGTGCAGTCAAAGGTCTCTCTAGGTGTATCTGGTACCTGAATACCAATCCCTCGACCTAATGAGCATATACTGGTCTCTTTGAAATGTAATCTCAACACTCACATCGCCATATACATTTTTATTTAGAGTTTGCCATCATTGACATAATAATTCCCTCAATCTCCATTTAAACACTTTACTTACCTGAAAACAACGCACTTAGACTTTGCATACATTAAAGTACACTTCCACAATGTATAAACAATTAAAAAAATGTAGGTGTCTTTTGCCTTTTCTACCTAGAGCATTGATAGTTCCTCTTCAGGAAAGGACACTACATTTTCCTGGGATCCATATCTGTTGCCCATCCCAGAAATGTTCACAACCTGGAGCCTACCTTGAAGTATACTTTCCTCTATCCCCCAGTTAACATATGTTCTGAGAAGAGTGACCTTTGGATTGTGGGGAACCAAGAAAGGTTCTTCCCATTAACTAAAGATGATGCCAAAGTGACACCAGCCTCAACGGACTTCACTTTCTTATCATTCAGATCACCAGGAAAAACCTCTCCAAGGAGATCCATAACGACGGACCGGCTGCATGTACACCCAGTGAAACCCAATGATAGGGCACAGGACACCACCCCTTCCTTCCCATCCTCTGAGTAATATGACATTCTTCAAACAGGATCACAGGTCACTATATTGCAAGCTTCATATATTTCAGGTCATATTTATCATTGAGTTGCGTTTCCCTTGCATCACGTAAGGAGAAAAAAAGGGTGATGCAACGACTAAGACAGATTGATCAAGCCATGCACGGCCGCCGTGTGCCCCAGGGAGGCGTTCCTTGGGTGTTCCCATATATCAAGGCATGCATGTTGGTGCTTTCTCAGTTTTGCCATTCCTGTTTGGCCTGAGTATGCTTCAAAATGATGCCCCTCCCCAGGTAAGGAGTATCAAGGAGAAATCACTTTATTGCTCCCCTTTTTTTCTTCTTTCTATGTGTAGACATAGAAAGAGGAAAATACCCCATAAGGATTGTTTTTGTGCAGGAAAATGTCCCTTCTGGCACAAAAACAATCCTGCCTGCACAAGAGGCACCCTTACACAACACACGAAAGCTTGATAAATGTGACACTGCGGGAAACCACTACATCAACATACAATCACATTTATTTACATAAACATTTTCAAAAATGCACTTAGTCAAGTCAAGTCAAGTCAAAGATTTATATAGCGCGCTACATACCCAGAGGGTCTCAAGGCGCTTGAAGAAGGGTGGGGAGTTACTTGTCGAATATCCACGTTTTGAGTTGTTTTCTGAATGCTAGGTGGTTCTGAGTAAGGCGAAGGTCAGTGGGAAGTGAGTTCCAAGTTTTAGCTGCTAGGTAGGAGAAGGATCTACCTCCCATGGTGGTTTTGTTGATGCGGGGTACAATGGCAAGGGCTTGGTTGGAGGATCGTAGCTGGCGGGAGGGGGTGTAGAAGGATAGTCGTGTGTTGAGGCATTCGGGTCCGATTTCGTAGAGTGCTTTGTGTGCGTGGGTTAGGAGCCGGAAAGTGATCCTCTTATTGACGGGGAGCCAGTGGAGGTTTTTCAGGTGATCAGAGATGTGTTCTTTATGCGGGATGTCTAATATGAGCCTGGCTGAGGCGTTCTGGATGCGTTGTAGTTTTTTCTGGAGTTTTGCGGTGGTGCCGGCGTAGAGGGTGTTTCCGTAGTCCAGTCGGCTCGTGACCAGAGCGTGGGTGACTGTTTTTCTAGTTTCGGTAGGGATCCAGCGAAATGTTTTTTTGAGCATGCGAAGAATGTTGAAGCAAGATGAAGAAACGGCGTTGACTTGTCTGTTCATCGAGAGTGAGGAATCCAGGATGACGCCCAGGTTCCGTGCGTGGTCTGTCGGGATGGGTGCTTTTCCAAGGGCCTCTGGCCACCAAGAGTCGTCCCAGGCGGAGGGGGAGGAACCTAAGATGAGGACTTCTTTTTTGTCTGAGTTCAGTTTCAGACGCTGTGCTTCATCCATTCGGCTACTTCTTTCATTCCTTCGTGTAGGTTGGTTTTGGCCGTGTTAGGGTCTCTGGTGAGTGATAGGATCAGTTGAGTGTCGTCGGCGTAGGAGATGATGTTGAGGTTATGTTGGCGTGCGATGGCCGCGAGGGGGCTCATGTAGACGTTGAAGAGGGTGGGACTGAGTGAGGACCCTTGAGGTACGCCGCAGATGACTTCAGTGGCCTCTGACTTGAATGGTGGAAGGCGGAGTCTCTGCGTTCTTCCGGAGAGGAACGAGGTGATCCATTCCAGTGCTTTTCCTTGGATTCCGATGTTTTTGAGGCGCTGTAGAAGGGTGCTATGGCAGACTGTGTCGAAGGCTGCGGAGAGGTCGAGGAGGATGAGGGCGACTGTGTCTCCATTGTCCAGTAGAGTTCGAATGTCGTCTGTTGCTGCGATGAGGGCGGTTTCGGTGCTGTGCTTGGCTCGGAAGCCGGACTGTGAGGAGTCGAGGGATTTGTTGGTTTCGAGGAATGCGGCGAGCTGGTTGTTGACATCTTTCTCGATGACTTTGGCTGGGAATGGAAGGAGTGAGATAGGGCGATAGTTTTTGAGTTCGGTGGGGTCAGCTGTGGGTTTCTTCAGGAGGGCGCTGAGTTCGGCATGTTTCCAGCTTTCCGGGAAGGTTGCGGAGTTGAGGGAGCAGTTGATGACGTCTCGGAGGTGCGGTGCAATAATGGAGTCTGCTTTGTTAAAGATGTGGTGGGGGCAAGGGTCAATGGGGGATCCTGAGTGGATAGAGTTCATCAGACGGATGGTGTCCTCAGTGGAGATTGGCTTCCAGTCATTGAGGATGTTCAGGGGGGGTGGGGTTCGTGCAGGGGATTGGGAAGGTTGGTCTCCGGGTTGGTTGTCGAAGAAGGATTTTGTTGTGGAAGAACGAGGCTAGGGAGTCGCAGAGGGCTTGGGAGGGGGTGATGTCGTTGGAGTTGGCTGAGGGGTTGGTAAATTCCTTGACGATGTTGAATAATTCCTTGCTGTTGTGGGCGTTATTATCTAGACGGTCCTTGAAGGCTGCTTTCTTGGCATTTCAGATTAGTTGGTGGTGTATGCGGGTGGCGTTTTTGAAGGCGTCCTTGGTGCTGGTGGTTGGGTCTTTTTTCCAGGCCTTTTCGAGGGAGCGACAGAGTTTCTTGGATTTCTTAAGGTCATCGTTGAACCAGGAGGCCTTCTTGCTGCCTAGTTTGATTTGTCGTTTTTTCAGTGGTGCTAGGATGTCGGCGCTATTGGATAACCATTGGGTGAGGTTGGTGGCTGCTTGGTCTGGGTTTGAGGAATGGGCGGGGGGCTTTTGAAGAAGCGATGAGGAGATCTGGTCGATGGTGATTTTGTTCCAGTTTCTTTGCAGAGTGGGTTGGGGGTGGTTGTTGGATGTGGGTTTGTTGTAGGTGAAGTGAACGCAGCTGTGGTCAGTCCAAAGGAGAGCTGTGGTGTGGCTGAAGGAAACATGTTTGCTGGAGGTGAAGATAGGGTCGAGTGTGTGACCTGCGATGTGGGTGGAGGTAGTGACAAGTTGTTTAAGTCCGAGGTTTGCGAGGTTGTCCAAAAGGGTGGAGGTGTTGCGGTCGTTGTTCTTTTCAAGGTGAAAGTTGAGGTCTTCCAAAAGGATGTAGTCCTCGGAGGGGAGTGCGTGTGGAGTGATGAAGTCCGTGATGTCTTCACTAAATTGTGCGCGGGGTCCTGGTGGCCTGTAAAGGAGGGTGCCTCTGAGTGTGGTCTTGGGGTTGATGTGGATCTGGAAGTGAAGGTGTTCAGAGTTGGCGAGATTGATGTCTGAGCTGGTTGAGATGCGGATGGATTTCTTGTGGACGATAGCGATGCCTCCTCCTGTGTGGCCGGTGCGGTGCTTGCGAATGATCTTATAGCCTTTCGGGATGGCAATGGTGATGTCTGGGGCAGAAGTGGCGTTCATCCATGTTTCTGTTAGGAAGGCGCGTCCGGAGAGATGGTGTCGAGTAGATTCCAGAGGTCAATGGCGTGCCTGTGGACCGATCGGGTGTTGAGCAGGATGCATTGTAGGTGGTTGGGGTCGGATATCTGTTGTGTGTTCGTAGATGAGGAGTAGTTCTTGGTGGCGTCGAACTTGCAGGAGTTGCATGAAAAGGGTCCATGGGTGTGTCCAGGGGCGGCTTGGACGCAGTTGGGGAGACGGCCGGGGTTAAGGGCTAGGAGGGTGGTGGCATCGTAAGTAATGCGGGAGGGGTGGACTTCACGAGGACCAGGGGGTCTGGCGCTGGGCGCGGTCCAGGCGCGGACGGGCGTAGACGGGCTTACCTTTGGCGCACCTTCGGCACGAATGGGGCGCGATCGCTGCGCGTGGACGCTGCACGTTGGGACGTTGCTCATAAATGGATGGTGGAGGGGGCGGAGCGTGGGAGGGGCAGCAGCTGGGAGGCAGTGGCGGGAGGAGGGGCGGACCAGGGGAAAACAAACAACAAAATGGAGGGTCAAAGGCTAATGGAGCCAGGGGCAGCAAATTCACTACAGCGCCGAGTGTGCAGGACAATTGCAAGAAAACACACAAGCCTCAGTGTACCAAAATTAATTCAGCCAGCCTCAGCAAGGTCGCGCTAGCAATTAATAATTAAATAGAATAGTGCGGCGCTGCGCGAGCAAAGCGCTTCTAGGCTGCGAGGGTCAGTCAAATACACAAATACAGCTGAAAATGCTTGTTGAGATAACGATACCGCCAGGAGACAGAGCGAGGCAGCTGCAGTTCAGCTGGAGCGTGGGGGAGCAACCGATCTGGAAGAAGGTCCAGTACACTTAACTCCTAAGACAGACATAAGTCAATCAATGAACCCACTTCAAAGGGACACACAGCTACTCCAGAGAGCCCTGCACTGTGCACTTAATGTCCACTGTACCATATCCTGTCACACAAACATGCTCAGAAATCAATCCTAAACCACTACATTTCAATAGATTTACTGAACTGACCTTCAGCTCTGTTCTTACAGATATGCAATGGGAGGCAATTCCAAGCATCTGCTACTAATAGGAGAAAGACAAGCCTCCCCACTTTTTCGGTTTGATGTTGAGGACACAAAACAGCTGTGCATCAGTCAATTGTATAGATACAATAGGGTCATCAAAGTTTAATATATATTTGAGGGGTATAGAGGACCAACGCCATAAAAAGCTCAGTGTGCCAGAACAAGGGTTTTAAAAAGGAAAGGGAAAGGTTTTGGGACTTGCAAGTTATAAATGACTTGCTCATATCAGGCCATCTGGTACTTGGCCGCAAACCATTCATAATGCTTGGGTGTTGGAGAATCCCCAGTGCCAAACGATGCAGGCTTAGCAATTGACAGTGCTGTTTGAAGCAACTGTTGCTCACAATAAGACGAAATATAGGAGTTTGCAAAGTCATAGAAAAGAATCTTGGGCTTGTCAGCAGTAGAAAGATTGACAGAACCTTGACCAAGAATGATGTCAGCTGCCTCACAGAAACGGCAGATGGTGGAGAAGTCACAGTGGACATGGACCAGACCACAGCGGGTATCATCACAATACCAGCAGTCAGAGTGGGGTGGCACTCATGCCATTCTAGCTCTGCTTGTTCCCAGTGCCAGCTGTGGAGCAATTTATAACAGCAGAACTTCAGTCGGGCTTCCTGGCTAAATTGTCCAAGGTTTCCTCTGACTCTGCCCAGTCCTCTGGTTTGGACTCCACCTGGCGATGCGACTGCCAATTGGTACTCAGGCTGGTCATCAGGGGCTATAAGTGTTGATTCGAGAGGCCATAAAATCTGGACATCACCCTCAGAAACTGAGGGGCCAGATAATGGGTAAGGCAGTGATGAAACTATAGGTACAACCAGTATTAACCGAGTGGGAGGCTGAGCACCTTCCTTAGTGCATCAAAGGACTCAAGGGTACCCTGGACGCATACCTGATGGAAGGTAGGGATTCCCTTTGCTTGCCATAGTCGCGAGTTCAGTACCTTGCCACCGATGCAGAGGCTGGTATTACCTCATGGGGCGCTTGTTCATGGGGGTGTGTGCCCACCAAGAGCAGACTCAGGGCACCCCACCAAAATTTGACCACGAACTGAAGTATTCGGTTTCCACAACCAGGGATAGAGGCCTCATAACAGTAAAGGAGATGCAGCCCCCATGGACAATCGAGGAGGCTAAATCAAGACCCATAACAGAGGGTCCGGGGACTGTGGGAGCATATATGTGAGCTGCACCAGGGTGTAATGCTCAAATGAGGGAAAACCTAGGCCATCATGTGAACGGTGAGCTACGAGCCACCTACTGCCCAACCGGGGCCGGGACAATCACCAAACAAAGACCTGATAACCCTTTTCACTGATTGCAGGAATGAGAGGGACATGCCCAAGACTTAGGCAGAGTGCTGCAGGGTCCCCCATCTTAACCATGGCCTTTGCCCCACAGTGAGACTTAGGTGGGACAAATGTTCATAGTTCAATCATATGTGATACAGCAGTGGGTTAAGGTTGTCTGCCACGATGCAATCTAGGCCCTGGTTGATGTGAACCCCCAGGTATTTGAGGTGGAGGGACTTCCACTGAAAGGAGTAGTTGGTTACACATCTGCATGAGTAGTCACCCAAAAAATTGGCAGGGCCTTTTTCTTCTCCCAATGAATCCTGAAGACAGAGATCCACCCAAAGTCAGAGATGGTCGACATGAGTGCTGGAAACCATCAGGTGGGAATGCCCTTCAACAGTTGGGACTGGTGAAAGGCATTCCCATCTAGGAAGAGCAGGGGTGACAGTGGGCAGCCTTGTTGTGTCTACCAGTGAACCAGGAAGGAGTCACAGAGGAACGCCCTGCAGTTGACCTGGGCAGAGGAGAGTCATAGGGCTACTAGAACTTAGCTATCCTCAGCAAGATCGAATCGCGAAAGAGTCGTAAAGAGGTAACCCAACTCAATTCTATTACATGCCTTATCAGCATCCAGGAAGAGGGCAAGTATCACTTCAGGAATGTATCTAGTAGAACACTCTGCATGGGAAAATGTTTGGATTGTTGATCAAGGAGGGCCTGTTAGCGAACCCCAACTGAGAGTGATGGATCAATTGATGAAGGGGTTGCCGATTGAACAAAGGTAGATCAGAAGTGGTACCTTGGAAGGGAAATGCGGGGGAGGGTCACTGGAAGCAAGCAATACCTCAACCAGGTTAAGCATAAGTCCAATGACGCAACACAGCCAGGCAAAGTTTCCCAGGAGTGACTGGAGGTGTGTGGGTCTCTCTGACCCATTGTACCCAGGCTTTAGAAGGGTGACTGAGGGCAAGATGGGTCCTTGTATTCCAAGACCCGGCTCTCATGGGTAAAGAGTTTACAGTCTAATGCTCACAGTACTCATTGTCCAAGGAGGGAGGTGGGTGTGCAGGAGACGGGCAACTGCCACCCCAGTTGGACTGGCTAGCTGTGTTTAGAGGCAGAATTGAAGGTTAGGGCTGCCCCAAGCTCAGGTTAAAAAGTCAGGGCACCCCCACCTCTGAGAGAAGGTCCAACAAAGGAAGTAGGCATCAGGTGCCTGACTTCTACCCCAAGGGAAAGCCAAAGGGCAGCTAGGGTATCCCAGAGTCCGTTGAACGTCATAAGAGAGCAGCGGTTGATAGGGGTGCTGGGCATTTTGGCATGTACAGGTGAAGCCACATCAGGAGAGGGAGCCTTTAATGCAGTGAGTGTGGCTTCCTTCAGGCTCAAGGTGTTGGCTGGATTTCAGATGTGGAGTGAGGAAATGCCCGGGGCAGAGAGGAATCCCTGCACCCCCCATCTTGTCTAAGTTGGGCAATCATGTTTGCAGGCAGAGGACCCCTGAATGCAGATGTGGCAACATAAAGGGTCCTTGATCGGCGGGAGCTGTAATGGGGCCATGGTGATGCGACGAGAGGCTCTGCATTATATTCCCTCTGGGCTTTAGATGACAGTTTCAGGGCCTCATCAGACAGCGTCACAGTCTCCCATGCCTCATACTCTGCAGTGAGATCAGTAGCGAGCCTTCTCCTTACTCCCTAGAAATAGACACTGGACAGAGACACAGTAACTCATTGATGGGACTTTGGCTTCGGGCAGCGCAGTAAGGCACCCTGCTCTGCTCTCCAATGCCAAAGTAAAAAAGGCAGGAATGCACCTTATTTATACAATATGGTGCATTCCTGTCCTTTCTCTGTGTTTGTGTAATTTTGGCAGACTAGTGTCAACTTTGGCACCCTTGCACTATGGTGCAAAGGTGCCTTCATTTAACGTTTGTAGGATTGGTCTTGTGTAGGAAGAGACATCTATATGTGCATTCAGGATGACTTTGTGTGGCTTCATAAATTGGATACAAAGCCCTGCACCACATATGTGCCAGGGCTCATACAAAAAAGCTGCCTCATGTGCAATGATGCACATGTAATCTGTTACTTGATAACCAGTCCACCTGTCTGTCATGAGGGGATGGGCTGAGCAACACTTTGCTTCCTAATGTTACAGACCAAATATAGCACTCCATGATGCAGTGCTGGTACATCCACGCTTGCAAAATACCTCTGGCTGTGAACTTCCAATTCAGGGCAGAGAGTCTCCACAAATTGTGGTACAGCACCTTCTTGGTAAACATTGCCTTAATAGCAGGCTGTTTTCCTGATGGTACTACTGCTAAAAGTCACCTTCAGGCATCAACAGCAGCAGGTAGGTTACCTGGGCACTATGGAGTGGATGTTTTTGTGTCCCACTATGTCCTGTCCCATCCAGAAGTTGCTATGAGTGAGGATTGTATAGCTAATGAGGAGCTTAGATGGCTGTTCTGTGTAATGCTGCTGCAATCCTTTTCTTCCTCCTCCTGATGCCTGCCTTCTTCTATCCCTTCAGCTTCTTTTTTTCACTTACCACCACCAGCAATGCTTTTAAGGATCTCTTCCCACATAATTCTGCTTTGCTTTTTCAAATGAGACAGTTGGCATCTGGTACCAGTAGGCCCACCTGGAATACCACAAAAAAACATTCTTGAGCATATTGCAATGTTATACTCATATGGTTTGATCATAAAGAATTCCCAAACCATGGAGGAAAGCTTTCTTTCTGTGCCAAAGCCTGAAGAACTGTAGGGAAAGGTGGGTGGTAGTGTTGTCATTGTTTGGTGTGCTACTTTTTTGGTAGGGGTGGTGATGGTAGTGGATGTCCATTTCTGGGTTTTGCAATTATGGAAACCAGTGGCGTTGCTTGAACCACATGAATCTGAGCAGGTTGAATATAGGTGATCTGTCCATCCTTTGTGCCACCCTTAACACTGAAGATCACTGGCTCCTCTTCATCATCACCAACTACTTTACTTTCAAGGCTTGAGGAAGCATCCTTTCTCCTTGTCTGTCAGACCCATCCGGGTCCAGTTCAAGTCCAGATAATCAGAAGGGGCACTTGAATAAGTTGGGGAGTACTATTTCTTCTCCTTGCTGTATGTGAAGCTAATGGTGGAATATCAGTCTTCTGAACAGTATCCTGGTCAGCAAGAATCTCAACCTTCTTTTCAGCTCCTATGTCCAGAAGATATATTGCTGACTGCAGCTCTGATGTTCACTTTCAATCAATCAATCAATCAGTGACACTTGTAGAGCGCGCTACCTACCCGTAGGGTCTCAAGGCGCTGGGGGGGGGGGGGTGCCGCTACTGCTCGAACAGCCAGGTCTTCAGCTTCTTCCTGAAGGAGAGGTGGTCTTGGGTCAGGCGCAGGTCGGACGGGAGGGAGTTCCAGGTCTTGGCGGCCAGGTAGGAGAAGGACCTTCCTCCTGTAGTTGCTCTTCGGATGCGGGGGACGGCGGCGAGGGCGTGGTTGGCTGATCGGAGGTGGCGTTTGGGAGCGTAGAAGTTGACTCGGCTGTTGAGGTAGCTCGGGCCTTGGTCGTGTAGGGCTTTGTGTGCGTGGGTGAGGAGGCGGAAGGTGATTCTCTTGTTGATGGGGAGCCAGTGAAGGTCTCTCAGATGTCCGGAGATGTGGCTGGATCGTGGGATGTCGAGGATGAGTCTGGCTGAGGCGTTTTGGATCCGCTGGAGTCTCTTCTGGAGCTTGGCGGTGGTCCCGGCATAGAGGGCGTTGCCGTAGTCCAGTCGGCTGGTGACGAGGGCCTGGGTGACGGTCTTCCTGGTCTCTGTGGGGATCCACCAGAAGATCTTCCGTAGCATGCGTAGGATGTTGAAGCACGCCGAGGAGACGCTGTTGACTTGCCTGGTCATGGAGAGGGAGGAGTCCAGGATGAAGCCCAGGTTACGTGCATGGTCTGTCGGTTTGGGTGCGGTGCCCAGGGCGGGAGGCCACCAGGAGTCGTCCCAGGCGGAGGGAGAGGAGCCCAGGATGAGGACCTCCGTCTTGTCCGAGTTCAGTTTCAGGCGGCTGGTCGTCATCCACTCGGCTACCTCTTTCATCCCTTCGTGTAGGTTGGCTCTGGCGGCGGCGGGGTTGTTGGTCAGGGAGAGGATCAGCTGGGTGTCGTCGGCGTAGGAGATGATGCTGAGGTGGTGTTTGCGTACGATGGCCGCGAGGGGGCTCATGTAGACGTTGAAGAGGGTGGGGCTCAGGGATGATCCTTGGGGGACGCCGCAGATGACTTCGGAGGCCTCTGACTTGTATGGTGGTAGGCGGACTCGCTGTGTTCTTCCGTCGAGGAAGGAGATGATCCATTCCAGCGCCTTGTCCTGGATTCCGATGTTGCTGAGGCGCCGTATTAGGGTGCGGTGGCAGACCGTGTCGAATGCCGCGGAGAGGTCTAGGAGGATGAGGGCCCTGTTTCTCCATTGTCCATCAGGGCTCGGATGTCATCGGTGGCGGCGATGAGGGCGGTCTCGGTGCTGTGTTTGGCTCGGAAGCCGGACTGTGAGGGGTCGAGGGATCCGTTCGTCTCGAGGAAGGCGGCCATCTGCTTGTTGACGGTCTTCTCGATGACTTTGGCTGGAAACGGGAGAAGCGAGATGGGGCGGTAATTCTTGAGGTCGGTGGGGTCCGCTGTTGGTTTCTTGAGTAGAGCGCTGAGTTCGGCGTGTTTCCAGCTCTCGGGGAAGATGGCGGTGTCGAAGGATGTGTTGATGATGTCTCGCAGGTGGGGTGCGATGACAGCGTCGGCCTTGTTGAAGATGTGGTGGGGGCAGGGGTCGGTTGGTGATCCGGAGTGGATTGAGTTCATCGTGCGGATGGTGTCTTCTGTGCTGATCGGGGTCCAGGCGTGGAGGGTGGTGGTGGGGGGGGCTGGCTGGTCGGTCGTGGTGTGCGTTGGTTGGTTGTTGAAACTGCTGTGTATGTCCGCGATCTTGTTGTGGAAGTATGAAGCCAGGGAGTTGCAGAGGTCTTGCGATGGGGTGATGTCGTTGTTTCCCGCGTTGGGGTTGGAAAGCTCTTTCACGATGTTGAAGAGTTCCTTGCTGTTGTGTGCGTTGTTGTCCAACCGGTCCTTGAATGCTGTTCTCTTGGCGGCGCGGATCAGCTGGTGGTGTTTCCGGGTGGCAAGTTTGTAGGAGGTCCTGTTGTCCGGTGTCGGATCCCTTTTCCAGACTTTCTCGAGGGCTCGGCAGTTCTTCTTGGAGCTCTTGAGTTCGTCGGTGAACCATGGGGCCTTCTTGCTGCCGGGTCTGCTAGGCGGGGTCCTCAGCGGGGCGAGTTCGTCCACGCAGTTGCTGATCCACTTCGTGATGTTATCGGCGGCCTGGCTGGGGTTCGCTGAGCTGGCAGGAGGGTGTTGGCTCAGGGAGGTGGCGAGCTGGTCTGCTGTGATCTTGTTCCAGCTTCTGCGGGCGGTGTGTTGCTGGTGTTGGTGGGTCGTTGTTCTCTTGAAGGTGAAGTGGACGCAGCTGTGGTCCGTCCATTGAAGCTCTGTGGCGTGGCTGAAGTCGATGTCTGTGCTGGATGAGAAGACGGCGTCGAGTGTGTGTCCGGCGAGGTGGGTGGGGGTGGACACCAGTTGCTTGAGTCCCAGGTTGGCGAGGTTGTCGAGCAGGGTGCTGGTGTTGTGGTCGTTGTTGTTCTCCAGATGGAAGTTGAGGTCTCCCAGGAGGATGTAGTCAGCGGAGGTGAGGGCATGCGGGCTGACGAAGTCGGCGATGTCGTCGCTGAATTGCGTGCGTGGTCCAGGGGGTCGGTAGATCAGGGTGCCTCTGAGGGTGGTGTTCGGGTTGGTGTGGATCTGGAAATGCAGGTGTTCGGCGCTGGTCAGGGTGTTGTCGGTGCTGGTCGTGAGGCGGATGGTGTTCCTGTGGATGATGGCGATGCCTCCTCCCATCTGGTTGGCGTTTCGGTCCCTCCGGACGATCTTGTAGCCCTCTGGGATAGCGATGGCGATGTCGGGAGCTGAAGAGGCGTTCATCCAGGTCTCCGTGAGGAAGGCAACGTCTGGGGCTGTGGTGTCGAGGAGGTTCCAGAGTTCGATGGCGTGTCTGTGGACGGAGCGGGTGTTGAGGAGGATGCACTTGAGGTGGGTGCTGCTGGAGTTCGACTTGGCGGGTGCTGGTGCGGGGCTGGTCCGGCTGCAGGAGAACTTGCAGGCGTGGCAGCTGAATGGTCCGTGGGTGCGTCTTGGAGTGGCTTGGTGGCATTCTGGGTGTCGGCCGGTGTTGAGAGCGGTGAGGGTGGCGGCTGAGTACGTCAGGCGGGTCGGTCGGGCTCTTCGGGGGCCAGGGGTCCTGGCACTGGGCCGGTCCAGGCGCGGACGGGCGTAGACGGGCTTACCTTTGGCGCGCCTTCGGCGCACAATCGGCGCGCCCGCTGCGCGTGACCGCTGCGCGTTCGCACGGTCGCCATTTAAGGCGAAGTGCGCGGGTGGGCGGGGCAGCTGGGAGGCGGGAGCGGGGAGGGTTACAGAAGAAAAAGGGGCGGGGACAAGCGGCTGTGGCGGGAAGGGAGGGCGGGGGGCGGAGCGGTAGGCGGACAACCAGGAAGGAGGGTACACACGTTACAATACTGAACAGGCACAAAATAGCGACAAAAACGGGAAAAAAGCAGAGAAAACAACAGATCAGTGAGACAAGCACAAATACCTGACAAAACAACCAAAACAAGGGAAAAAAGCGCTCGCAGCGGCGGCAGCCGGCGAACGAGGCAAAAACGAGGCAGCAGCGAGGCAAGGGGCACACGCAGCAGCTGGTGGCCGTGCGGCGCGGGGGTGTCCCACAAGTGGGTCACACTTTCCTGCGTTGATGCGGTTTGTGCCTGAGACAATTCCAATTCAGATTCACTGCTCCTAATGACTGCAGTCACTGCAGTGCTGAGAGACATGTCTTAGGTTGTGGTGGTGCCATTGATGCAACAATCTCAGCCTCTTTCTGACTGGAAAAGAATGAGGGCTTGATGCGAGTGGTGCACTGGCAACATCCTTCTTCTCTTCTCTTCTCCAGTGGCCAGATTCTTGACAGGATTTAGAAAAGGGGGTGGTGATGAACAGAGTGTCTGAGTTAAACAGACCACTCTTACCCAGTCCAAAGATCAGGGCTTGATCCATCACCGTTATTTATCTCACTGCCCCATCCCAGCTCAGAACCTGGCTATATGCAAATCAGTCTGTCCCTGGCCCAGTGCATCATGGGAACAGGGCAGACTAAACTACCGAGCCAATTCTTCACCAGAAAGGAGACAAGCTACCGGGGACCGGTTTCTGGCATTTCAGCCTTCTTCGGCCCGGCTTGCTTGAATCCTGATGGAGCAGTGAGAAAGGGACTCATGTCTGAGTATACCCTGCCACACCTATAGTGGCCAAAAACGATTTAGAAAAGGGGGTGGTGATGAACAGAGTGTCTGAGTTAAACAGACCACTCTTACCCAGTCCAAAGATCAGGGCTTGATCCATCACCGTTATTTATCTCACTGCCCCATCCCAGCTCAGAACCTGGCTATATGCAAATCAGTCTGTCCCTGGCCCAGTGCATCATGGGAACAGGGCAGACTAAACTACCAAGCCAATTCTTCACCAGAAAGGAGACAAGCTACCGGGGACCGGTTTCTGGCATTTCAGCCTTCTTCGGCCCGGCTTGCTTGAATCCTGATGGAGCAGTGAGAAAGGGACTCATGTCTGAGTATATCCTGCCACACCTATAGTGGCCAAAAACGATTTAGTAGTAGTAGTAAAGCTTTATTTCGATATAGAAACATATCATAAAAGCAAAACATCACAGCATAAAAACGATAATCAAAACAAAGCAACTTACAATTCATTTTACCATTAAAAGCATCTCATCATTTACACGGGAAAACATAAAATTAATGAGAATGAAGGGGGACACTTTATTGTATCGTCAGTTGTTTAGCAGATCTTATACGCCAAGCCCAGCCTAGGAATTTTGCCAAACAAATGGCAAAAAAGGGTCTTGCATCTGAGAGCAATATTCTTATAGCTTCCAGATGTGAGCGAGTTCCCAGGCTCCTACAAAGAGGCTTCAACCACCTCCGTCTAGGGGCCATATAGGCTCGGCACTCAAATAAAAAGTGTGCGACAGATTCAATTTTTGCCTCGCAGAATGGGCAGTAGGGTACAGTTTGCAGGGGTGGTTTCCAGGTAGAGGTAAACTGACATAAAGGTAAGACCCCAACCCTAAATTTAAAATATAATGCCCTATCATGTGAACTGTGAATCAGATCCAAATATGGTTCTCTGGAGGGAATATCTTTAACCATCAAGAAATTGGCAACAGTTTTTGGATGGTTTGATTTACCTACTCTCTCGTTATCCACCCAAGACCAATAAGCTTTCTTCAGTTCTTGTTTAGGAGGTGCTGTTTTATTTTCCCACGCAGCTCCTAGACCGAGCATGTACAATGTCCTCTTAACCTCTCTGAGCCAGGCGATCTTATGCCAGCCAGGTAAGGACAGTACATCTTTTAGGGCGTCTGCATAGCTGTGGAGTTCGGGGACGTTCCAAATTCTAGACCATAGTAATAAGGGGCGTAGTTTAGCTTGCTCGCAGATTGGGCGAGTACCTGCGTCAAGCAGGAGGGAGATTGTGGGGGTGCTCTGGGGTAACCTCATCAGATCTTTATGAAATTTATTTTCTAGGTGGGCCAAAGTGTCCACTCTCTGGGTACCCCAAAGTTCTGCGCCATGCAGTGCTGCACTCACAACCCTACCCCTATAAATATCAAGAAGTGCCCCAATGGGTTTTATGGAGGAAGCACGCTGTTCTTTAAGTAAAGCACCAACAACCCTCTTATGGGTTAGAAACACTTTTTGGTGGTGGGCCTTCCAGCTCATACTATCGCAAAGACGTATGCCTAAATAGTCAAATTCTTTGACCCGTTCTAATGTGACAGAGTCTAGGGTGGGGGGTTTAACAGATTTCTTAGGGGGGTTGAGGACAAGAAATTTGGTCTTGCCAATGTTTATTGCTAATCCCTTAGTGTCACAGAAGGCCTTAAAGCTGGAGAGTAGTGACTGTATGCCTGCAGGTGATTTCGAAATCAGAAGGGTGTCGTCCGCAAACAGGAGCGTCCAGCCAGGGATGGTGCGTCAGCAGGATGTTGAAGAAGGTGCTCCACCACTCCATTGACGTAAAGCGAGAACAGAGTGGGGGCAAGCACACACCCCTGGCGGACGCCCCTGTCTACTGGGATACACAGTGTTTTTTCTCCCTGGGCACCCCATCTGATTTGGGCAAAGTTGTTGTCATTAAATTTTGTCAGCAAGGCCAGCAAGTAGGGAGGTAGACCTAAACCATCAAGGACCTTTCACAGTAATGCTCGTGGGACCAGGTCGAAGGCTGTTTTTAAGTCTATGAAGACTAAGTATAAACTGCCCCCTCCTAGCACCACTACCTTCCAATAGAGCATTAAAAGGCGGAATGTCTGCTCGATGGTGCCTGTCCCTGTTCTAAAACCCGCTTGGAAATCAGACAATATCTGATTTTCATCCACCCACTCCAGAATCCTGCCCAACACCACTTTCCCCGCTACCTTTTGCGTTGAGTCCAGCAAACTGATGGGGCAGTAATTGGCTGGGTCTTCCCTGCTACCTTTCTTGAAAATGGGGACTACTTCAGCGCCCCTCCAAGAGTCTGGGAAAGACCCCCCCAACATAACCTCATTAAGAAGTGCAGCAATTAATCGGCTCCAGAATGGGGGATTATTTTTTATCAGGTCGCCCGGGATCCCGTCAGGGCCTGCCGCTTTGTTGGAAACAATACACCTGATTGCTTTCTCTACTTCCAAGGTGGTGAATGGGACTTCATTTGGTGGGAGATCTATGGAGCTGGGCCATGGGAGCGGGTCTGATTGTAGAGGCCCTGTATGAGCCGAATACAATTTCGAAAAGTGGGCAAACCAGGCAGCGCCAGGGATATTACAAGTCAGTTGTTGATCAATGGGCTTGTCTCTTGATCTTAGCAAGTCCCAGAACCCCTTAGCATCTTTCCTTGTGCTCGCCTCCGTTAGGTCACGCCAAAAGTTGAAATCGTATGTCCGCTTGGCCTCAATCACAGATTTCCTATAAAGTTTCCTTGCAGACCTAATGGTAGCTTGGTCTTTTCCATTTAACTGCAGCAACGAGATCACCCTTAGCAATTCGACATTTAGCTGTGAACCACTTTTCGCTTGTTCTCGGGGCTCCCTTTGAAGCGGTTCTTGAGCTGGGTTTGGGGATGATGAACAGCCCACTTAGTGCCGTTACAGTCTCTGTAAATAACAATAGGAACATCTTGCTATCGCCATTTGTGGTATCAAGCCTGGATTCAGCCTCCGATAAGATGGTTTCAGCTTGTGTCATCCTTGCCTCATCTGCTGAGGCTCTTGCCCATTTAAGACGTCTGCCACAGTTTGAGGGAAGAATCTCATATGAAGCTTTCCATATCTGATTGACAGTTTCTTGGGACCCAGTTTGCCAGGGAACAGAAATGGTTAGAGCGAGAGGGTTGTGGTCGCTATCACAGGTCTCTATAACCTCCATGTCGTGGTGGTATGGCCAGAGGTTATAGTTGAGCATAACAAAGTCGATTCTGGATGAGTGGCCCGTCCTATTATATGTATGGGCACCCATGGGATCTGATTTAGAACGCCCATTCGTTGCTCTCAAGTTATACTCCATGCAAAGGGCATTTATATCAATCGCCCTTTGTGACCATTTAGGGATCGGCTCGAGGTTCAAGATAGGGATACCCCTTCTGTTATCCTCATCATTGGTGTCCAGAATATCTTCTTTGGCTAAAGGCTCAAAACAGCAATTAAAATCGCCTGCCAGCAGGACGAGAGAGTCAGCATCGCAGGCGGCCAGGTTGTTACTTAAGCCTAGAAAAGGGGGTAGTGATGAACAGAGTGTCTGAGTTAAACAGACCACTCTTACCCAGTCCAAAGATCAGGACTTGATCCATCACCGTTATTTATCTCACTGCCCCATCCCAGCTCAGAACCTGGCTATATGCAAATCAGTCTGTCCCTGGCCCAGTGCATCATGGGAACAGGGCAGACTAAACTACCAAGCCAATTCTTCACCAGAAAGGAGACAAGCTACTGGGGACCGGTTTCTGGCATTTCAGCCTTCTTCAGCCCGGCTTGCTTGAATCCTGATGGAGCAGTGAGAAAGGGACTCATGTCTGAGTATACCCTGCCACACCTATAGTGGCCAAAAACGATTTAGAAAAGGGGGTGGTGATGAACAGAGTGTCTGAGTTAAACAGACCACTCTTACCCAGTCCAAAGATCAGGGCTTGATCCATCACCGTTATTTATCTCACTGCCCCATCCCAGCTCAGAACCTGGCTATATGCAAATCAGTCTGTCCCTGGCCCAGTGCATCATGGGAACAGGGCAGACTAAACTACCAAGCCAATTCTTCACCATAAAGGAGACAAGCTACCGGGGACCGGTTTCTGGCATTTCAGCCTTCTTCGGCCCGGCTTGCTTGAATCCTGATGGAGCAGTGAGAAAGGGACTCATGTCTGAGTATACCCTGCCACACCTATAGTGGCCAAAAACGATTTAGAAAAGGGGGTGGTGATGAACAGAGTGTCTGAGTTAAACAGACCACTCTTACCCAGTCCAAAGATCAGGGCTTGATCCATCACCGTTATTTATCTCACTGCCCCATCCCAGCTCAGAACCTGGCTATATGCAAATCAGTCTGTCCCTGGCCCAGTGCATCATGGGAACAGGGCAGACTAAACTACCAAGCCAATTCTTCACCAGAAAGGAGACAAGCTACCGGGGACCGGTTTCTGGCATTTCAGCCTTCTTCGGCCCGGCTTGCTTGAATCCTGATGGAGCAGTGAGAAAGGGACTCATGTCTGAGTATACCCTGTCACACCTATAGTGGCCAAAAACGATTTAGAAAAGGGGGTGGTGATGAACAGAGTGTCTGAGTTAAACAGACCACTCTTACCCAGTCCAAAGATCAGGGCTTGATCCATCACCGTTATTTATCTCACTGCCCCATCCCAGCTCAGAACCTGGCTATATGCAAATCAGTCTGTCCCTGGCCCAGTGCATCATGGGAACAGGGCAGACTAAACTACCAAGCCAATTCTTCACCAGAAAGGAGACAAGCTACCGGGGACCGGTTTCTGGCATTTCAGCCTTCTTCGGCCCGGCTTGCTTGAATCCTGATGGAGCAGTGAGAAAGGGACTCATGTCTGAGTATACCCTGCCACACCTATAGTGGCCAAAAACGATTTAGAAAAGGGGGTGGTGATGAACAGAGTGTCTGAGTTAAACAGACCACTCTTACCCAGTCCAAAGATCATCAGGATTCAAGCAAACCGGGCCGAAGACGGCTGTAATGCCAGAAACCGGTCCCCGGGAGCTTGTTTCCTTCCCAGTGTAAGAATTAGCTTTTGTAGTTTGGTTTGCCCTGTTCCCATCATGCACTGGGACAGGAACAGACTAATTTGCATACAGCCAGGTTCTGAAACTGGGATGGTGCAGTGAGCTAAAAAACGGTGTTGGATCTAGCCCTGATCTCTTGACTGGGTGAGAGCTTTCTGCTTAATTCAGAGACTCTGTCCCTCACCACCCCTTGTTTTAAACAGATTCTTGACAGGAACCCTTTTCTGTGGAGCTATCTCCGTCGTGCTAGCAGTTAGCACTTACCACCCAGAGGAGAAACACTTAGCAATGGAGGTATCGGGTCTCACTTTCAGCGGATTCCTTCAGAAATGTAGCACCTGAAAGAAAAGCAACAAAACACATCACTGAAGCATAGCCAATAAGAAGAATCGTGCCAATGTAAACCAAATTGTAGTCATCATCATTTTTCACATGACAATAACATTATACAGAAAAGGTTACTTTGTGTTTCTCTAGAGCCATGGCGGGAAGTTGATCCCAATAGGAAACAGGAGATTAAGAAAAAATACATCAAATAATTGCTGGTGAGTGACCTATCAGAACCCATGGGGGCTCCATGAAGGTAGTGTGAGGCAAGCAAAACATGAATAAATAAATAATAGTTGTTGCTGGTGAGTGATCCTTGATGGGAGGTGGAGGGCCGAAAATAAATCAAAACATGTTTGACAGTCCGACAACACACTGTACTACTTGCAGTCACAAACACATATAAATATATCAATAAAAAATAAAAATAAACAAAAATACAATAGGCATCTTCTAGTAATGGTCCTAGGAAATGGCTTTTAAAACTGGAATAGATGGATTAAAGCACAAACTAGCTGCACAAAATTATGTAATCATTCACCACATAACTGATGAAGAAGGAGGCTTGAGGACAAAAACAAAATGCCTACCGTGACCACACACACCGGCTACACAAAATCCCCACTGCTGCTTGTCCAACAAAGAAAGGGCATGGAGAAAAAAGAACATTGCAGCCTATGGCATTGGCAAGCATACACAGCGGCACGCAAAATGACAAAAAAGATATTCAACACTAGCTTGGGCCTATTAGGGCTTATTTGGAATATTATGAGATGCTGGGAAAACACAGAAAAGTACATGAACTGGCCCTAGGGTCTATAGGGATTCAATGGTAGGCAGTGGAAGACAGGGAAAACAATATATGAAGTAATTAATTGCTATTGAGTAATCCACCAGGCTTAGGGCCCATTGAACTCTTTAGGAGGTGGGTGGAGCCACAATAAAATTGTAGAAAAAAAATAAAAAATCTACACACACTGTACTAATATTAGCCACAAGTACAATGAACCAAAATGCCATTAGGCTTATCTATTTTTGGTCCTAGGAAATGCTGTTTAAAAGCAGTGAACAAGCCTGGGCGTCCTGCTGACAAAGGGAACTTCAAGAGCCCCTTTGGGTGTGGTCACCTTGTGGTCACAGGCCACTGACGCAAACCTTCACTGAGAAACAAGGAAGGAATATATGAGATGATGAGGAACCATATTGAAGTGGCACTTTTATTCGTTAAATCACAAGTATATCAATAAATGCATATCATTTCATATAACTAAGCAAAAACCATTAAGAAAACCTGACTTCACTACGTCAGGAGTAAAATGCTTGATGACAAATGCTCAAATACTATAAGACAAGCTAGAATAAGAATCTATTAAAAAGGCATCATTGAAATAAGCTAGAGTCTCGAAAATACAGGACACATTTTATTAAACTCTAGTGCCTAGAGGCAAACCTTTATACAGAGAGCTAGCCATGCAAGGTTCATCATTTTAAGAGACCCTAAATACAAGGAATTGTGTGTGGATGAAATGTACCGAGAATATTCAAAGATTAAAAAAGACAAAAGGTTATCTAGATTGGAAGGTACCCCCTGAGAAGGAAGGCTTTGAAGTCCCAAATCAGATAAATGGCCGTCCGGAGAACCCATGCATGTGTTGGACACAGAAGCAGAGTTCTGGCTTCTAATTGAGGTGTTGGATATGTTATACCTGAAAATGACGCACTTTCTGGTGCAGGTGGTTTGACCGCATGTCTTAGGACACGGAAATGGTCAGGTGGCTTAACCGTTGGTTGACCATGCTCGACCGCAAAATATAATCAAAGAACATCTTGTCATGTACATATCTCTAAAAATATATGTGAGAGTGGAACTTAAGACAGGTGCTACTTATCACACAATGCTGTGGTTTTTATTTGTGCAAGCTATCTTTCAAAATATGACTTTAGCAACGGTCCAAGATGTACCGACTTGTACCAGCTTGTCCTGTGTATGTGTGTGTGGGTGTTGGTCTTGAAACTGTGGACAATTACTGTACTCAGAGGTTGCCCAAGCTACCTCATCGCGCAACAGAAATGCATGTTTGAAAATCATTGGGGCCTACTGGATTTTATTTATTAAAAAGATAGTAACATGAGGCGATGGCCTTTGGCTTAGGCCCACATGAGTTGGTGGCCTTTGGCCTAGGACTATATGCAGGGGGGTTCAAGGAATGGGTGGGCTTCTCACTTATTGATTGTGTATGGTGAAAAATGGTCACTTCAGCATATTTTCACATTTCACTTGCAGGGCCCACATGAAAACTTCATTCTATTAAGGTCGATCAAAGTGCTTATATTTTGGGGATCAGGTGGTAAAATGTGACCCTGCTCTTGCTCATTTATGAACACACTTTTAACAGAATAGCTTGGTGTCCATTCCGCTAGTGGAGGAATCTGGGGCATGTTGTTAACATAAACTTGAAGCTGCCTTGGGGTTGCTCTCTTTGTTTGGTATGTTCTCCATCTGGCCTAAAAAGTATTTCAACATACTCTGCACCTGATTCATTAAGCAGACATTCATATCGGGCAGCTGCGGGGCTCTTGCTCAGGGTGTCTCTACCTGGGGGAAGTGGAGGAGCTGATGGTATGCCGTAGTTAGTGCCCGGTGCTGCTAGCTCGCTCATTTGTAATTGTACCCCAGTCCCATCCCCAGGAACCCGATCCATGTCTTCCTACTTCGCTACCTGGTAAATCCCTGTGCTAGCGTAGTTCATCCCTACAGCTTTGGTGCTTAACCTCTAAATGCAGTGGCTCCCTATCTGGAAGATGCAACACAGAAGCAACATAATTCCAACTATAGGTTTCACTAATTTCAGTATTGCTGTCAGCCATGAGGGCATCCAGCCAAAGACAAACCAGTCCGCTGGAATAATGTCCACAGGGGCACCACCTTCCTCGGTCATCTCCTTTCCCATGTTGGTCAACTCCTCAATGGCCCTTGCTATTGATCCGTCATCCTTATCGTTTACCGGTATGAAAGTGCAGCAGGATTTTCCGATCCTATGGCACAAACCACCGTCTTTGGCAGTCCGCATGTTGAGGGAGTAGCGATGCTCCAAAACCGTCCGTCTTAAGGGGTGCAGTTCATCCCTAATTGCATTTAGTCCATCCCTTGTGCTGTTGATGACCTGCATGATCTCGTAGCGGGTCGCTTCCAGCCAGCTGGCATTTGCATTAGTTTTGAAGACTGGAACTACCCCTCCAAAGAAGACCTGGGCGTCGTTGAAGAGGCGAAAGTCCTGAGGAATGTTATCAAGGGCCTCTGTTGTAAAGTACTCAGCAGTTTGCCGGTGGCGGTGGAGGAATGTAACATCACCTGTCATTGGGTGTGACAGTATGTGGGAGGCATTCGATGCTGGCAGAAGCAGGAGTACTTCAAGCAGAGTCACCAAAAAGCGCAGTCCGAGCCACTGAGGAGGTAGCTGGAGATAGAGGCGTTCTCCGCAAGCCCAGTAGTAGTCCATCACAGTGGAGGTGCCGAACTGCATATCAAAATTGAAGATAGTTGTGTTGCAATCTGTGTTACACCCAACAGGTACAGAGCAATTACCTATGAAATAAAGAGAAGGGTTCTTTAGTTTAAATGCTCTTTTAGGTTCGGACATCCCTTCCCCACCCCAGGTATACCTGACACTTTCCTGAGCCAATATCTGTTCACAGTCCTCATCAACACCCCAGTCAATGTCTCCTTCATAATCTGTTTCTCCAGCCCAAGGGGGGCCTAAGGAAGCTGCTCTTCATATTAGGCCATGAACAGGGATCCATCTGTCGTTTGTGTAAATCTGTGCTTATAACATCAGCACAGAAAGCCCTTCTGATACAGCCTAGGGCTAGAACATCGAGAATGGGATATAGAGCGTTCTCTTACCTAGCCCCCCAACTATGGAACAAGCTACCTGCACATCTGCTGTCTCTTTCCAATCATCAGTCTTTTTGTAAGAGCTTAAAAACCTGGCTCTTTCCCAATTAATTTGTCTCCATTCCCCCCTCTACACTTGGTTGTCATTGTTGCTAAGCGCCTTGAGACTTTTGTGAAATGTGCGCTATACAAGAAATTACGACTATGACAGTTCTATTGCGGCATGGACATGTGCAGTCCTCATGTGGTAGGGAATCATCGCAATTGGCTACGGCCACCGATACTGAGATATATCCTTGTTCCAGGATATTTGGTCCACGAAGGTCCATATTCCTGTATCCCCATTTATGCATGTTCCCAATCTCTTTTGTCAAGGCAGCTGTCTCGGTGAGAACCTTGTGTTGAATGGGGGTATAGTCCCATGTTGTGGTATTCACAAATACTGTATCCAATTCAACCATGCTGACCTGGGTCTGTCCCTGCATGCGGCAAAGATACAAGTGCAGAAGGCACGTGGCAAAGGCTGGTGGGACTTCTTTAGGAAAAAGTAGCCTGTCAGTTCCTACTGCATGGGGGATGTATGAACATACGTATCAAGAATCATTCATTATTGTTTTCCCTACTGCTGTCATGTCCCTGTACCATGAGTTGTCTACTAGGGAGGAGTGGACAGAATGATCTCTTACTGACTGCTGTAGACCTAGTGTGGGCCCTAGGCCCTTTTGTATCTCTACAAGATGTTGGAATGTCTTATACCCTGTCCTCTGGTTCATAGGCTTGTGGGGGACAAGGGGCTTTGTTCAGTGTGGGGAAATAGCGAATCAGTGGGCTCCGTGGTGGCGGGAAGGGTGTTGGCGGAATGCTGGTTGTTCTGTAATATTAGCAGCCTCACCCCATGTATTATTTCTGTCACCTGGGATGGAAGTCAATAGTTCAAGATGCATACTGGTGTGTGTATTGCTAGTGCTACTGTCAGGGAGTTCGGGACTTAGTGTGCTGGGTGTTATGTTTTTCTAGTTATGGGTGACCGCTGGTACAGTGGATGGAACAGTGGATGCTAAGGCATTCTTGTTACCTATATCGTGATTACTAGTTTCAAAGATTAGATAGATTGAGTAAGCAGGAAGGAGGGATCGCAATTCTGTACAGAAATTTTGATAAGGCATCTCTCAACCCATACCTCAAGATGAGGGTAAAGCCTTAATATTTTAACTCAAATTCTACAATAAAACAGCTTTTAATCGGCTTCTAATTTATGACCCCACTGGCCTGAGAAATGTGTTTTTACAAAGCTAAAGGCCATCCTGGAATCATGTATGGAATTTCAGAACCTCACTGTACTTGGGTATTTCAATTTTCATTTGGAACTGGTTGTTCCAAATGAAACCAATTTTCTGACTGACTGTTTTTGCAGTTTTGGCCTTAACACCATCGAGGCTTATGGTTTTCCCCCCCTGTGCTGAAAATCTGTAATTCCTACTAATCATGACGAGCTCAGCTCGGCATGAGTGTATGAGAGGTGTACCTCATGACGAGCTGAGCTCGTCATGAGCGTCGAAGGTGTTAAACACATTTTTACTTTCCCTACACACAATATCAATCATATCTTGAACTGTATTATTAACAACAGCCTTGGGTTGAAAGTCAGTAATATATTGCCCTAAACTTTCACAGACCCCAAAGCAGTCATGTTTAATTTAACTGTCACAGCTTAGAGACCTCAACTTAATAGTTTAGGTGTTTCCCTGAGAGTACGAACTCGGCAAGACTGGATGTGGCAACTACCAACTTTATGAGTTGAAATGCCTCTGCATTCAAACAACTAACTCTAAAGGAAATTGAAAAACATTTTAGCAGATGCCCCTCAGCCCAGTGGTATACTCCTGAGTAGAGAAAACATAAACAAAAAAAGTGAAGAGTGGCCAAACAAACTTGGAGGAAAAAATATTATACACAGTAGAAAACTAAGGACAATAAAGATCTCACTATACTAGTATAAACCCAATACTATTCAGAAAAAATCAGGGCAGCAAAAAAGTTTTGTCAAAGCTGTTTGAAACAGTGATCAAACTTTCCAACTGTGACCATGGGAACTCCTTTATCGCAGATTAATCTTTTTGTAATGATATGGCCAAAATAAAGTCAACTGTGGCTTTAAGGAATTTGCAGCTCTGCAGGGTTCTTGCATAGGACAGACACCCTCCAATGCATCTTGGCCTGTATCACTAGAATCAAGGATCAGTAGAACTCCCCCCCCCAAACAAAAAACATTGCCCTTACTAACTTGACACCATAAACAGTGGATACAGTTACTAGATTAGTTGAGGCCACAAAATCAGGTTCCTCTTCAGATCCATGTCCACCTTTCGTTCTGCAGTTTGTTCCACTATTTTAAGGGAAGATTTTATCAAATGGCCCGGAAGAAGACATCAGTCCTTCTTATTCTTAAGAAACCATCATTAGACCCCAAAATGGCTAAGAACTACTGCACAATAACTCCCCTACCTTTCTCTGTGGAAATTGTGGAAAAGGCCTTAAAGGAGGAGGTCACAGTTTATCTTGATTACAATAAAATCATGAACCCTTTGTAACATGGCTTCAGGCCTAAGCACAGCACAGAATCTTTCCTAGTGGTGGACACTGAGGAGATTTGCTGGCCTGTTGATGAGGACTGTAGGGCTGCCTTGATTCTTCGAAACCTTTCAGCTGTGTTTAATACAGTGAACTATGGGATCCTCATCAACTGGCTTGGGGGATCCGGGATAAGATCAAGTTCAAGTTCAGGAATTTGTATAGCGCACTACTCACCCAGAGGGTCTCAAGGCGCTTGGGGGAGGGGGGGCATTATTTATTGAATAGCCAGGGTTTAAGTTCCTTTCTGAAGGAAATGTGGTTCTGTGTAAGGCGGAGGTGAGTGGGTAGAGAATTCCAGGTCTTGGCCGCCAAGTAGGAGAAGGATCTTCCTCCCATGGTGGATCTGTGGATGCGCGGAACTGCGGCGAGGGCTTGATTGGAGGATCTTAGTTGGCGGGTGGGTGTATAGAAGGACAGTCGTGTGTTGAGGCATTCGGGTCCTAGTTTGTGGAGGGCTTTGTGTGCGTGGGTGAGGAGACTGAACGTTATTCTCTTGTTGATGGGAAGTCAGTGGAGGTCTTTTAGGTGATCAGTAATGTGAGGTTGGCGAGGGATGTCCAATATGAGTCTGGCTGATGCATTTTGGATGCGTTGGAGTTTTTTCTGTAATTTGGCTGTGATTCCGGCGTAGAGGGTGTTTCCATAGTCCAGTCGGCTAGTGACCAGTGCGTGGGTGACAGTCTTTCTTGTTTCGGTGGGGATCCAACAGAAGATTTTTTTCAGCATACAATGTATGTTGAAGCAAGAAGATGAGACGGCGTTGACTTGTCTGGTCATCAAGATGGAGGAGTCTAGGATGAAACCTAGGTTACGTGCGTGGTCTGTGGGTATGGGTGCTGTGCCCAGGGCCGATGGCCACCATGAGTCATCCCAGGCAGAGGGGGATGATCCTAGGATGAGGACTTCCGTTTTGTCTGAGTTAAGTTTTAGGCGGCTGTTTTTCATCCATTCGGCTATTTCTTTCATGCCTTCGTGTAGATTGGTTTTGGCGGTGTTGGGGTCTTTGGTGAGGGAAAGGATCAGCTGGGTGTCGTCAGCGTAAGAGATAATGTTAAGGTTGTGTTGTTGCGCGATGGATGCGAGGGGACTCATGTAAACGTTGAAGAGGGTGGGACTGAGTGATGATCCTTGTGGTACTCCGCAGATGACTTCGGTGGCCTCTGATTTGAATGGGGGAGTTGGACTCTCTGGGTTCTCCCGGTGAGGAACGAGATGATCCAGTCCAAGGCTTTTCCTTGAATGCCGAT
Organism: Lissotriton vulgaris; assembly: GCF_964263255.1. NCBI lineage: Eukaryota > Metazoa > Chordata > Amphibia > Caudata > Salamandridae > Lissotriton > Lissotriton vulgaris. Next base: position 16,499,207 of record NC_141691.1, read on the forward strand.
GTTGCTGAGGCGTTGTATGAGGGTGCTGTGACAGACTGTGTCGAAAGCGGCGGAAAGGTCGAGTAGGATGAGGGCAACTGTTTCTCCGTTGTCCAGTAGTGTTCGGATGTCGTCTGTCGCTGCAATGAGGGCGGTTTCGGTGCTGTGTTTGGCTCGAAATTCAGACTGTGAGGAGTCGAGGGAGTTGTTGGATTCAAGGAAGGCGGCGAGCTGGCTATTGACGGCTTTCTCAATGACTTTGGCAGGGAATGGTAGGAGGGAGATGGGCCGCTAGTTCTTAAGTTCAGAGGGGTCTGCTGTGGGTTTCCTCAGGAGGGCGCTGAGTTTGGCGTGTTTCCAGCTTTCTGGGTAGGTAGCGGAGGTGAAGGAGCAGTTGATGACATCACGGAGATGGGGTGCGATGATGGAGTCTGCTTTGTTGAAGATGTGGTGGGAACAGGGGTCGGTTGGCGAACCTGAATGGATGGAGTTCATTAGGTGGATGGTGTCTTCAGTGGTGATTGGGTTCCAGGCGCTAAGGTTGTTAGAGGGCGGTTTAGGTTCAGAGGTGGGTGGAGTGGACTGTTCTTTGGAAATGTTCTCAAAGCTGTTATGTATGTCGGCGATTTTGTTGTAGAAGAAAGAGGATAACGAATCGCAGAGGTCTTGGGAGGGAGGGATGTCGTTTGAGGCTGCGGTGGGGTTGGTAAATTCTTTGTCGATGTTGAATAGTTCCTTGCTGTTATGGGCGTTATTGTCGAGTCGGTCCTTGAATGCTGATTTCTTGGTGGATCGGATCAGTTGGTGGTGTTTGCGGGTGGCTGTCTTGAAGGTGGTCAGGTTGTCAGTTGTTGGGTTTTTTCCCCATGTTTTCTCGAGAGTACGGCATTGTTTTTTGGATTTCTTAAGTTCGTCGTTGAACCAGGGGGTCTTTTTGGTGCCCTGTTTGGTTTGGTAGTTTTTCAAGGGTGCTAATTCGTTAACGCTGTGAGTGATCCATTGTTTGAGTTTGGTGGCCGCTTGGTTTGGGTCCGAAGAGAGGGCGGGAGGGTTTTAGTTGAGCGATGTGAGGAGTTGGTCGGTGGTGATTTTGTTCCAGTTTCGTCGCGGAATAGGTTGTGGGGGGTTGTGGGTTGAGGTAGTTTTGTAGCTGAAGTGAACACAGCTGTGGTCTGTCCAATGGATAGCTGTTGTGTGATCGAAGGAGAAGTGCTTGCTGGAGGTGAAGATTGGATCGAGCGTATGTCCGGCTACATGGGTGGGGGTGTCAACAAGTTGTTTGAGTCCGAGATTGGCCAGGTTGTCCAGAAGGGTGGTGGTGTTGCTGTTGTTTTTCTTTTCCAGGTGGAAGTTGAGGTCTCCCAGTTGAATGTAGTTCTCGGAGGTGAGGGCATGTGGGCTGATGAAGTCAGTGATGTCTTTGCTGAATTGTTTACGGGTTCCTGGTGGTCTGTAGATGAGGGTGCCTCTAAGTGTGGTCCTGGGGTCGGTGTGGATCTGGAAGTGGAAGTGGAGGTGTTTGGCGGTTGCAAGGTTATCGTCGAAGCTGGTCGTGATTCTGATGGTGTTCTTATGGACGATGGCGATGCCTCCTCCTGTTTGGTTTGTGCGATCTTTTCAGATGATCTTGTAGGTGTCTGGGATGGCTAAGGCGATGTCGGGTGTGATGATGCGTTCATCCAGGATTCTATGAGGAAGGTGATGTCCGGTGGAGCAGTGTCGAGTAGGTCCCAGAGTTCAGTGGCGTGTCTGTGGACCGAGCGGGTGTTCAGCAGGATGCACTTCAGATGGTTGGATCGGAGTTGTGTTTGGAGTTACAGGATTTAGTGTGGGTCTTGATGCAGGCGAACTTGCAGGAATGGCAGGCGAAGGGACCGTGGGTGCGTCCTGGGGAAGCTTCGAAGCATTGTGATGTGCGTCCATGGTTAAGGGCTAGGAGGGTGGCGGCGTCATACGTTATGCGGGAGGAGTGCAGTTTGCGGGGGCCAGGGGGTCTGGCACTGGGCGCGGTCCAGGTGCGGACAGGCGTAGTCGGGCTTACCTTTGGCGCATCTTCGGCGCGACCGGGGCGCGTCTGCTGCGCGTGAACCCTGCACGTAAAATTATCTGTCATAAATGGATGGTAGGGGGGAGGGGCGAGGGAGGGTCAGCTGGGAGGCGGTAGCGGGGTGGAGGTCCGGGCAGGGAGGCACGGCAACAAACAACAAGATGGCTGCAGGCCAAAATCGAAACTGGATTGGGGCGCAAGTTCAGGAATATACGCTCTGCACAGAACAAATGCAAACTTTCTCTCAACGCAATGCACACAGTGACTAGTAAATCCGAAGGCAGTTAATCACTACACAATTCAACTAGAGGCGCGATTTGTAAATATAGCGCTATCAACAATTAATAAATAAATTTATCAGCAGGCAGGCACTAACGCTCGATTAATTAATTAGACGGCAATACAATAAAAAATGGCAAGCAGCTGATGAATGCTGTTCGAGTAGGCGGTCTGGCGGTGCAGAGAGCTGAAATACCGCAAAAGTGCTGGGAGCTGCTTGGGGAGCGACCGCTTCTGACGGCTTTCAGGGCGGTCACAGCGTAGCAGCAGGCAAGTAAAGCCTACAGTATCAGTGGGAGGGAGGGTCAGCTGGGAGGCGGTAGCGGGGTGGAGGTCCGGGCAGTGAGGCACGACAACAAACAGCAAGATGCCCGCAGGCCAAAATCGAAACTGGATTGGGGCGCAAGTTCAGGAATATACGCTCTGCACAGAACAAATGCAAACTTTTTCTCAACGCAATGCACACAGTGACTAGTAAATCCGAAGGCAGTTAATCACTACACAATTCAACTAGAGGCGCGATTTGTAAATATAGCGTTACCAACAATTAATAAATACATTTATCAGCAGGCAGGCACTAACGCTCGATTAATTAATTAGACGGCAATACAATAAAAAATGGCAAGCAGCTGATGAATGCAGTTCGAGTAGGCGGTCTGGCGGTGCAGAGAGCTGAAATACCGCAAAAGTGCTGGGAGCTGCGTGGGGAGCGACCGCTTCTGACGGCTTTCAGGGCTCAGCCTTGGCATTTCTGAGTTCTTTCTTAGCAGACTGAGAACAAATCATTGAATAGTGTGGCTTTAAATATGCTGCTCTTTCTCTGCCTTGTGGGGTGCCCCAGGGGTCTTTCTTGTACCCCTCAATTTTCAACATGGTAATTTCTTCCTTGGTGCAACTGATACAATCCTACAGCTTAACAGGCAATTCTTATACCTCTGATACACAAATTATTGTTTCGATCCCAGACGAGGGTACTATAGCAGCTAGTAATTTCAATAATTTTCTGTCTCAAGTTTCTACTTGTATACAAAGAAACAACCTAAAGCTGAACTCAGAAAAAAGGAGGATATTCCTATAAGAACACCCAATCTTAGGACAATATATGATGGTCAGTTAATGTCAGTCCACAAACTTCTCCAGTTCAGAAGGCAAACACAATAGAGACTTCTTTGATGAGAAATTACATTTCTCAAACCAGATAACCTGCATCTCATCTTCTTGTTTTTACTTAATGAAGATACTTAAGAAGATCTTTATATTTATCCCCAAGGTTTTTCAGAAAATGGTGGTGGTAGCACGGATCCTGTCAAGGATAGATTAATATAATGCCCTTTATTTAGGGATAAATAAAGGACTCCATTGAAATTACTACCTCTACAGAACTCAGCAGCAATGCTGCTTTTGAAGCTGCCTAAATTCAGGATTTACACTGGTTGTCGGGTCCTTTATATCTTCAAAATCTTTTTACTTCATACGCCCCTGGGAGACATCTAAGATCTGCCACAGATAAACTGGTGATCATCCCAAAATATAAAAGACCACCACGGGAGGAGGTGATTTTCCTGTTTAGCTGGGAAACTCTGAAACTCTCTGCCCTGTCTTTAAGATCTCAACCCTGTCCCTCTCTTTTGAAAATTGCTGAAGTCATTGATCATTGACACCTTTTCTAATTATTATTGCACTCTGCATTGCTGTCTTCTGAGGTTTCAGCCAGTAGCAAGATACTTCATTGATTGCGGACTTTATGCAATTCTTACTTATAACACTTTGCAAACACAGGAACACTTGTTTTTGGCTAGGATCCTTGCGATACCACACACCATACCTCCAAACATTACCCATGGAGAATTAAGTGTAACCTTGTGAAGGATATCTTTGATTTGAGTATACAACCTCTGGAGTAGACCAGGCACAACATTCTCAAGAGAAGTAATCAACAACTGCTTGGATCTTTAACATTGTAAAAAAAACCCTGGCTTGTTCATGTTCATAGGAAAATGATGTGGGTCTTCAGATTAGGATTCCAGCTACTATATTCGTTTGGTAAGAACTAAAATCCATCTTTACTCATAAATGAGCAACCAAGTGAGAAATCAAAGGGACTTTACAATCCGGCTACAAGGGTAATTTGTAATTAGTTTCAGTTGGTGGTGGTGGTGGTGCACTGGTGAGGAGGTGGTTCTGTGCAGATACTGAGATGGTGCTTCGCTGATGCACAGGTGGGGCTGTGTAGATGTTGAGGTGGTCCTGTGCTGGTGCTGCGGTTCTGGTGCTAAGAGTGGTGTTGCACTGGCACTGAGGTGGTGCCGTGCTGATGCTGAGATGGTGCTGCACTAATGCTGAGGTGGAGCTTTGCTGATGCTGAGATGGTGCTGCACTGATGCTGAGGTGGGGATGTGCTGCTGCTGAGGTAATGCTGAGGGATGCTGAGGTGGTACTGAGTGAAGCTTTGGTGGTGCTCAGGTGGTGCTGTGCTGGTGCTCAGGTGGTACTGAATGATGCAGATGTGTTGCTGAGGTTACGCTGCACTGGCGCTGAGCCAATGTTGAAGTGGTGTCACTTTGGTTCTGAGTTGCTGCTGAAGTGGTGCTGAGATGGTGCTGAGGTTATGCTGTGCTTGGCTGTGGTGGTCTTGAGTTGGTGCCATTCTGGTGATGGTGCACTGATGTGGGAATGGTGCTGAGTGATGCTGATGAGATATTGGGCTGAGGGGGTGCTAAGTGATGCTGTGGTGGTGCTAAGTGAGACTGTGAAAATGCTGAGTCATGCTGAGGCGGTGGTACTATGCTGGTGCTCTGGTGGTGCTGAGTGATGGTGAGTTGTTGCTGTGATGAGGTGATGCTAAGGTGGTGCTGTGCTGCTGTTGAAGTGGTGCTGTGTTTCTGCTGAGGTGCTGCTGAGGCTGCGCTGGTGGTGGTGCACTACTGATGCAGAGGTGATGCTGTGCTGATGCTGCAGTGGCGCTCTGCTCATGTGGTGCTGAGGTGGGACTGCACTGGTGCTGAGTTGGGGCTGTGCTGATGCTGAGTTGGTGCTGCACTGGTGGTGGCGCACGGATGGGGAGGTGGTAATGAGTAATGCTGAGGTGGTGCTCCGTTATGCTCAGGTGGTGCTGAGATGGTGCTCTGGTTGTGCTTAGCTGGTCCTCAGGTGGTGCTGAGTTTCAATGCTGAGATGATGCTGGGCTGATGCTGAAGTGGTGCTGCGTTGGTGCTGAATTGTGGCTGTGTTGGGGTTGCCTGGTGCTAAAGCGGAGCTGCAATTGTGCTGAGGTGGAGCTGCGCTGGTGGTGGTGCACTGATGCAGAGATGGTGCTGTGTTGATGTTGAGGTGGTGCTGAGGTGGTACTGTGCTAATGCTGAGGTAGTGCTGCACTAGTGGTGGCGTAATGATGAGGCATTGGTGCTGTGCTGATGCTGAGGTGGAGCTGTGCTGATGATGATTAGCTGCAATGGTTGTGCTAAGGTGGTTCTGCACTGATGCTGAGAGGGTGATGTACTGATTTTGAGGGAGTGCACCGATGCAGAGCTGGTGCTGCACAGATGCGGAGATGGTGCTGTTCTGATGCTGTGCTGGTGCTGAAAGAGACTGAGGTGGTGCTGAGGTAGTAGTGTGGTCGTGCGGAGGTGGTCCTCAGGTAGTGCAGAGTGACACTGAGATGGTGCCGTGTGATGCTGAGGTGGTGCTGAATGATGCTTTGCTGGTGCTCAGGTAGTGCTGTATTTCTGCTCAGGTGGTGCTGAGCTGGTGCTGAGGTGATGCTTTGCTTGTGCTCAGGTGGTGCAGTGTTGGTGCTGGGTTGCTGATGAGGTGCTGCACTGATACTGTGAGAGGCTATGTTGGGGCTGAGTTGGTGCTTCTCTGGTTGTGGGGAAATGATGCGGAGGTTATGTTGTGCTGGTGCTAAAGTGATGCTGTGCTTGTGCTCAGGTGGTGCTGTGTTGGTGCTGGGTTGCTTAAGGGTCATGCTGCACTTATGCTGTGAGGGCTACGTTGTGGCTTAGTTGGTGCTGCTCTGGTTGTTGGGCAATTATGTGGAGGTGAAGCTGTGCTGATGCTGATGCTGAGACGGTGCTGTGGTGGTATTGAGTGATGCTGAGGAGATGCTGCACTCCCATTTGCGCACCTTCCATCTCACTCAGTAAAATGTTTCTTCAGATCACATTTTAGTTCATGTGGTGCCAACATGACTCCTGCAGCAATCCCCTGTTTGTGAAGCAGGGTCTATTTTTTTACCCCAGGCCAACCCTGCCAACACCTGAGGCATAAGACCCCGATAAGCCCCAACCCGCTAGCATAAAAGGAATATTTTAGGTTGACCAGACTGTCCAAGCTGTTCTTTTTCTATGAATAGGCCCCAAAGTGTCTCTCTCACATGACATCTCCTCAGCGAGGCCCAGCTCCCCTGGGGCCCCCACTCCCTCAAATTTTACATTAGATACCGCAAGAATAGGGAACTTCCCGAGCTGAAAGAGACATCAGGCAATACCTGATGGTGGGGCCCACTTGCTATCTGTCATCTTTCATATTATCGTATCTGTTGCTAGCTTTAATGTTACTAAGACATGCAATATATGTCTTTCTAAATGTTCCGCTTTCCTAGAAAAGTTTCCCTGAAGTGATGCAAATCCTGTTCAAGAGATGTCCAATTTCATCATGCTCAAACATCCTGTGACCTTTTCAGAAAGTTTTTGTAGTGTGGTTGACACTTCTATTTTCTTAAATATTTCCAAGAAGTGAACAAAATGAGTCATGTCCTATAGGTCAACGGCACCTGATAATGTTGTAATTTTGTGGTCAATAGTTCATCTCTGAAAGAGTATAAAGATTTGCTCCTCAGTCCATTCGATGGACTACCCTGCTGCAGTGATCCCTTGGGTTGCTGACACCTGTGTTGACTCCTTTACCCCTCTTTCTAAAAATCTTTGGCTGAAGCTCTAATTGCTTATTGTACTTTGAAATTGTCTCTTTCTCTCACTTCTGCATTGCCCTTATTCTAAAATATTATTGCAATTGTAAAGCAATAATGATTGTCCCTCCTAACCTAATGGGTGCATTCCTAGCATGGCAGTCAAGTGTATTTTGAATTTTTGAAAGTATTTCCATTGATGTAAAATATATTTGCATTGCATGAGTTTGTTCTTCACTCCAGAAATGTGTCTTTAAATACCAAGACTTTGCTGAGGCTCCCAGGCTCATTATTGACTTTTAAAAAGGGTTCTTCTTTCATGTAAATCAGAAAGCTATTTTTCTTTATTGTTTACATATCTTTTGTGTCATACTTTTGAAGAAGCACCCCCTCAAATTTAGCTGCCTTGGTCCATGACAATGACATTTCACCCTTTCATTGCATTTACTGCACTTTAAGAATTGTAATTGTTGGATGGCAAATGTTCTCATTTAAGGTTTTGCCTTCTAGGCACTAGAGCGTTACAAATATGTATTTTTGTGTTGCTATTTCTGACTGATTGCTATTGTGCTTTTAAATAGTCCTTCTAAAGCTAATGAATTGATGAATATATTTCCTGATGTGCTAATGACTTGATGAATAAAAGTGCCACTCCAACTCCCACTCCAACCTTTGTTTCACACCTGTGTTCATTATTTTTAGACAAGCAGTGTCTAAGTAGCCTATGAATAAGCATGGGCGAAAAATTCATTCCGCTCGCGGATTTTGCGGATTTTCAGTAAATTAAAAATCCGCGAACGCTCGCGAATTTACCGAAAATCCGCAAATTCGCATGCATCCGATTTTTTTTTCTTGGTGATACAATTTTGTGGCGTGCGGCGTTCACTTACCGTCATTCAGCGTTTGCCGAGTTGTTTTTCTCGATATTTTGCGAGTGCTGTGCCATTTTTGATCTTGCTGCGGGATCCCGCGGGAGTTTGGCGACGCATCGCGAGAGTTCGCAATTGCGAACATGTAGACAGCAACAATCTCGCACTCGCGAAATTACAAAATTTGCAATTCTGCACAAGAAATCCACTAGCAAGCAGCATAGACCTTCTGAAAATGATGATTTTTATCAGAATAACTCCTCAGGTTGACATTTGCCTGCACTTTTTTGGATTTGAGGCCTTTTGACTTTCTTTGGATCACTTTTGGATTAGAAATCAACTTTCACAAGTAAGTTTGTTTGGGGCATTACAGTTGCTATTCTGCAGAAAAACAAGTTTTGCAAAACTGAAAGCACTCAGCAGGTGCAAAAGTTCAAACTCATCATTAGTAACCATTCCCTGTAGTGCTTCCTGACTGGGGCCCCTCCAGAGTTCAGTTGCTAGTTGCAACAATTGTATGACCCTGCTCTGATCCTCACAGCAGGCTCATAGAAAAGCTACAAGTAGGCCACAAAGGTCCTGGAAAAAAAATTGCACTGCAACAGAAAGCAAATTACAGATAAGGAAGCAGGTGTGCTTGCTTTCCCCCCCCCATAATCTACAGTGATGATGAACCAGATGGTGGCATTGATGTACCAGAGGGTGGCATGGGTGAAACAGAGGGTGGCAGTGGTGAAACAGAGGGTGCTGTGATGATAAACTAGACGTAGAAACAACATAGTTGCAACCATTGCGAGCCGACAAGTAAGTTTGCGTTTGCAAACTGGTACAAAACCCTTGCGAACTGGCAGAAACCCTTGCGGTCGTTCAGGGGCGTGGCCATCTTGTTTGCATGACGTATTTCCGTTTCTGGGCGCTTTGTGCAATCTCGCAAAGTGTGCGGCTCGCTAGTAAAAGTTTGCGTGTGATCGCGAGGGAAATCTTGTGCAAACTTACCCACGCGCTTGTGAACGGGCGCGGCCATCTTGTTTCTCATTCATTGCTATGGTACTGGGCATGCTTTCTGTAACCTCTGTCAATCTCTGCCATACTTGGCTTGTTTGAAGTTTTGTTGATCTATTTTAATTATTATCTATACTTCTATTTTTCTAGCTCTATATTTTTGTGTTTTCTGCTACTTTTGGTTAGTTTTAAACTACTTTTTTAAACTATTTTCTTTTCTTCTTCCCTATTATATTTCTTATTTAATATTTACCTTCCTTTCTGCCCAGACCATGGTAAAGAGAGCCGGGAAGCATCCTGGGAAGGGTCCCGCACCCCGTTCCCGGCTCCCGTGCGGGCGTTTGAGGGGGAAGCAGGTCAACGGCCCCGGAGATCTTTAGCGCGGAGGAGGTGGCCGCATTAGTTTTTTATGTCCAGCGCCACCTCCCCAGGACCGTCATGGCAGGCGGCAAGATCGCTAGCGGCTACGGGATCCGGGAGCGCCGGAAGCGGTGGGAGAAGGTGTGTCGGGCCATGTACCAACACTCTTGGGTCCAGCGCACCTACAACCAGGCCACCCACCGTTGGACGGATCTCCTGGACCGGGAACGTGACTTGATCGACCTGCTCGGCCTCGAGATCATCGGGCTTGATGAGTAGTAGTAGCTGTTTCTTCACTACTCTGTTTTCTCCTGCTCTGTGTTTTATTATATTGCAAATTTTTGTTTTTTACCAAGAGCAATAATGCTGCTGATTACATTGTAGGTAAATTATATTTCAAAATCATTTCCGGTGCACTGCTCTCCTTCTCAGTAAGATTGCTACTATGCTTATTTGTTTTCGATTTTGTGTTAATTTCATCGGCCTGATAAATTATGTATGAGTGTAGTTTAAAGAACTGCGTAATGCTAGACACTAAGGGTCAGATTTTTAACTACTGGCGCATCCCTGCAAAGTAGCAGGGATGCGCCAGTAATTGCGCGCCACGCCACCACCACCCATGGTGCGCCGTATTTACAATGTACTGGATATGAAGGTGAGCGAAAACAACAAAACCCCTTGCTGGCCATTTTCATTATAACGTATTTACAATGTGGCGCACCATGGGCCCAAAACGTCACTGAAGCTTTACGCATCTGTGCCGTAAAGGCGGCGCATTGCTGGAGTTGCGTTGCAACAATGGCACAGCTCCAGCAATGCTCTGGGGTGCCCTATCTCCCCAATGCTGCATCAAGCCATACATCTGCTTCAAGCAGGCTCAGGGTTTGAGTCACGCATCATTGTCCTTAAAAGTGACTGATTGAAATCTTGTAGATTTCCGTCAGCCACTTTTAGGATGCGTTCCTGCGCAGGAACGCCCTCCCTTGTGCCGGAACGCCCCCGATGGCGCAGGGCTTTACAACGTGATGCATCTCCCATATGCGTCACATTGTTAATATACGCCACACCATGGCGCCTCTTTTGTTCTGCCGCTGCGTCACATAGGAGCAAAAGAGCCACAAGGGGCTTGTAAATCTGCCCCTACAGACTCAAGTCCAGTCCTTCCTTTGTACACCTGGCAATAAGAATAAATAGTGGTGGTGGATTGATAGTTTAAGTATTTTAATGACTGGGTAATGTAGTAGGAAACTTTTTAGTGTTGTCGCTGATCTGCAATCACAATGGAGTTTGTCTGTCACTTGTCTGTCACTTGGCGTGCTGCGGACTGCTGCCTGCCAGTCCTAGGCAAACCTTTTTAGTAGTTTGTTTAGTGAGTTACATAACTTTACACGTCGACAGTCCGCAAATCAAGCAATACTAATATCTTAGTAGACCACATGAGATCGGTCAATATATCCAGTGGAATACTTGTCTATTTGCTATTTTGCCAAAATATTTTGTTATTGTTCTTTTGAAATGTTTGATTTGGTTGACAATCATTCATGTTTTCGGGTCTTTCTTTCTTTCATGTTGTACTTAAGCTCCCCCCAGGGGCAAAAGGACATTGGAGGAGGCTGCTGCTGCTGAACAAGGCCAGGATCGGTCGGGCGAGGGCTCCTTTGCTGGCCCAGGTAAGTTTTAATTTTAATATAGAGTACCTATTTTTTCCTAGCGTTCCTCATTCGATTTTTTCTAAATCGTCTTTGATCTTCTTGTAGACTGTATCTAAATTCTTGTCCTGCCTCGACTATGACTCCCTGTGGTATTACTAGATTATTCTTATTAGTCTGTCTGTGTAGCTAACTAAGATTGCACATTTGGCAAAAGGTGTAAAACGAAACTCCCATTCTAGTCAGGAATAGCTCTATGCACTGAGTGCAGTCCTCTGGGATTGTCCATAATATCTTTTCAAGTCTTCTAAATGTTTATGCTTTGACAATTACCAACAATAAAAAGGTAAATGACCACCAAGAAAGAATAAGTTACTACTTTACTTTTGGTGTGGATAGGAGGACAATCCATACTACTACTGTTGCAGGGACAAATCTGCTCAACCAGAACTATGGACACTAAATAGTGCATTGTTTATCAATTATAATAGGCGCAGGTAGACTTTCCACATACTTCAGTGATATCAGACTTTGAAGAACCCCCAATCTCCTTACTGACTAGATAGTGTGGCAGAGTCATTTAGCTCCTGAATTCATCGATGATTGATCCCCAATGATAATTATCCCACGCAGGACAAGAGTACGGAGTCAGAGTCTAGAAGTGTCAGAGGCACGGAGTCATTCTTGCAAATTGCAAAACCTTTTGCTCATTCACTCATGACCAAAAACCACAGAGTCTATTTAAGTTTTAAAGATTTATTAAAAGTAAAAATATTTATTAAAATTAAGCTTGTCATAAAACATAAACGATTGATTAAAAATGGAAAAATGCTTATAGTGATTTATTTCACACATTTATTGTGGGTGAGCCGAGCCCTCACCTGGTTTGAACTTTAATTTTTCTTTTTGGTGCTGAATCATTGGTCCCTCCGTCCTAGTGATGATGATTTGTTCTTAGAAGTGAAGCTTCTGTCTGTTATGAGAAAAATGGTGCGTGTTAAAAAGCAAGCATTCATCAGTTGTGCCAAAAAGTGCAGCAAGACAACACCCTTCCCTGGAAAAAGGGACAATTTTACTTTAGAGTAGACAGTCACAAATTATTAGATTGGTTTCTGTATTTACATTTCTTCATTCCTAGACAGAATACTAGTGAGTGGTGAATGTCTATGACATCTAACATTCTTAAATGTACTTTGTAGGTGGAAAATCTGGTGCTGGGCCCAGCGCGGAGGTGGAGGAGGAAAGTTCTGGGGAGGAGGCGGTTCAAGTGCCGGACCAAACTGCTGTGCGGGTTGCCATGGTAGTGGCGGGCAGTGGTAAGCTCTTATATTCCTTATTTATTGAGATTGCAGACTGCATAGTGTTCTCCCCATGAGAAAATTTAAGGTTTGTCCAGATGAGAGACATGAAGAAGAATGATTGACATATAGTTTGAATGGATGGATGCCTGGATCATGGTACTATCTGACTCTCAGATAGCATATGTGTATCTAGAGAGAGCAGACGGTCACTAGATGAACTAGTGTTACTTTGAAGAGCATGTAACACCGCACCCGCACGTCCGTCCCAGTGTAGGAAAGGCAAGGAAAAGAAGTTGTAATTTTGTCCGAATACTACCATGAATAGTAGCAGTAGTTTGTATTGCAAGCACAGCATATATCCGGCTATTACGATGGCCTCTCACTACCTCTGTTAATAGGTTTAGTAGAACTCGGTCATTCATGTGTGGATGTATCACTGTTCACTCAATAAAAAGCAAAGCACCTAAAGTCATCCCATATGTAAGCAAATACATACCATGTGCAGTGATAGATAATCAGATTATTTATCTTCTTCATTTTCCTTTTCTAGTATTCATTGGCACTGTAGGGTGAAAGTTAAATTAATTAATCAGTAGCCCTTGTAACAGAGTATTCTCTGTGCCACCCGTAATAGAAAAGTAAGAGCATTACCACCTGCATGTGCTGGACTGGTACAGTAACGCAAGTTACTGTACCAAGCACATGCAGGTGGTAATGCTCTTAAGTTACTGTACCAGTCCCCTCACAATCTGGCTTCCGAGCCAAACACAGCACTGAGACCGCCCTCATCGCAGCAACAGACGACATTCGAACTCTACTGGACAATGGAGACACAGTCGCCCTCATCCTCCTCGACCTCTCTGCAGCCTTCGACACAGTCTGCCACAGCACCCTTTTACAACGCCTCAGTAACATCGGAATCCAAGGAAAGGCACTGGAATGGATCACCTCGTTCCTCACCGGAAGAACCCAGAGAGTCCGCCTCCCACCATTCAAGTCTGAGGCCACCGAAGTCATCTGCGGCGTGCCACAAGGATCCTCTCTCAGTCCCACCCTCTTCAACGTATACATGAGCCCCCTCTCGGCCATCGCCCGCCAACACAACCTCAACATCATCTCTTACGCGGATGACACTCAACTGATCCTATCTCTCACCAAGGACCCCAGCACCGCTAAAACTAACCTACACGAAGGAATGAAAGAAGTCGCCGAATGGATGAAACAAAGCCGTCTGAAACTGAACTCAGACAAAACAGAAGTCCTCATCTTAGGTACATCCCCCTCTGCATGGGACGACTCCTGGTGGCCGGAAGCCCTCGGAAACGCACCCATCCCGACAGACCACGCACGGAACCTTGGCGTCATCCTGGATTCTTCACTCTCAATGAACAGACAAGTCAGCGCCGTATCCTCTTCCTGCTTTAACATTCTTCGCATGCTCAGAAAAACATTTCGCTGGATCCCCTCCGAAACAAGGAAAACAGTCACCCACGCTCTAGTCACGAGCCGACTGGACTACGGAAACACCCTCTACGCAGGTACCACCGCTAAACTCCAGAAGAAACTACAACGAATCCAAAACGCCTCAGCCAGGCTCATATTAGACATTCCACGCAACGAACACATCTCTGGTCACCTGAAAGACCTCCACTGGCTCCCCGTCAATAAGAGAATCACTTTCCGACTGCTTACCCACGCACACAAATCACTCTACGACATCGGACCAGACTGCCTCAACTCTCGACTGTCCTTCTACTCCCCCTCCCGCCAACTTCGCTCTTCCAGCCAAGCCTTCGCCACTGTACCTCGCATCAACAAGACCACCATGGGAGGCAGGTCCTTCTCATACCTGGCTGCCAAAACATGGAACTCACTTCCCGCTTACCTTCGCCTCACCCAGAATCACCTAGCGTTCAGAAAGCAACTTAAAACGTGGATTTTTGACAAATAATCCACCTCCCCTTCCTAAGCGCCTTGAAACCCTCTGGGTATGTAGTGCGCTATATAAATGTTTTTGACTTGACTTGACTTGACTCATCAAGGCGTCTGTTTTTCTCGGGTGCAAGTTGACTGCGCTGGCATTATGCTGGCTTGCAGAAGTTAACGTACCAATTTTGCTAAACAAGAGAGAAGAAGAAGATTAAGACTGGTGTACTGTCTTAGTCGACTCTAATGGAGTGAGTCCATAGTGCTCGTAGAATTGATTTCTTAAACTCCCACTAATGTTAGAGCAAGGATGAAGAAGGGGGAGGTTATATAGATGTATAAAGGTATGGGAGAGACCCCTTGCAACCAAGGGATTAGGATACTAGTTACTAGTCAACAAACAAATCATCCCTTGGAGAAAACTATCAAAATCCTAGGATGTGTACATTTACATCACTACAGCCCAAGTATAAGAAGTAAGTATTATTACATCATACATTTTTCTTTCGGATGTCTTTTTATTAAAAAAAAAATATTTTTTAAAAAGGTTCTTATACAGTCTGTATACAAGGTTAAAAACAAAGCAACATCCAATACATCAACAAACAATTACAATATCATTACTTTGTGTTAAAAACCATCCTTTTGTGAAAAAGGATCTCTTAATTAAAAAGAAATTAATAAAAAGAGGAAAAATGAATCAAGAGAGAGTGTTGAGGAGAGAGCAGAACAGACAGTATTTTTTGTCTTTTAGATACACATCAGGGAGCCTGATTTTTAGAAGCCCCTCCAGGACATAAACTTATATTGTTATCTCTGGAGTAAGCTCAATCCCTTGATTGTGTTTACAATCAGCGTCAACGCGTTTCGATGATATTGTTTTTAATTGACCATCTTTTTCAAGACCAAATTTGATAGGCCTCTCCTGTAATCAGGCACTGGATGGTTGCCGTTTTCAAGAAACCTTATATCATCTTTGACTTTTTTCTTCCATTGGACCTTTTTTCTTCTGGTTCTATTGTGTTTACACCTGGCGCTTTTATTTAAAAATCAAAAGTCTGTCTTGTATGTTGACTTTTATAATCAGTCTTTGCTTGATTTTCTACTGTCCAAGGAGGAATGTGGTGTTCCCTTTTCGATTCTTTCAGGGGTTTCAGTACTGCTTCCCAGAGGAATTTTCCCAGTTCTCAATGTTTTACTCCTCTAGTAGCTTATTTGGTACATTGTTCAGTAACCTCTGCAATTAAAAAAGGTAGATGGGATCTTCTTTGTTGGTCATATGGCCAAGGTAGTTTCTCTTTTGAATATCTTGCTCTGCTTGACTCGTTACTGCAAAAGGGGTCGTGCCCTCCCTGTGGTTCGTGCAGTCAGTGTCATTAGTCTTTGACATCCCTCGCGCTGGTTGAATTGTTTCTTGATATTCTCGGGCGACGGGTCCTGCCGCAATCTCGATTTTCCTCCACGGTCTCGAAATCCCCAACCGATATCTATCTGTGGCTTACCAGGATCTGAGGTTAGATAGATACTGGCCACAATAGTTATGTACTGCGCTTGCAAGTTGCTAGTTCTATTGTGACACAACTTTCTGCTGAATCATTTTGTGTTAATCTAAAAGAGTATTGGTTACAGACAATGTCTTTCTTTCTTCATATAGATGCTCCTTCCAAACCAACATGGAAGGAGCTGGCTAAAAGGGCCTGGCAACGGAGGCTGGAGGCCACTGTCGCCGAATATCGGTGGCTGGTGGCCCAGGAGGAGGAGGACACGCAGAGTACGTCAACAACATCCACAGCAACACCTGCATCCTCCTCCGCGCTCCGTGGGTCAGCCAGTCAGCGCAGCAGGTCTCCAGCGGAACGGAGCCGGGGTACCGCAGCCACCCGCCACCTCCGAGCAGCAAAGAAATCAGCCGCCCCCCATAGCAGTACCATAAAAAGGATGCACCGCCTTTTCCTGAGGGTTTCCTACCTCAAGCAGGAGGTCCTCAACACCAAAACCCTCTCCAGACCCTCAGCAAGGAGCATGCCGACCTGGCCCGAAAAGTCAACAGCAGCCAGCAGTAGGAGGAGACTGTCCCTTGCCCCTTTTTTAAAGACTTCTGGGGGGTGGGAATTGGGAGTTGGGTTTTCTACTTTTTTGGACTTAGTTTTCAGGGACATTCGTTGGGGTTCGGGAGGGGGGGTGGGTTGGGTCTTGCGGGAGATTATTTATGTCAGGCATATATAAATATTCTTTAAACTTTATCTTAGCATACGTGTTTTTTACTACTTTTGAGGCTGGTGGGTGAGGTTTAACAGTACTGAAACTTAAGTGGAATCTTGATTCAAGTTGTGTAAGTACTAATGGCCCAAATGTTTTCAAAACTAAGTGCCTCTCACAGAGTAAGTGAATTCAATAGTCCTAGGACCGTCAGTCTCTCGTTCCTCCTAATACTCCATTATACTACCTCCCCCCAAACGCTTATCTTACCTGTAATTTGTGTTTGGAAATAGGGCTAGTCACAGGGCTGGCTGCACACGAAATGGCGATTAAGGTTGGCAATCCTGGGCGGATGAAATGTCATCATTGCGGTGGTACTTGTGGTGTTACACAGTGGCAGTTGCAGCATCTGAAAAAAAAGAAAATGAAACCTTGTTTGTCCTTACCGTAGCATTAGAACGGTACGACAGAGAATATAGCAGGTGACAGTACACTAGAACAGTGCCACAATGTAGCCTAACAAATGGTAAAGTATTGAAAGTATAACTAGTACTTGCATTGAATTTCTTTGACATTGGCTACTACTACAAGAAATAGTACTGAAGGTGAAGGACACAGCAGCGTAATAATTTGCCACGTCTAGGAAGGGGATGTTCTTGATGACCAATCAAGTTGATGGCGCACATGAAAATCTGCTTTCATTTGCCAATAGTGACTCAGTGTCAAGCTGAGTAAGTACAAAATCATTGGTTACTCCTTAAGCTCCACACCAATAAGAAACAATGCAATATACGCAAACATGTATTTGGAACAATTTCAAGCAATTGCAGAAGTAATGTCTTTGTCAGGTAAAAAATCCTCTGAAGCAAAGTGATCCACAAATCCAACTAGTTATAATTGTCCAATGTAATTTAATAGTCGTTTTCCAAAAGTATGTTTCCTTTGTAGTCACTTTCTTTATATATGCGTTCCTCAAGATAAATTCTTTCACAGCCTTCAAAATAAATCCATTCACAGCCAACACGTGTTTCGTCAGATGCTTATAATGCATCAGCTGACTTCATCAGGGCTACAACCCAGAAAATAAAACGTCATATCAATAAATCAATCTGGTATTAAATTCTTAATAACCATCAACAAAGATCCAAAGAGTTAAGAAAAAATAATAACATCAAGTCAGAGAGACAATTAAGAAACTAAGTTCAAGTTCAAGTTCAGGCATTTGTATAGCGCACTACTCACCCAGAGGGTCTCAAGGCGCTAGGGGAAGGGGTTAACTTATTTGTCGAATAGCCAGGTTTTCAGTTCTTTTCTGAATGAGATGTGGTTCTGATTAAGACGGAGGTGGGTGGGGAGTGAGTTCCAGGTCTTGGCAGCTAGGAAGAAGTAGGATCTGCCACCCATGGTGGATTTCCGGATGCGCGGGACTGCGGCGAGGGCTAGGTTGGACGATCTTAGTTGGCGGGTGGGTTTGTAGAAGGACAATCGAGTGTTGAGGCATTCGGGTCCTAGATTGTGGAGGGCCTTGTGTGCATGGGTGAGAAGGCGGAAGGTAATTATTTTGTTGACGGGAAGCCAGTGGAGGTCTTTTAGATTTCCAGTGATGTGATTTTGGCACGGGATGTCTAATATGAGTCTCGCTGACGCGTTTTGGATGCGCTGGAGTTTTTTCTGTAATTTTGTTGTGATTCCGGCGTAAAGTGTGTTACCATAATCCAGTCGACTCGTGACCAGTGCGTGGGTTACAGTCTTTCTTGTCGCAAGGGGGATCCAGCGGAAGATCTTTTTGAGGATGCGAAGTACGTTGAAGCAGGAGGACGAGATGGCGTTGACT
Source organism: Lissotriton vulgaris (assembly GCF_964263255.1). NCBI lineage: Eukaryota > Metazoa > Chordata > Amphibia > Caudata > Salamandridae > Lissotriton > Lissotriton vulgaris. The sequence continues at coordinate 16,517,561 of NC_141691.1, forward strand.
TGTCTGGACATCGAGAGAGAGGAGTCTAGGATGAAGCCAAGGTTAAGTGCGTGGTCTGTTGGAGTGGGTGCTGTGCCCAGAGCTGAAGGCCACCAGGATTCATCCCAAGCTGAGGGTGAAGATCCTAGGATGAGCACCTCTGTTTTGTCTGAGTTGAGTTTTAGGCGGCTCTGTTTTATCCATTCGGCTACTTTTTTCATGCCTTCATGAAGATTGGTTTTGGCGGTGTTGGGGTCTTTGGTGAGGGAAAGGATTAGCTGGGTGTCGACGGCGTAAGAGATGATGTTGAGGTTGTGTTGACGCGCGATAGAGGTGAGAGGACTCATGTAGACGTTGAAGAGGGTGGGACTGAGTGAGGATCCTTGAGGTACGCCGCAGATGACTTCGGTGGCCTCTGAGTAGAATGGGGGAAGTCGGACTCTTTGAGTTCTCCCAGCGAGGAATGAGATGATCCAGTCCAAGGCTTTTCCTTGTATGCCGATGTTGCTGAGTCAATGTATAAGGGTGCTGTGGCAGACAGTGTCGAAAGCGGCGGAAAGGTCGAGTAGGATGAGGGCCACTGTTTCTCCGTTGTCCAGGAGTGCTCGGATGTCGTCGATCGCTGCAATAAGGGCGGTTTCGGTGCTGTGTTTGGCTCAAAACCCGGATTGAGATGGATCGAGGGAGTTGTTGGATTCAAGGAAGGTGGCGAGCTGGCTGTTGACGGCTTTCTCGATGACTTTGGCCGGGAAAGGTAGGAGGGGTCTGCTGTGGGTTTCTTCAGAAGGGCGCTGAGTTCGGCGTGTTTCCAGCTTTCTGGAAAGGTGGCAGAGTTGAAAGAGCAGTTGATGACATCGCGGAGTTGGGGTGCGATGATGGAATCAGCTATGTTGAAGATGTGGTGGGGACAGGGGTCAGAAGGCGAGCCAGAGTGGATTGAGTTCATGAGGTGAGTGGTGTCTTCAGTGGAGATTGGGTTCCAGGCGCTGAGAATGTTAGTTGGAGGAGTAGGATCTGAAGGGGGTTGGGCGGGTTGATTTCTCGACGCTGTTGTGGATGTCGGCAATTTTTTTGTAGAAGAAGGAGGATAGAGCATTGCAGAGGTCTTGGGAGGGGGTGATGTCGTTAGTTGCTGCGGTGGGGTTGGTGAATTCTTTGACGATATTGAAGAGTTCCTTGCTGTTATGAGTGTTGTTGTCAAGACGATCCTTGAGTGCTGATTTCTTGGGGGATCAAATCAGTTGATGGTGTTTGCGGGTGGCTGTCTTGAGGGAGGCCATGTTGTCTGAGGTTGGGTTTTTTCTCCAATTCTTCTCAATGGTGCAGCATAGCTTCTTGGATTTTTTAAGTTCGTCATTGAACCAGGGAGATTTTTTGCTGGCTGATTTCATCTGGTGCTTTTTCAGGGGTGCTAATTTGTCTGCACTGAGGGTAATCCAATGCCTGAGGTTTGTGGCCGCTTGGTCTGGGTCCAAAGAGAGGGTGGGAGGGTTTTGGCTGAGTGATGTGAGGAGTTGGTCGGCGGTGATTTTGTTCCAGTTTCTCTGAGGAATCGGTTGTGGACGGTTGTGGGTCAGGGTGGTTTTGTAGCTGAAGTGAACACAACTGTGATCCGTCCAGTGGAGAGCTGTAGTGTGAAGGAGATGTGTTTGCTGGAGGTGAAGATAGGGTCAAGCGTGTGTCTGGCTGTGTGAGTGGGGGCGTCCACAAGTTGTTTGAGTCCGAGATTGGCCAATTATCTAAACTGGATTTCCCTTTGTGTAAATCAATAGAAAATCGCCTCAAAAAATAATACCACACCAGAAAGTTGAAAAGTGTCCTCCAGTATAAGGTCAAAAAGGAGTCCCAAAGTCCCATATAAAAACCACAAACTAAAAATAAGATGATTACCTTAAATGATATCTAGTCCTTCACTTGACTATTAATTATTATGTTCAAAGTCAGAAACAAGTTTGAAAATACCTAGAATAAAGGTATACCTACCTGAACAAGACTATACTGCTACTATTAATTGTGTACCAAAACACCTATACACAAAAGCAACATGTTATTTAAAGTGAAACGGCATGTTCATTGCTCAAACACTTGTACAAAAGTCACGTATGTATCCAAGAAATCCAGTTTATATCTAAATGTCACCTATTCATATAAGGCTGTTTATATCTAAATATCACTAAATCATGTAAAGCAACAAGTAATTACTAGTATACCTCACCTTATTTCATCCGTATATTCAACTCATCGATATATCCAATCTTAAAAAAAACTATCCCGACAATATCTTATCCTTTAACCATACCAGATACACGAGTACATGTACCTATAAAAATATCAATAATATGTTTACGTTTCTATTCTAGTGATAGGAGGCCCAGCTCCCCTCGATGTCAGTACTCACCTCTCTGCTTTTGAAAGTGAACCTGCGATCACGGGCTCGCATTCTACCCCACGCCATCTTTTTTTATATTAGCCGCCACTACCAAAAAGACGGCTGGCGCCATGTTAAACAACATGAGAAACATAAGTATTTGACATATATCTCATAAGATTCAATCAGTTATATGTAAACGGTCATTATATCATCATATACGTGATCAACACGTAAACTAATATCATCTTAAACCCAATATCAACATCAACTAAAAACAACAATATTTACATTTTAAAGTTGATAATATTCACCAAATAGCCATCGGGCCCATGTACTTCACATTAAATTATAATTAGACTGCAACATTCACCCAATTACATAGCAAGTCCGACAACCTCGGGAAGACCAAATAATCCTCTCTCTAGTTCCTTTCATGCGATCTACATGGAGACGTTCGCTGCTCCAATACAAATTACCATAGTCTTCACCAGACTTTGACCTACGAAAATTATAATACCATCAATCAGTCTTAATTTCACTAAATGCCAAAAAATAAAAATACGTACACTGTGCTCAAGAAAAACAAAATAAGGTGTAAATAAAAGGAGGGTAAACAGACATATTCCATGTTCATAGCTCCCTCGAACGGGCAGTCTCAAAATTCATTGCCTAATGTTAAGCCTCAGGGCTATTTCCTAGGTAGACTATAAAACCAATCAAAAGTTAAGATCAAGAACCGGTATACCAAAGTCCAGTTTACTCATAGCCAGTTATGCACAAATATAACTAATTCAAGACACCAAGGTGGAGGGAGTGGTGAGGAAAATAGAAATAGAAGTTTAGAAGGTACATAAGAAATTGCAAAGTAATTTGAATATTATCATTACAACAAAGTAATATTGAACAGTTAGTTCTCATAACATGCGAGCCTACATTCCTTATATTCACTGAGATACATATAGGTATATCAACATCATATCCAACAATTAACCATCATGGTATTTACATGTATTGTTAACCGAAATTTAAAAGAAAAATGTACATTCTCAGAATAATATATATGCATATTACATGACCTACATCCATTGGTTAGAACAAGATCTACAGTACATTCATGTGTGCTATTCACTCTGCTTATTGGTCCATTCATTCACCTAAAAAATATTGAAACTTCGAATCCAAGTTAGGACCATCTTCAAACGCCCTAAGTTTCATAAACCATCTTGCCTAAACACGTCCAATTTAAGGACCTTATTGCCATCTCTACTATCCATAACTACATGCTCTATCCCGTGATACATAAATCTATGTTTGTCTCGTTCATGACAGTTCTGGACTTGATGGGCAGAAATCGGATATCTCGTATCCCCATTTTTTAGTGCCCGAAAATGTTCAATCATTCTGTCTCTCAGTCTTCTCACCATACTCCCTACATAAATCTTATTGCAGGTACATACTATAACATAAACAACAAACATAGTATCACGAGTAATGAATGATTTTATGATATGATCACCCGTATTGTTATATTCAAAATGTTTCATCTTTTTAATAGCCCACCTGCATGAGCTACACTTTCCACAATAGTAAAATCCTGTCGGTCTATCAGTTAGCCAGTTATCTCTAGATAGTGGTCTCGGGTAGCTAGGGCTGACAATATTTGCCAATGTGACACCCTTCCTGAAAGTTAGAGATGGCCTATCCGTAAGAAAAGGGGAAATATCTTTATCATTCTTTAGAAGATGCCAGTATTTGTCGATTATTGAATACAATTTATGGCTACCTGTACCAAAACTGGTGACCAACCTAATCATCTGTGGTTGTCAATCTCTTGTTTTAGCTTTCTTTGGCTTTAGTGTATCTCCTCTTTTTATTCTCTTGGCTTTAAACATGGCTTGTGTAACAATTTTCTTGTCATAACCTCTGTTAGTAAATCTGTTGGCCATATCTATCAAATAATATTCAAAATCAGAGTCCTGTGAACAATTCCTGCGGGCTCTAAGCATTTCTCCATATGGAATTGCATTAATTTGGCTCCTCGGGTGACAACTTCCAGCATGTAACAGAGCATTAGAACTTGTCTCTTTACGAAACATGCAACTACAGAGTCTGTCCCCCTCTACAAATAACTCTATATCCAAAAAGGTTAGTTGTTGTGCACTGTAAAACATTGTAAAGGACATATTAACATTATTAGCATTCAGATAATCAAAGAAATGTTGGAGTTCCAATGTGGTCCCTCTCCAAATCAAAAGACAATCATCTATGTATCGTCCCAAATAACAAATATGATCAATCCATTGTTCGCCCCTGGGGCCCCAGATCCACTCCGCCTCAAACCATCCCATGAAGAGATTAGCAAAAGATAGAGCAAATCTGGAGCCCATCGCTCTTCCAAGCTTCTTTTTGTACCACTTATTGTCAAATATGAAAATATTATTCTCCAATACAATTTTTGTCATTTCTATGATCATATTTGTATGGTCAAAATATTCAGCTGCTCTCTTATTCAAAAAACTCTCCATAGCTTTCATCCCCAGCACATGATCAATGTTAGAATATAATGAGACTACATCCAATGTAGCCTGGATCATGTCAGATTCCCAACAACATCACTCATCAAATTGAGCGCATGTTTAGTATCTTCAATGTGCGATGGAAGTTTCTCAACATATGGTCTGATAAACACATCAATAAAATGGGAAAGTCTCTCTGTGGTCCCACCGATGCCTGAAATAATGGGTCTACCCAGTGGTTTCTCTCGATTTTTATGAATCCTGGGTAGGCTATATAAACAAGGGGCCCTAGGGAACTCCACACGTAAATATACATACTCATCATAATCTAGTATACTGGCGTCATACCAATACTTAAGTTTTGAATTAATCATCTCTGTAACCAGTAAAAGGGACTGACTGGCTCCTGTTCATAGTATTTCTTGTTATTAAGTTGTGACAAGCTGAGTAAGAATAGAATATATCCTCGGATTCCTTCACCAGCCTGTTGCTATCATCTTATCCTTCCCAGCAAGTGTGTGGAATTATTGCTGTCCTTTAGTCACACATCAAGCAAAACCACACAACCCAGGGGAAGAGGGTTAGGGTTTGGAAAATGGATGGGAATGGGGTTTTTTGGGAAAGTTTTATTTAGAGAAGAAAAAAAGCACAGCATGGACAAACAATAATTGAAGATAAACTCTCCTTTTGAAGGATAAATAAGTATGGCAAATTAATTTAGCGGATCTTTCCCCTCAAGCTAGGTGTACTGTAAACTGTGTTTTAGAACAAAATTAGACCTTCCCAGCAGTGCTCCCAGACCCTTACTAACCCCAGTTGCAAAAATGTAGAAGACCCCAATCAGATCTCAAAAAACGAGGCCTAGTAGAAAATGGTGACAAAACATACTTTGAAAGTAAAGTAGGCCCAAATCCCCCCTTACCCACCGTGGATTGTATTCAAACCACTTGCAAGCAAGCAAAAGTATCCATACCCAGCATCGCTCCAAGACTCACAAACCCCCCCACAAACAGCTCCCCACCCAAACACATGCAATACAATACTGCTAACTCTAACGAGCCCTAAGTTAAGAATTGCGGCAAACGCTTTCTTCAACTAGGCCAAATCCCCCCTTTCCCACCATGGATTTTTCTTCAAACCACTTGCAACCAAAATTACATATTCCCACGAGTGCTCTAAGACCCCAGAACTCAGTTGCAAATATCTAGAACACCCCGAAACACATGCAATCCTGCTGCTAGTGCTAACCCTAACGAGCCCTAAGTTAATGTGCCAAAACGCTTTTCAGCATGGATTTTCTCCAAACCACTTTTATCCCGTATTAGACCTTCCCAGCAATGCCCCAAGACCTGCCAACCCACCCACAAAAAAGCAGAACACCCCCATACAGGCAAAAAGCAAAAATGGAAAATCTCATACTTACAATATTTTTCGGCCTTCTTTCAATTCTGTCAAAAATGCGATGTGCAGCTAGGTCATAACTCCACTTTTCCACCATGGAGGTCCTGGAAAACAAATGCAATCAACATTAGACTGTGCCAGCAGTGCTCCCAGACCCCAAAACCCACCCCCAAACACCAGGAACCCCCCAAACAGGCCCCCGAAAACATGATAGTGAGCAAAAAGGCAAAAACTTTTTCAACTCTGATTTTCTCCAAAACACTTTTATCCGGTAATAGACCTTCCGAGCAATGGCCCCAGAGCCGCCAACCCTGGCGAAAACAAGTAGAAGACCCCCAAACAGCCAAAAAGCAAAACTACAAAAATGGGGACTTAGTAATTTTCAAGCAAATTTCCAACATCACTCCATGCGCGCTCTGCAGCTAGGCCCTAACTCCCCTTTGCCACCATGGATTTTCTTCAAACCACTTGAAATCAAAAGTATCCATACCCAGCAGTGCTCCCAGACCCCAAATCCCACCCCCAAACACCAGGAATCCCCCCAAACAAGCCCCCAAAAACATGATAGTGAGCAAAAAGGAAAAACTTTTTCAACTCTGATTTTCTCCAAAACACTTATATCCGGTATTAGACTTTCCCAGCAATGCCCCAAGACCCGCCAACCCACCCGCAAAAAAGCACAACACCCCCAAACATGCAAAAAGCAGAAATGGAAAATCTCATACTTACAATATTTTTCGGCCTTCTTTCAATTCTGTCCAAACGCGCTGTTCAGCTAGGTCATAACTCCAATTTTCCACCATGGATGTCCTGGAAAATAAATGCAATCAACATTAGACTGTGCCAGCAGTGCTCCCAGACCCCAAAATCCACCCAAACACCAGGAACCCCCCCAAACAGGCCCCCGAAAACATGATAGTGAGCAAAAAGGCAAAAACTTTTTGATTTTCTTCAAAACACTTTTATCCGTTATTAGACCTTCCCATCAATGGCCCCAGAGCCGTCAACTCACCCACAAAGAAGTATAACACCCCCACAAGTGCAGAGTCTTTCTTCATTGGGTGTAATCCAGCCATCTGATTTGAGGGAAATAGGAGTCTGGAGGAGGAGGATAGGGGAGCATGTTCTTGTGAACTTGTGCACCTGAGGAATGCATACTGCGGCACCTTCAAATCAATAAGCAAATAAGTGAAGACAGTTCTGCTGATGGGCTTGTTTTTGTGATTAGGTGATTAAAGTTTTTTTTATATAGATTTTGCAAAACAAAGAAAGACAGACACACAGGAATAAAAGTGAATAAGGACGAAAAAAAAAGTTGTTGATTCATTGGCTCATTTTCAGGGCTCGGTGTCAGGGAAGAAGAGTTTGTCCTCATACTCCTCATCTTCTTCCTGCGTGAATTCTCGAAGTTTGTAATCTGGTGGTATGAGGTGCTTTTTCATCTCAATCATTGTTAACCTCTCCACATTTTTGGGCGAGAGGCGGGTCCTTTTAGAAGTTACAATGCCACCAGCAGCACTGAAAACACGTCCAGAAGACACGCTTGCGAGTGGGAAAGACAAGTAATTTATAGTCTGGTTGGAGATATCTGGCCACAATACTTTTTTACCATGCCAATACGCCAATGGGTCATCATGAACAAAGACCTCTGTTGAGTCATTCAGATAGTCCTGCACCATCGATTCAAGGTTCTCCACAGTTCCTCCACTTTGCTTACTTTTTGATGGGACCTTTTGAGAAGCAAACCCAAGCTGAGTTAGCCAATCCACTTCTTCACACAATGTTACTGTTGTGTCTGGTGCAGATGATCCGGTTTCCGGGTTCTTTAACGGCTGAGAGGGAAAATCCCTCACTTCTGCCACAGCCACAGGTGCAGAAGTGGATTCTTTTGACTCCGGATGGCCTGCTGATGCTGATGTACTTCCTTTTCCTTCAATTTCCTGCCTTTCTCTTTCAAACCGAGTGGCTGACACAGCTAGCCAATGTTTGTACTTTGTAACTTCTGCGTCATCAAAAGGAGAGAATACTCTGCCTGCCAGTGCCTTTTTGTACCGTGGATCCAGAATAGTAGCACAAATGTAATGCTGTTCTGTGTGGATCTTTTGAAGACGTCCATCGCAAAGTAGGCGCTGTAATAATTTCTCCGCCAAATCAAAAGCTTCTTGCTTTTTTTCATCTTTTTCAAATGTAGAAGACACCGCCTTCAGTTGGTGCTCTAGCATTCGCAACAATGGGATAGCTTTTCCCAAATTACAGTCTTCCCTGCTGACTGCACGTGTGAAGACCTCAAAAGGACGAAGCATGTCTGTCAGGCTTTGAGTTAGCTTCCATTACTCCGCATGTATCCTCATGTCCTTCATAGCTGCACCCTGTGTAAAGAAATACTGATCGACTACCGCACACTGCTCAAACAGACGCTCAAGCAGGTAGAAGGTTTAGTTCCAACGTGTTGCCATCTCCTGGATGAGTGCTTTCACTGTCAGTTTACGTTCATGTAGCAGGCGCCTCAGATGTTTCCGGGCCTTAAAAGAATGGTTGAAATGTGTGCACATTCATCGGCAGGTGGTCAGTAACTCGCACACTAGACTTTCTTCACTCAAAATTTTTTAACAACCAGGTTTATACAGTGCGCCAAACACGGCACTCTGAAATAGTTACCCATATCCATGGCCTTAACTACATTGGCGTCATTATCCGTGGAAACATAACCAATCTTGTGTTTTATGGTGGACAGCCATTGAAAGACCTTTGTGTTAAACTCCTGCAAAATGTTTTCTCCTGTATGACTTCTCTCCATGCCAAACATGGCTAGTGTTGCATGTTTCCGAGCAGCTTTAAAAAGTTTTCCGGGTCAACACCTGCCCTTAGCTTTGCTGTAACCCCTGAAAAAGAGACCCAGTGTGCAGTGATGCACATGTAATCAGTGGCTGCGCAACTGGTCCACATGTCTGTTGTCAGATGTATAGTGTGAACAGCACTCTTCTGCAAAGCTGCCCCAATCACCTCCAGCACATCTTCATGTAGTGCTGGAACCGCAACTCTGGCAAAATAGAACCGGCTAGGAACCTTCCATTTAGGGCAGAGCGTTGCCACTAATTCAAGAAAACCAACCCCTTCCACAAAAGAAAAAGGGAGAAGGTCCAGACCTAGCATTTTAGCCAGCTTAGTGTTATACAGACGCGTCATTGGGTGATTGTGTTCAAATGGCGCAACTGAAAACAACATGCCTCTAATGGTGGGCTGGAGCATTTTACGGGATGATGATGATGATAATGACTTCTTTGACCCAGTTACGCTTGGTGATGATGATGAACTTTTTCACATTGGTGTCTTACTCTCTCCCACACTCTTAGTGTGGCTCATATCTCTTGCAAGGGGTGTGCTGCTGACAGGGGTACTGGGTGTAAGTGAAGAAATGTTTGGCGCTTCTTCCTCCTCGTCATCATCAGATGAAACATCAACGAATACAGTTTCTTTACTTGCAACTCAGGCTTCCTTGATCTCCTTTAGGTGCGCATGCCATTTGACAGTGTGCTGTCTCTCAAGATGACCTCTCTGGCCTCCGGTACCATAGTTGGTACCAAGCTTACCACGACTAACTCCAAGCTTACAAATGCTACAAATGGCTATGTTTCCCTTGTTGTGCTAACACTAAAGAAGTCCCAAAGTGCGGACTTCAAATGTCTTTGGGGGGCGGAGGAGGCGCTACTGGTCATGCTAATGCCAGATGAAGTGGAGGATGTGTGTTGCCGAACTTTACTACCTTGTGCACTTGCAGCACCACTAATTGAGGAAATGGTGGTCGAGGTGGATGGAGGTCCCTTCTGGCGAGAAAATATGGAAGCTGTAGGTGGTGGTGTACTACTTAACTGCAATGGTGGTGGTCCCATTGTTGTCTCGTCGACAACATCACGCTCAGCAGCTTTTCGGGCTAGGGTCAAAATGTCGGTTTGCTGCATGCCCGCTGGGGCTGCAGTGACGTTTATGATGACTGCGTCATCGTCGTGAGAGTCTTCATCAGCAGTAGTATACGCCACTTCTTGTTCAGCATCATCATCACACTCCATAAGTACGAGAGTTTCGGGGACCTTCCTTTTACGCTTAGCTACCTTTGTCAGATCATGGTGTGCCTCACTCTCAGACGGCTGTGATGGTTCCCAATTTGCATCCATATCATCAGAAGGAAGGGGGCTTGAAGAAGATGTAGACACCATCCTTGATCTTTTCCTTGCTAGGGATCTGTAAGACAATGAATGATCAGGAGGAGTGGCTTCCTCAAATGATACCTCGGCTTGAATGTCGATTTCCTGATGTGCCCCTACTTCGGGAGGAACAACTAGTGTGGGCACTTGTGCCGCTCCATGCACCTCTGCTTGCACATCTCCTTGCGCTGCCTCTCCTTCCACATGTACTTGGGCTTGTACTTGCACATGTGGTTGTTGTTGCGTCTGTGGTTGTTGAACACTCGTCAGATGAGTTACAACAACCTGTGTTGATTGAGGGATGCTGCTACTTTCTTGCGATGAGCCAACATCACTGGTCGATGGTGATTGAACAACTATACTGGCTGCCTCTAAAGCACTCAAGGGCTTGGACTTAAGTTGGCGTGGTGGTGGCACTGAGCCCAATGGAGCGGGGGTGTTGCTTTCAGCTTGGTCCCCAGCAGACCCCTCTGCTGCTGCTAGGCAAAATGGGTGCAGGCCTGAGAACACTGCCTGCATTCAAAATGGCCCCTTGCCCCCAGCACATGGCCAGGGCCTGCCTGTACCAGCACTCAAAATGGCCCCCACCCACATGTCCGGTCCCCATCAACACCCCAAAAAATCGAAAAACACACAAAAATCACCACAATCCAATGCCATCCATGCCCTCCTGATGTTTACATTAAAGAGACCCCACAGAAAGACTCAGTCCATGCACCACTCACTACCCCTGGGCAAAAGGCCCCAACAACAGCCCAAAAATCGAAAAACACACAGAAATCAGCACAATCCCATGCCATCCATGCCCTCAATGATGTTTAAATTCAAGACACCCCACATAAAGACTAGGCCCATGCACCACTCACTACCCCTGGACATAATGGATGAAAGCTAGGCAAAATGGGTGCAGGCCTGAGAACACTGCCTGCATTCAAAATGGCCCCTTGCTCCCCAGGACATGGCCAGGGCCTGCCTGTACCAGCACTCAAAATGGCCCCCACCCACAAGGCCAGTCCCCATCAACACCTTCAAAAATCGAAAAACACCCCAAAATCAGCACAATCCCATGCCATCCATGCCCTCCATGATGTTTACATTAAAGAGACCTCACAGAAAGACTCAGTCCATCCACCACTGAGTACCCCTGGGCAAAAGGCCCCAACAACAGCCCAAAAATCGAAAATTCCAAAATTGTAGTTGCAGCAACTGTAATGCCCCAAACAAACTTACTTTTGAAATTTCTAATCCAAAAGTGATCCAAAGATAGTCAAAAAGGCCTCAAATTCAAATATCCAGCAGCATCCACAAAAAGTGATCCTTCCAGGTCAAGATCCAAATGAAAGTGACCAGCACATGAAGAAAGCACTGGGAGGAGCCTGCTAGACAGGAACAGGGAGTTGGAGACTGTGGGGCACTTCCCTCCTTCCACCCCCCCCCCCAAAATGGACTCCTTGCAAAAAAAAGTGCAGTCAAATGTCAACCTGAGGAGTTATTCTGATAAAAATCATCATTTTCAGAAGGTTTATGCTGCTTGCTGGTGGATTTCTTGTGAAGAATTGCAAATGTAGCAATTTCGCGATTGCTAGATTGTTGCTGCCCGCCGCATCTACGTGTTCGCAATTGCGAGCTCTCGCGATGCGTGCTGTGCAAGGTGGCGAGCCGCGATGACATAATCGCGGTCGCCAAACTCCTGCGGGATCCCGCCGCAAGATCCAAAATGGCGCAGCACACGCAAAATATGGAGAAAAACAACTCTGCAAATGCTAATTGACGGTAAGTGAATGCCGCGCGCCGCAATAGTGTATCACCAAGCAAAAAAATCCGATGCGTGCGAATTTGCGAATTTTCTGCAAATTCGCGAGAGTTCGCGGATTGCGAATTTGCTGAAAATCCGCAAATTCCGCGAGCGGAACGGATTTTACGCCCATGCTTAATATGCCCCCCTCCACACGGTTTAAGAAGTGCTGGGGCATATTATCAAGGAACATCGTTAAAATTATTGCCACTTTAGCGGCAGGAAACTGCGAAAGGGTACTGCAGGGTACTGGTACCTCGCCTCTCGTATCCTTCCATGGAGCTTCCCGGCAAAAAGGAGCACAGACCCCCCTCTCCCCCAACTCCTCCTCCCGCCTCAGTTGCTTGCAGCGCGGCGGTGCTTGTCAGGACGAGCCTTCCCCACCTCCTGCTCTCCCATCGGGACACCCTATGATACTCCCCTCGGCATCGGACTTGCTTACCGATCAGGGTGGGGACTGAGGCCAGTGGACCCTCTGTCGGACGATGCACATCAGAGGGTTTTTGGGACTCTAGGCTTCACTCCCAGGGCAGGGGCTTCAAGTTTGGAAAATATCAAAAGGTTTTCCCCTCTAGTTATCCTCAGACATTAAAATGACTGCAATCGGGTTAAACCAGAGAAAGGAATACCTCACATAAGACACTGCCCATATGAAATAGATAGAAGACGTCCTTGCATCCTACTCAAAGCTCTCAAAATGTCCGCCAAAACCTAACATAGAAAAAGAACTGCCATTCTGAGAATCTTTACTGGAAACAGAAAAAGGACTACATTATAGGCCCTACGCTAGCCAGTCAACAATTTAGCCATCTTGGA